>NC_044246.1:69549342-70225413 GCF_003957555.1 Calypte anna
TAAGCACTGGAACAGGCTCCCCAAGGAGGTGGCTGAGTCTCTATCCCAGAATGTGTTTAAAAATAATCACCTGGATGTGGTGCTGGGACATGATTTAGTGCTGGGATACTGGGACTAGGGTAATAGGGTTAGGACAAGGTTGGACTCGATGATATGGAAAGTTTTTTCCAGCCTGAGCAATTCTATGATTCTGTAACATTACATTTTGTTTATGCAAGACATTATCTTATATAGAAAATGGGGGAAAGAAGAGTGACAGGTGCCTCATTAAGCCCCGTATTTCAGTTGCTGACTAGTCCACAAGGGCTTTCAAGACTTGACTGAACTGAAAAACTTTGCCTGAATTCAGTGTTGATTCTATTTTATTTTAAGTAGGAAATTGGGCAAGAAACCTCCTGAAGTCACTTCTCAGGGATTTCTAAGATCCATCAGGTGACAAAGAACATTAAAGAAAATCCAAACTGAGAAACCTAACGAGTAATCAAACAAGTAATAAAAGCCAATTTTTCTTTCAATAATTGCATCACAAGAACAGACATAGCATGCAGCACAGTATGACACTGTGAAGCTATACGTGAAAAATTCAAGGCTTTATTTTAAACAATTTTTTTTCCTTTTTATAAAACGTCCCAGACTGTACCTCAATATTTTTTGGTGTTTTTTAAATAACAATCATTTCTTCTTCAATTTTGAGGCAGAGACACACATGTTTCCATTCAGCATTTAAAAAAAACATTTAAGCCCTTCCCACCTAATCCAACATAAAAGCAATTTGCAAGAAAACAATGTTTATTTTTCCACTATTAGTTCCTCAGATTAATTGGAAACCATGTCACAGCCTATACAAGTTAGGATTTCAAAGTTGGACCATTAACCCCATGAACAATCCTGAAAAAATTAGAGCTGCTATCACGGAGGGGCATCATCTAAGGCAATGCTTCCAGAAGGGGAATCCTCTGCCCCAGAAGCAGGGCTGTCAGGCAGAGGAATAGAGGCATCTATTTCCAAGCTGTGCTGCTTCTCCAGATCACAATTCATGTCAGAGTTTCCTCCACCACTCACCTCTCCCTCTGACTCTTCAGTCAATTTGTCTTGGGCCTGAGCTGACTCCTCAGACTCTTCTTTTTCACGCAGAAAGCTGCAAATCATATTTGGCCTGCTGTGAGAAAAATCTCTATCCTTGATTTGTAACCATTCCACTCCACCTGATGCAAGGAACAAAAAAATTGATATTATTGACAAAAGAAGTTAAAAGTTTTTAAGTTCACTGTTATTAAGGCTGAGCCTGACCAAGATTTAAGTAAAAGAATAATTTAGGAGAGAAATATGTCTTTCAAGAATTTAGACCAACACTAATCTTTGTTGTGAGTTTTAGCATGGAGCTTAAACCCCATTTTTCCTTGAAAAATAAGGCTAGAAATAACAGAAAGGCATTTGATAAAGAAAGACCATCTTAAAATAAAGATACACTTGACTGTTGATAATAAGAATACATAGGCAAACAAATTTATCCAACACATACAGCTACAGGTTTTCATCCAGACTGGAAACACTGTATGTGGTTCATTGATGTCACCAGCTTGGTCTCTAAAGAGCAGTCACAATGGACGCAAGGAAAGCAACAGAAAGCAGGAATGTCAAGATACAAAACTATGCCACATCCATGTCACAAAGACTGTGTCCTGCTCAATCCAAAAAAACTTTCAGATAAGAGAAAAATATCAGGGAACTTCAGCATGTTTGCCCTGCTTTTACACTAGTAAGAATCTCCTACTAGCTGCATCTGTAGGTAACACTGGGCAGAAGGAATATCTTTGTTTTGTTTTGTTTGATATTTTTATATTTAAGCATTCATTGCATTAAGAATGTTTCCCTAGTTTCCTGCATGCTCTTGAATCAAACACTTAATCAAGGTTAACACTTCTAAACATAATCCATTCATGGCTGACAATCCTACACATAATCCACCCATGTCCCTGTGCATAAGAGCAGAGACACTAACCAACATTCTCTTCTCCTTCCTTCTTTTCTGTCAAAAGAGTTCGTACCATATTCAGCTTCTTCATAGTGTGGCACTTGTATTTCAGCCGCACTTTTTGGTTGCCTTCTGCATCTATGATGAAGAGAGGAAAAAAAGCAATACCTAAAGCCCAATCATTATATTATTTCATTATCAACTGAAACAACATAAATATTTTTTAACCACCCAGGCTACCACAAGAAATGGGACATTAAATCACAATTACCATGCTCTGTGTTTTCTTCAAAAACCACACAGGTTCCCAGAGTATCTGTGGAAAACAAAGTGAGAAAATCTTCAAGATTTATTGCTACCAGCTGCAGATACTGCACCCCCTGGCACAGCTCTGGGAATGTTTGGATTTTCAGTTCCTCTCAAAGGCCCAGCACTGGTAACCACATCACTATCTCAGGAACAGACAGGAGTATCATGGTCATTGAAAATCAGTACTAGGGAGGACCTCAGGTAATTTTATTTGAGACCAATGATGTCACCATAAGGCAAATGGGAAAACTACAGCTTGCACACTGTGTCAGTCCTGCTTATACAGCAGGCAACAAGAACTCACTTTAGGGCGTTTGATGGCTCACATCTTCCCTGCAGAAATATCAGCTGCTGCACCCCTCAAGTCATCTTCCATGCACACTTTCCAGTAAGTAACATGGATACCTGGCTAATTTAGATGTGAACTCAGACTGGTGCTTTTCTGTCTGGTGTTACACAAACACCACCCAGAACTCCAGCACCTCACAGGCCCAGGTTCTTCATTCACAGTGCAATTAAACATTCTTAACAAAGTTCATGACATGAAAAAAGGATAGATTGTATCCACATCATTTTTCATACCTTCATATTCTCCAGTAAATACGTATCTGTCCACTTGTAAAATGGGCCTCTCTGTCTCTATTCCCTACAAAAAGGAGACAAAGTTGGACAGGTATCAGGTCTTCTAGTCTAGGTAAATCTCTTGATGTGAGACTAGAGAGAACAGATAAGAGCAGAATCCAAATTACAGCAATTAAATACAAAAATTATGCCAGATAATCCTGTTGTAGTAATCACAACAATACTGAATTAGTATAGAAAATGCTCGAGATTGTTAAAAAGGACAAAAGAAATTTAGATCTAACTGCAACCAACCATCTATTTAGGTTAGTAACTAAAGTAACTTCCAGTGCTGTTATTCTCTCTATGAAGTTAATTTAACCTCAGTTTTAAATGAGCAAATAAAAATATACATACTTGCATGAACCAAATGATATTATTTTCTAAGCTCAAATTAATACCAGTTCTGTAACGTGTGAGGAACTTTCTAATTTCTTCAGAAAATACACAAGGTGAAGAAGTCTGGCCAAAAGCAGTACATGAGCACCAGAAATGCAGTTGCAGGGTCACAGAAGCTGCTGTGATTACAGTGCATCTACATTGTGAAGGACTTGGAAATTGCCATGTTTAATTTTTTTTAAACAAGAAGTGGGAGAGTAAGCCAGCAATCTATCAGCTCATTCCCTTCTTCTGCAACAAAGCTTTTCAAATATACAGGCTACAATCTCACTATTTATAAGATGTACCTAATATAGGATATATAAGATGTACCTAGAAATTTTGATTAAAATTACTGCCTGCAGAGCAGATTAAGGGTTAGACTTGATGATCTTAAAAGTCTTTTCCAAACAGAATGATTCTGTGAGCCTGTCTTTTAATAATACATTGGGATCATTAACATTATTCAGGACATGAAGATAAGCACATGCTAAAAGTTTTAAAGATGAAGTGCTGTCATAAACTAAGTAAAACACAGAAAGTATCTGACACAGGTTAGTAAGAACTCGTGCAATTTTTCTCTTGTATTTTTGATTTTTTGTCTCCTCAAAATAAAAGGACAGCTAAGCCAGTTGCTTAAAATAATCAAAGTAAAGGAAACAACATCTAAAACGTTTATCATATGCTTAAAACTCAATTATACTTTATAACACTAGAACTTGCCAGGTAATATCTGTAAAAAAAACACCTGCAAATACACTGCAATTCAGAAAGATGTTGGTTTTACTTGTCAGATGTGTTCAAGTTATTTGAAGAAATGTGCTTAACTATTTTTAATGCATTAAATTCACCATTTAAAGAACTCTACTAAGAGCCTGAAATCAGAGGGGACAGTGGTCCTAGCCAAGAAATACTTCTGAAAATACTTAATATTTACATAATACTATATTCAAAGACCATAAGCCATTTCCACACAGAGAGCACTCAGAGCCTGTAGCCAAGTACAGCAAGACACTACACATAGTTCTCTATCAAAGATTTGATCTAAATGTTAACAACTTCAAGGAATTTAGAAACAGCCTCAGTCCCCTGTTCACATACATACTGACTTACCCCTTTCCTATTGTGCTGTAATCACTCACCAAAATCTTGCATTTGTTTTCACATTTTTCTAAGAAGTCTGAATCAATAATTCCTGATAGTTCCACCATGACCAGTTGCTCCTACAAGATAAATGCATAATATGCACATGTAATAGATATATTTGAGCTCAAAATATTAAAAAAAAATAATAATAAAAAAAACCCAACAACCCAAACCAACGAAAAAAACCTCCTAACACAGACCCCAAAACTGACTTACGTGGAATTTTATCTGGAGAAAATGACAGACAGACACTGCAATACCCAGGGGAACACAGAGACTACTCCATCATACATCTGTTTCACACCTGAATTTCCTGGCCTTTTCCTCCCAGCTAGCAAGGAAGCAATTTTTTTAAGAGGGAAATCAAGATGAAGCTATTTATGAACTGTAACAATATAAACAGCTCCATATTCTGCAACACATTCTCTAAACTTTAGTACCTGCCTAAATAAAGCACTATTAGCGAGAGGTTAAGCAACGTGCTATTGAAATGGCTACTTTTACACCTTCATAATGCATAGCCTTGCACTCAATTCCTGTCTGTAATTCCTTACAGTTTTACACACACAAAAAGCCACCTCGAAAAAAATCTTTTATTCGGCGACAAACCCATCTTTCACCTACGAAATACCCGCGAATACACAGAACAGACGAGCAACAGATGACACCGAGGCAGGAAGCAATGAAAGTGTAAGGAGTGCTTTCCCACAACGCCGTTTTCCGGCAAACCCGGAACGGGAACAGCCGTACCGACCACGGCTTTCGGGACACAGCTTTCGAGCAGCGAAACCCGGCAGGCACAAGGGAACGCATTCGCTCTGTGCCCGACCCCGCCGCCAGTCCCGGGGCAGCCATGGCGGCCCCCGCGCCCGCCTCTCCTCACGCCGCCGCCGTCCCGCAGGCACCGGCTCCCGGGGGAGGCCTTGCTGTGAGGAAGAAACCCACTCCCTCCCTCACTAGGGCCCAGCAGCAGGCGCTGGGCCAGGCCGCCCCGATGAGGTCGGCCACCCGGCGGGCAGCACAACTCCTCCCGCTACACCCGATAGCGCCTGCGGGCAGAGAGGGGGACGGACTGGGTCCGCAGGCGGGACACGCCCCGTGGAGGGCTGACCGGCGGGGTAGCGCTTCTTCCCTTCACGCTGCACCAAAGCAGGGAAACGCCCGGGGAGGGAGCACGTCCCAGTGCCGGCATCTACCAACCTCCACCTCGTCTTCCTCTACTTCATCTTCCCTCTCTCCCCTCTCCACACTCTCTTCCGCCGCCATGTCGCCAGACAACGCCCCGCTACACCGCTCTTCCCCCCCCCCCTTCCTCTTCCCTCCCTCCTCCCTCGCTTCAGCGCACACCACGTGGGGCCGACGCCGCCATCTTAGTGACCGACCGATCCCGCCCACCCTCACGCGCGGAGACAGTTGGAAACGGCGCCAACCGCGGCCCCGCCCACCCCCCGCCGGGCCTCGTGCCGCCCGCGCCAGCCGCCCATCCCCAGCAGGAGGCGGGAGCGAGGCGCCCTCCCCGGCGACCGTTAAGCGGTTCCGTGTGGGGCGTTCCCCAGGGGGTACCCGGGCCCGGCCCGGGCGGGGCGGAGGCGGGCGGTGTGTCTGGGGGGGGGGCCGGTCGGGGCCCTGGGGAAGAGAGTGCAGCATGGCCAGGGAGGAGTCCGAGCGTGTCAGGTGTAAGGTGCGGTGCCGTGAGAGCGGGAAGAAGGACGGGCATCCGCAAAGGGGTGGGGTGATGGAGAAGCGGTGGCCCCGGGGGGATTGTGGAGGGCTACCAGGGACCTATGGTGGGACTGGGCGGCTGGATCAGAAAGGGCCTCCTTGAGCAGTTTTGTTTTCAACGGGCTTCGTGTCCCTCCCCTTGCCCGCCCCTTACCCTGCTCTCCTGGCGCGGCGTTACTTGCACCTGAGCTTTCCCTCACCCGTCAGGTTTTTCCACAGACTGCTGGGTCTTCGTTTGCCGGACTGTGCGGGGCGCACCGTCCCGGGTGGGACGCAGACTCCTGGGTTCCCTCTTCATCCTAGCAGCCCATCTCTGCTCCTGTGCCATTTGTCTCCCTCGTGGGTCATCCTCACATCCAGCATTGCAGATTTCATCGTGCCAGCCCCTTCTTCAGTGGAAGAAAGGGAAATGTTTTGCTGTGTACATGGTGAAATTGTGTTTACTGTTTTCGTCCCCCGTGCCTGATGCTTAGAAAGCTAGGGGGTGGAAGGGACCTCGAAAGATCATCTAGTCCTACACCCCCTGCTAGGGCAGGGTCACCTACAGGAGGTCACACAGGAACACATCCAGGTGGGCTTTGAATGTCTCCAGGGAAGGAGACTCCACAACCTCTCTGGGCAGCCTGTGCCAGTGCTCTGGCACCCTCACAGTGAAAAAATTCTTCCTAATATTTCTACAGAACCACCCATGCTCCAATTTATAACCATTAAAGTCCATCTGATAGGGATTTCTGAGATAATAATTTAATTTATTTGTTCACAAATGCAAGATGTTGCACTCCGTACTACTTAGTCTCCTAATGGTGTTTGTAATGTAATTGTCCCTTGTTTCCCTATGCTATTCTTCTGACTTTGTATCAAACGTGTCTCCTTACCCAGTGTGTCAGTCATTAATTAAAATGTTCAATAAAATTGGTCCCAAGGGAGTTCACTGTAGATTTTCTTCCAGCCTCTACTTAACCTCCATCATATAAGATAAACATAAATGTCAGCATAGTGCCATATCAAGTGTTTAACAATGTCCAAATATGTGTGATTTAATGTGTTTCTTCTTTTCCTGGAAAAATCACTGATCTTAAACATATCAAGTAACATTAGCAAGTTTTTTCTCTGAGAAGCCAGCATTAGGCTTCATCTCATTTCTCTTAAGCTTCATGGTTTTAATTACTTTTTTCTTAGAGTTTGTTTTAGAATATTGCATATTGCTGTGGCAAGTACAGCCTACACATTTGGATTAGTTCTAAATGCAGAAGATGATGCTAGGGTATGTTACCTTTTTGTCAGCCAGTAAAGTATTGAAATGTAAAATCTTGAATTTTGATTGCAGGGGATGAGAACTGTGGAACAGAAGTTTGGTATATATATGTATATAGCTTGTATAACATATACAAGTTAATTATTCAATATTTTAATATAATCGTTTGTGTGTTTGCTTAGTGTGGGCTACTGTGCTCAAGGGTTTTAGAAAATAACAAAAACAAGGTTTTGAGTATCTAATTTCATGTTCTGCCACTACAAGGAGGTAGATAAATAAAATTATGCTTAGAGAGTTTGTTCAGTGTTTCTGACAGGTTTTTAATGAGCTTCTTTTAAAGCTGCGTGCAGAAATTGGTAACTTTTGCTAGTTGATCTTACGCTGCGTAATATGAGCACATGTTATAAAACCTGATCTTTTAATAGTTTTTAATTACCGATTTCTGTTTGTTAAATTGTTATATTTGGCAGTTACATTTTCCAACAGGTCCTCCTGCCTTTAGATACAATTTTTCTGGTTTTAAATAAATCCTAACTGAATCAAACAGAACAAACTATGTGTTCTGAGTAGTGTTCTGTGTTTTGAAGTTTGTTGTCATAACTAGTAGAACTTCTATAACTTTATATTAATACCATAGTTCTCTTTTTATAGATGTGAAGTGGCTAAGTGGCTTAACTAAAACTATAGAAAGCCCTTAAAAGAACATAAATGTCTGGCAGATCAGCCTGTGTAAATCATAGATTGGGATTGGCATGAACTGCCAATGAAAGAGCAAGTACATTTGTTACCTTTTATGCCAGCCTAAGTGTCATGTAGTATTCAGGGTCATCTCAGCGTCCTTGTTATCATGAGTCAGGGTGTGCAGTTGGATGATGGGAAATTTTTGGTGCACTTCTGCCAAACATATTTTAAAAGAGTCTACTTAATTGTCAGGGTAAACTTGGCTTGGGCATTAGTGGTTTGACTTCATCTGTCATATCCTGGCAAGAGTATCTAAACAACTTATCACTTCAGAGAGACTCCTTGGAGCCTGCCAGGAATACTGAACTGCTTGATGAGATAAATATGGAAATACATATTTTGAGGATCCAGGTTTGGGTTTTCCAAGGCCTCAGCTAACAATCCCCTCAGTGCTTGAACAGATTTATGTGTTCATGCTGCCAGAGGCAAGTACCTAGGTGGCGCTTAGGTCAGTTTGAGTCTGTCACAACCAAATGGTAACTTTAAAATAAATAACTAAATAATCATGTGTGAGATGTCTGTGTGTAATATGTATGCACTAATTTCAATGGATTCACTTGCAGTTTTAGCATGTTAATGCATATCGTATTTGTGGTTCTGTAGTTTGCCAGTTTTTAATTGTAGAAATTCTAGATCAGAGACTTGGACTGTTTATTTTAGCAAATAAGCATTGCACTTAAATTATGTTGCAGGAAATCAGAGAAAGTTCAGTGAAACACATAGTGAATAAATTCTAGCTTTGTAGTTTGTCTCATTTTATCATTCTCTTTTTTTTTTTATCTTCATGCTTAAAATTCCTTCTCAGTCCTTTTGCAGAAATCAATTGCCCTATCTCCATGCCCTCCTGAATGCTATTTTCTTTGTGAGGCCCTGGCACTAGTCTACTTAAGTAAAAGGTTAAATGTTTTGTAAAAACAAAGGGGTAAGATAGAGTCTGTTTATTTTGAGTTTTATCTGCCTGTTTAGACCATCAGTGCATCTGGTCAAAAACCTATTGTATTATGTAGTGAAAAACACAGAATTTAGTATTTAAAAATTATAATAGTTGATATACATGTGTGTATACACGTTTATGTAGTCTATGTGTCTGTACTGTTTGCTGAATTGACTGCCTCAGGAGAAGTGTGTTGTAGTTTCTAGACTTATTTTATATTGGAAGTGTAAGTAAGATAGCTGATGTGACAAAAGGTGATTACCTGTGAATATAAGGGATTCTACAGTGAATTGTTACTGTGTGATATGGCTAAATACGATAATACAGTGTTTTAAGGTGCAGAGAGACACAGAAGAAAGCTTGTAAGAGACTAGTGTGTATTTCTGGCTCTAGCCAGGGTTACAAAAGGTAAATCAGCCCCAGGACAAAGGTAATTTGCTGGTAGTATTGCAGAAGATGATTTCTGTTTCCCTGCAGCTACATTGCTGAGTCTCTTCAGTTAGGAATTTGCAAGCCAAACCAGCTCATAGGTGTGGCAAAAAAAAAAAAAAAAAAAGGAAACAAACAAACAAAAAACCCCTGCAACCTGCTGGGTTCTTTTCTATCTGTGCCTTTGTCTTTTCAAAAAGCTCTTTAAAGATCATGTAAGGAAACATCTAAGGAAACCCAATTAGACTAAGCACAGTCAGAGAAGAGTAGGGTAAAGTAAGGTGTGCTTTATTTCCCCAGTGCTTATTCTGCTCACTGTGTCTAGTTTAAGATTATGGAATGAGATGCATTACAGTAGGAGGGAGGGAAGGAAGAAATTGAGTGAAGGAGACCTCTCTGTTCCACTAGTTCTTAATCTAGATGGTCTCACTCCCTGTGTCTTGGAATGAACACAGTAAGAGGAGGGAGATTCAGGCACAGGTTTGCTGGGCTGGGCTTTGATTTTTGGGGGTTTTTTTTGTTTGTTTGTTTGTTTTTTGGGGTTTTTTTGTTTGTTTTGTTTTTTTGTTTTGTTTTTTTTTTAGCTGGAATCAAATGCTAGCATTAACAGGAGATAAGAGGTTAGGTGTTCCTTGTGTGCCAGGTTGGAGGGCTCATGCCAGTCTGACCCAGCTGTTACACAAGGCAGTTAGCCTGCCCATGCGCTTGGTATCTGGCTTCTGCTTCCCCAGTCTCTTCATTTTTACAGACATTCAGAGCAAGGTCTGTCACACTGGAGGAATGAAAGTTAAGAAGCAGTGTGTGGGAGCATCCTATCATTTATTGCATCTCAGCTATGAAAAGGGAATTGAGCTGGGAAGGGCTGTGGAATCAGAAGAAGAGGCAGGCAAGGATTTAACTGTTAAAAGTAATGAACACAGAGGCTCAAAGCTGAAAATCTTCCTTCTTTTCAGTGAGGAATTGTCTCCTGGTGATATCATGTCCTGCAGCATATAAGGGGAGGAGCAGTGGGAACATCCTCAGGGAACTTAGAGCTGTGTCCACATGTGGAAGGAATGGGTCTTTGTGTCTTTGAGTGCCGAGTGGAGTGGCAGAGCACAGCTGCAAACTGCTGCAGTGTCCTGCATGGTGGAGTCTTAAACTGGGATCTCTCTCAGTAAAGCTCAGCAGGTGATAATTTCCTGAAGCAGGTGGTAACTAATAGAGAGTGAACAATTACTTTTTATCCATCTGGATCAGAAGAGGATGTCTATCTATATAACTGACTGGCTAATTTATGAAATGTTAATGCTTGGAATCTTACATGACCTCAGCTTATTTGGGGTCAGTTGTTTGAGATACCAAGATGTAAATTCTTGCGCCTGTTGGGCTGAAGGCACTTAAATGCCCTCGACTTCAAAGGTCACTGAGAATATTCCCTCTTTTTCAGGGCCAAGCTCTTATTTAATCTTAGCTGTTGTGTCTATTTAAAATATGTTTGAAACAAAGTGATGTAAAAGGCATTTGGATTTTTTTTTGCATACACTTATGTAAAAACAGAATGTTATTTCTGTTTCATTTTTATTTACTGATTTTGATCAATACTCCCAGGGCTTTTTAATAAAGTGAAATATTTTTATTGAATTGTGTTTTGGTTTCCCTATACACCACTCTGCTTGTTATGAAGTGCTGTTAAAAGCATTTTTTTACACCTCAAGAGCTGCCAAAGTGGCTTACAGCACAGGAAATAGAAAATGCTTCAGAACTATCAGAGTCTCAATTCAGTAGGCTTTTATTGAAGTATAACTTGGCAGAAAATTTGAATTCCTGGCAGTTTGATGCTTTTGTAGGTATGCCCACTGACCTGCAGAAAGTGTTTCTCACACAGTATAAAAAGTAAGAATCATATTGCTGAAGCCTGAGGCTAAATGCTATATCAATGTTTTTCTAACTATGATATTACTACAAGGTGTTAGAATGTCGTTTTTTTCAAATTAATTTCATACTATGTGGGTGAAATAAATATATTCTGTACCTTCAAAGAACAGTGAGCTAGCAAATAGTGAGTAGTGGAACAAACAAGTCCAGTTGTACAATCAAAAGAAGGATGCACTGACCCAGATATCTGTGTGTCCATCTCCTTTAAGTACTAAAAATCTATTGTTCTGTAAACACCTAAACCCCCAAATCCAGAATAGGAGAATAAGAACAGGTAGTTTAAAACTGAATAGTGCAACACTGTGCATGCTAGACATTGGAGGGAAGTAGGATGAATACCAATTTGTAAGTTACGTATTGAAGGTGAAAACAGCTCTTTGCATTGTTAAAAGATGTGGAGTCAAATCAGAGTTAAAATTTCTCTTTAAAAACCAGTAATATACAACTTGAATATGAATTTAAAATTGGAAATGCTTCTCGTTGTGACTTGGGAAAGTGGCAACCACTTTCTGAAAAAGAAAATCAGACACTGTAAAGGCAGAAAACAAACACCCCCCACACACACTTGTCTAAATACTTGAGTGTGTCCTATTAATTGGACTCGTGAGACTAAAATTGTTAGTGCCATAAATTTTAGGGAACCTACAGGATAGAAACTAACTCTGGGCTTGATTCTTGATCACCATTGTGCACTAACCACTTCAGGAGTAATTCTTATGGAAGAGTAATTCTGAAATAGTGATCTTGATGTACTTGTTGAATCTCTTGCACCAAAATGACGATCTGTTGGTTCTTAAATGAAACTGAGCTGTCAAAGAATAAGAAGTTGTTTTTATGGGTTGACTAATGGTTAAAAGTTGGGAAACAGAGGGTGCAAGTAAATGGTCTGTTTTCAAAATGGAGATCAGTAGTAGAGTTCCATGTAAATTTTTAGTGCATTTCTAAATAATTTATTTAAAAAAAAAAGAAACTGAAAAAAAGGCAGTGGAGAGTAGAAGGTACTGAAGCAGGATGATAATAATGTTTTCAGAAGGGTAAAAATGAAGGCCTGCTGTGAAGATCAGCACACTAATAACTGGGTAGTAAAATTGCAACCATTCTCTACTAAGGAAATCCTGAGTCAAAATTTGCTGAAGTCCAAGGTAAAATACTTTTGCATGTTAGTCATGCCTGTTCTGCCCTTTTCAAGGCATTTATTCTGGGCTAATTTAGGTGACAAGGGTACTGGCTAGATGGATCTTTGCTCTAGCTTGGTGTGTGGCTGTTCTGAGCTCTTAAATACTTATTTCAGAATGACAAACCAAACAGGTAGTCATCCTGTTAGATTGCTTTCCAAAGTTTGTACAGGCAAACATTTTCATTAACTCAATGGATGATGGAACAAGTAGTGGAAGGAGAGATCCACTGGCGGTTAGAAAATGGGCAAATCATATCAAGTTGAGAACATCAGCTGCAGTTGGCAGTACACCTACATCTATACTTGTGCTCTTCACCAGGCAGCTGCTGCTGCAGACAGCATGCTGAGCTAGCTAGACCCAAAAATATGAACCCTAAATTCTCTTTCGTAGCTTCATTTGTTATTCCTAGTATTGAACTCAACTGTCTCCTGTATGGAAACAGATTAATATAACACAGTAGATAAATCATAGCAGATGACAGAATGAGAGATGGAAATCCCTGTGAAGGTCCCGTTGTTAACATACCATGACATTTAGTACACTTACAATTATGCTTTTTAGTTGTGAGGGCATCAGTACCTGAAAGGCTGATATTGAGCTCTTTAGAAATTCCATATACGATGAAAAGTACTGTTGTAAATTAATTTGAAGTCTTAAAATGTATTGGAAAAGTAATTTTGAGGAACTGTGTTGCCCTCTGTTGGTCTGATGCAAAGCTGGTGCAGTACATACTGGCAGTATAGCTTGCTTCTGTTATCAGGAGAAAGGGAGAGGAATGAACAGGGAATACAGGCCATAAGCACATTTATGATTTCCACTGCTTGAGGACTACAGTTCAGAAATGCCAAGCAAAAAGCTGAAAGAGGGAAATTGCCATGGTTGACCACATTCTTCCAATAGTTCTTACTTTTCAGACTTGCTTCACTGTTTGATAGAAAATGTGTTTGGAAAGCAGCATGATAGTCTTTCCCATGACAGTTTGATCTTATAAAAAGTTTTAGATATATTGCTGTTTTACAATGTGGATAATGTTTAGATGCAACAGTGGAAATGACACGTATTAGATAGGTCAGGGGATCAGTTTTCCTGCTACAGGACAAGATATAAATTTTATATGGGTTTTTTCAATAATAATGAAAAATTTAAAAAATAAAAGTTAATGGATTTTAAAGTGGCTCTTAGCTATGCTTGGGTGTCACACTTTTGTGTCTGACGTAAACACTCACATTACTGTATCCTATAAGATTTTATTGCTTTATTTCCAGTGTGGTTCGTGTTACCTCCGCTTGGCACGGCTCAGCTCAGCTATGCCAAGCTATGAATAGAGACTGAGTTAGGGTGATTCCATCTGGAGGGAGACTGCCTATGCCGTGCCTATGAGAGGAACGCTCCGAGGAGACCTTATTGCATCCTTCCAGTATCTGGGGGGTGCCTACGGAAAGGCTGGTGATGGACTTTTTAGGATGTCAGGTAGTGACGGGACTGGCAGGAGTGGATTTGGACTGGAAGAGGGTGTATTTGGATTGGATATTTTTTGTATGGGTGTATTTGGATTGGATATTGGATACTGGGAGGAGGTTGTAAGCCCCATCCCTGGGTGGTTTTAAGGCCAGGCTGGACAGGGCTCTGAGCAACCTGATCTAGTGGGAGGTGTCCCTGCCCATGGTATGTGTGTGGGGGGGTTGGAACTAAATGATCTTAAAGGTCCCTTCCAACCCTGAAAATCTATGTAGTTAAAATGCACTTATTTGGAGGACCAATAAACATTAGCTTTTGTTAGAGCACACAATGCCTAGGGTCATTTGAGGGTGTTATCCAGATGGATGGGTGTGCCAGTGACACATTCAGGCTGCCTGTGCCCTGAACCAGCCAGCTGGGAGCCAGCTCCAGTGTTGCAGCTCTGTAGCTGTGATTGGTGTGTTGCTGAGCCTGAGTTAATAATTCTGGCTGCAAGGCAAGTTATATTAGCTTATTACCTTGGGCTCAGAGCTGTGCTAATGTGGCCACATGATTTCTGGAAAGAAGCTGGCCTTATGTCCAGCTGGCTCAAAGTGTGAATAAAAAGACCTAACAACTGTAAGCTAGTCAGAAATGCAGGTCAGGAGATGAAGTTTGAGAGAATTTTTATGTATTTCTGTAGCTGCTGTCAATGAGATTTTTATCTTTATTTAAAAAATAATAATAATAAAAAGTAAATGCTAACAATTGTTTCATACAGTCAGCTTGTATGTATGTCAGTATATACATACATGCAGTCAGCTCATACAGTCATATTTTCAATATTAAGGAATGTACAGTTTTGATTTCTAAACTATACCAGAGCAGATTCTTTCATAAAAAGGGGAGTTTAAAAACTTTTTGCCCTAGAAAAGCAGATGAACAATCTTTTTATAAACCAAAGATCTTTTAGCCTTAAGGCTTAAAAACCTTACCATCATTACTTACATTTGCAGAGAGCATAACTGGTTTTCCCAGCAAGCAATTGAGAGAGGGAGATAGGATTGTCTGCTTGGATTCTGAATTGGACCTAGGCAGCTCTAGAGGGAGTTAGCTGTCTGAAAATGCCTCAGAAGTACTTACTGCTGATTTGATTTTTTTTTTCTTGCTGTAGAGGTTTGCTCTGAGAAGAGAGATGGTGACTGATGACACAGTACATTAATCTGAACACTTAAGTTTTTTTAAAAACGATTGCTTTTAAGTATTGCTTTATCTGCCAGGGTCTTCAAACTGTAATTGAGCAACAGAATTATAGGAGATGAGAGAATGTGCCTGTAAGTTTAACTTGTAATATCTGTGTTTTGATCTGATATTATTGCTTTATGCTCCCTAGAGGACTGAACATTATATTCCAAATGTCAGACCTGATCATCTTAGCTGTAAGATCTATCATTATTTATCATGAGCTCAGGGTTCTCCTGCATAGAAATAAGAGATTTGTTTTAACAAATATAAGTTTATGTTGGCATTTATGTACATATATTCCTATGAAAAAACAACAAAAAAACAGGTACCATTTTTAAGACCCCAAAATTCTTCATTTTTTAAGTGGACAGTTTTTGAAAAAGATATTAAGCAAAATGCAAGACATTCTGTCCTTGAATAATAGTTCTGTACACTTCCACTATGCATGAAATTATGCCCAGTCACTTGGAAGAAAAAAAGTTTTTCCTGTCATGGAAGGTACAGAGTATCACCTTAGACTTTTTCTCCCTTATATTCTGTATATTAAAACACGTAATGATGTGTAACTGGCACCATCTTGGTTTCTTTAGGCTCACTCAGCCATCACTGTTCTGGAAACCAGAGAAGGCAAAGCATTACAAGCATTACAAATACCTTTCTGTCATCTTCATTTTGGGAGCAATCCAAATGGAAAGATTCTGCTGATACCCGTCCAGCTTTGGACTGGTCTGGGCAAGGGACTATGTGTTTGGCAAGAGCTACATAATGGCCAGTTTTGGCACTGCTAGCAAGAACAGTGATGACTGCCAACATCTCTCTTTACTTCAGTTTCTCTAATCAGCTCAGAATAAGCAGGCAACAGCCCTTGAAACAACAAATAATTTTTCTCTCTGGCTTTCTGTGTTATTCCTATTAGCTCTTCCCTATTAGCAGATACACACAGTGACTGGCAATAAATTACTCATTTAGTTCACTTTTCTGCTTCTCTAGAATTCCCCAGCTGCATTTTTTTTTTCCAGGAAGTGTTCTCAAGAATTTTAGAAACTGTAAAAACTTACCCTAGTATAGCACTGAAACTAGATGCTGTGATGAGTACTTTAACTTCTGGAGAAAGCAAAAAACTTTAAAAAAGACTCAACCTTTACATGCTTATTCTTCTGAATTTAATCAGTGTCATTTTGGTTATTCAGAAGAGGGTGAGTAGTTCAGATCTCTCGACCAAATTTAGGATACATATATTCTTATGTAGCCTTAAGACTGCCTTATCAAAAGGATTCTGAGAATATTGGGCAGTCAGTGTCATTACTAATCAAGGATCATTTCATTCAGCCTCTGCATATTGCCACCTGTTCTAACATTCTAATTGCCAGTGGTGCTTCTGGAAAATAGAATATTTTGATTTCCATACTGTAACTGGTTTGCAAGATGATGAAAAGAGCAAGGACTTTCACTCCTGCAGGCAGCCCTACTGACTGTCCAAGTCCAAGTTTCCAGACGAAGACCTCTTGATCACATCTCATTCTCAATTTGGTCTTTAAAGAGTTTGATCAGACAGTTCTCTTTTACTGGGTGGTTTCTGATGATGTCAGATTTAGCAGCATTTTAGGATGCTTATCAGTACAGTGAAATCCTATGTATCTCTTTTGTATTGTATGGCAATTTGTACTTGCTTTTTTTGTTGTCTCCTTCCTCAGCAGCTTGACTACACAGAGTTAATTCTTTAAGGGGGAATGCATGTTGTGCTTGTATTCTCATCAGCATACAAGCAACCATTCCTCAGGTCCCTATAGGGTATAAAAACTTCACATCTTCCCACTCCATCCCAGGATGCATAAAAATCTATCCTTCTGCAGAGGGATAGAGAAGGAATTTGTACAGGACATATGGTTCCTGAAATAACAGAAACTTCACATCCCACAGTCGGGGCAATTTGCTACAGGGCAGTTTGGTTGGACAGAGTAATCAAAAGAATTTAAAGTGCCTTCAGGGTCTTGAAAAATCCCGAAAATGAAGTATTCCAAAAATGAATTAAACTCAAGTTATGAAAATTATATTCTAGAATTGTTTATATTTTGTTTGTTGGTAGTTTGCATATTTTTACATAAATTTATACAGGTGTATATTTAGTTTGTATCTAAAATATGTATTACACATGGAATACAGAGATTGTAATTTCTTGAGTCACCATCATGTAAACTGAAAAAATGGGTATTTTGTGAAATTCAGTATGAACTGACCATCTGTTTCTATAACCATCTATTTTTTGTGATTTAATTATTTTCCAAATCTTTCAAATGCTCAAGGGTTTTGTATATAATATTGCAAAACCCACTATAGCATCCTGCTTCCCTGAAAAGAGAAGGAAACAAACACCTTGCTCAGATCTTCTACTCTTTTTCAAATAGCACTCATCCTAATAGTTTTATCAGTATGCTTTTAAGCCATATTCTTAGCCCTTCCATGACTGTCACTGGCTCTCTGGTCCTGTATGTTTTCCTGTGTTAGTTCTAACAAACACATCCACACATAAATACACACAGAATTGTACCAAGCAGTACCCTCCACTTACACCCTTCTGATTTCTGAACATTCATATATGTGTTTAAACAATGATATATTTTGAAGGACATCTCTTGGACATATCTTGACTTGGGCACGCAGTGGTAGTAATTCTACACAGGTTTCAACAAATTTTAACCAAATGTATAATGAGCTTTACTTAAAAATAGTACCAGCATGTTCCTCTAGCATATAAAGTATTTTTAGGCTATATAAGATGAAGTTTGCTTGAATGAGATCTATAAGATCAGGAAACAAATGTCATCTACAGGTCAGCTTTTACACTGAAATCCTATAATCAAGCTTTAGTACTGGAAGAAACGGAGAAGTGGCTCAAAGAGATGGCATTTATAAAGATTTAGTAATAACTTGGATTACAGTTCTTTAAAAAGGAGTTAAGACAGTTTTATGAATACTGGTTTAAATGTGATTAATACATGTCTTGGTAGTTTTTTCTTTATGAAAAATAATCTAAAAAAGCTTTTTCCAGTAGCTGATTAATTTCTTACCTACTGCTTGACAAAGTAACACGAGGAGCTGAAGAGAAAATTGCTGGTTTGTAACTGCTTGTCTGCTGAGCCCTTCTGTGTGGTCTGCATAGTTTAAATATTTCCGGAATGAAGTATTTAAGAGATTACAATGTTAAAAGAGCAAGTAATCAGAAAACATATCTTCCTGTTACGTAGCAATGCGCTAAATGGAAGAGTTGAAAGGCACAAGTATAAATTGTTCAGCTTTTCCATGTCATGGCACTTAAAAGAGTACAGCTGCAAAAAAAAAAACACTTTGTAAAAAGCTTAAGACTAGAATATTAAAAACTGAATTTACAGTTGATGAACTGCCTAAAAACAGTGAATGCACAGCTGAATAGATCAAACACTAACCTTAAACCTAATATTGGTCATAGAAAAGTACAGACAATTACAACAAGGGATGATTATTTGTTTGCTACTGTTTTCAATAGTCCTGTAATCTTCATGCTCAGTATCCTTATACAGTAACCTACCTACTGTAGGTACTGTAGCTTTAGCAATTACACCCTGAAGCCTTTGTAGCTTTGCTTTGTTCTTACATATACCAGCCTACAGCACACTAGGTAAAATATATTTTATTTTTCTGTATTTTACACCCCAACCACCCTCATCCCCTCAGTATTATTTTTCACATCAGTCTGGGGAATAAATGAATTGGGTCTTTATTTTTATCAGCAACTCTATCAACAGTTTTTGTTTTGTACCAGGTTTTCACTCTAAACAAAATCTGAAAGCTAGAAACTATAAAATGTTAGATCTTCAAATAAGAACAAAACCGAACTTCTGCACCACCTGAATGTGTCTGTGAAATACAAGTCCATTAAAACCAGCAAATTTGGGCCACAGGGGGGATGGTTTGGAAAGCGTGTGCTACGTATAACCTAGCTAATAATGTGATTTTAGGCAAAATGCAGCATATAAAGAACACAAATATTGAACGCTAGTGGAATGAATGTATGAGGAATACTCCTTCTGTGCCTTGCTTCCATTGTAATGGAATTGGAAATGCTTTAATAACCAAATAAAAACACATTCTTGTAGCGGGAGGAGCCTTTCTTGCTCCAGAGGCTCGACGAGCTGCTGGCCTCTCCATGCCTCGCACCAGAGTGAGCTGAGGTTTTTTCTGTGGGTGTGTGTCCCACCTTTATTGGCCCCCTGGCCTTGCTCATGCCCAATAGGGGCCTGTCCTAATCAGGCACAGGTGGACTCACACCCACTCACTGGCAATTCGAGGCACCTGGTTGACAATGTCTCTCTACATTTCCCCCCCTTTTTTTTTTTAACACTGATTACAGGATACAAACATTTTACAAACATTTTAACACAATTTAACACGATTTTTACTAACATTTACACTTCTTCGGGCCCTGCGGGACACTCAGCTAAGAGCATCGAGGGGGCACTGAGGGGCAGTACAGAACACACTTATACAGGATTTAGACATAGACATACAGGATTTTTACACACAAAAATTTTTTTTACACAAAAATACACTTACGACTTACGGGATTTAACCCTAGCTTAGGCAACCGTTCAATGTCAGCCCAGGCACTTTTTCACAAAGTCTCTGTTCTTTCTCCCTCCTGTATCTGCTCTTCTCTTGGCTTCCTCTGCTCAGGGGCTTCCAAAGAGAGAATCCTTATCTTGGCTTCCCTTTGCTCAGGGGTTTCCAAAGAGATTTCTGGTTCCTCATGGGTTTCTGGTTCCTCCGTGGGATTCCATACTTTATACTTTACTTTAATTAATTTATTTTTTTTTTTTCTTCTGGTTCCTCCATGGGATTCCATACCATGGGATTCCATCCTCCTGGCTTCCTTCTGCTCAGGGGCTTCCAAAGAGAGAATCCTTATCTTGGCTTCCCTCTGTTCAGGGGTTTCCAAACCAAAGAGCTTGCTGGTCATACCTTTCAGGGAGAGTGTTAGCCCAGGCATTTTTTCAAATCGGGGATAATGTTCCTGTTGCCAGCTTCTCACACTGCCGCTTCTTTATGTTGCCCGCATTCTCCACCAAATGTAGCGGGAGGAGCCTTTCTTGCTCCAGAGGCTCGACGAGCTGCTGGCCTCTCCATGCCTCGCACCAGAGTGAGCTGAGGTTTTTTCTGTGGGTGTGTGTCCCACCTTTATTGGCCCCCTGGCCTTGCTCATGCCCAATAGGGGCCTGTCCTAATCAGGCACAGGTGGACTCACACCCACTCACTGGCAATTCGAGGCACCTGGTTGACAATGTCTCTCTACACATTCTTCCCTCTCCTCTCAGATAATGCAGCAAAACTGTCTTTGCTTTAGAGAGGTATCATGAAATAACAGCTGGAGAGAGACATCTTTAACAAAGAGAAGACAGTGAGTTTGGGGTGGGCTGCCATTAAAGAAGAGCCCTCAAGGGCTTAGGCCCTCTGATTACCACTGTCAGGGCTGTTAGGGATTCTGGCTGCAGGATACCAGAGCAGCTGAGAAGGAATCTTGTTGTCTAATTTTGTCTATTTTTATAGCCAGGATTCTAACTTTGTAATTGGAAATCTGATCTTGTCTTTGGCTAAATGTATTCTATCCCTTAAGGTCATAGGCTGTTAAAGGATGAGCCTAGTGAAGCTGACGGACACAGCAAGCTCCTCTTTGAAAGAAACAAGTTCAAATTTAGGGACTGAAGTTGGCTGTAAAGATATGGTGTGTGGTGTGTTGATGGAGCTGTAAGATGGTGCATTTTAAAGAACAACCTCTGCCAGGCACAGAGGTCAGTGCCTCTTCTGGAAGAAGCAGGTGGTGAAGAAGCACCATGTTGCTCTAAGTTTATGAGCAAGAAAATGTCTTGTTTGATTACACCTCTGTAACTCCTGTCCACGGAAAAGGGGATGGAATTTAGCCCTGTAACTGCTATTAACAACTCTCTTTAATCCTGTGCTGGTTTTCTCTTGCTTTTCATAGTTTCAGTGGTGCAGCATTTTTAACAGTATAAAACAAGTACCAAAATCTTACTTTTGCCCATTAATTCCTTTTAATTGTGAAATAAGAAAACAATCACCTTGTAACCCAATACAAAGATGTCTTCAGAAAGATGAGATATAATATGCAATTGTGTTAATAGCTATGGAGTCTGCACAAGTAACTTAGTTGTGTTGGTGGCTTGATAGATAATTAAGTGGCCAAATATATTTAACAATAATGCTATATCAGTTTATTCAGTCTCAAAGTAAAAAAGCTGTGTTCATTTTTAGGGATGTTTGTTTAAAGTCCCTTTGTATTTTTGAATTATTGTTGCTACAGATGACTTTACTCAAAATGCACTATTACTTTTGACATCAACGTGAAATTTGAAAGATGTTCTTGACAGCTGTAGCACTGAGTCACAATTCCATTATGGAACGTGCTTGCATATAAGGCATCCCACCGAGTTCCCAGAGTTTGCATTGAAAAGTAAACATTCCTTGAAGCTCACTGCCCAGTGCCCCATCTCTTCCTCTTTAACCAACAGCAGTGAGATGTAACTTAAATTAGTTTCACTGAGAGTGATACTAAAGACTCCTAACTTCAACTGCTTAAAAAAGTGGCTTTTTTTTTTTTTACAAAATACAATTTACTTTTTTTTTCAGTTTCAATATTCAGTAGTGTATTTTATTAAGAAACAGGGTTTCCTTCATGAACACAGATGTCTGCAAGTTCTGATCATGGCATGAGCTAGTATTTTGTTATCTATTGTAGGAGTGGTCTGGAAGGAGTATAATGTTTTTTCTACCTCCACATATTTGTCCTCACGAGTGTAGGAAACTGAAGAGTGAATTGACAGAAGCAGTATTTTCCTCATGTTTGGATATTTTTTCCACAGATTCTGGAATCTGAATTTTTTTCAGTCTCTGGAAGTCCACTGAGTCTTATTTTTGTAAGTAGGTATGTTTTCTGATTAGTTTACAAGCACCTTAGGTAATTTAGAGTTTTTCACTGGCTATGTCTAAATTATTATTAAGCTGAATCACCAAGATCAAGCACTGTATCCATAGTTTGAGTGAACCACTTAGGAAGCTAAAAAGAAGAGGTAGCTACTTTCATAACTTTCTTTCAAGAACAGACTCATTTTTAGCCAGTGAGACAAAAGAAGGTCCAGCACTGTGAAGCTGATCTTGAGCAGCCTCTTTGATAAGTCTGTTTCTCCTCAATTGAATGCAGAAAATTAGACAGCATAGCTACATGCCTGTCTTTGCTGGTTGTTTGTCTGTCATGCATCTGCCTCACAGTTTCACACTGAGTAAGCATCTCACTAGCCTTGTAAAAAGATTTAATTAACCCATGCTGCTACTCAGGAATTTAGAGTAACTGATGTGCCAGCGACAAATACTTATTTATGCAAAATACATTTAACAGGTGATACTTGAGATCATTAAATTGCATGTAATGATTAAGGAAAATATGTAGTGCAGCGAGCACTAATGACAAATGGCAGCAAAGCACTAATGACTATTTTAAAGTCAGATTTCTTGTTAAGGCTTTCTGAGTTTAAGTATTTTGCATATAATAAATCTTCTTTTGCTTGTTTTCCAGGTGTATACATCTCTTAATGTTGCTAGAGAAAATTAGGCATCATTGCAAACCAGCCAGTATTAGTTTATATACTGTAGATAATCTGATAGTTGTATCTAGATTCCTGTTCATTGCAATGAAGTTTCTGCAGCTCTTCAGAGCAAAAAAATTAAGTGGAGAACAGGGAAGGAAGTTAGACTTTTTGTATCTTAGGATTCATTTAAGAATGTAAACGCCTATGAGTTGCTAACTGATTGGATATCAGTCACAAAACGTGCTTGACTTATTTTGGGGCTACCTGGATTTTTTTGTGGATTTGCATTGATCACCAGGTACCTTGTACTGGCACACCCATTTTAGACTTAAACAGCAGTAGTTCCAGTGCATGTCTTCAAACACGCATAAATGATGCATGCTATTTTGAAATCTTATTATTTTAAGACAGATTTAAAGTGAGAGACTGAGAGGATCAATACATTCTAGAAAAAGGTATGTGGGGAAAATAACAGGAAAGCTATGAAGTACATTAAAGTTAAGAATAGGTAAAATATGTACATTAGGAACTACATAATACCAGAACATGGTTGCAAGTTCTGGCTAACACAAGAATGAAAAATGTTGACATTGTATTCATGTGTCTAATTTGCTCTTAAGTGTAACTTTACATATTATAATTGTGTGTGTATGTGTATATATATATTCAAAATCTATAGCAGTTGTCAGAAGGAAAATTAAGCATATTACAGAAAATGTACAATTTGTACCAAGATACATCTCTCAGGCAGCTGCAGAGACAAGACTCTCTAGGGCCTACATTTGTTTTTGGCTTTGGTTTTAGTTTCTCTTAAACTAAACTTCTTTAATTTGAAATCTGGCTAAACCTTGTTTCCAGCAGTGCTTCCTTGCAGCCATGAAATGTACCAACAGCAAATATTTATAAGCAAATTTTACCCTAATCCAATCTCCCCCAAGTACCAGAGGCTGCCTGAAGCATAAGCAACATGCAGAATACCCCACAGACTATACCAGCAGTAACTCCACAGTATGAAGTGGGATGAAAAAGTGCAAATGTAACTTAACCTGAAGTTAAACATGTAATTTGAAGTCAAATGGAAGACCTTGTCAGGAAATGCCTGTCTCAGTGGCTTTCTAATGACAGCATTCTCTTCCAAGTGCTTTTCTGTAGGTACATTTGCAGTGGGGTTGTGCAAACATTTGAAACTGGAATATTTTAAAATTGAGTGTATATAAGAACATGCAGGTGATTTGTCTGCCTTCCTTTACATGTGAATCATTTGCTTAGTTCCATGTAGCTCAAGCAGATCATCTCCTCAGTTGCTCATTTACTTTTTTACTGTATTGTCATTGCTGTGGTCACATGGGAGCTTAACAGGTCAGCACTGAACTACCCTGTATTTTCTAGGCTTTGGCTGCAGGCTCTGCTTTAACACTTCCACAGGCTTCAAATTATAAAAAGAATATGTTTGGAAGCAATTTTTTTCCACCTCAAACATAGTTTTGGCTGTACAGCTTGGGAAGACTCCGCACTTCTGGAGCACATCCTCAGCATTTAGGTATTGGTGGTATTGACTTCAGGGCTTTTTCTATGGAAATCTGAGTCCACACCACACCAGTTGAGAAGTTCAAGACAAGGCTATCAATTCAAGATTTGCCAACATGTAATCCCACACCACCAAAGCAGCATCCAGACTGACAGCCTTTGCCTGCTCCTAGAGTCAACTAGCACTCAAATCTGAGTATCAGACCTTTGATACTCATCTCTTTTTTCTTGGGACACTGCCACCCCAGCCCTCATCACTCCAGACTGAGCTCAAATGCAGAAAGTCCACAAAGATTCAAAGGACAGGCTACTAACAGGGGACACAAAGCATTTCCTAGACATACAGAGATGAAACCAAGATCAGTTCAGTTTTTAAAACTACTACTGCTCTACTACGACCTAGAGCACCAGAAAAAATCCTCATATATTCATCAGTGCCTTCCCCTGTACCTCAGTTTTCACTGAGACTGTCTTCTCTCAAAGCACACAGGAGTTTGCCTAATGTGAAGTTTGTGGAACGTGCCCCCTGTCCTACGCATGGCATGAAGGTAGAGACCATTAAAGGTGGATTCATTTGACAGTATCTCTACAGAAAGCCCTTCCCATCCCTTTAGAGTGGTTCTTCCACTAATTAATTCACAGAAACTGAGTGGACATGTGGACTTGCAGCCAGTTTCATTTCCTCCCTTGGCTTATGAAACACAATGACTACAGCAAGCCCTGCATTTGTGTTGCTATAAGACAATTACACAGTTCTATTCTCACATCAGTTCTCAGCCCCATTTGCAAGAGAGAAGGGCTGGTGTACCCATTCCTGAGGTATCAGATACATACCTATGTTATCTTGAGTTATCTTGAGACAAACTTCACCTTCAATTCTCAAAGTCAGTCTAAGCTTAAGTACTGCAAGTATACACCAGAGCTTGTTACTTAAGACCAGCAGAAGCAGAGTCTTAATTTAGGAGTAAATACTTAACACAGAGGAAAAAAAATACAGGTTAGAGGGAGAAATCTCAAATCTTTTTGTGTGTTCACTGGGACAAACACTCTTAATCTCAAGAACAATGTAGTATTTTCATCTGGCTTTCTTTGACATGCTTTTACCAAAATGGTAGAAGTTGAGATGCATACCCTAACAGAGGCAACGTAAATTTAAAGTATTTAGGACAAAATATATAAATCTGTATCTGAACTTGGTACCAAGAAACAGTGTGAAGTGTAGAACCGTTGGATCATGACTACAAACAATTTAAGCGAACTTTTATTGAAGCATTAAGTTGTGGTACAGATATTTTTAAATGATCAAAGTCTAACACCACAGAAATTATAAACACCATACTCCCCCCCCATCCTGATCACCCTAGATAGTTCAATAATCCTTTCAACAGCTTTCATTTTTATAGCCGCGGCTTATGCTTCTATTTGTAAAATGTGTATTTCGGTATTACTTGAAAAGGGATCTTCAGTCTACTTAAAGGACCTCAAGCCAACAAACATCAGGTCAGTTGGGACGATGTTTAAGAACAAATAAAAAACTGAAATATTGGTCCTCAATAACACCAAAAAGAATTAGTGCCATTTACAGCATGTAATCGGTAACACTGGTAAAGAACATCAACAATATGATCAAAATAAAAAAATTCAAGATGTTCCAACCACTTGATTTCTAACCAAGCAGACTTTTAGTTTAGAAGCACTGAAAAAGTGCTTCATTTATAAATACAGAAGGAACAAAAAACCATTGTGTCAAGCCAGAGTCAAAACATTGCAAGGACAAGAGGGGAAAAACAACAACAACAACAAAAATCTCAATTTTGTACTTAACATGCTGGTCTCACAGCTGTTTAAATCCCAGTATTTGCAAGCATTGCTGAAAGTGTGCCAGCTCTTTATAGCCTACATTTTAGTCAATACCTATTAAAGTGACTTTTAATTACACACTTATTCATGTTCTATGAATAGCATTCTACTTCACTTCTGTCCAGGTGTCCCAGACAGTTCTTGTTCTATGCCTTCACTTAACGCCCTCAAGTCACAGTAAGAGGAACCACCTTAGTAATTAGGAGGAAAAAACAGATGAAGTCACAACACAAATACAGTGTAAGTCACATGCACGACAATGTCACAGGACTGTCACAAGATAGAGGCATTAGCTTTGCTTGGAACAACAAAATGAAGTGATGCTGGACCAGTTTAGAAGCACTCTTTACAAAAAGTTGTAGGTCACAGGTTGTACTGAGAACAATCCAAACCAATCAACAATCCCAGCCCAGCAAATTCTACTCCTTTGCTAGATCTACCTGCCAGTGCTCAAGAGCACCAGCTTTAGTCTGACATAACCGGTGATTAGGAAAGAAAATGTCTGGTGCCAATATGACCTTGCACTTTGCAAAGCTGTCACACAACTGTGCCAAAGCACTTGTATCCTGACTCAGCTCTTCCCCTGTCAAGTCTTGGATCTTCTTCAAATTCTGCCATTGTGTAGCAGTGTGACAGCTTGGGGACATGGACAGATAAACGAGTGTTAAAATAAGATGAAGTTTAACCTGCATTAGTAATTATACCCAAGTTTCTAAAGGTGAAAGACGAATGCATTAGCCCAGTGCTACAGTACAGCTGAGCAAGTTCCTATAAGCTTGATAGAGCATGAAAAGTCAGTCTGATTTAAAAAAATAAATCAACCACCACCAGTAGTAGCAAAACAATTTTTAACTCTTTTAAGAACTTTCTCCAAACATTAAAGTGTTAATTAGGAATCAGTTTCATTAGAAATCATAAAAGTTTGTCAAAAAACTGTTTTAGACTGAAGTCACAACATAGATTAAAAAAAAGAGTGACAATTTAACAGAGAACTGTCCCCAGTGAGTAGGCTGAGGCTTAAGTCTAATGAGGACGAAAGCCTTGTCTGTGGGGAATTTTTGGTGATACCTGGAGAAAAACTATACTGTGTGTAATTCTACCTGAATCATTTTTACAAGTGTTGTAAAGTTTCATACAGTAAGATTTTTCTACATGCACTTCAATTTCACAGCAAGAGTGGCATAGAGTACCTAAACACAGAAGAGAGCATTCATGCAAGATATCTAACTCCTTGATATAATAATGCATACAATTCAAAATGGTTATACTATGATTACACCTAGGGCTTTCCACAACTACAAGGTGGTGGGAGTGGAAAGCATGGCCCCCTGAATCATCAACTAGAAAGCAACCACCACCTTCTCTATGGGATTTCTTTTTGCGCTTTTTCTTCATTCTTAATCAACTGTGCTGTTGCTGGCAATTCTTTGTGAAACTGGTAAAAACGAAATTATAATCACTGAATTGGGCAATTTGGTGATCAAGACGCTTAAACCCCTCAATCTTCTGGGCAGAAGAAAACACTGTACGACATTTAGAGCTCTAGAAAACAAAAAGTGAAAGTTATGTTTAAACTTAGCATTTCAAGATGGACTAGTGCAGCATGTGTTGTGTGGTTCTCGTGTGATACTGTTACCAACATGCTTCAAAGCTGTGCCTGACAGTGCTCAGGAAGTTTCACTCCCAAGCAGCAACTCTGCTATGTACAGAACTGCTCTTCTATGAATCCTTGGCTGGAGGCATCACCATTAACAGCAACACTTATAAAACAGACACAGCTGCAGCTACATCCAAAAAAATGCCACAGCAAGAAATTTTACCTCTACAGAACTGCATAGGAAGTCATTAGAATACTTAGAGTGGGCTGCCTTATCCTGGTGTTTTACATCCACTAGAGATCAGATTTAGTGCAGGCCAATGCAATACTGAGGAGTTTTTTTAATTTCCAAAGAAACCACCATGCAAATAGAGAGGCAAACTGGAAGCTTACACCCCTGTGTAATAACTCTAGCCTTGCTTTGTTTATACCTATAAGCATTTCAGGAGCTGACAACCTAATGCAAGAAAACTCACCTGATTAACAAAGAGGGTTGTCACAAATTTTCCTGGCTTGAAAACCTCTACAACTTTTCTAATCAGGTCATCATATGAGGTTTGACTTATGTTTGTTTCGAAACTAACATAAGAAAACTCTGGTTCTGGAGTGATGTGAATAGTCCAGTAAGTTCCCTGAAAAAAAATAAATTAATCGTTACTGTCAGATAATTACTATTTCTTTTAACTTTAATTATCAGTAAGTGTAAAACTTACATCCGATTTCATCCCATTCATTGAATACCCACAAGGATTGAACATTGTAGCATCAATAACAGAACCTGGTATCAGGTCACGAATTCCACTCATCTGAAAAAGAAGTTAAAATTACATCACCCACTACCACGCATCTTTACACTTGTTAACATTTAACTCAAAACCACCAGTTTAGGGGACAGAACACCTGAATTTCCCCAGCAAGTCAGTTTGATAATTTGTATCAGCATTGATGAACTTGTTTTGCATTCTGTCACCGAGTGAGTGCAAAGCTGCATGCAAAGGATCAGATACTTTGCCTCTTAGAGCCAATCTGCATCCCTCCAAAAGAAGGGAACAGTTCAGAATTCAGATGCATAATTGCTTCTGCAACTAAAATGGAAAACAAAGCTCCTGTTCAACCACTATCCATAAACTGAAGACTGCTCATATTTACTCCAGAGTGAGAACATACTTCTTTGTACTCCAGAATGAAGTGCAATCCCAAGCACTTCAATTTCCCACACACCACAAGCCAGTCCAATCTCTATAGCAAATACAATATTAAAACCCAAGTTTAAGATTAAAAACCAGATGAAGTCAATGTACTTGTCAGAGAAACTTGTTTCTGTCACAGGACTTTCCCATTTGGAAAACAGAAGAACAACCATCAAGTTATACTTAGACCTTAAATCCATCTAACCTCTAAATTATCCAAATGGCTCTAGGATTTAACCTTAGTTTTGATACTTGGATTCCCTTGACATTCATTGGCTTCAGTCTAGAATCTTACTCCTCATGATCTCCAACTTTCACTAGAAGCTAATAAGAAAGTTTTTCACAGGATAAGTTTCCAATCACCCAAAGCACTGAAAAATACTCAGATAAAAACAGCACTGAAAATGCAGTTACATTAAAAAAAACAACCAAAAAAACCAAACCAGAAACTATTCTAGAGTTCTATCCATTTCACCCCCAAAATATTAACCTGACATTTTCTGTGAGATCTTTTCTAAAAGAAAAAAAATTCTGTATTAAACATGAAGCATTTTGTTGCCCAATTTCTGCCATTCCAAAAAATGTTATTTTTTAAGCTAACGTACACGAGTGACATCATTTGCAGTAACACCATCTTTCATGTAGAACTGGTCCATAACTACTGGGTCAAGCTCACTCATCAGAATTTCCAGTGTCTGATCAGGCTGATTGGATATCCGACTCTCTGGGAAATCCAGGGTGTACAGGTACCTATGTAAAATACATATCACTTATGTAGTAAATATTAGCAACACCAATTTATATTAAAGTCCCAAAGACTCCAAAGTCTCCATATACATACCAGCAATCAGAATTCATACGCCCCATGCAATAAGCTGCTCCATCTGACAAGACAAAGAGTCTTCAGTTAATGCACCACAGCTTATCCCTTATGTAAAAGCTTAGCTTCATTTCACATTTAAAGATAATAGTCTCTCACAGAACACTAAGAGGGTTCACCAATAAAGTCTGCATCTGTATCAAATAAGCAGGGATTTAACTTCTGGAATATAAAGCCAATAATCAGGAAAACAGGCTAGCTCAGAAGGTGGTATGAACAGCCCAATTCAGAGCCTACTAGCAGAAAATTCAGATTATAGCTTAAACTACGCACTGACAGAAATCCTAGTATACTTAAACATCTATTTAACCTATTTATGATTAGCATTTATTTTCAAAAAACTCAGAGAAGTACTACAGCTTCCAAGTTCCTTAAAAAAACTTCAGTCAGTTGTTAAAGTTCAAGGCTGTTCTTGTAGGCTTTAGATTTTGTTTGAATTCAATCTTTAGTGCAGAGAGAAGCTGTATTCACAGAATCACAATGTTGTAGGTTGAAGAGACCTCCAAGATTATCCAATCCACCCTTTGATTAACACCACAGTCTAACTACGAAACCATGTCCTTAAGGACCAGGTCCAAAAGCCTTTTAAATGCCTCCAGGGATGGTGACTCCACCACTGCCCTGGGCAGGCCATTCCAATGGCTGACAACCCTCTCAGTGAAAAAATGTTTGCTAACATCCAGCCTGAATCTCCCCTGGTGCAGCTTCCATCCATTTCCTCTGGTCCTATCACAGTTCACTGAGGAGGAGGCTTGTTCCCTCCTCTCTCCAGCCTCCCTTGAGATAGTTGAAGAAACCAATATGGTCTCCTCTCAGTCTCCTCTTCTCCAGACTAAACAACCCCAGCTCCCTCAGCCCCTCATGAGCTTTGTTGCCCTTCTCTGGACACACTCCAGCACTTCTGTGTCCCTCCTATTAGTGAGGTGCCCGGAACTGAACACAGTACTCAAGATGCAGCCTCACCAGAGCCAAGCACAGAGGGATGATCAGCTCCCTAAGTCCTGCTGGCAACAGCATTCCTAATACAAGCCAGGATGCCATTGGCTTTCTTGGCCAATGGCAATTCAATACATTCAATTATTATTCTACCTTTTTAACAAGGCTTTTACAGTTAGTGACAGCTGGATTTTGCAGACTGACTTACATCTTAGTTAAGCTGACAGTCATCTGACTTAGTTAAGCTAAGTATCAGGCAAAGTACAATTTAAATTTTGATATTGGTAAATTAGCATCAGAAATTCAGAAAATAAATTTTTATAGCTTTTGATTTTTATGCAGCTGAAGCTTGTGCTGGCTGCAGAACTGCAAGCACTGGAAGAAGGTAGTGTGGCAGCCTGTATGTATTGTATTGCTTTGTCACTTCACATCAATACTTTACACACAAGCTGTGCACTATGCTCAAGTTTCAGGAACTTACTTGGGAAAATTTCATTAAGAAACTCCACTTCTTCCTGGAAATTCCTATGTGGGTACTCCTGGTGGGAAGGCTTCATGAAATTCTTACGTGAATAAAAGAAGCTCTGGAAAATTAAAGGGGCATCTTAGGTAAGGGTTATAGCTGTCTACCTTGAACCTAAAAAACTCAAAAAATGCAAGCATGTAGAGGTAGCATAAGATTTCACAGCACCTAGTTTTTCATTGTCAAAACAGACAGTCTTTCACCCTTAAGTAACTTTAGCTCAGCACAATAGCACATTTTTAAGTTACAGGCTTTAAAGTGAAAAAATAGGAGACTAATTCCTACATCAGAGCAAGCAATTCTATTTTACCATCTTCCAATTACTGGAAGCATACATAAACAGCTAATGAAGTTTCATAATATTTAAGAAAATAAGTGAATTGGAAATATTAGTAAAAGCCTTGTACATTCTAGAGATAATGCAGCACTTTTAGCACCTTACCTGAATTGAGTCAAACCCACTGTACTCCCTAGCAAGCTCCAACAGGGGAACCAGTGCTTGCAGTAAGAGGGTGGTACCACACGTCTTCAAAATGAAACGTCTCTTGGAGACAAACATGCTACTCTCACTGTAAAAATGTACAAAAATGTATGAAAAATGTGAGAAAAATGTATTTAAATGCTATATATAGAACAAGCCAGGAGAGAATGGTTAATCTTGGTTCTTACCCCAACCAAATGCATTACGGTAACTGAACACTCAGCATACGGTACACATGCTTGGCAAATGGATCAAACCCAATTGATTTTAGCTTAACATTTGAGAGCTGATATTTCCCAGAACCAATACCTGCTGTGAGTGTGGTATTACATAGCCACCATGCTACACAAAAAGGGGTACCATGTGCATTACAAATCTTCAATCTATTTGAGCAATACAAACATGCTGTGAAGTGGGTACACGACACACATGCAATTTAATTTCCTAACTCGGACACAGAACAGGGTCAAACTTGAAATCTGACTTGCTCAGCTGAAATAAAGCCTCTGAGAAAATCAACTTAGAAAAGGCAAAATCTTTGGCAGAATTCCATAAATTGTCTGGCTGCAACTTATAGAGATGCTGACAACTGGAAAGGGGTAAATCAGTATCTGTCCACAGAAAGAGGAAGTCTCAATGTGAGCACAGCCACAGCTATGTGATTTGCCTTATACTTAAGATACAGAAGCTACTTTAAGTCAGACACTTTAATTAGAGCCCCACTGAACTAGAGACAGGCACTGATAGGACACCCAGGACACCTAAACATGTTAAACAAGTATTTCCTCACCAAGTAACTGAGCAATGAAGTCTAGCTTAAATAACTGAGCTTGGAATGCTGCTTGAAAACAAAGTAACAGCTATACTGCACCCAGGATATACTTGTAACTAGTTACATTCTTTCCAGAATTTGCTTTAAATATGTGAAGGTTGCAGAAAAAAAGACTTGAGAAGTTCAAGTAGTTTGCTCTTAGCCCAACCTTGCCCTGAGGACAATCTTTCAGAGTACAAAAGCTTCAGTTTTTGTAATCTGAAGTAAACCAGAGAATGTCAGTGTGTCTGTAAAGTTCATGTAGAAAAAGCATGAAAGTACTTTGCAAGATGAAAAACACATGGCAAAAGTAGTGTCCTTACAACTAAGTGCTGCACAACACAAAACTTTTAAGATTTCAGGAAAGTTACATATTTACAACTCAGCTGGAAGAGTTGTTCCATTTCTCTACATTATCCAGAGTTAAAAGTGACCTACTGATACCAGCTTCTGCTGATCTACTCCTAAACCTCTTAACTGGGGAGACTTATTTATTCCCTGGACAAAATTAAATGATCAGGTGCAGAAACACAACAGCCTTGTCCTTAATCCTTTTAGTTATAGAAAAAATACACACGCTGATAACGATGAAAACGTTTCTGCTCCTGGGCAGAAGCAGGGCAGTATTATGATTAGCAGATGGCTGAAAGCTGCAGACACAAACTGCAGGCTCTTAGGCCAAAACTGGATTCTCAGCCAAGTGAATCCCATACGATAGCTTTAGCTTTTTTTGCTTTTTAGAGACTAAAAGAGTAAGCTAGTGGCTTACCTGAGTACATAAGCTTCCTGCTTGTCAGTTTTTGTCACACTTATGATCAAACAATGCACATTCTCCAGAAGTTTGTCCCACTCAATCCTGTGAAGAAATTATATAAAAGCACAAAAAAACAGGTTAAACAAACCAAAGCTTTCTGGAACATTGAATAAAAAGTGTAGTGCAAACCAGCGTACAACTCTTGTCTTCAATTTGCTGGATCTGAGAGCACAAAAGGCCAGGAGTTTTTCTATAGGAATTGCCTAACACAATACAGTCATATTGTTAGCTTTCAGTGAATGGCTAAGCATACTCAGGATCTGCTAGTGTAGTCTGCTGTCCAAGAATAATTGTAAAACACCCCCAAACTTCTAGAGGCAAATCAGGATAACCTAAATCTCACATGTACTAGGATAGAATTCATTATTACTTAAGGTATGCATTAGGTTAACTCCCCATATATTTCAATCACAGTAGTCAGTGACTACTAGAGCTATAAACTGAAAAGAAACAACTATTTTAATAGAGAACAAGTTGGAGCTACTTCTATTTCATAGAAGTATTTCAATTCTTTACTGCCATTGCTCATCGTAGAAGGAGTTTTATTAAAAAACCGCAAAAAAAAGTCAAATTAAGCTCAAATGTATCCAAATGCTTGTAAGAAGTGACAGATTTGCAAAAAAATATTTTGGTGGTCACTTCAGTCGTGCCTACACCAGACTAGTAGAATCTAATATAGTCAAATTTGCTAGATTGAAACAAAAATAAAAGTAGATTGGAAGAGATACAGCTTCCTGAAGCTGCAAAATTACCAGACTGCCAGCTGCACTATTTGCCCTGTCCCTCCTCTTCCACAGCATGTTCTACAGCTTGTGCTGGCTCTTGTGCTCAGAACCAGACACGATAGGATGCTTTGCAGCTGGGAGCACAAAAGAACTCTGTCTTTTGCACCCAAAGACATTTGCACATTTGCATCCAAAGACAGCATCTCTCTCAAATCAAAGGACAAAACGTACATGACACTCAAATTTAAAGGCGCATGAACTTCAATAGGCAGATCAGGGCTTCAACAGGACTTCCAGGCAACAATCAGGGCACTTTCAAGTATAACATTCCCCAGAAGAAACATGCTGCAAGGTAGCAAGTTTCTGCCATAAGCCTCAAATCTTCCTCTTGTCCTGGCTGAGTAAACAGCCATTAGCAAAAATCCTTTTAAGAGCATATCCATAGCTACATATTTTACTAGGATGATCTACCGAGTCACATTAAGGGACCAGTTTTGATAGCATGCTACAGAATAAAATATGTAGTAGTTCCAGTAATATAATAGCAAATTGAGAAAACATTTAGCATGTCTTAACTTCCCACAAGCAGTACCACAACCACTAGTAGTGGGTGTAAAAGGGCTTGTTTCCTTTGTGTGAAACCATTCTTTAATTATAATTGATAGGGTTATAAGCAAAAGAATTTTACCTGTAGTTTTGAATTTGCTATCATCTAGCTTATGAATATCAGTTTTGATGAGGGAAAGACTGCATTCTTACATCAAGTTCTCCATATTACTTTTCATTCCTATGTAAAAAAGCTCAGCAAGTACAGTGAGACAGAAGCCCTTTTATCTCGGCACAATCCCGCCTACTTTGTCTTCTCAAGTTTCCATGGAATAGCTCTGTTCTGTTCTGATGCACTACAGGAAAAAGTAGAATAAGGTTTATTGTCCAGCCTCCTTGTACTATCACTGTTATGCTCCTCAGGACTGGGGGAAGGCAGAGGAGCAGCAGCACTGCAGCAGTGAGTAGACTCAGGCTACAGGGTGCAGTACAAACCAAGTATTTACAGGACTTTTATCAGATGCTTGGCTGTGTTAGTGCTTAGCAGTTTCCATGTAGCACAGGATGAGAATCTCATGAGCATCGCTCCACATTGCTCACCACTGCACTTTTTCTCCAGTTTCTTGTGCCCACATAATATTGACAAACAGGAAGCCCATTAAAGGCTCACAAACAAGCTTAATTTTAGAGCATTCTTCGGTGTTGAATGGTTGAGATATAGACTCTTAAATACCTGCATCATTGACCTATCATTTCAAACTTCTGTACATTCCAGCTCATGATAAGCCTTGAGATGGAAAATGCATAGCTGCAGGTCATCTAAAGGAATAAACAGCTTATTTTATTGTGGGGACAGTGAACGCGTTGATCAGTCACAACAGGATTCCAGGACTCACAACATGTTTGCTTCAGCAAACTTTCCTTCTTCTTACATAGTTTAAGGCTTTTTTTCTCTTTCTTTCTGAAAACATGCTTTATGAAAATAGGTACTGAACTGCAAATTATTTCAGACCACAAAAATATCAACTTAATTCCACTTCTGAATATGAATAAGGTATCTTCAGATGCTTGGCACACAAGATCTTGCTACAAAACTTTTGCAAAGCATTAATTAGCAAATGGACAAATCTTACAGCAAAGTAAAGCTGATGTTCCATACCTCTCAAGTTTTCCACTTGGGTCCTTTACTGAATGTATTAAAACAAAGAGTTTACATCTTTCCTGAAATATTTCACTCAAATTATTCTGTAGAAAGCAGGCTTGCCCACAGGAGAAAAAAAATGTGAAAAACTTCTAAATTGCAGTTGGTGTTTGGGTTTTTCTTGCTAGCAATAAAAAAAATTTTAAAAATTAACATATCTATTCCCTAACAAGTGCATGCAACATGGAAATTTTTAGCTTTGAATATCAGCTTAGTCATTCAGTAGATGAATGGCTTGCATTTCACTACTAAGCAGATATTACAATACAAAAGGCAAGCTCAACTGGCTTGCAACTTGACTCTAATTTAGCTATTGTTCTATGGTTTCGGCTTAGATTTCAAGTTCTATACAACATAAACTAGCTTATCCAATGGCTTTTATAGAATTAGTATAGTGGGATATACTGTATTCGGGTTTTTTTTCACTTGCATCTGTCAACTGTAGTAAGTAACCTAATTAATAATTAAGAAGACAATGTTTACAAAACTTCATTTCATGCTAGCAACACAATATAACTGATAATTACTCCTGGACACAGGTTAACAGCAGTTTTGAGACATGTCACAGCTTCCTAGCAAAAGAGTACACAGCTTCAATTAAGATCTTGTAGTAAGAGACCATTAACACAAAGGTCTTCAAAGTTTGCTCACAGCTCTGAAACTGTGTTAAAGACCACATGTTCAGCAGTAAACAGTTTGTATTTACTCTATTAAAAACTTTACAGCCAGATCTAAACCATACAAAGGAACTGTCACAGTACCTGCCTTGCAATTAAATACTACTGAGCAGTTTCAAAAATTAAGCTTGCTGGTTTTGTAAACATAAGCCTGAGCTGACAAACAGAATACTACAATGAGGAAAACGTTTGTAGAATGGCATCTGTAAACTAGATCTGTATATTCCAACACCAGCATATCAATGCAAAATCAAACGAGTATTTTGGGAATTTTCCACATTTGAAGTCAAACCCAACAGGAATCCTGAAGTGCCTACATAACTCATCATCTGCGTGTACTTCAGCTCAGACTTGCAACAGTCTTCCAGGGTTGCTTGGACATTAACTATTCAAGTTGTTACCCATGGTGTCTGCTACATCACCAAATCTCAAACGACTGTAGAACAGTATCTGATTATTTCCATTTTAAACACTTTATTTAAAAAGGTCTGAACAATCTCAAGTCTGAAAGTTACATGAGGAACTACCTCATTACACCAACAGGTCAGAGGTAAGCATGTATTATGCAGTGCTTCTGGCTTAGCAGAAGTGAAGCTTCCTCTACCCATGAGCTAGGGGTATATATAATATTCACACACAGAACATGGACTAGTTAGCATTTCAGAAAAGGCAATTACCTGCCCACTGGCAATTTAGATACCTGGACAGGTAACTCAACCAATATATACGCACAGGAAATTTGCTGAGAAACACCAAAACAAAGGAAGAGACAAATAGCATTTGCTAAGTATGCCTTTGAATAGAGATACTACCATCATTACCATATTCCAAACATTACATGCATCATGACAAGCTCTGCCAAGCTCCCTGACCAAAGACCACTGGGCAACAGCAACATACACAAGCAGATCTGGATACAATGGAAACAGCAGATCCTTCAACTACCATTTGAATGTGTAAAGCTGAAGAGTTTACCATACTGACAACCTTCAGATTTGCCCTGTATGCTTAAGCCAAGCCTTTAAACTATGTCAGCTGATTACATCTACATACAAATCTTATCCCTCCTATAAACCTGTATGTAGTTTTTGGGTCCATACTTGAGGGTACATAAGCAGGTTTTGCTTTGCTTTTCAAACTTGCAGCTCCAATTTGCCGACACTTCTAGGACAGATGTGCCAGAACATTTTCTGCAGCTGGATCCCTTGTTTATTGCAAGTCAGAAGTCTAGGTAATTCTAGCCTTTCCAGACTCACCCCTATAAAACTCCATACTTGCCATCACAGTAAAGACATCTCATGCCTGTCTTGCCCAGCACGATTTCAGTGACCCGTGTGCCGGCAGGTGGCCATCGGCTGCCGTGCTAACAAAGGCTGAGCAGGCATACCTCAGCCACAGGAGGAGCTGCCCCCCGGCCCCGAGAGGGCCTGCTCTGAAACACGTGTGCACACGAAGCTGCGCGGGCCTTGGGCCTTTCTTCCTCTCTCCCTGGGTGGCAGTGGAAGAAGTGCCAGCACATTCTTCAGATGCCCATTGGGTGACAGACGCGGGCCCACCCTCCGCGGCGCCCGGCTCTCATTGGCCTGAACTTGTCAATGGGGGAACGAAGAGGCAGCGCGATCCGGGAGGGGAGCCAAGAGCCTCACGTGTAAACCGCGGCTCCAGCCACACTTCTGGGGAGGGAGGGAAGGAGGGGGCATCCCCCTCTGCCGCTGCTTGCTTCGCCATAGGGAGACACGGAAAGGGTTCCCGTCTACCGCCTGCTTCCCTCCCCAAGAGCCGCTCTATGAGCCTCTCTAGCTACACGGGGCCGGAGGGACTCTGCGAAACCGGCCATGTGAGGAAACCATCAATCCCCGTGGCGACAGCAAGAAGGATCTCCTCTTTTCCAGCTCCCATGAACTGGGAACAAGATTCCTGTCCCTTCTTGCCGCAGTACAGCGCAGCCGGTCCCAACGGGCAGGGATTTCCCGAGCCTTCCCATCACGAAGCTGGAGGGGCCAAGAAACCCAGCCGATAAAAATACTTCCCCGAGAGCAGGGCCTGCCGCTATCAGAGCCGGCTGCCGGCAGCCGCAACGTGCGTGGGGGCTTGGTGCAGAGGGGTAGGCGCCGCTGCCATGCCTCCGGCAGCACTGCGACACACCGCCATCCGCCTCCCCCCAAAGGCACTCCCGGCCGGCGCGGCACACGCCTGGCTCTTCTCTCCCCGACGCCACATGTTGCCAGCAGGGACCGCACAGGGCTACACGAGGTGGCGGCACGGAATGGCTTCCCCCCCCCACACCATCCCCCTCCGCCCCGGCACTGTCGGAACTGCCACCAGCGACTCCCCCGCCCTCCGCCTCGACCGGGACGAGAGAACCTCCCTGCCCTTGCGGGCCGCTGCCAAGGCTTTGGGGGGGGGGGGGGAGGATAGTGGGGGTGGAAAGGGGCGGGTGGTCTCTGGAGGGCAGCGGAAGGTCACCCCCTGCCCTCCCGCGGCGTTGGGCCGGCGCACGAGAGAGGCCGGGACTGTCACCGGCGGGACGGGGAGGCCGAGGGATCGGCAGCCGCTCAAGGGCCGAGCCCGCCGCGCGCGCGCGCGGCCGTTGCCACCAACGGCTCCCCCGAGCCATCCCGGAACCAAGCTCCCGGCAGCGCTGCCACAGCCCGCGCAATGCCATTACCCCCCGCCCCGCTCCTCTCCGCCGCTCCCGCCGCCCTCCCCACCCAGTTTCGCATCGCCGCCACCACACCCGGGCCCCGTGTGTGCCGGCCATTCACCGGCCGTGAAGGGCAGCGCTCCCAACCATCACCTCCACCCCCTCCCCCCATCGCCAACCCCACCCCGGCCGTTAGCGGACCTGGGTATGGTGCGGAGATCGCCGGACCCCTTGCTCTGATGCGGCTCCTGCTGCGCGGGCTGCTGCCGGGCGAACCACACCTCCAACAGCTTCTCGGTCCCTTCGAAGAAGTGTGCACCGTTCTCCTTCATGGTGAGACAACTCGGCAACCAACAACCACAGAAATTAACGACAACCAAACTACCGCCCCCGGCCGCTACCGTTTGCTGCTGCACAGGCCGCGCTTTCGCCGCCGGGTCCCAGTCCGTCCCGGGCGGGTTTCACCTTCTAGGGTATTTGTCTAATGTTAATTTAAAAAAAAAAAAAGAAAAAAAGTAATAAGAAAGGTTTGTTTAGGGTTTTTTTTTTAAAACCAGCGAAAACCACCCGGAGTGCGCGGCGGCGGATGCGGCGTGAGCGTGTGTGAGAGGGTTACAGTCCGAGCGGGGGTGCGGGCGGGCAGGCGATGCGGTTCGGTTCCTTGTAGTCCGTGTGTTCCCCTGTTACAGAGAAGAGCGTTGAGCGAGCGCTAGCTAATGTCGCCGGCCATACTGTGTAAGCGAGGGGCCAGAACGCACGCAGACGCTTTTATAGCCCGCAGGTAACCGCATCACGTAGGACCGCGCTTGCCATTGGACCACCGCCGCTCGGGCCTGCCTCTCCCCGCTTCCCATAGGGTGGCGCTGCTGCCTGTCAAAGCATATGCCGGTTCCTCTGGCCACGCCCACTGCAGCCCGCCCGCCCGCAGGGAGCGGGAGCGGGGAGCGCGGGTGGCGGTGGGGATCGGAACCGCGATCAGGATCGGGGCAGTGTGGCGCGGCGTGGCGTGGCGTGGTGTGCCAGGCACGCCGGGGTCCGGATGCGTCGCCCCTGGGGGTGGGGGTGCCAGCGCGGCCTACGGTGGGCAGTGAGCGATCCAAGGGTGGCGAGGGACCGCAGGGCTGAACATGGCCGAGAGACGACGGGGGAGCAATCCCCAAAGCAAGTGTGCGCGTAGCAAGGAGGAAGACCGGGAGTAAACCCTCCTCCCGGGCCGAAGCTGCAGCACACCTTCTGCGTCTGACTTCTTTCCCTCTGGGCTTTCTTACCGTGTATCACTTAGCTAGTACAGAGGAAGCTGAGCCTCCAAATGTAATTCTCTCTCCTTCCCTTCGAGGGGCTGTGCGTGTGTGACCGAGAAGTTATTTATCCGTGTGTGCGTGGCAGGAGCAGTAAGGAGGGAGGGCATGTGCAGTAGTTGTATGCACAGCACGGGAGAGAAAGCGCCCTGGGGTGTATGTGCACGGGTAAACACCTGCCTACCTGCAATATGTTTTTAATGTATTTAGAACAAACTGTTGCAAACCAAACGGCTTTATTGGTTTGTTGGGTTTTTGGTTTGGTTTTTCTTTAGGCAATACGGTAATACAGGCCAGTCAGAAAAAAACCCTCACTATCGAACAATTGCAGAGCAGAAAATAGTGTCTGCCCCGATGAGCTTACAATATAAAGCATGGGACAAGCAGCAGCACACGGTGGAGGACAGATGAATGAGTCCCTACTAGGAGACAGTGAGATAGTATCGGACAGCATAATAGGCAGTGGTTCTGTCCACAAGCGGAGGGGTGACTCACGGAGTTCCTGAGTCATCTCCAAGGCAGCTGGATGTGAATCATTCCCCAGGTCACTAGTTGCCACTGTGTGCACTTTCAACACGGTCTTTTAGCTGGCAGAGAAACATGTTTCCAGTGCTGTGGTTTCACTGGGTTTTACTAACTTTGTGTAAGTTGTTACTACCATAAAAGAAAATTTTTCCTTTCTCAGCTGTTCACATTGTCTCCTTCTTGTGCTGGTACAAGCACTTGCCTGCATAAGTAGTGGACTGCATCAGGTTTAATGCTAACTGCTTAGTTTTAATCATGGTTAATAGTTTTTAATTGTGATCAGCTTTAACTTGCTTCAGTTCCCCAAGCCAGTTCACGTCCAAGCTACATACATGTTTGTGTTGGTATAAATAAGAGGTTGTGCTTGGGCATGCACAAGAAACACAGATGAGGAGTGCAGGACCACTTATTTCAGTAGCAATGATGTATTATATTGGCTTGAAGTGCTTACAAAACTACAGCTGGGAGTTCGTGGACTCTGTCCAGCCATTTGTTTTAAAACACCAGCCCCCAGTCCTTGTTTCTGGATCTATTATACTAGTTCCTAGCCCTGTCTTCTGTTGATCTAATATTAGTCTCTGGTTCTCAGTCAGGTACTTGATCCTACTTTCTGTTCGCAAGGGATCTGTGTGACGTTGCTCCAGCCAGATTTATCTTTTTCTTGCCTTGGATCCTGTCTTGTACACACGCTCTGACATCTTGATCTTTGTAGTGTGGTCTCATTACATCTTGATCCACATGCTCACAAAATCCAGCAGTTACTGAAGTCTGATGGGGCTCTTGCCTCACCCCTTCCAGTAGTGCTTTCTCTGAGTTTTCCAATACAGGAAAATACTATATTCAGTTTCTTCTTACCTGTTAGTAGACACTTCTCTGAGTGGGTCTAATGCACTCACTGTGACTGTTGCCTCTTGTTTTTAAGGCAAACAGCCCATAAGAATGTTTCTAAGATGCTTCAGAGGAGGAGAAGATTGAAAAAGTGAAGTAAATTTTATTTCTAGGAACCTTCTTGGTGTGAAGGATAACCTAAAATGTTGTGGAGCACTTGTTTGCAAGTTTAACAAGGGACAATACAGCCCAGTATCACCAGCTGACATGAGGAGGGAAATGATCTCAACACTGAGTAAGATGAAACAGTGAAAGAATTTGAAAACAAAGGCAAGTATTTTGTCTGAAGTGATAACAGGGTGACACAGTGTGCTTGAAGCCAGAGAGTACGGGTATGAACACCTGAAAAAGGTTATATTAATGCTGAAGGCTGCAGGCTTTCCTTCATGAGAGGCTGGATTGCTGAAAGGTACACATGAAACAGGTGGAGGAGAGCAAAGAGGGAAACACTGAAAGCTCTTTTTTGAACTCGACTGACAACTAGACATGAACTAAGTATTGTCTGAGTGACAGGCTGAGTTTTTCAGGAGGAACAGAAGGAGATTGTTGTGGATTAGAGAGAGGTTCTCTGAGTCATCCTTGGGAAGATGGACACTGAATTAATGTTTATAACTAATGTTTGTAACTGTGATTACCCAGAGATAAAGGGCAGAATAGCAACTGAAGGACTAGAAGGTCTGAAAATGCCCCTTCAAAGAGGTTGCACTAATTTAACTAGAGCAGTTTTGAAATTTATTTAATAAAATCAGTCAAACACTTGAATCTGGAGGGAGGAAGGCTCTGGAAGACAGGAAGGCTCAGATATCATCAGATGATTGTGAGACACAGGGCCAAAAATTGTTTATGATCTGGTTCCTAAAGAGCCAGAGTGATTCAGAGTTCCTATATGCCAAAAGAGAGCTTTGGGGCAGTCAGAAATGGGCTGCAAGCCTGTATGGTGCCTTGCTCTTACCCATATTCTTGAATAGGGCAAGTTTGCTGTCAAGAAATAATCAAGTCCAGAAAGATGAGAAAGTATGAATGATTATTGTATGGAAAGGACAATGATGAAATCTGTATTCTTACCCAATCTCTTTACACTTTCCCAGTTGCACAAAAGGGCTGTAGAGTTTCTTGAAATTTCTCCCTAGGGAATACTCCTTGTGTAGAGGTTTCCTCACTTTGAACAGCTATTTCCAGTTGCTGCAGTGATCCATAGGGGGCTGTGGCAGCAAAGTAACTTAGAGCTGCCAACTCATGAGAGGCATTGCCAAGAAAAATGAAGATTCAAATACAGAATAAAGTCACCCTTACCGGCCCTCCACCCAGTGGGCAGCAAAGGATCACTCTTTGTAAAGGAGAACGTTAATTTTTAATATCTATTTGAAGGTTATGTTATGCTAATGCTATGCAACCCCAGTATGTGACTGTGAGAAGCACAAACTGTAGTGTGCTGCAAGGAGGAGCATTTCTGCTGCCTTCCTGAATTGTTTTGATGGTTCCTGCAAAAAGAATGGAAAAGCAAGTTGCTACACAGCCAGCAGAAGCACTGACAGTGACAGCACTATGACTTTCAAGGCATTATTTTCCTTCTTTTAAAAGCAAAAGCACTCACCTCTAATATTGCCAACCTGGCCCTGCTCCACCATTCCCATTCTGATTTACTTGCCCCGCTTCTCAGGTTTCTGCTTATGGAAAGGACAGCAAATGCAGCCAACTTCACTGTTCAGGGAGTTAGAAGTCATGGACAGAATTTCTCAGCAAATCTGGGCTGTTCTTCTATGTGATAGAAATTTTAAATTGTGTCATTGTAGTAACAGGCAGCAATGATGTTTCAGTAACTCAAGCTATTTTCAGCTCATAATAGTGGTTGCAAGCACCTCATATGGGTATTTCCTACCAAATAAATTAATTTATTGTGTACAACCAGCAAGTATCCTTCTACATTAAATCAAGAATGAACTAAATCATAGAATCATAGAATCATAGAATTGGCTGGGTTGGAAGGGACCTCTGAGATCATCAAGTCCAACCCTTGATCCACTACCACTGTGGTTACCAGACCATGGCACTGAGTGCCACATCCAGTCTCTTTTTAAATATCTCCAGGGATGGAGAATCCACTACTTCCCTGGGCAGCCCATTCCAATGCCTGATCACCCTCTCCGTAAAGAAATTCTTTCTAATATCTAACTTAAACCTCCCCCAGCACAACTTAAGACCATGTCCTCTTGTCTTGTCATCTGGGAAAGTCATCTGGGAAAAGAGACCAACCCCCACCCGGCTACACCCTCCTTTCAGGGAGTTGTAGAGAGTGATGAGGTCTCCCCTGAGCCTCCTCTTCTTCAGAGAAGAACATTGTGGCTGGAATTAACCACCTTTTGTGGTGACGGGTATGAAATTTGGTCCTCTCCACTCACCTGGCAGTAGACCCATCCACTCACGTGCTACTTCCTCTCAGGAGTGGGGTGGAGAAGATGGTGTCCCTTGAACTGCCTGCATTAATTTTCTTGAGCTCTTCTCTACCTTTGTTCTGAACCACGTTTTTGCACATATTCCTGCCATTATCTAAACTGGTTTTGTGCCCATGATCAGTCACTGTACTTAATAAAAATCAAGGCAAAGTATTCACTTTCGATCCATGGTGATGTGCATTTATCTTTTGCCAAGGCTGTCTTCCATCTCTTTCCATTTCATATTCCATAGCACTATAGTCCTTTATTGTCTTTTCTTTATGGGGATGAAGAATCTTTTTTGTTGTTTGCTTTTCATATCTTTGGGAAGTCTAACTCAGCTTGACTTTTGGCAGTTCTCACTTTGTCCTTCCTTTTCTTGATCCCTCAGATAACATTTTTTTGTGCTTAATTCTCTTTGCCATTTTGTAAATGTTGTGCTTTTTGCTTTTGCTTATTTATTCAACCATCTCTGAAGCCCCTTGGTAGAACTTTCTCTGCTTTCTTGAGGCACAAAGTCCATATATTTTATCCTTTTCACTTCAAATAATTGTATTATGCTCAATATTTGAATTCCTCAGTCCCTGACTTCACAAGTGAGTTCTCTTGTTTATCAAAACTTGTCTTCTTGAAATTGAGAATTTTGCTTGCTTTTGTAGTAGAAGTTCTAACCATCCTTCCCAGAATCAATTTTAACCTAACCAAACTAGGTTTTATCTGTTGCAGCCCTATTCTGTCATTAGTCGCTAGTGTCAACTCCTCTTTGTTAGGCAATAACTATCATGTTTATACATTTTTTCATATGCATTTGATTAATTAGTATAATGTACTGAATGAACTAACAAATTTAATTCACAATGTAATGTTTACAGCATAAATGTTTTGTCTTTGAAGGTTCATTATAAATGCTGTAAATGCTCAGCTGTAGTTATCTTCTACCTTTGCAGAAGATTTGTATCTAATTTATCAAATATGTGATGTCATTCAACGCTATTCTAAACTAGTTATGGGTGATCTTCAAAAAGGGACTGAAGAAAGAGATTTGAGTAATCCTGCTTTAGTCTTATTGATGTTAGTTTTTCAGCATTCTATAAACTAGTGTCAATCCCTGCATTTGGCTAATTAAAAAGTACATGGAAACTGCTGCTTGACATGTTTGACAGCTGTGTTCCTGAAAATGAAAAGCCTCACTGAAAGTTCCCTTATTCTGCCCTATGGCATCAGCTGTATCTTTGAAGCAGTGTTGATCTGCAGTCACTAAAACAAATCAAGAAAATTGCCTCTCCTGATCCTAAAAACATCTAGGATTGCCTTACTAACTGAGGCAAACCAATGACCACAGTCTTCCTTTAAAAGGAAAGCTGTCAATCAACAGAAAAACACACACAGAAGCAAAATTCATGCTTTCTCCCCTTGCAAAGTCTTCAAATGCCCCGGTCATATCGGTAATTTTAGTCCAGTTCAAAGGAAGTCAATGTGCCAACAAAGGCCTTGCTCCTGCAAATAGTTACACTTTTAACTTTTAAACTAATTATAATCAATAAAGGTACACGAATCTGTGAAGCTGTTCATGTACAGAAGTGTTAGTATGCATAACAGCATGAGAAAGGCAGATTGCTCATAGCTCTTTCAAGAGGAAGAAAAGGTAATTTACAGTATTATCTCTTGTCATCTGTCAGCCAGGTATGGGATAATCAGAACTGACCTTCGGAGAGGGATGCGAGGGAAGAGAACTGCACTCTTTGTTCTTATTTATGAATTTTTGTCAAAAAAAAATTTTATTTTGTTTAATTTTATAAAAACAGTTTAAGTTGTGTCTGCTCCACTCTCTCCCCTCAATCTGTCCATGGTGATAGAACAAGAGAAACATTATGAAAATCTAAATAGTGAAATTATTTCATTCATTGGCCTGTACTGTAGTTAAATACTGAATGAATACATAAGAAATTTTTATTAAATTTTCTGTGTCTCATTTCCTTGATGTAGATTGTTAAGAGTTCAGATCTGAGACCTTCTTCCTTATCTTCTGATAAGCAGCTAAACCAAGAAATGTGCAGTAGACAAAACGGAATTTCAGACAAAATACTTGTTTATATTTTAAGGAAAAGGAGAAGTGCCATCTTTTCAGACACCAAAACCAGACTATACAGAAAACATCAGTTTAAGGAATCATCCTGGGAAGGATGGGATGTCAACCACACGAGGAATTTTATTTACACAGTTCTTTTATGACCTTGGTATAGAAGACCTCTGGTCAAAACTAAAAATTCTCATGCAGACAATACTGAAACCCTGAAAGCTTTGTTTCTCCCTAGAGTGCATAAGTAAATCCAAAGTTCAGTTTAAAACTATATTGTTTTTGTTTTCATCTAGTCTGTCTTAGAGGCAGAACTTGTTCATTCCTTAATGACTTGACTAGGGAGAGCCAGGCTGTCTCCTCTTTACCTTGGTTTCTTCTGCAGAGACATCTGATTGTGGTTGAATTATAATCAGCCTTCTGCAAGACAGGGAAAATTTCATCACATTTATCACAAAAGTAATGAAAAAATATTTACATAGCTTTTAATTGCTTACATTGTTTCTAATTGATCATTTATATAAAGAAGGGATTTATACTGGTTATATTATTATCAATTTTAATAAGCCTAAGCATAAAAAAAATCACCAGTTAGGTCTTAACCTAGTGAGATTATTAAAAAATAATGAGATTTCAGACAATAAATTGGGTCAATGTGTAAGTTCAACATTTTAAAACTCTGAAACTGAAGCCAAAAGAAAACATGAGGCTATCACATGAATAGAAGTACAAATCTTAAAAAATAAGACACTGAGCAGCATTGATACGATCAAAGCAAAATGGCTCTTTATGTGGCTTTATGCACACTGCTCTATTTCACCCATAGCAGAAAAAAGCTTTCTTATAACAAAGAGGAGTAGATGGCAGATTTAATGTATAATTAGCTGGTTTACAATTGAAATAATTTATTCTGCTTTATATGACAGCATCATTTAAGTGCCTCTGTAGCAGCAGTTGACAATACTACAGCTAAGCTTGTGTCAGCATTTAAAAAATAAAACCTTTAAACAGAAGTAATAACTCATTCATGAAAGTTGCTCGAGGATAAATCGTGATAGAGGGCATATTTTTGCATGACATAAAAAAGTAATCTAGCTGTTTTGGAGACTGGAAGGCAAAGCTTTTTCATAGAGTTGTACATAAGTAGAGCAGATTGTAATGCCCAACAGGCTGCCAGCAAAAATATTTTCATGACTGTACTCCTTGTTTTTTTCCTATGGATCAGAAGTCCATGATTAAACCAGAGCGTACTTGGTGACCTTACTTTTCATAAATATTTCTTTAGCAGTTTAATACTACTCCTCCCTCTATGTTTTCAAAATACTAGCTAGGGTCTAAATTGCACAATTGTCTTTGGCTGCAGCTTCGCATTTGGGCACCAGCCTGGGAGATCATGGTAGAAGACAAATATGGGACTTTTACACTCTTATTAGTAATGGCAAATGAAGAAGCCTTCTGTCATTTGATCAACAAAGCACAGTGATTTCCTTCTATGTGCAATTATCGAATACAGGCTGCCTGGTTATGAATAAAAGCTCATCTTAAGTAATATGGTCAGTTTAATCATAATAATTTGTTTTTTTAGAACTATTACTTGTAACATACAATATAACTTGAGTGTGCATTCAAAAAGCCCAAACACTTCTTTTATTTTCCTACTTAGCATCTCTCTGGTCACTTTAATTCATATTTCAGCAAGATGTTCAAGGCTTTTCATCTGAAGAGTTCTTCTGATCTGGATATTTTATATCCAAGCTTGCTCCCAACAAGGAAACTTGTTCCTTGTAGTAAAAGTGACATACATAATGGTAGGAGACAGTACAGATTTTCTTGACTTATAGCCACCCAACATAGTTGGGGTACCAGTGGTTAATAACTTCAGATTAGATCATCAAATTATAAAGCATCATGTACAAGAAGTACTTAAGATTTCTTCTGTTACTTACAGCAAGCAGTTACTTCAGACAATTTCTTCAGTCTCTAGCTTTATAAAAGTTTATAAGGGAAATACCAAGATCTAGACAGGTAATCTAAGAACTGCTTTACCTTTCTTCGTATCCAGGTCTGTTTATGTCAGGAAAATAATGTAATTCAGCATGATAACACTACATCATTTGACATGACTTCTAGTGTGATAAGTTTTATTGTTTCCTCAATTTAGTTATCTAGCCTAGAACAGGATATATTGCAGTTTGAGAAACTTTCAATATTGAATTTTACACAAAAAACTTGAAAATATTATTTATATAGACCCTTGGTAAGACCTGTCCATGTTTTGCCTATTTCTTCTGTCTCAGATTAACTGCTCCAGATCTCTGCACCTTTCCCTGTTGGTTTATTCTACTCAGCTGGGTCTGTGTGTGTTTACTTTGTGAACACTTTTAAGATGTTGATCACACTGTGGCCAAAAAAAAAAATAATGAAAATGTTGATTGGTGTTTTCCTTTGATCAAAGAACTTTTGAGTCTTTCCTTGGCTTTCAAAAAACATGTATTTTTGCTATGAAATGTCTGAAGCAACTAGAGACACCAGCAGAGAAATTAATCTCATTTAACTCTTATATATGCAATGCAGATGTTGATAATTAAGATGTGTCACCCAGGGCTTCCCTTGGTGATCAATGCAGAAGAACAGGTAGGTTTAGGGCATGAATCACCTGACCTATTTTGGACAAGGATTAATTATATTTTCTAGGTACACCAAAGGGTCTACCTGTTCTACTGGAAAAGTAGGCATAAGGGTGGCAATGAAACTATATGTTTGATTGGGAAAAGATAGCAGACAACTGTACTGCCCATCCAGCAACAGCAACAGTTTCATTACATGTTTCAGGAACACTACAACAATGTTATCATAAATCACAATCAGTGAAATAATTTATTTTAATAATATAATTTATTTAAGCCTCCAAGAATTTTGTGTAAATGCTGCATGAATAGCTGCATAAAAGCATGCATTTCTGTTTCAGGGATTAAAAGGTTGATGCACCTGAGAGAAATATGAATGTTTCCTAGAAAGTTTTTAAAGGAAAGCAACACAGACCCCTGCTGAATCTGAGAGGCATTTGTCATCCCTCCATACAGGCTTCAGCACTGGAATTCCTATTATCTAACTTTAGATGTCTGCAGTACTGGATGTCTGCAATCTGAGCTGCTTCTCTAGACCAAGTCAAAGCAGAGTCACTGACAATCCCAAGCTTTAAAGATCTGACTGCACCAGAAAGTATGCTGTCAACCTACAACAGCTGACACTGATCAAGATTACATTCATGTGTAGCTGCTCAGCCTGGCACAATACAGCTTCACCAAATGTGGTTGTATTGGGTGGAGCCACACCAAAATGTGGAGGTGGTCTCCCTGTGCTAACTTGCAATGCAATGTCTGAAGCATTCTCCTGTGCAGGAATTTTTTCCAGTGTCAAGATTACTAGAGTGAGTTTTCAACAATTTTCAATTGCACATTCTAAAATACAGTTTTTCTTTTAAATCTGGACTTTGAAAATTTCTCTCTGCTATCAGCATGAGATCTGTGAAAGGTAATGTGCCTTACATTTCTAGTTTGCATATCTTTCATAAATGTGGGACTTAAGCAACTCCTTCTAAAACGGTGATTAGTGATGGGACAAGAATGATGAAATTTTGGGAGGAAATAAAATAACTTCAATACCTACTGAATAATGTTTCTGGGCCTAAAAAACCTCAACCAGAAGGCGAACTGTGTGTTGCAGGCCTCGGGTGACTAGCAGTGAATGAAGAAATTCCAGGTGAAGAAAGCCACATGAATGAAATTGTATGCTGAAGGGCACTGGCCCTGGCCTTCATCAAAGAGACACCAGAGTGAGAGCACTCTGATGACAGATAAGCAAATAGCATTCATGCTCTAGAAGTTAGCAACTCTCACCTGCTTACGCAGTTATGGGGCAATCCACTGGGCTGGAAATTCCACAGTGAAAACACAGTCTGCATGTCTGCAAGATCATCAAGCATCTCCTACTTTCTTGAAGATTATGAATCAGGGTGGTGCCTGGGGAAGAGAGGAATCTGAGGCAGGGTATGACGAGGTTGTGGTAGGAAAATAGGTTGGAGCATCCTGAGTCTGCATCCTCTGATACAAATGGCATATTGTCCATGATGTAAACCATTGACTGATCAAGGAAGGTACACAGTAATTACAGGAAACTTTTTTTGACTGTTTTTATTGAAGCACAGAAAGTGAAACTTAGCCTTTTCTTCCCTAATGCAGAAAGAAAGAGGAAGAGATCCAACATTTGTTTCAGCAAATGCAAGATTTTGGATTATTTATTTAAAATCTCAAGTAGCACATACTGTTAAGCCTAGTCTGAGTGAAATAAGCACGCTGTCATAATTATTGCATACTTCTAGTTCAAGTTTTGTGAGGCCTGCTTTAAGCAACAGGGAGAGCATGGCTGTTAGATTTGGCAGGTGGAGTAGGCAAACATCAGGTTTAGTTACTATGGGATTGTTTGGTTAAGGGAAGCATTAGAGTTGTGTTGCCCAGGAGGGTTGTTTGCTGATCGTCAGTTTTCCCATTATTTGACCTTAGAAACAATAATCAGTTTTCAGATTGACTACATTTATTTACTGACTTTTCCTCAGTTTAAGGTCAGAGTCCAGTGGCTGAGAGATGGTTTGGAAATACCCACTTGGGAAGCAAAGAGAGCATTCAGCACTGATGCAGAGTGCTTCTGGAGGGTCCTCCTGCTGCAGCACACACAATCACCCTGCATGCCTCTCAGATCTGCAGATCTTCCAAACCAAAATACTAATGTGGAAGGACTCTCTATATGGCCAGAAAAATCTCTCAGAGGTTCCTTCCCCCTCCCCTCCCCATCTTCCAGGAGTTCATCACTTCAGGCCCTTATCTCCTTGCAAGAGCTGTCAAAGCATCATGATGTCAGAGTCAGGAAGCACTTTGCTTGCAAGAAGTCAGGAAGAACAACTACTTCAAATATACTTGGGGCAGCTAGCTAATATACTTGGGGCAGTTAGGAATGAGGAGGGAGCTGGGAGACAGAACTGAGGGCCCTAAGGACCTAAGGGTTGTTGTACAAGGACATGTGCTCAAGCTTTAAATGCAAGCATTTTTACTGAAATTTTGCTATGCAGTCAGCATTGTCATTATGAAGCATTATGTTAAGGAAACTGCTGGAGTTTGATTGCTGTTAACATTACTAATGTTAATATAAGCTAATATTACTAGCATAAGCACTCAGTGTAGTGCACATATACTATACTATACTACTCTATATACTACATATATATATATATTGTATCTGCTACATATAGATCACAGTGTAGCACTCAGCATAGTACTCTACAGTTTTACATTCTCGAGGAGAAAAGCTGAATTGGTATGGTACACAACTTTTCAGGAAGTTAATTTTATAATTTAAATATGCTTATTGAAAGCAAACAAAAATTAATGACTGAGTACATTCATAGAGTTATAGAATTACAGAATGGTTTGGGTTGGAAGGGACTTAAAGATCATGTAGTTCCAACCCCCTTGCATGGGCAGGGACAACTTCCACTAGACCAGGTTGCTCAAGGCCCCATACAACCTTACCTTGAACACTTCCAGGGAGGGGGCAGCCACGACTTTCCTCAACAACCTGTTCCAGTGTCTCACCACCCTCAAATTAAAGAATTTCTTCCTAATGTATAACCTAAATCTTCCCTTTTCAAGTTTTGTCACACATCTCCATTTGGACACTGAGCCACTGATCACAACTCTTTGGGTGCAACCATCCAGACAGTTCCTGATCCAGTGAGGGGTCCATCCATCAGATCCATATCATTCCTGCTTAGAGCTCAGAACGTCACACAGGACAGTGTGGAATGCTTTGCACAGGTCCATGCAGATGACATCTGATGCTCTGCCTTTGTCCACTGAGGCATTACATGACCCATCATAAAAGGCCACCAGATCAGCCAGGCAGGACTTGCCCTTAGTGAAGCCGTGTTGGCTGTCACCAATCACCCCTTTGTTATCTGCTTGCCTTAGCAGAGCCTTCAGGAGGATCTGCTCCATGATCTTGCCAGGCAGAGGTGAGACTGGCTGGCCTGTAGTTCCCTGGGTCTTCTTTTTTGTTTTTTTCAAACTGGGGGTTATATTTTCCCTTTTCCAGTCAACAGGAATTTCACCAGACTGCCACGACTTTTCAAATATGATGGAAGTGGCTTTGTAGCTTCATCCACCAGTTCTTTCTGGACTTGTTGGAGAATCCCATCAGGTCCCATGGACTTGTTCACCTTCAGGTTCTTTAGGTGATCTTGAACCTGCTTTTCATCTACAGTGAGGGGATCTTCCTCTTCCCAGTCCCTGCCTTTGGCTTCTGTAACATGGAGGGTGTGACCACAGTCCTTGCTGGTGAAGACAGAGGCAAAGTATTCATTGAATATCTCAGCCTTCTCTACATCTTGTGTGACCATCTCTCCCATTTATTTTTGGAGTGGGCCCACATTTTCCTTTTTTTTTTTTCCTCATTTTTTCCTGTTGTCCTTAACCCCCCTTGCCAGATCCATTCTCTCTGTGCTTTTGCTTTCCTAACCTGATCTCTTGCTCCTCTGACTACTTCCCTGTCCTTCTCCCAGGGTATCTGTCCTTGCTTCCACCCTCTGTAAAAAAAGTGTGTCCAGGAGTTCCTTGCTTATCTGCAACAGCCTCCTGGCACTCCCGCCTGCCTTTCTCCCTCTTCACTGAGACACATTGGTCCTGGGCATGCAGGAGGTGAGATCAATGCTTTGCTGTTTTGTTAGATTAATTTGCTAGAAGTGTTAATGTACTGTCTAAGGTGTGTCTTTTCTCAGCTATCCAGTATGGTTTCTGTACAGGTAGTCAAATTTTTGTGGTTTCCTTGGCTTGGCTGTCAAGCTCCTAAAGAGATTGGCAATAGCTGCTGTTCACAGGGTGAACCAGGAATTACAGCTCTGCAGTCCTGAACATTTAAGAAATTCCAAGGAGGAATTTGAGCCCAGGGGAAGGCTTGTTGCTTTTGCTCCTCAACTTGTTGTCTAAAGAACTGATTAATAACAGACGCACCTATCTGACTTTATGTTTTTCTTGAAGAATACCTTTTTTCAACTACAGGATTTTTCCCATGATCTCTCCAGTATGTTATCCCTGTACTGTGTATGCTCCTTTTCAGCACTCTCTTGGAATAAAGAGGTTCTGAAAGTGTTATTATCCTTTGTTTAACCTGTTTTTCCCCTTAAGCTGTATCAGTCGCTCAGCAGTTACCGAGGCTGTGTTTTTCTGGGAGCTTCTGTCAATGAAGAGATTGTTAGATTTGCTTGGTAACAGGAAGGAGAAGGAATTTGGAAATTCCTGAGACTTCTTTCCCTGCAGGAAAGCCTGTCTCCTTCCAGACAACTTGCTCAGTGTAAAGGCATTGCTGCAGGAATGCTAAATTGTTGGGGATTGCCTGTGAATCCTATGAAAGGAGGTACTGATACAGAGGATCTTAAAAGTATGTGAGCACTGGGACAGTGTAGTGTTAAATGTAGTAGAGGAAGCAGTGGTTATGACCACCACAAGGCCTCCAGCAGTGAAAAGGCCAAGGCACACACATTTGCAGGCTCTCAGCCACATGTGCTAAGAACACACAAGGGCAGATCTTCATGGAGTGAAGATAAGATACAACATGGGAACTTAAGAAAATTACGTGAAGGGATCAAAAAGGATCCAGGAAGATAAAAAGGCCATTTTTCTACGGGTGAAATATATATTCTGAGGAAATCAGAATTTCCCCCTTGCTTGAAAGCCAAAGAAAAGCAAGATACCATTAAAAGCTTGTTTCTTTGTTATGCAAAGCCATAGAAGAAAAGGATGTTCCTTTAAAGACAAAAAAAATCAAGTTCAAGCATTGGCACAAAGGAAGACATATACCTTTTAGAATAAAATGCAGTAGGATATACTTGAACTCTTTTTTCCTTTCCTTGCTGTACTCATTTCTACTCTTTGGGAATCTCCCTCTGATCCCACTCTGTTTCAAAGAACCCCTGGCTCTCCACACAGATGCCTGCCCTGCCTTAACATTCTGCACTCTGCTTGCTCTTCAGAGGTGGGTCTTTTATTCCATTTCATGTATGAGTTGTTTGGGGGAATTATATTATTCAGACAACACAGAAGCTTAGTTTTCACATTGGTTTGGCAATGGAAATAGAGATCAATATTAAAAAGGTAACACTACCATTGTGGTAGAGCACATATTTTCATTACAGGTTCAAGAGAATAAATAAAAAGCAGTTCTGTGTTATAGGATTACTGTAGAGGTCAATCAGTACAGTGTATTCTCTACAGTCTCCTCTTATATGCTTCTCATGATGATATATTGATTAAAAACAAGTAGATTTATGATCAATAGTTGGTCTGTCTGTAGGTCATAGAAAAACAAATGGTAGTCCTTTCCAAGACCTGCTGTACCAGAGCAATGGGAGGTACAAAATTTTCCTAAATTTGAACAGGGCCTTTAGCTTCCAGAAGCCTTCCAGCTTTAATTGAAACTGCAGCTATTAATGGACTCTCACATAATAGCCACAGAGGGACTTGAGCAGGATTGTTTATTCCCAATCCTACCAAAAGCTCTGGGTGAGCCCGGTTTAGTCAGGTGTTAAATATGATTAACTGCAGTGGCTTTGGGTGGCTTAACATTTTATTTCCAACACCTAGTTTCTTACAGTGCCACAATACATCAGCCAATCTGGAGATAATATAGCTATTGTTTTGTTTTTTTTTTTTAAATTACGCAAGAGCATTTAATAGAAAACACCAGCATAAAAAAACAAGACTAGTTATGATTATTATCAGTATATAAGATAATGGAATATAAATAATACAAGGGTAGCATTCCTAATATGAGACTAAAGTGGTTAATTTTGCCTTGTAATTGCAACAGATAATAGGTGGAATATACAAATGTTGAACCATACTAAAGATATTCCTACACACAGCTTAGGTGCTACATTGGTTCAAAAAAATTGGTTCAAAAATTCTGGAAGTCACAGCTTGCTCCCATACAAAACCTTAAGTCTGTGAGTTAAACAGCAATCTGTTTTCCTGTCAAACCATACCTACAGCACAACTTCTTTCAAGGAAAGGCAAAGCTTGTGCACAAATTTCATGCTCTGAACACTGGTTTTGTTTAGGTCTTCTGGGGCGTGTTACTCCCTGTACTGATTTAACACAGAATGTGAGACTTTATGCAAACAGCTACAAGGTATTTATGTGTGTCCTAGACACACCTTGGGCCAGCTGCTGAGCATTCCCACATTTTCTGCATAAATGCAGTAGCAGTAGCAGTAGCGGTAGCAGATTGGCATCTCCTTTGGGTACTGTGAAGCCTCAAGGTCTTTGATCCCTGGTACAGTCCAGCCAAAGGTTGATCTTCTTGAACTCAGGGCAGTGAGAAATGCACATCTCATGCTCTGTGCCGGGGGCTGAGATCATCTATTTTGAAAAACAAGCCAAAAAAAAGGGCATAGACCACTCCCTTATTTTCTGTCAACAAAAATGATGGTACAAGGTGGCCTCTACTAGGCCAGAGAGTGCTGTGACAATGAGACCTACTGCAGCTGACCCACCCGAAGTCCCAAATGGTCCACCTGTTTTGAGCTGCTGAATGGTGCGGCGAGGTGTTTTGTCAAACCTTTTATGAGGTTTTATCTTGTATCTTGGCTTTTAATAGGAAGCACTAGCTTTTTGCTTCAGGGTAGTTTGTCCTCAGGGTCCTTTTCATGTGTTTCTCATTCATGATCTGGGAAGACAGGTGCATTTTTCATCAAACTCGCTCTCTTAGGCAAGTTTATTCTAAAGGAAAAACAGGGAAGGGTAGAAGTAATCCCATTAATTCCAGCAGGATTAAATAATTGTTATGGCTGTCAGTGTGCAGTCCCAGTAATTGCCTCTCCTCTGGGATACCATTACACAATATACCATCATTATCAGGATATCAGCTCCTGCCACCTCTTTTTGGTACCTGTCTGTCAAAATGTTTTTATTCCAGTAAACAGAAGGTTGAGTAGAAAACATAGATAGATTCATGTCTTAATGTACAATCTTTCTTATGTTCCACCTTTTCTACTGCTGTATCTAAATTATTTAAATCAAGAACTTAAGCTTCCTGCCTGCATATGCTAGGCTTGCTTTTTTTTCATTACCAGGCTCTTTTTTATATATAATCATAGTGAAGCTTTCAGAATTACTTAAGCTTCAAATCCTCTAAGAAACATATCTGAGTTTGCCATTTTCATGCAGAAATTGCCCCAAAGGATAAAACTATATGATCTGAATGTGTTATAAGATTACAAAGACAGAACCTTGTACCAGGATCAGAGTGCTGAAAAATGTTTGTGTACCTAGTATGGAGTACCTAGGTGGAGCTTTTACCAAGTATTAAGCCAGTTCAGAATGTCTCTAACTCTGATGCTGCCTCTGGGAAGACTGTTGTTCAGGTCTTGTGCTATTTGGGATTTGGGTGCCACAGCAAGGGATTACTTGCCCACCATGTGGCCACAGGCACATGGTCATCGAATATGAATTACTTGCCTTGCAAGTATTGCTTCTCCAGGTTTGTCCTGCATGTGTATAGCTTTACAAATCACACAGAAGGCATGGTACTAAACTGCACCTGAAGGTTACACTTTCAGGTAATAATTTGCCAGTTATAAAACTGATAACCTGCAATACCTCTGTAAAGCACATTCACAAAGTAAGTGTACTCATAGAAAAATTGAAGCACTTAGGCAGCTTTACCACTGTTAATGCAATCTTACACTTAGAAAAATATTATCATTTTATATGTTATGTATTTATGCATTCAATATATATTTGCATACTGCAATGACTTCTGGGTAAGTTTCTTAAGGAAGATATTTTTTAAATAAGGAGCATAATTAATAAATAGATTGTATAATAAATACAACTTTAGGACTGAAAGTTTTAATACTAGAAGTTACCCGTTTATTGTGCTGTTTTACAGGTTTTCAAGTTGTATCCTGTCAAATGGCACACAAAGGCATTCAGGAGATCAGCCTACAGTTGGGGGACTACTAGCACCCCTCAGTGTGGCACACTCCAGACCACATAGGACAGGAACAACAGTAATTCACATCCCATCCCTCCCAGATATGTTGCAGCTTCATTTGGCCCTGCTCAGTATTTTTCTTTAGTGTTCCTCTTGCTGCATTATACCAATAAAAGTCTCCTATAACTACTTACAAATGGCACTATTCTGCATTATAATTAGATAAGATTAAATTAGTCTTGTAAGGTGAAGGAAAGATACAGAGATAAAGATACAAAGATATAGAGAGAATAGAAGAGAACTTGTCTTCTTTTGTGCTTATATGTTGGAGATAACAAAACTGCTTGCTAGATTATGACAATATAGCTTACTGTATTAGAGAGAAAATTATAGGAATATCACATCAGTGAAAAGAGCCCTTTAGAGTGCTATAAATACGTTTGCACAAGGAGGCTACCAGGTTGGAGTATTGATTTCCAAATCAATATATCCAATATAGCACATGAGGCTGTGTACAGTCAAGGTTTGAGGTGTAGCAGTCAGAAGGGCAGCAGGCTGCCATTTCCTTCCCAGCCTAACTGGAGCAGATGAAGGTAGAATATCTTGCTTGTCACCATCCAGAAGCAGGTTACTGCACCCATATCTGTTGTGTAAGTGCTCTTTGGCTCATCCCCTTGGACACACTGGATATTGTTCAGCAGCCTCTCTGGCACCAAGACACCCTTTTGGGAACAGGCTGGCAGAGCTGTGGGTGGAAATGGTCTTTTGCAAAAGGTCAGTGATGAAGAGTTGGGGAACAGTAACGACCCTGAATGGAGAAATTATTTGCAATTTAATTTTTACAGATAGTCAAAATGTATAGTCATAAAACCATAAAAATAGTTTTAAGTCAATATAAGAGAAACCGCACAGAAAAATAGAAGTTGTTACTTGAATTAAGCACATATAGCTTCTGCACGTAGGAAAGAGGTCCTGAAGCAGATTTTAGGGAATTTGGCCTGCTGAAAGCTCTGCAGTGGTGATGGCACAGCACTCAGATTTGCTTTTTATGTATGTCCAGATTGAGCTGGTAAATCAAATTCCCCATATTCTAAAACTCTCATCCATCTTTTACCTTTATTTTCAATGTTGTTTCTCATACAGATGTGCAGAACTTCTCTATTAGCTCCTTTCTCTATGAAAGTGTATTATGTGCCCTGCTACCTGACCAACACCAGCTACAGTCACTGTGTATTGTTTATTCATCAGTAATTTACCAAATTTACTCATCTATTCTAAATTAATTCAGAACTGGTATAATCCCCAAATTGTTTTAAGGCATTAAGTTCTTCTTAAACATCTTTTTGACATTAGATGGCTTTTTCTAACATTTCAGTGACCTGGCATACTTTCAATGAAAACTGAATAATAGACAGACAGAAATAAATTAATTTGTAATGCCACTGAGTTCATCTCGTGTCTTTGGCATCCTTCTATCAAAGTCATATCAAGGTGAATTTGATGTCTGGATTTTTTATCTCTTTTACTTTTATGTGTTCTGGGAGGGATAAGAATCACATGTGGTATCGATATTTAAGAGACATCAAGGAAAAAAGATCACACACAAAAGAAAGCATGCAAATTTTTTTCAGACTTTAGAATAGGTATCATGTTACCTGCACTGTGCCAAAACACAGTGTGCCAAAGAACACCAGCTTTTTTTGTATCTGAATTTAAGCTGGATACACCCTAGGATGTTGGAAATGTGAAAAAATAATGTACTTAATAAAGGCAGAAAATACATACTCATACACACACAGCATCTGATTCGCATCTGTGGATGTTCATGTAGAAGATGTTTCATATGCAGAAAGTCCTAAAGGCAGTGAAAAGTGTTCATCTTGTAGGGTTATATAGTATGGACCTATGACATTTTTTCCTTTTTTTTTTTTTTTTTAATTTACAAATAACTCACCTAGTTTCTGACAACAAATTACAATTGAAAATGTTTGGGAAATTATGCCAAACTGATGGAGTGGAGACACTTAAGTAAGACACATGTTCTGGTTCCTGAAGTGCTATCCTGGTCTCTACTAATTTCTGTATTAATCCAAATAAATCAAAACAATTGTTGCTTTTCTTCTATGTCGCTACTAAGTGGCTTTGGAGATTTCCCTTGTATGTTGTAGATGGTATGAAAAATTCTAAGACCACTGCTTTGCATATGGCCCAGACTTGATATCCTCAAGCAGTACTTGTAAACTACTGGGAACTGTATCATTTTGTTAAAGGGTTCTTCTCTGTGATTCTAAGCCTTGGGAAACAATTTAGGTGATATGCTGTTTGCCTACCCATCTTGTCAGATGCTCTCTAATAACTTTTGAATGCATTAGTTAATTCTAGTTAAATTTTACACAGAAATAGAAAACTTCAGACTATGAAATTCCTCCAAGTTTCGTGAAATGTAACAGCTCAGTAAAGGAAAGATTTCTTCCTTCAAATTATTACCATAACTGAAAAGGCTGTTGCCAAAGCTCAAAGGTTATTTTACTATATTTAGTTTGCTGGCAAACCAAAACATGCCTAGCTCAACATCCCTTTGGTTCTCACCAGCTGGTAGCTGGAAGGAAGGGAAGATTGATGTTGGGCAGGGAGCCCAAGCTGTGGACACAGGAAAAGGATGAAGAATGGACATGAATTCAAAGAAGCCAGAACTTAATTTCTGCCATTTCTTAACAGCACAACTTGATCTCTACTTGGGAATGTCTTGAGTCAAAAGAGATACATTACATTTAAACAGACAGAAGTGAGCTTGGCACCCAAAATGGATCCTTAGTGTAACTAGCACAAAGGTCACCATTTAAAAATGGGGTTTTTTTAATATTAGTATCATCTTTTCTATAAGCATCCAGTTCACTACGTAATCTGATGCTAGTTTACTGTTTGTTTGTTACCATTGCTATCACAATCATTTCAATTTCAAGCATGCTTGTTTTCTGCAACAAGCATGCTAAAGTTACAGCTGCTTGTGTTTTGTCTTACACCAAAGCATCTGTTGCAAGTGATGAACTGAAGAGGTTATATGAAGAAAGTTTTATTTGCCCTAGCAACTATAATTTTGCAGTAATAAGGTAATAACAATAAAATAATTGTTAAAACTCAGGAGTTTTAGATTTAGATTAGATTTAGATAGCCCTTTTAAAGATGTCTAAATATTAGTGTTCCTTCTTTATAGACAAAAGAACTGAAACATTTACATCAGTTTTCCAGTGGTAAGAATGAGGTTTGGAACAGACTCTGGAGTAAATATGGCTCTGCTAAGTTATTCTGGAAGCACTGTTTGAGTTAAAGACTGTATGAATTTTGTTCCCTAAAATGTAAGCCTCCTTACTCTGAGATGAAAAACAAACAAAAAAACCCCATTTCTCTGTTTTTTACCCTTAGACAGTCCTGAAAAGCTTATAGTCCTGTAGAATCCAAATTCCTCCCATTCTTCAGAAGTCATGGAGTTAGTGGAGGAGCCTATTTTGCCAGAGGTTTACCGACTGGTAAGAAAACTTCAGTCAGAGGAAGATCTTGGGTTTTTTTGTCATGATACCAGACTGTGGCTGTGCAGAATCAAACACAATAGTTTCAGACTGAGGAAGATGAGAGCCGAAAGCTCGATTCATGTGACATCACACTAAGGAGAGAGCAAACTCTGTAAGATGACATTATAGGCTGTTAGGATGGACAGTAGAGCTGGGTTTGAGGTGACAGAAATTTCAGGTGGTTTGCCTTTTCTGACAGCTGGACATACAGAATGTGCAGGAACTCACATACTTGCACTGCCTGGTACCTGTCATATGGTGACTGCAGAAGTGATAGGGAAGCTTCATGTGGTTTGAGAGCTATAGGTTGCCTATACCTACATTAGAGGTTGGAAGAAGCAGCACATTTTGTTTGTTTGGTACGCACAACAGGAACTGCTACCAGTTTGTTAATCCTTATAAGATCCATGTTGCCCTCTTGCTGACACCAGTAGCTGGGAAAGAGAAAATAAACTGTGACTTCTTCTACCTACTCCTAACAATATGGATTTGGTAGCTTCCATGGAGAGAGTGGCCCAAAGCAATTAGCCTAATAAGATTCATCCCACTTTCTTCTCTTATTTTCACAGAGCTTTCCTATGGGTGGTGGGTTGACACTAGCCAGCAGATAAATGTCCACACAGCTGCCTGCTTACTCCCACCCAAGTGGGACAAGAGGCAGAACAGAAAGGGCAAAAGTGAGAAAACACATGGGTCAAGATAAAGAGAGTTTCATAAGTCAAGGAAAGAAAAAAAAAAAAAAAAGGAAACAAGATATTCACTTACAACCTCCCACCAGCAGACTGATGCCCAGCCAGACTGCAAGCAATGAACACTTTGCAAACACTCCTTTCCCCCAGTTTTCTCTCTGAGCATGATGTTACACAGTGTGCAGTATCTCTTTGGTCAGCTTGTGTCAGCCTACTCGCTGCGGGGGCAGAGTGAGAAACAGAGGTGGCCTTGATGCTGTGCAAGCACTGCTCAGCAATAACTAAAACACTGAAGTGTTGTCAAGACTGTTTTGGTCACAAATCTAAAAAACAGCACCATATGGGCTGCTTTGAAGAAAATTAACCCCATCCAACCATACACAATACACCACCAGAGGCTACAGGAACCAAGGGCACTTTATCCTTCAAAGAAACATTTTTATGGCAGTTGAAAATACTTCAGCTTAGGTACAATAATTTAATGCTTTTGGTTGCCTTAATTTTGATGAATGTCTATGTGTAAAACTGGACTGAGGATGACAGAGAAGCTAGTGATAGTAATAGTGATAATTCAACAACAACAGCATTTGCATGCTGTAGTAAGAGCAGTTAGTGATTGTCTATAGATGCATCATCCCCATACTTCCCTTGCATCAACCCTTGTTTCTGCATCTTCCGTGAGTCATAGTCACCTTCTCCTTGCTACTTTATCCAGCTAGAAGTACTGTAGGGGTTTCATGATAAAATGTTTGAGATCCAGTGGCAAGGGTTTAAAAATTACTTTTGCTTTAATAGTCAGTACTTCAGTAGTCTTTTCTCTATATGGCATTAACAATAAGTATTTGTCTCAGGATATGTTGGTTGTTTTGGGTTGGTGGGGTTTTTTTGAGTTGTAGTGGCAAGATCATAGCCTGAAGTATAAAAAAATTTGGTTAGATCTTTCTTTCAGTCTGACTTAATTTTGCTGACTGCAAGATCTTTACTGGTCGATGAACACAGCTTGTAAAATTAATAGGTTTAGTAATACTTTCATAGAAAAGTTTTCCTAAAGATGGGGAAATACGGTGCTTTGTATTACAGATAGAAAACTTGGTCTGCAAAGGAATAAAATCATGCAGGACAATGGAACTCCTGGTTTCTGCTCTCATTTGACCATTGGCTTTCTTTTAAAATTCAGAGTTGCTCAACTTCTTCAGCACAGGGAGCCAGCAGCCAATGCTGTCATTTCCTATCTGGCTGTAAATACAGTTCTGGCATCTAGATAATTTAGGAATTTGCCACTGAGCCATGGATGGAGTTAGAAAATAATAAAATTAGACTGGAAGTAAGAAAAGCAGAACTTCAGTAGCATATCAAGGCTTGCAGCATAACAGTTCTTTGTTTTTCCTAAATCTAATTCCACTATAGTTTCACAAAGCTCAAAATCATTCACAGGCAGGAGGGATTCAGCTCTTGGATCACTCATTTCTTTTGTTAGTACATCTTCTCATCTCCTGACAAACTGTGTTGCAGTGAAATCCTGAGCTACAAGTTTCCTCTGGACCATGGTATGCAATAGCCACAAATAACACATATAATTAATTATGGTTTTTTGGATCAATTTACTATAACCCCTCCTGTACCAAATAATTTATTTTTCCAGGTAACAAATCCAAAGCATTTATTTAGCCTCTCCTCATAGGTCATAAGAATGGCTTGTACCAGATGAGACCAGAGGCTAAGCACATGATGAAAGGGTATAGGAAAAGTGCCAAGCCAGATAGCAATAATCCCTTCTGCATGCATTCCCAAGCTCCCAAGTATCTGAATTCTGCAGACTTTCTATGACTGAGGCAGTATTTGTGTTTTAATAGCTCCTAGAGTATTTGCATCCCATCATTCTGCCATTTTGTATTTCTGAGTTTTGGTTATCCAAGCCTGAATGTTACTATATCCTAGTATATGGATTCTGAGATAGGCTAACTAGAACTGAAAGAATAAGCTAGTAGTACACTGTAGTTATATGCACAAACTATGTAACTGTGTTTTATGCTTTTTTTCTTATCCTTCTTCTGAAAAAGTTTCTTCTTTTTCCTTTAAGTTTACCATACCTTTTCCCATTAACCACTTCTAGGCACTGAACCTTTGTTCTCAGAAGTACTCAAGACTTCACAGCTTTTCCTGACTGATACTTAGAACGAGTTCATTATCATGTCTGTACGTATTTGCTCCAATGGGCATTACACTGCACATTGGAACACTGCTTTTTAGCTACTACTACTCACACAGACTTGTGGAAGCCTCTTGCATTACTTTTTCACTAGCTTTAGATCTCATTTATTAGACATATTCTTCAAATGTTGTCACATCATTATTTATTTCCCAGTTCACTTATGAACTGTGAACACCTCAGCTTTAAGTACTTTAAGAATTCTTGTGGAATAACCCTTATTCCATGAAAACTTGTGGTTTACTTCTTCAAACTCAGTTACACCACTTGTGTAGTTCCAAAGTATAACATTTGGGCTGCCATATCCAGAATTAGAGTTTATGTTTTCTCCAAAATTACAGGCAACTTTGATGTTTTTAGAATTCAAGCTTCCCAAACCTCCTGGAGGTACTGGCTGGCCCCTCTAAAGCAGCTGTCATGCTGATCTGAAATGTGAACACTAATTCACACACTAGTTAACAGTGTCATCTGGCATTTTTTTGTTTGTTTGTTTCTGAAAAACTGAAGAAAGCCTGCTGTATATACCTATTACTACACATAGATTATACTCACATCATATCTTATCTATATTGCCAAATGAAATAAGCTCATGCATCTTGCTTCACAGCCCACAGGGAGTAAGTGGGTATGCTAAGATATACAAGTGGTTACACTAGTTGATCAGTCATAAGGGTGAATTGTTGTGCAACGATGAACTGTGGCACATGGTGCAATGCAGAATTATTTCACTTTTACTTTGCTTTCTCCCACTATGTTTTTCTTTTATTTTTTCCCTTGGTTTTGTCAGGTAGCTGTTCATTCTTGCCAGTCTGTAAAGAGAAGGGGATAGCTTTTGTGTTTTTGTGAGGGGTTTCTTTTTCTTAGGAAAAACAGTGAAAAGCAGTACAGCTTATTTTGAGACCAGGTTCTTGGATTATACTCAAGAAAAACAGCTCAAGGTTTCTATTTTAGAACCATTTTGATTATGGTACTATAAAAATGAATTAAAAAAATCAGTGCTAGCCAACTAATGATATCATCAGAGCAGGAAGTCAGGATTCCCATCTTCCGTTCCCAGCAGCTGTCTACATTTACTGTAAAATCTTGAAAGAGCCCCTTAGTTGTGTACTATATTTTCTAAACCTAGGAATAAGATTAATACTTTTTTTATAGGTGTTTAGAACCTAACTGACACAAAAAGACTCAAAAATTCAGAGTTTTACTGAGAATGAGAACATATGAACTTAGAGTCAGCTGAAGATTTTCTAATATATTCCTATTAGAAATCCTCTGGCATGCTGTTCCACTTTAATTTGGCTCTTCACACTCACACCAGTAACAGTTAAAAATCCCAAGTATATTTCTACATATTTTAAAATAGAATTGTTATTTTTCTGTGCTTCTGAAGAGATGATAATACACATCATGTGAGACCTCTATTCATTCTGAATTTTCTCCACTCTTATTCTTTAGACTTCTGAGATGCATCCTTCCACTCTTAAGTGAAACATCTTCACCTTAAATGTGAATGAAGTAAACACCATTTGTACGTTTATTACTGTCCCACTCAAGATCTACTGGAGAAATGCTGTCTTGATCCCTAAGATTCCAAAATTCTATGCTGTCTTAACAAGTAGAAGCTTACAAAGAGAGTAAGAAAAGTTATGAAAGTGAGTTAAGAAAATGTGCAACTACTTCCAGATGTGGCCTCGAAAAATTAAAAAAAACACATCTTTTTGGTCTCACTAATACACAAAGAGAAAAATGTAAGAGATTGCCTGTAACAGAAAGCAGAACTTACCAAGCCAGGAAATTAAGACAAGTTGGAAAGAAAATAAAGCAGTGCATTTTACATGAAAGGCAATCTGCAAAGAAGAAAAATGGTCTGTATGTATTACTTCCATGAGACTGAAGTGCTAGAGACCAAATTCTTCCTTTTACATTAGAATTTCATGTTTATCTGTCTTGGAGAACTGCTTAGAGAACCGGTAAGGAATATTCAGTTCCCAGCTTTCAGTCTTGCTTGAATCACCTTTCCTTTACAACAGTCTGGGTACTACCTAATTGCATTGACTTGAGATTTGGAAGAAGTGGTGATTTTGATCAGTGACAACCTGAGTATCTTTGGTTAGGCTGTCAGGCTGAAAAAAGTCATGCTTGCAATCTGCAAGCCTGTTAATTTTCTATTTTTCTTGTGGGGCAACTAAGACTTTCTGCGTCAGCAAAATTAACAAATGATAGGGCATTATATATTATAAATGTTACAGTTGTCTTCTGACTAGAAGTGAATAATACAATTAATAAAGATTTTAAAAACCCCATGTATGCTATTAGTGTGTATTACCAGTGTTGTGGCCATTCTACTGACATGGAAGAGCAATGGAAAGGTCTCAGTACTATTCTGCCTCTTTCCCTTGGCCCATTGACACTGCTCAAAGATTCATCTCTTTCTGTGGCTGCCCACTGCTGCTCCTCCTCTGGAGAGGAGATGCCAGGCAGCTGTTCTCCAGCAAGCAGTTGTTCACACAAACAATTTGGTCTGTCTTTATGTACTTAAGGTGGAATCCTGCCATGCACTCCAACCTAAAGAAGATATGAATGTTCCCATTTCTATCCTTTAACCATAGAATCATAGAATCATAGAATTGGCTGGGTTGGAAGGGACCTCAGAGATCATCAAGCCCAACCCTTGATCCACTGCTGCTGCAGTTACCAGACCATGGCACTGAGTGCCACATCCAGTCTCTTTTTAAAAATCTCCAGGGATGGAGAATCCACTACATCCCTAGGCAGCCTATTCTAATGCCTGATCACCCTCTCAGTAAACAAAATCTTTCTAATATCCAACCTAAACCTCCCCTGGCACAACTTGAGACCGTGCCCTCATCTTGCTGAGAGTGAATCAATAAAACTTTTGCTTCAAATGAGAAGGTAGCCTCATTCTTCCTGGCTTCTGAGCTGGCCTACACTTGGAGCTCATGCTATGCTTTTAATAGCTTTTATGTGGCTGAAGCAGGGATTCAGAAACTAGAAGCAGAACTGTGTTACTAGAGTTGGAACCAGGGCACAGATCATGTTCTGTGTTTCCCATAACCAACTTTGTACTACTTCAGCTTCCACTGGAGCAGGGGGGCTCATGAGGGGGTTGAGAAGAGTTTAGTTCTGCAAAGTAAACTCTACGTGTGGATGAGATTACTCTCTATAAATATTTTTGGCAGGGGACATACACAGGAGTGGGAAAGGCTACTTCAGGACAGTATTTGTACAGAAATAAAACATGGATGTGGACTGGTCACAGGGAAATGTAGGTCTGCAATTTTAAGGCAGCTTCCAGAGGTCAAGGAGGTTTCTGACAGGCTCCCAGAAGCAATAGCAAGGGCCAAAATGTTTACTGGTAAAAGCATGATCAGTTTATGGAAGACAGAATGAAATGGCTGTCTGCAACACTAGGGAGCTGGGTACAGTGTAGGGCAGAGGGGAATTAAGCTGCCTCGGCTTAAAAATGCCATTCTGGCTGAGATTCTGTAACAGTGAGTGCCATTAGCCCCTCTCTCATGGAGGCTGCAGACATATAATGTAAAAAGTATATTATATAGTCATTACATAGTAGAATTGTGGTAGTATTGTCATTCGATAGTAGAATTGAAATGAAAATAGGCAATAACATCTATTTTTTTTGTCAAAGATGGCAATGGGGACTACTTGTAGAGTTTATTTTTACCAACAGCAAGGTATTTCTAGTGACATTTAAGACTGGATGAATATGCCTGGGTAGCACAACCTTCTGCAGATACGTGCTTGTCTTTTCAAGTCTGTATCACTTTCTTCTCAGTGTTGGCTTTTTCTACTAAATGACCAAAGAAGTGAATGCTTTGTAAAATTTAAATGGCTAGCTCTAATTTTAGCAAATGACTTTAAGGTTGACACTGAAAGATCAATGGTGTTCTCTCTCTTGTGTTTAGGAAGTTTGCCAGCTCATGATGGGGGATCAGGCCATGTTCAGGAAGATTTGTATCTGCAGCTGTGGAGAAAAACACTTCTAGGTTTCTGGAAAAAGAAAAGGACTGATGAAGTTTTCTGAGAATGTCAATTGTCAGCTACCAGGTACAAGGAAATTCTTAATCATGTTGCTTTCTGGAAGAAATAATCACTTCAAAATGGGTACACTCCTGCTGTAGCTTGAGAAACAAAACTTCTGGTTAGGATCTCATGACTTAGCTATGCACTAGTAATCATATATAGTACCTTACCTTATGGAGCAGTTCACCCCTCCCTTTGCTTTGTCAGCAATGACAGATTCTCATCAGCTCGTCTACCCCTCCCACCCAGTCTGCTAGACAGTGAAAAAACTTTCCATGTCGGTAACTAATGCTGGCTGGGCAGGTGACACACCAAGATGTTTTCTGTACATGGACAACCTCTGTTTTTACTCTTCCCTTGTGCAGCTTCACCCTCTTTCAGTCACTTGTTGCAGATGATAAACTACAGCTGGGTGCACAATGCAGGGATTATTGCTTCTATGCCAGGATAAAACCTTGATACTTGGTTTGCTCCGCTTGGTGCTTCTGTAACGCACATCTGCTTGCAGAATGTTATGGTTTTCACAAACAAATCCTTAAATGAGACAAAGGTCCTAAAAGCCTAAATACTTCTAGAATCTCAAAATACTAGTAATCAAATCCTAACCTGAAATTAACAGTGTGTTTCTCTGGTAATCTCCATGCTCTGTAGAATCAAAAAGCCTCAGCAATAAGGCCTGGGTTACCATTTGAATGAAACGCAGTCATCTGCCCCCAGTGATCCTTAATGTGGCAAATGAGTTTATTCAGCAGCACCTGGCTACCCCTCGCCACCTTCTGAGAATTCCAGTTCCGAACATGGAACCGCAGCGACACGAAGATGCTGCCGGAACCGGTCTCCTCTCTTCCACTCCAGCTTTCCATTTCCCCGTTCACCCCCAAACGTGCGCGGGGCCTGCAATGCAGTCGTTTCGGCCCGGCAAAGCCGCCACCGGGCCGTGGCCGAGGCCTCCGCGGGCTGCCGAGCTGTTTGCCTGGGCCGGGCCCCACCGCTGCCGGTACTGGACGCGCCTCAACGGCCGCTCCCGCGCGCCGCCTGCCACTGGGGCCGAGAGGCGCCAACCGCCGCTCCCCCGGGCACAGCCCCGCCCTTCAGCCGAGCGGTGACCGCCCACCGGGCGCTACCCCCAGCCGGGCTCAGGCCGCTGCCTCTTATACAGCGGCCGGTCTCGGCTCGCCTCTGCCCCGCTCCCCTGCCCGCCTCAGGCGGACCAGCTGCGAGCTCGGACTCCGGAGCCGCCGGCGAGGACCTACGGCCCAACCACGGCGGGGGCGCGGTGTGGCTGGCCAATCAAAAAGCAGTATCCGGAAAAGGGGCGGGCCAAGGCTTTGAATGGCACCTCACGAGATAAACAAGTTGCCGCACTATTCAGCGCCCGGTGGGCGCTGCGAGGCGCGGTCACGGCAGCAGCGGCAGCACTGGCAGCGTGTGGGCCCTCTTTCTCTTCCAGAGAGAGGCGCCGAGCCCGGTCGCGCTCGCCGCTCCCGCCTCCGCGCCGCAATGTGAAGAGTCAGCAAGTTCCCAGCGGCCGCTGAAATGCTCGGTGTCTCCGGGGAGCCAAGTGCGCCGACGCCGCCTAGCCGGGGCGGCGCAGGGCATGCCGGAAATTGTAGTTCTCCCGCCGCACCGTCCGCCCGCCGCGACGGGGCTGGCGCCCGCAGCCGCACTACGACTCCCGGCATTCCCCGCGCCGCGCCGCGAGGAGCCCAGTTGAAGCGGGTGGCGGCGGAGCGCACCCCCTCCCCCCCCCCCGCCAAAAGCCCCGAACCAAAACAAAAACAAACCGCCCCTTAAGCCCCCCGCCCGCCCGCCGCCCCTACCGAGCCCCGGAAATGGCGGCGCCGGGAGGGGGCTCTGCCAGCCGGGGGTGCTGATCCGGCCGCCGCGTCCCCCCTGCCCGTCTCTCCCCGCCCATGGGCAAGACATGGACTACGAGTTCAAGTCGAAGCTGGCGGCCGAGCGCGAGCGGGTGGAGGACCTGTTCGAATACGAGGGCTGCAAAGTGGGCAGAGGCACCTACGGGCACGTCTACAAGGCCCGCCGCAAGGACGGGTAAGGGCCGCGCCGCGCCGCCGGGCCGCGCCGCCAACGGCCGCCGGGCCCCCTCCCTCCCTCCTCTACCCCCCCCCCACTCCACTGCCCTTCATCCCCCTCCCCGGAAAGTTTTTGGCAACGCGCGGGGGCCGGAGCGCAGAGCCCGCCTGGGCAGCCCCCGCCCCGCACCGGGAGCGGGCCCCGGCCCTGAGGCATGGGGCGTATGCGGCTGCCGGTGGGTGCCCGGCTGCCCGACGTGCCCTGATGTCGGGTAAGGGGAAGATGAGCCCGTCCCTGCCCCGTAGCTGTGCCGGACGCCCGGCTGTTTGTTGCGGTGCCCGGTGTGTGCCCTCCGTCCCGGCGGCCGCGGAACCCGGCAGCGCCTCGCCGCCGGCGGCAGTGGCCGAGGCCCCCGGTGGCGCTTCCCGCTCTGCCCCCTCCGCCGGCGCAGCGGGGGAAACGGGGGGGGGGGGGAAGGGTGCCGTGTCAGCGGGCTGTGCCGTTGTGATCGCCTTTGGCTTTCACATCGGGTTTCAACGTCATCGCTTTCATCTTTTGTGTGGCTGCCTTCGTGCTTTGACGTTCTGCTCCCAGAACTTGCAGGGGATGGGGAAAACGAGCAAGTTCGATGCCAGGAGCACCGGGCTACCCACAGCCCCTCCCTGGGTTCTCCCGGGCAGGCTGGTGTGCCCGAGAGACCCCGGGCACTCACGGGGAGTGTGTTGGTTGGTCCTTGCGCTGGCCCCTGATCCCGGTACCCAGCGGAACCCAGGTCCAGGCTGGCTGGGTTTAGCGGCCTGTCCGGGGGGCTTCGTGCGGGCAGAACTAGCAGGTTCTGGCAGTAACTGCGCACAGGTGTGCAGGAGGTGTGTCTCCATCGGCAGCCCTTTCCTCTCCCTCTCCTCACACACCTGGCTGGCCCCTGAGAGGTCATTCAACCATTAAGCCCACGCATGTTGCCTCAGCAGGGCTGTCTTCTTTTCCCTGAGGAATAGGTATCCCTTGGATGCTATTTTCACTGCACTGTGGTTAAGAGAGCAGTGAGGAACTCTGGTTGCGATGCGGGAGTGCTTGGCTGGTGCGCGGTCATTAAAGTGGAGCAGTCCTGAGGCCTGGGTAAGGGTCTCATGCAGGTGCAGGTTCCAGACACGGCCCTTTTCTTTCAGAAAAGCCATTAAGCACTTTTTCGCTGCAGCATGTGAATAGTGCACAAACACAGTCTGCATTTGTAGAAGTGTTCTAAGCATGCGATTCAGTGAAATTGAATAAAACTCTTGCACATCAGAGGTGATACCTTTCTAACAGAAAGCCAAAGAGTAATAGCAGCTGTGAAACTTTGAGGACAATAAAAGGCTGAATAAGGAAAAATGGCAATTTTACAAATAAAGTCCTGGAAGTGATTAATGGAATGCTGCTGCTTTAGATTAATAGAGAAGTCCAGGGATTTTTCTGTGGGAGTAAATTGCATTCATGTGTGTCTTTAAATTTTCAGCTCTGAGTTAAGAGGATGTTGTATCAAAATGATTAATAACTGAAAGGTAGCATGGTAATTCAGGTGGAGAATTAAATGCTGGGAAATGGAGCTCTGAGTGACTAGGCTCCTCTGCAGCCTTGAGAATACTAGAGCATAGCTAACTTGGAAAGGAAACGTTAAAGGCTTTCTGGGTATTTCGGCTTCCACCAAGCTCTTTTAATATTTGTGGATTTAAGTAGTTGTGTTTTTTAAAAAAATTATTTATATCATATAACTAGGAGAGACATGAGAGGAAGTGGTAGCAGAAGCACTCAAAATGCTGGTTAAATTTTTTTTGCTGTTGAGATAATGATCCTAAAATTATTGTTTGTAAGAAGAGCATAAAAGAGGCAAAGCTTTTAGTTTACCATTTTATGCAAAAAATGAAATCTGGTGTCTTTTCCTAACTTATGTTTCATTACTGTAATTGGCAATGGGAATCCTTTGCAAGAATTACGTTGATGCTGCAAAGCACCATAAAGGAGTTGTCTTCAAAATCCCTACAATAATCATAGTATTATGCTATAATCACAGTATTATAAATGCAGATGGGTAGTAAAGCAAAAGTAAACATGATAAAAAAGATAGCTAATGTGTCAGAGCTGGGAATAATCAAAGGGACACCTTGAACTGTAAGAAAACAAACTGGTAAGAGGAAGTGCAAAAGTGCAAAGTTTCTGTGGGCAGTCAGATAGATTGAAATTACTTCATGATGCTTGGAAACTGGGTATTTCCCTTCCCTCCCACCCCCCTTTTTTTTTTCTTCTATGCTGTTGGTGACTTAACTCTCTGTTGCTTTTGTGAGTCTTTAGGACCTTGGGTGAAAGTTAGATGCGAAGAAGTTAAAAAAAAATTGAAAAAACCTTAAATCATTGAAATAAGGGGATTTCCTTGTGAAAATATCTAGATGAAATGCCTCTGCAAGGTGGACGATATCTAGCATTACTTCTTAAATTTCAGGCATCCTTAGTGACAGAAGGAAACTTTTTCCAGTGCTGGCAATGGAAACCTGTCAGTGGTGTGTATTTGGAGTGTGCTGATCACTGGAGGATTTTGAGCTTAGTGTAAAGGAATTCTCTGGTTGATCATAGAGACTGTTTCAGTATTTCAAATTTGGAGGACATTCCTGTATAAATGAAAAAGATTCTGGCTACTGTTTTTTATAATCATTTTACAATCTTGAGAGGCTGAGGGGCAGTAACAACCTTGTAGCCCTACAGAAAATCCGCTGAGAGCCTGTCACATGTTTCAAAAACTTGGCATATAAACTTCATAAAATAGTAAAATGTGTTTATATGGAGCTTGGCAAGCACTTTGATAAAATGCTTGTAAAAAAAGTGGTTGCATTGCTTAGATGTCTGTGAATGGTTTAGGCATAAAAGCAGTTTTTCAGCAAAGTAGCACCTTAGTTTGGCTTTTTCTGCTGAGGGTAGAGTATGATTTGTGCATGTTTCTAGTGAGCTGATTGATTTCAATGAAAGTTAAGATTTTTTTTTTAACAGGCAGTCAGATTTGAACAATATTGGTGTGTCATTTGCATGCACTACTTGAGCATATTTTTTAAGATGTTTGGCTCCTGCAGCTTTATTGTATTGGTGTTCATGTGCTCTGAGGAGGTCTAGCAGTATTACTTGCATTATGCATTTTGCTAAATTAGACACCTGGGTTTACAAAACTTTTATTAATAAATCTTTTTAGTCCAGAAAGGCTAGAAAGTAGGGGTCTTTATATAAGCTGTCTAGTGGTTTATTTTGGTGTATACTAAAACTGGACCAGTAGCTTCGAGGGGGGAAATAGTGATACAATTGTAATTAATTTGTCAGTATTAAGTTTTCAGCTCTTTATGTAGCTGGAAAATCTGTTATGATTTTTATATGTGTATGTACTGTCTTGAAATGTCGTTTTGATTTCTGTGAACATTTTTTTTGACATTTGGTCACATTTGTCCAGTAAAACAAAGCATGCAATTTTTCCAGTTACAGTTAGGAAAGTGGGACTTAGTTTTGTGCCTCACCTCCTTAGGATCCTTGCCATTTCTTTGATTACGGTTTAGGCCATGCTGTTGTGCTTATTTGTTTCACTTCGGGTAACTCCTTATTACATGGGAGGAAATTTTTAGGATGGAGCAAAGGTTGGAAATTCTTTTTGCTTGTTGTATGTATCCCTTTTCTCTTTGGGAGGGATCAGTCTATTAGTCCAGGCCACTGTGAAGTATTTCTGTTCCTTCACCAAGATGTCAGCTTGCCTGCAAGAGGATGTTTGGACAAGTCATCAAGCTGAAAAGATCCTGCAGTTGGTTTGTCAGGAGAGCGCAAGGAATAGTGGGATGCTCGAGTCAGGTAGAAAATAGGTCACTCTGTTCTTCCTTCTGTAGCAACAGCAGATGTAACACTTGTAAAAGCTGAAATCTTCATGTAAATAATAGCTTTCTAGTTATTGCTGCTTCTGCTTACTTTTAAACAAACAATTGAGATGGCTGTGTTCTTTCACGCTGTGGCTATGTTCTTATTCTTTTACTCACAACTTGCTTTGGGGCAATGGAGGTTATTAAAATAAAATTACAAACAGCTTTTTTTCCCCTCTTTTTTAAAGTAACTATGGAGGTAATATTTTTTATCTATGTATTTCAAAACACCTTTTAAAAAGTAGGTATGTGCTTTTAAACCTTGTTAGAGAGAAAATGACAGAAATGCATTGATCAGCTTCCAAGACATTGGCAGCAGAAGGCTGAGGAATTGTACCCTGGGTAGCCCCCAAGCTTGCAGCCTGCTTGGCAGCAGGCACTGCCTCTGCAGACCCTCTTGCCAAAGATAACAAAATATAACAATCTTTGGCAAGTGTAAAAGGCTGGACACTGTCCTGTACTGTACAATGTATCAGCAGAATGAATGTGTAGATTTGTATGCTAATATAGTTTGGTTTTTTAAAAATTTTTTTTAATAAAAAGAATGTCACTGTTTGTAACTTGTCAGCTGATCTATCCGTAACTTTCAAACAAGAGAACTGGTATAAAACAGGCTTCACTGTGGTAGCCAAATACGGAATTCCCTTTTGGAAACTGGGCACCAGTGATGCAAGTCCGAGAACATCACTGTATATAGTACAGGCATAGGAGGGGGAAACAAATGTAATCTTCTCTCCTTCCCCCACCACCCCCCCTACATTTTTGAGTGCTGTAAGTTTGTAACTAAAGAGGAGTCTGTTTTCCTCCTTGGACTGAAATCAGCGTGCAGAAGCATTGATGTAAAGTTGTTAATGTGGATCTGAAGTGTTTAGCATTCAAGTCCCCAGAAGAGTCAAATGAAAGTTGGGGCATGGTAAGAGAGAGAAAGAGGAAGCATGTGGTAAAGACGAGTGTATAATCTAACATAGGAATGTTGGCCATGGTCCTGGACATGTAACTTTTTGTTAGTTTTAGATTTTTTTTGTGTGTGATGAATCTTAGTTGTTTGAAGTAGAAGTGGAAAAATATTGATTAAGAGGGAAAAAACAGCATGCTGGAAGGAATGGCTCTGTTGGAAAAATAGGCTTTCTCCTGGAGCTACTTGCTGTGGTTGGAGTTCCTGCTAATACCATTAATTTGTTCAGAGGTTGCATCTGGTCACGCTTATGAATGAGATCACTGTGGTGGTACAAGATTTTAAGTCTAGAAGAGGTAATCTGCTTATTCTCTTAAATTAATGTTTGTGCCACAATAATTTGTGTACTTTTCCGCCCATATTGTTCTGCAGAACTTTAATTACTGAATATATATATATAGTACAAGTATGTCAGGAAATGACACTTGCACTCAAGTTGAGCTGGATGCTACAAATGAACAATGTTGTCAATGAAATCCCAGGGGAATGGGTACACGTGTACTGCAGCTACATTTATTGTTAAGAGAGAGGCTAACTCATTTATGTGGTGAGAGTTGTACTCTCTTGAGTGTGAAACTGGAGTGTTATGTACCAATGCAAGTATGTACTTGTGAGACACTTGAGAGTCTATAATAATTTATGTATTTACATCTCATTTTTTCCTCTATTTGAGGTTGTCTTGAATGTAAGTGCTTTGCATTTCAGCTGTAGTTGCTGTTTACTAATATGACAGGCTGAATCAGAGAAATATTGACCCAAGTCAGAAAGTGGTGTATTTGATCCTGAGCAATTACCTTTCTCTGCAGCAAAATTTCTACCAATGATGGTATCTTAAAAGCTGCATTTTGCCTTCTCGCTTTCATGATTTTTTTTCTTGATAAAAGTTATTATAATGATGAAGGTAGAATTTTAAGTTATTCATGCCTCATTATATAGCTAAGTGTAAACCTGAATATAGATGTACATGCAAATACTAAAGATGCTTTTTAGCATTAAGTGTTCTTAAGATGTGTGAGCAGGAGCAGCAGAACTAAACCAAACCTGTCTAACTAGTTGGCTGCAATGCATTCTAATTAAAAGCCCCACTGTAGGAAGAGATGGTTAGTGTTTCGTAACCATGCCTTACTGAGAGCTGCAGCTACACCTTGGTTTTGCTTCCTGCCAAAGAGGGTGCAAGTGGCAATGAGCAATTTTTAGTGCCTTCCACATACCCTTGCATATTGTCTCTCCTGTGGCTATTTTATCCTTTCTTTTGTTACTCTCCCTGCTACCCAGTGCAGAATATGAGCTGTAGTGCTCAGAGCCTTTCAGAAAGCAAACAGCATTCAGCTGATGATGAGACACTGAAGAGGTTGCATTTGCTTAAGAAACAGGTAAAAATTTTTGGCAAGCTTGCAGAGGAAGACTAGTGTGTAAATTAGCCCATTTAAAAGCAAAACCTCTCAAGTTGTATTTGTGTTTTGTTTTTTTTACATGTGATGAAGAGGACAAGAAGTTTCCTGTTACAGAGTGAGGGGTTTAAGATTTTTTCCAGTCATGCTGCAGGAAAAGGAATTAAGAGCTTTAGGGAGAAGTACAAATTCTTTTTCTGCCTCCCCTTCCCTAGTTGGTAAGAGGGTGAAGGTAGAACAAGGGCAAGGTAGAACAGGGGCAAGGTCAGAAGCTAAGTACTTCACATGTGAACTGCTTGTTACAGAAATATAACATATCAGTGTAATTCTGGGTCATCCAATCGGATCTGTTGTATTGTGGGTATATGTGTTGTAAAGTTTCTTTTGTAAATTTATCTTCAATATGAGTATTTTCATGTCATACATCATGTAAAAAAAAAAAAAACAAGCCCAAGCCCAGAAATTGCCATGATTCAGAGTGCTACAGATGTGTTTACACAAGTAACCAGAATATCTGTGGAATGTTCTTACCAAATGTTACTAGAGACTTGTTAGTAACACTTAATTGTTCCATGTTTTTTGAAAATGCCTACTGAAAGGGTGTGTTTGCCTTTTCTGTGGCCTTGATCAAGCTCATGGTTTGCATAGGTGCTTTCTGACCCAAGTCTTTTTCCTCTACTTTTAAGTGCTGAGTTCCATGTTCTGAACTAAGATTCTATTTGCATGTGCTCGCTGTTGCATAATGTACTGTTCAAGAGAAGATGTGGTCCATGAGTGTAACAGAGGAAGGGATCATTACTGTAAGTGATTGGCAGCTCTTACATTCTGCTTCCAGAGAGTTGTTTCTTGATCTCCATTGCAGGCACCAGAGAACTGACAAAGGCTGCAATTTTTATTCTCTTCTACTGAGACAAAGTATTAGAACTTTAAAAAGATTTACTTGTTTCAGTAACAGTGTGTTTGCCTGAAGGAATACTGAAACTGGTCTGGGGCAACTGCTTTGAGAATAAATTAGCTAACTCAGCATGAGACTTGAGGAAATTAAGAACAGTTTCTGCTCATACAGCAAATATAAAAATTTTGCTGTTTTGACTTGACTTATGAGTGTCCTGTATCTAAATAATTTAGGCTTATAAAAGACCACCCAGCTCTGGGGACATAGATCATTTTCAGTTAGATGAGTGACAGCTAAAAGTGCTTGTTGTAATGATATTAGAAATTATTATGCATCTTGTGAACTTCAGCTATCTCAACGGGTTCAAGAAGGAAATAAGTAAAGAAAACTTTTAAAAGCAATTGCGCTTAAAATTCTGAGACAGTCTTTAAGGCAACTAATACTTAACTTCTATATCTGAACTCCCTATTTATATTTTCTTGATCCTTTATGTGGGAGAACAATTCTTTTATCAGTGGTGAGATTTTTTTTTTTAGAATGTATTGAATATTAGTCTAGTAAGATGATGTGAAAGGGAAGGAATGTGGGGATAATATTAACTGACCTTTGAAAATTTGGTGTCTGTAAGCGTGTGTTGGGGTTTTTTTGGTTGGTGGTTTCTTTTTTTCTTTTTTTATTAGAAACTAGGACTGACTTTTCTGTTTTTGAGAAAAATTGGAGGAGCTGAGATTACTGGAATAGTAGATCTCTGAAGGGCATTTTTTATGTTCGCCTCTGTCTTTCCTGGGATTAGTAGCTTTTAAATAAACATTTTCAGATGAGGCTACTGCACAACTCCTTGTTTCTTCCTCAATTGTCCTCTGTTTTCTACAGTTTATGATTTTGGAATATCCTAGGGTCATTCATCTTGCAGATGGAATCACACTGAGGTCAGGCTTTTCAGTAGGCAAAGCAACAGCTGTAGTTTCCAGTGCATGCTAGGAGTGTCTCATCACTTGTTTAAGGATAAAGGTTCTGGTTTAAATAAGAGCACAGGTATAAACTGGAGGCAGTTTTGCTTTAAACATGTTTCCATTAAGTGGGGTTCCTGTGCAGTATGGTTATTTTTGCTCATTCCCTGCTGACTCAAGTAGATGAGGCTATTGATTTTTTTTTTTTTTTTTTTTTTTTGGTGGTCAAGTGAAAATAAATGCTATAGGCAATTGAGTTGGAGGTAGAAGCTAGATCTGCAGGAATGGGAACTACATCTGGAGGTATGTTTCACTGTTTTGAAGCGATGTAGCTCACCTTATACTCATAGTTATTGCAGAGAGTCAGTTCTTTTTATGCGGCCAGAAGGTTTTCTGCCTCTTCTGTCCCTTCTTTCTTCCTCTGTCTTTTCTAGAGCACTTGTAAGCATTCATGCAGCTAACACCAGGACTCTGCTCTGACTATAATTGTCCTTGACTCCCACCTCTTTGATATATTATGGGGTCTGAGTGCCTCAAAAGATCTGATGATACAAAGGCCACTCAAGCATGAAATTCTAGCAGCACGTGATTAACTGTTTGACTCCTTAGCAGAATCTTTTGCGAGAGATGCTTCATATCTGATGGCTCTTGAATTCCTCATATTCCAAGGTGTTTAGAGAAAATTCTCACCCATATTAGTATGTCCATGGAGTACCACAGATTCATGCTAAGATTTACCATCTTGCTTATTCAAAAATTCCATGTTTGTTGCCTTGGTTCATTATCATTAGTACAGCTGACAGTGGGTTTCAGCCTGTGTCTTTGAATGTGTCTGTTGATGAAACAGTTCCTCTGTGAATTGTTGCCCTGTTCTCAAGGGCATTCATTGTAGGCTTCAAAGTTAGCTTTGTGTTCATAACTTTTGATTAAAACCAGTCATTTTACAGCATGACCAGTTGCTCCTTTTCTGAAATCTGTCATGCTCCAAATGAGGATCAGATAGAAAAATTACCAAATTTAATTTGACCTTCAGATCAGTACAACCAAAAGACCACTACAAGTTGAATGCTATTTATTCTACCTTTAGCATAAGTTTGGTGTGTGTCTGGGGGCAAATGTTGGTGTAAAAATATCCAAATTATGCTCTTGGCATACAGAAAGAATACAGGAGAAGCCTGTTCTTACTATGGGATGCAGAGTTTTAAAGTCTGAAGGAACGTGATTTGGAAGAATGTGATTTGGATTCCCTGGAGATAATGATGATTCCTAAACACCTTGTGCCTTGCTGGGAAGTAGCAATTCTCTGGTAGTAGTTGGAATAAAAATAGCTGTATTTATTGAAATCCAGATTGCCTGATGTTGAAGTAAGGGTAAAAATGTAGATGCTTCATTAGCACTAATACTATTTTTCCACTTCAGATTGAATGAAATAAGGCCCCACAGTGACTGTGCAGAATTTTGTTCTGGTCCTTACACCTTTTCTTAAAGGTATTGTTTCTGCTCAGTGACTTTCCAAATATAATAAATGTTCCCTGTTGTGAAAAATAAATCTCTGATAAGTCTGGGATTTCTCTATACTTCAGAGGAAGTGTTTGTGTAATGAGCCTACAAAAGGAAAATTAAATAAATGTGGGGTTTAGGCCACTGTCATCATGGGTCTTGCATTGAGTCCATTTTTTTTCTTCTTCTATAGGTAACCTAATGCATTATAATGGTTTTGACAAATAATATGCATTTGATGTTTCAGACAGAGGTTTTCACCAAAGACACTTGGAAGAAATACAGGGTTCCTAATATTTGGTACTTTAATAGTAATTTTCCACCTATCAAAGTGGTAGTATTTAGCCAGATTTAGCAGTACAGAGAAAGAGATGTAATGCAAGGTGTAGCGGGAAGAGCCTTTCTTGCTCCTGAGGCTCAACGAGCTGCTGGCCTCTCCAATGCCTTGCACCAGAGTGAGCTGAGCTTCTCTCTGTGGGGGTGAGTCCCGCCTTTATTGGCCCCTGGTCTTGCTCATGCCCAATAGGAGCCTGTCCTAATCAGGCACAGGTGGACTCACACCCACTCATTGGCAACTTGAGGCACCTGGTTTATCTTGTTTCTCTACATTTCCCCCATTTTTTTTTTTTTTTTTTTTATATCTTACAACACTGATTACAGGATTTTTACAAACATACAAACATTTTACACTTACAGCTTATGGGATTTAACCCTAGCTTGCAAACAAACGTACAAACATTTAACACTGATTACACAGGATTTTTACAAACATGCATTTATAGCTTACGGGATTTAACCCTAGCTTGCAAACATACAAACATACACTTTTAGTTTACAAACAAAGTCTCTGCCTTTCCGACTTGAGTTGTTCTTCTCCCTCCTGCATCTGCTCTTCTCTTGGCTTCCCTCTGCTCAGGGGTTTCCAAAGAGAGAATCCTTATCTTGGCTTCCCTCTGCTCAGGGGTTTCCAAAGAGCTTGCTGGTTCCTCATGGGATTATGGGATTTAACCCTTCCTCATGGGATTCCATCCTCCTGGCTTCCCTCTGCTCAGGGGTTTCCAAAGAGAGAATCCTTATCTTGGCTTCCCTCTGCTCAGGGGTTTCCAAAGAGAGAATCCTTATCTTGGCTTCCCTCTGCTCAGGGGTTTCCAAAGAGAGAATCCTTATCTTGGCTTCCCTCTGCTCAGGGGTTTCCAATCCAAAGAGCTTGCTGGTCATACCTTTCAGGGAGAGTGTTAGCCCAGGCACTTTTTTCAAATCACGGAGAATGTTCCTGTTGCCAGCTCCTCCTTTAGACATCTGTTTGTTGCCCACATTCTCCACCAAATGTAGCGGGAAGAGCCTTTCTTGCTCCTGAGGCTCAACAAGCTGCTGACCTCTCCAATGCCTCGCACACGAGTGAGCTCTGCTCTGTGGGTGTGTGTCCCACCTTTATTGGCCCCCTGGTCTTGCTCATGCCCAATAGGGGCCTGTCCTAATCAGGCACAGGTGGACTCACACCCACTCATTGGCAACTTGAGGCACCTGGTTTATCTTGTTTCTCTACAGCAAGGTAAGATGGACGGTGTAATTAAGTATGGTTTTACACTGGGGCTTTAGGACCTATCCTTATATTACCAAAAGTCAGGTAGCTAATGTTATGACAGTTTATGACAGTCATAAACATTCTTCTTATGAGTGATATTATGAAATAAAAAGCAGAATCTCTTTTGGGAGAGTCTGAAGGACCATGTGTCTGTGACCTTGGTAAATAATTCACAGACAAAAAATAAAAAAAAATCTTGTTTCCTCTTTATTTCAGAGATTTTTTTTTTCTTGTTGCTACTGCTCCTTATTTTAAGGTAACAAATTCCTCTCACACAATATCCTTTGTGGGAGATATTTCCTTGATATCTTTGTTTTCTGTAATCAATCCTGTCTATAAAGAAATAATATCAGGTACAGCTCCATACTCTGCTTTAATATGCTTTAATGCTGGAAGAAGTTACCTGGAGCAGCTGAAAAATTCTACTGCTTCCAAGGTTTAATGTGAACATTTCAGTTTTTACCTTTTAAACAGGTTGTCAAGTCTGGTTATGTCAGTTTGTTACAAAATAAACCTACTTGTATGAAATTCACAGTTCTTAGTCACTCAAGATGTATTCGGGTCAGTCTAATTTTAGGGGCAAGAGCCTCAGTGGTTGAGGTTTCTGAATCTTCAATAGATGTGGAGTGAGGGTGACTGTGACTGAATTCACTTGTTGTATTCTCTTTCCTTACAAAGTTTTGTTACAGTGTAAAGCCTAAATTTTAATAAGATTAATATTAGTAAAATTTCATTTGCATTTATGCAAGTATCTGACATTGCTGAGTTTATAAACTTATTGGAAAATGGAGTAGGAAAGTATGCTCAGTGTTCAGGAATTTGATATTGTTGCATTTTGAGAAGAGTAACATCCAAAGTGACACAAGCTTCTGCCTTTTGCTGCTTTCAAGCCCCAGAAGGGCTTCATGAATGGGCTTTAACTCTTTGAGGTAGCAGAAGCGCTTTCTTTTGGTGTTACTATATGTATATATTGAGGTCGCTGGCATCACCTGAGATGTCAAGAGGGAGACCTGGCAGAGTTTAGTGTTATCCCTTTTATCAGTCAGTGACACCAATCAGCTGTGTAGCATTCAGGCCCCTTTTTGAAAATTGAGATTACAAGGACTTTGTGAGACAAAAGATTCAGAAATACAATATGAAATGTAGTACATTGTTTCCATTCCAAAAATTGTTTTTCTTGTGTATTCCTCGGTTGGCCTTAGTTTCTCTTTTTGGTCTACCTCTTTTTATATTGCACAATACAGACTGTCCTCTTTGATGTAAGTTTGCTGCCTTGTTCCCACTCCCCAGGTTCTTTAGATGTTCCTGACAAGATGCAAGCTGAACTTTTAAAGGTTGTATAGTCATTGCAATAATGGGATTGCCTTCCCACCCTGCCATAAAGAGGAAGATCTTAAGCTGAGGGTTGAACAGATTAGGTGATATAAAAGTCTGTTGCTTTTGCAACAAGTCAGTGCCCTACATACATGTGCTCCTCTGTTTGCAGCACTGAGATGGTTCCTGCCAAGCTGCCGAGGGATGCATCAGCTTGCAGGCCAGCTACACAATCCACAGACATTACTGAAATGGTAAACTTCTCATCATAGTGGAATGTGGTAAAAGTCTGCTGTTTTCATCTATTTTTTTTGTGTCCAAGCCTGGACAAATATAACTCCACATTGTATTTAACTTGCCTGAGACTGAGCTGTGGGAACAACCTGTAGCTGCTGTGAAGTTTTTTAGCAGGGCACCAGACAGCTGTCCTTGAGGGTGAAAAAGGTAAACCTTTTAAAGGACTGATGTGGTTATAGATTTCCTTTAAATTTCTGCTTACTATCCCTACTATTTCACATTTTGAGTTTCTTACATAGCTCTGAAAAGGCACTAAATGTATATATATTGAAATTCAGCATGTATACTGTTCTCTAGGAAAAAATTAACATCTACCTGTAGATTCCCAGCTTCTGTCAGTTGTGGCTGGTTGTCACATGAATGAAGTGGAGCTGGCTGAGCTGATGGGTGGTTAAGGCTTGATAAGTTTTGAGAATAATTACTTCCTAGTCCATTGAAGAAAATGTACATTAGTGACACCATATCTGCTTTTTTTTGTACCCTGTAGTTTTCTGTAGTTAGTAGCTATTTCTAGATGCATAAGAATCACTGAAGCATAAGAACTTCTCTTTCTGGGAAGGATTGGGCTCCTTTTTGCCAGTCAATCACATACTTTTACTGCTGCTACTACCTTTGTAAAGGATTATGGCCATGTGCTATGTATAGATCTAAATCTATGAGCATTTTCCATAAGGTAACCAGTGCTGAATGTGATCACTTGAGTGGGTTTGCTGCCATGTTCCAGATACCATGGAAGTTTTTCGGTACTTCAGGTGCAACTGAGTGTCCTGGCTCTGCCTTATCTTAGGTGGGTGGAGTTTCTAGCTCTTGCTGGTGATCTGCTGAGTGATTAACTGGGCTGTACAGCAGCAATTAAACAAAGGGATTAGAGCATAACAAAAACCTGTATGAATATTGTGTTTAGGGCAATACTGTGCTTGAAGAACACTGAACTCTGTAGCATTTCCAGGCTTTGTCCTACAAAGTTACTCAGGGGGGAGGAAAGAAGGAATCTCAACTGTGTCAGTAGACACTGGTGAATCCTTTTCCTTAGGAAGCAGACATGTCCACTTCCAGAGTTACTCCTGAAAATGTACTTGCTGAACAGCTATTTTGAGCTATTAATGGAGAATTTGACTTATTTTTTGGTAACTTTTTAGGCTTTTTTTTTTTTTATCTTGAAAAGTTTTGGGCATTTCCCCCTCCCCAAGTACTGAGTAAGAAGCTATCTGTTAAAAATACTGTGATATGAGACTATTTCTTTTTAATTAGCATAGAAGAATAGAAATTTGCTTTAGAAGAGGGAAGTCCAATCTTGATACATTCATTTGTGGTGTAATGGTTGTTAAGATTTGCATTTAAGTATCTGAATGGGTGATTATTTTGGGGGTAATTGCAAGGCATGCTCTTAAGTTGCTGTCTTCATTTCTCCACAAAAATCTATGCAGAACAAGAATGTGTTTCTCTCTTTGGCAGTTCCTAAAGTGTTTTAGGTCACCTTAAACTAATTTGTTCTGTTTCAGCTGCAGAAGGGTCTTCTATTACTCCAAACCTATCTGGGGAAAGAGACCCTCCAAGCCTATGGCCTAACATGCTTGTGCAAAATGGAAGCCAAGGACGATGTTAACTATGCATATTCATTGTGGGTTTTGCAGCTGCTGAAAATGACTGAGAATAATAGTTGCCTGTGGTCACTAATGTGTGGAGGCTGTTGTATTTTCTGGTCAATCTCATCCTCCTCCTCTTGCAATGAATTTTAGAGATGGGTGTTCTGGAGAAGGCTGGGAAAGAAGTAGGATTTGGGCAGGACACAGGCCTGGAGTTAAAAGCTAGGGAGGATGAAATGAATTCAAATTGATTATTCAACACAGCAAGATGAAATGGTTTGGGACTGGCAGAGCAGAAACTAAAGTGTACCAGAAGTGTTTGGATTGGGGCTTGTGGGTTGTTTAATTCTAACTGGTGAGTCTGCAAAAGTGCATCAGCACTGTGGTTATCTGTGCTTATCAACATCTGTTGATGATAGCTGAATCCTGCAAAGCCTAATGGTAGGCAGTAAGCTGCCTATGTTGTGTCAGAAAGGCTTTGAGTTACTACTTCATTTTCTTGTTCCATTGGTCTCCCCTCTAAATCGCTTCTATCTGTGATTATTTAAAAGGACAGCACTGTGTTTGGGCTGAACATTTTCACATTCTTCAGCTTTGTACTTCACAGAGTTTCATGTACTTTGGGAGGGGTCTGTAAGTAGTCAGCATTTATTATATAAGTATAATTAGCTTAAAATAATAGTATTTCAGAAGTAAAAGTGGATTGACAGTGGTTCATAAAATTAAGTAAGAACCTTGCAGTTCCTAGGTATTTATAGGAGAGTTTTCCAGGCATGGGATACATCTGTGTGGGTTTATCGTGGTAGCAGAAAGTATACTGGATTTTCAGGAGAAGTGTCCTCCAGAATCCTCTGTAGGCATATTTGCAGTTATCTGTGTGGTTTTAGAGAGAAATGGATATAGGTGAATAAAGTTTCTTTATGCAGCAGTTTTTGTTTGGAATCTTCGAAGTCTGTGTGAGAAGAGAACTTGTTATTACTATCTAAGTATAATTTATGCATAAACTAGATCAACTTTTTAGATTTTTGTTCCAGACCAAATTAAAATACATCGTTATACTTGTACTGATTGGTGTAGTATAAGTCAGAGATACAATTATTCCTCTCTCTTTTTTTTTTTTTGTGTACAGAAAAGATGAAAAGGAATATGCACTGAAGCAAATTGAAGGTACAGGAATATCCATGTCGGCCTGTAGAGAGATTGCAGTAAGTGTACATACATGAAAATATTTTTTACTGACATTATTATTCAACAGATACTTTTTTTCTCTGAATTAAGTAACATAAGGCTTATCTAAAAGTTTTATTTAAAGTATACAAGCATGAAAGTTATTTAAACATGAGCTCTTAAAATGCTTTCTAAATAATACATTTTTATGTTTTTAGTGGAAAGATGTGTTCTTGCTATGTGATAATGTCTCTGGTATAATTTTGTTTTATCTGCTTTTACGTGTTAAGAAGGAAATACATGTGAACCTTGTAACAAAGATTTATTTTATAAAGAGATGGTTTTAAAACTACTTGAAGGAAAAAGTTTTTAAAAGATTACAGCTGCCATTATAAGTCCTCTTACTCATAATGCATTTTATTTCAGACTAATGTTAGCTTACTCTTCTTTAGTACCTGAGAACAGTTTGTTCTCCTCATTCCTTAGTTGTTTTACCAAGTAGAAACATTTCATAGCAAAATAAAGAACAGCTTTAATTGCATTTTTATTACATGTCTTAGAAAAAATGGATTCAGAAATTGCACATTTCTGTCAACAGCAATGCCCACTGTTCCCTCAAAATAGGTAAAAATAAAGTGTTTGTATATAGAAGTAGAATTTAATCTTTAAATATTTTATGACTAAAACTGTATATTACTGTCTAAGTGCTGGATAGTGAGTAAAATCTGTAATGCAAGAATTTATTGAATTGCAAAAGACATGCACTTGCTTGATTAAATATTTACTTTGTTTTAATGATGAAGGCTATTGAAATATGTTAGGATTGTGCCTAAAACTTTTTATAGTTTAGTAGTGTTGCACTGGAATACAGCATTCACGTGTGCAATGCAATGTCAGGAATTAGAAACCAGCATGGTATAAATGGACTGAAGAAAACACTGTATTTAGTGTGGTGCCCATGGTAATTGGATATGAAGAGACTTAGATAAACTTGTACCCTTTTGAAGTGCTTGTCACTGTAAGGTCAAGGTCAGCTGAGGATTCGAGTTGGCTTCACTGCTGTCAGTCACTTTACACAGAGTCTACCCACTGATCTGTTAGCTAATATTTCTGCCATTGGAGGAAATAAGAAATCCTCTTTTAACTTAAGTACTGGATTATATTCTTGCTATAAAGTTGGTTTTGAGAGCATTGAGGTGTGGGTTGTGGGTTTTGGGGTTTTTTAATTTTGTTTCAGTCCAAAGCAGCCTTTCCTGTAGTTATAGTAGCAGTGTTATGAACCTGATTATATCAAACATGGAGACCACATTGTGAGGAAGTAGAAAGCATCAATTTTATTTTTTTTTCAGATGATACATCACCATTACAGTCTTAGTTTTTTATATTTTAAAAAACTTTTTTACAGATAAAGCTCTGTCCAAAGTTCAGTACAGATTGGGAAATTTCACAACCACTGAATTGCTTTAATCCTCTCAATGCTTCTTCCTGTAATTCTTCCTTGAATGATATTTTCTTCAGACTTTACTGTAAAACTCTATAACCTGAGATAATGTAGCGTATCACTGTTTGTCTCAGTGAAGTTTCAGGTTGGTTAAATATTAGAAATTTGAAAAGGGTAAAGACAAGCTAGTTGAAAAAGAAATAGGAACTTCTATTATTCAGAATCAAGAAGAATTAAGTGCATTTTCCATAGAGAGAAGCAGACCTGTATTAAATACATTAATAGTTAATCTTGTATTTTAAGTCTTAGGTAACAAAAGAGGGTAATGTTTACTGATTAAATAAAGATTATCAGCTTGGAAAGAGGCCACATGAAAATGTCACAAGTTGTTCTTTTGACATTTAATCTCCTCTTCCAACCACCCCCTCCATGCCAAAAAAACCTCAAACCCCACCCATATTGCATGGAAGCTAAGAAAATGAAAGCAGCAGCAGTGTATGTGGTTCTGTTTGTGTCTTCAGAATATTTTAATAATTCTGTAACCTGAAGACGCTTGACAATGTACTTAAGAAATATATTGCTGAACTAAAAGGCATAAATTTGCATCCCAAGACCATTTTGTGTGTAGTATTGCCTAGACACACACAGTAAAATCAATTGGTTAACTTTCCCTAATAGAAAAGGCAGGTGACTCCTCTCTTCTAGTGTTACAGATCAAGGTGGTCTGTCTTTGCTTAAGACTTTGAGAAACATAAAGCCTCTTTTACCACTATTGGTATGAGCTTTTCTTGGAAGAAGGCATAATATCAGTTGAAACATAATATAGGCAGTGGTTCCTGGAACAAGTAATCATTACTTTCTTCAGCTCTAGGGTGATACCTGCTGAAGGAACGTGTTTCAGCCAATTCTGTTGTATTGAATATGAAAGTACTAGAAGGGATTCTTGTATATTAAAGGGTTGTGGGGGGAAAGCAGCTAATGTCTTCCATGTAACTCAAGTCTGTTCTGCAGATAACACAGAAATAGTTGGCATGCCAGTTGTTTTTTTACTGTGTGATTACTGCTTGGCTTAAACAAGAACATTTTTGAACAGCAGAGCTGTAAAATACAAATGAGTGCTCTGAAATCTGGCTTTTCATTTTTACATTATTATTTAGTTAACAAATGTGACACCTCTTTCAGCTCAGGCTTGTGTGTGATTATTTGGAAGCAACGAGAGATGAAATGTTTTCTTTATTGCTTGAACATCAGTGTGAGATGTCAAATTCTTTTTGTAACACGGCTGAAATTTTTTTTCTGAATTTCGAGAGCTATTTATAGACGAAGTGACTCTAGGAATTTGTTGATGCAGTTTGCATTGTAGAAGGTGCAAGAGAAATAAAATGCATTTTTAGACACTAAGGTCTTAAAACTCTTCTCCATTCAGAAGTAGAACATCTAGGCAAATTCCTAGCAAAGTAGTTTAATGATACATTTTGTTGCCTGAGCAACAAAAGAGCACTGGATTATGCTATTGGGTATTAAGGTGAGGATCTAGATTTCTTGATGCAGGAATAACATTTTTGTATTCTTTGATTTAGAAGAAGGAAACTGAAGAGGTAAATGTAATTTATACATAATTCAGTGCATGTTTTACTAGAAGTTTTTCTTCATTATGGTGAAAAAGGTAACTTAAATACTTTTTTGGGGAAAGGAAGAATTTTTTTTCAGTTCTGCAGCCTTTGTGTTTTACTTTTTGTTCCTTACCTTACCTAAGTAGTTATCTTAGGATGACAACTGGGCTTGTTAGGGCTGTTTTTTCCTGTGGTATGTCTTGGTCATCATCTATTAAGAACCAATTATTATGACTTTAAAAGTCTACAACCAGACAACAGTAATGGAATTTTTTTTTTTTTAATCAAAAAAGCACCAGGGTAATGCAGCTTAATCTGAGATTTCGTGTTTGACTTCCTAGGAGAGGATTATGCTGGTTACTTCAAGTACTGTGTTTTGCACAGGGAAGTGATTATAAACTTCTAATGGTGTGTTCTGGGTAAAACTAATTTGGAGGCTGCACCTCAAATACTGTGTTCAGGTTTGCATACCTTGCTACAGGAGGGTCATCAGTGTGCTTGGCAATGTAAGGTCAACAGTTGGACTTGATGATCTTAATTAAGGTCTTTTTCAACCAAAATGGTTCTATGATTCTGTGAAAAATTTAGTGGAAACCAATGAAGTATTTGTAACAGTCATTTGTACAGCAGTGAATTCAGTCTTTCTCTGAAATTCTTCTTAACCCAAAAGAGGATAGTCTAAGAATGTCTTTTTGTAAGAGTATTTTTTCCCCCTAGTTTACAGTCTGCAGACAAAGGTTTTATGTGAGGGAGGCTTTCCTGTCACCTGCTGGTCCTTTCCAGCTTTTCTCCCCACCCCCAACACCAAGAACTTACCCTCTTTCAAAGATAAATTTCCAAAACTAGCCATCTTCTTAGTGAATACTGATCTGAATTCTGAACTTCATTGGATTTTTCTACGTAAGGGTGTGAGGGATTTTTTTAATAACTTGATATTTTTTCTATGGGGAAAAAAATTAGATTAGGCTGTTATAGGTGATTTAAATGGGACAAGTCAGAGCCACAGCAGCAACATTCCTCTGTTAGCTTTGCTTCACAGTGCCCCAAACTGCTGCACTTTTGCCCTGTGTGAATTTTGGGTATGGGAGAGAAGACAATTTTAGTCAGTGCCTGTGTGTGCTGGTTGTTAATAAAGCTGCTTCTCCTGGGAGATCTTGAAGTGTTGCCAGTACACTGTGGGACACTAGTGGGAGTATTAGTTGGCCTTTGTGTTCATACTTGTGTACAGGCTAAAATAATTCAGACTTCATTGTTAAATGAGTTACTGAAAGCTCATTTGAACAATTTAGCTTTCACAAATTATTCTCAGGCCTTTTGCCTATTGATGCAATATATATATTGCAAAGTGCTAGAGGGTACAAATATTTTGGCATTCTCATTTTCTGAGGTTGGGCAGGACTTTAGAAGCCTTACCAGTTAAGCAATAGCTTTTTGTAACCTTTTGTGTTTGTCAGTTCTCTTGAGCAAGGTTCTTGCTCACTGTATTTATGGTGTTCTTTTCTGCCTCCCTGCTGCCTGTGGCTTCCTTTGCCATGCAGGCAGCTCCTCTGGGGCTGCATCTCCATCCTCTTGGCTCTGGGCACCCGAATTTGAGCCAGGGAGGTCCAGGACTTGCTGTCTTTGTCTTGAAGCACCTTGTGCCTTTGTTGTGTGCTTCTAGGCGGTGCTGCTGGCAGCATGACACAGGGACACTCAAGGGGACACGTCGTGTCTTGCTGGTAGTTAGTAAAGTTTTTCTGCTTTAGCCCCTGTCAGATGCTGCACATCACTCACCAGCTGCTCTTGCCTCCCTGGTTGGAAGCCACTTAATCAAGTGAACTAAACATGAAGCTACTTAATTTGGGACTCTGGACCAGGCTGGCTTTAGAAAGTGTCTGACCTGGCTCTGCATCTCTTAGGAGTGTGGAAAAGAATACCAGTAAGGGAATAATAACTTTTCAGTATTAGTAACACACTTAGAAGATTTGTAACCACACTGGCTCTTTTCAAGTACAGCTACGTAGAATTTCATGATGGGCACAAGTCCTCTGCTTTGGTTGTATTGACCTTTTCTGTGACCTTGACTATCACAGCAGCTTGCAGTATTTCCTATTATGTAGAAAACTAAGTTTCTAACCTTGGTCCTTGGCTTTGTTTAGGGCGAGGTTAGGTAAAGCAAGGCTTTAAAAAGTCTGTGTCCCTGAGTACATTTGCTGTAGGAGATTCCTTTTGAATGTCAGAACTTCTTTTCCCTTGCCAAGGTAATACAAATGTATGGAATATTTGGCAATGTAAAATATCCCCATAAATTCTCTACTACCTAATTAGAAAAGATTGTTAGATTTGTTTGTGGAAACTTTGAAACTCCACTCCCTGTTTCAATAGCTGGAGGTAGTGAAGTAAATTTAAGTTTAAAAAATTTTTTTTCAAGGGATTTTAATACAGTTAAGGCATGTGTTGGCTAGAAGTATCTGTGCATTGTGATTTTATAATTATGAATCAGCTGGAAAGAGATCTATGGTTTAGTTACATGACAACTCATGTTTTGCTTGCCACAGGAGGAATAAGAGCTCTCTGTGTTACATGGCCTAATCTTGTCCGATCTGTGTAATTTCAGTTCTTTTTGTGTAAGGGAGTACTTCAATTCCTGGTTTGGTTATTCTTCAAAAGGGTTCTGTGAACATTTTTTCTTTTTTTATTTTATTGTATCTGAAAGAACAATTGCCTTCATTAAATAAAAAACACACAGGTAGTAAATCTGCAGAATAAAGAGATTTTTGTTTTAATCAGTTAAGTTGACTTTTTTTCTTATTGGCCCAATGTGCCATGTACTATTTATGAAAATAAGATGTGCAACTTGAGGCATAATCTTTTTTGTCAAGTAATTGTAATGAAAGTAGAGCATCATCTGAAGCAGTTTGTCAGCTCTGCTGTCTTAACTGTAGCCCCTTCCCTTAACAACAACAAAAAATGCATGAAGAGGAGAAAGGAAAAGTAACTGCTGCTTTTAGCACACCAGTTTTTCTAAATACAAAATTTGAAACTTTATTTTTTCATACAGAATTTACTTGTCTTTCCTTGAAGTTGTCTTTGGTCAAAACATTAGAACAACATCAATAAATCTGTGGCAAGTATGTTAAAAAGATAAAGTAAAAGAAAGCTTTTACTCCTTTTTAATATAGTGTGAGCTGAAGAAGCTTCTCTATGAATGTGGTTTTTGACATCAGTTATAGGTTATGATCCAAATTCCCAGTGCAACTGATTGGGGAAAAATGGGTGTTCAGTGCTGTTGAGGCTCAGCTGTTTTCATTTTGAATTTGTTGTTCAATTCAAATCTTGTATATTATCAGAACACAGAAATGCAAAACCAACTTCTGGTGCTTTCAACACCAGAAATGAAAAAATTAAAACAAAACTGAAGCTGAGCCTCTTCAGGTTAAGCTGTAGACAATAGTGCACTGAAAGCAAATAGGTATTTTATCACACAGGTAAAGAACAGAGTTGCAGATAATGGAGATGAGACATATTAAAATACTTGTTTTCAAAACTTAAATGCTCCCTAGAAGATTGTGTGTGTATGCACATGAAAAAACATGGAATGTTTTTAATGCTTTTTTTGAATGTTCTTTTCTGTGTTTGTGTCATAAACCTTTTACTCCTCTGTTTTTCATTCTCTCTTTTCTCATTACATGTTTTCCTTGTGTTCCTCCATTTGTACTTCCCCTGCAGTCCTATACAATTGGCTTATACATGTTTCCAGTTTATTCTTTCTGGAGTTGTAAAATTGTTTGAATGGTATTTTGACTTTGCATAATGCTAGAATGTGCCTTTCTCTAACATTACATGTGACTGTTTTTGATGCCTTAGACTGAGAGATGATGGCACAAGTTTTCATATGCTGGATTCTTTTAAAGTTGGGACTTCTGTTTCCAGGTACTGTTACTAAATAGCCCACTTCATCCAGCAATGGGATCTGATTTTCTTGTTTAGCCTTTCACAACTAGTGTAGTAGCAAAAGTTCTTTTTGTTACCATCAACATTCCTTGCAAGTGTCAGTTCAAATCTTGATACTTTCCCTACCTGCCTGGGCAATGTTTCTGAACTCCTGTGTCCCTGTTTGCACCCATCTGTGTACTTCCCTTCTTACACTGGAACTGACAAGCTGGTTAGCCACGCTCTTGTCCTGATGCTTGCAGTTTTCAGTAGACCTGTCAGCTTTCCTGAGCATCTTTGCTCTTCAGAGCTGCTTCCTATGGCCACCTACCTAATGAATGAACATCCATTAAGCTGAAGTCTCTCCTGAAGCTGCCTTTGATTGCCATATCTGCTCATAATTGAGAACAACTGTGAGCCACCATTGTAGTTCCATCCAATATGTCTATCAGGAAGCTGTCCCTGATTCCCTCCAAAAATTACCTGGGTTGCTTGTACCCTGCTATGTTGCCCCTCCAGTGGATGTTAGGGAGGTTAAAGTCTCTTGTCAGAACCAGGGTGTGTGGTTCCAGAGACAATCTGAGTTGTAGAGAAGACTTCATCTGATTCCCTGTATTTATCAGGTGGTTCTGTAGTGTACTCCCAACATGTCATCTTTGTACTGGTGTCTCTTGATCCTGGCTCACAAGCTGTTTGAGGCTTCTTTGTGCTTATCAAGTCTGTGAGGCAGAAATAAAATGTTAATAGTGGTGCCTAAACTGGATAAATTAATACAGAACAGATATAGATGTATTAAAAGTGGAACATGAGTGGAAAAATCTTTAGGTCTTGATCGAATGTTAATAAAAAAGTTGCTTTTCTCAGTACATCATTTGGCTTTGGTTTCAGCCCTTTGTATGGCTTAGTGCATAGTGTTTTTAGTCTACAGTAGTATTTTACTCTGCAGGTTTTTGTGTGGAAGCTGTAGTCAGACTTGTTATTGAAGGCAAAATACCATGTTAACTTCTACTAAAACTAATAACTTTATTGAATTTCATAATGTTAAAAGTTTCAGGTTTTTTTTGTTTTTTTTTTTGTTTTTTTTTTTTTTTTCTTGTGAACCTCTGTATGAATTTCTGTGGTAAGATGAAAAATAGCTCTATTTGAATACAGCTTCCACTGTGTCTTACAGATATTTTTCTTCTCTTTATGATTACTTGATACATCATTGTTTGGGCATTTTGAGACACTGGGAGATTTTCCTGTTTCCAAACTGTAGTTAACAGTACAATAGTCACTAAATGGGTAACCCAGATGTCTTTAATTCTGTTATGCATCTTGTCTGCTGGCTTACAGTTTGAGATTGTTACTAGCAGAGTTTGCTTAATTTGCATTTTGATAAGAAAGCTGTCAGTACCACGGTCTTGTTCTCTGCTCCATTTGGCCATCTGACTGCTAAAATGCTTTGGTCTTTAAAAAGAGTATAGTGCTTATCCTGCCTATCTCATTAGGAGTGCCAGGCTGCTTCCTCATAGCTGCTGCTTGCCTGCCTGTATGGAACACATGTACTAAATTGTGGGTATATGTGTATGTATGCTCTATGTAATTGACCTTGAGCTTGTTCATATGCAGCTTTATGAGGATACTGAATTTAGAGTAGTTCTGACAGGCTTTACTATTGGAAAATAATATAGTTGTTTTTTTTAAGATGTGAACAGCATCTTGAAAGAAGCTATCAGAATAATATTGATTTTAGACAGTTATGAAATAAGAGATCTGCTGCCAATTCTTGAAAACATTTGAGGAAACCTCTGCCTTTTCTTTCTGGGCTAATGAACATGTGCCATCCCATGGTCTCTGCAGAGTTTGTTTCCCAACTCTCATTGTCTTTCTGTATTTTCACTTGTTTATTAGATTACTTCAGTTTCTTTTTTACCTCAGTTGCCTTTTGTACTGTTTTCCTGGCTTTCTTCTTCCTTGATCTCCAGGTGCCTTAAGTAGTTACAAGCAATACGGTTGTTTCCTATCTACTGTCTCTCTCTTGAATCCTTTTTGGTTTGACTTCTTTAGAGTAGAAGCTTCTTACTGCTGTGATCAATTATCTCTCTCTGATCAAACTCCAAGGTTCATTCAGTATCCTCATCTGCCTTAGTGTCTTTGCACTTCAGACTAATAATTGTTCATTCTTTTTTTGACATGTTGTTTTTCTTGTGTATTAATGATTTTGTGCTTGCCTAGGTTTTGTCTCTAATCTGTTTTATTGTTCTGAAGATGGGTGATCCTTGCACTTTTACATTCTATTTCTAAAAATTCATTATACTTGTGGCCTAAGAAGTATTTTGCCACTGTTAAATTGTCTTTTGTACTGTTCCAAATCTGAAATTCACTGAACTTGCTCAAAGCCTTGTAGCCTAAATGAGGAATTCTACAGTGATTTTAAGTTTTAATCATTTTCAGCTATCTCCATTGTTCAGGCTTTCAATCTGAGGCCAGATGTGTGTGCTTTTTTTTTTTTTCCTTCTTTCTTTCTACTGGGTGTCTCAAATATAGATCATTTTCAAGCTCTTATTTTTTTCCTTCTGTAGTTCCAGAACTCATGGGTCTCTTTCAACACAGATGGGCCTCAAAAACAGATCTATATCCCCATTCTACTGGAATTATTTTAAGTGCTACTTTCCTCTATGAAATCCTGCTGTCTAAGGTGCTGGTATAGAAGCCTTCCTCTAAACCATTCTGTTTGTTTTATCAAATTAAGTGACCTTGATGTCACCTTTAAAAACTCAGAATCTCCAAAACAAATAAGAAACCACATATATCTTCTGTGGTTAAACATAATTCTCCTGGTTACTCTAGTTAATGCTCAAAATGCTATCTGCTTGCTAATCAGATGTTCATATGATTGTGCTGTTCTGCATATTAGTGGAAATACAACTGGATGGAGCATTTCTGTAAAAGTACCAGTCATATTTGTGTTAAAAATGCAAACCAGATGCATAAAAGCTAGAGGGGTTTTCCTACAGAAGTTTCCCACAACAGGGACAGCTGCTGCATATTCATCTGAGTACAGACAGCGATGCTCTGCTTCTCCCAGCCAAGAAGGGAAGAAGGTGAAGGAGGATGTCACTTTAGGGTGTTGTCAGAAGGTCAATGAAATGAGATTGATTTAGGGTGATAGTTGAGTGATGGTGATTGCTTTGCAGTTTGTTCTGCCCCAGTAAGATCTTTTCTTTTGGAGAGCTTAATCTTTAGGTTTCACCTAGCATTTGAGTTTCTGTGTTCATTGGTCCTGTCACTTATTACACACAGGAAAAAAAATAAATCCATCCATCTAACTAAAGTCTACAAGTGAATGTCATCTGGTACACTTCATTTTTGCTAATACTTTATATCAATATGGATAAACATTGAGAGCTTGAGAAGGCAACAACAGGCACCTTCCAAGGGTTAATCTGCTGCTATTCTCCTTAATTTACCTGGAGAGCACTGGTGAATGTGGGTATGAGCTGAGTCCTAGTGGCCTTGGAAAACCTCCAGTGATCCAGGCACATGTCAGTGTGATGACTGTGTTTCTGCACATCATTCCAGGGGACTGAGCAGAGATTTCTAGACTTCATAGGACTTGCTCTCAGAGTGCTCATAAGCTGCAGCGTTTTCATCTTGACAACTTGGCAGTCACAGTGGTGGAAACTGGCTGGATGCAAAGCCTCAGAGTGGCTGTTGCTTGGCCAAGGGACAGTAACACAGCTGTTACTTTTAATTCATGTGAAAGTGGGCCTGAATTTATGTGATGTGATAAAGATGGGCTTAATGTTAAAAAGTCATGGCATTTGGTTGTATTAATGGTGATACAGGAGCAGTGAGGAGAATAAATATGGAGTGTGACTTAAGTTGATATTGCCCTTTTGTAGTGCATGATACTCAGAAGGATTCTGTTGTCTAGGTAACAGGGCCTGTACTTCATTTCTTAAGAAAAATGGAACAGATGTTCTTGCAAGAAGCAACCAATTATCACCAGTGAGAATACTGTCAGTATTTAAATTAATTGCTCTGTTGTTGCATGCAGTCCAATTCACATGCTATGAATAGTAAGAAAAATTTAAAGGAAGGAATCTTCCTTGTGTGGCTTTTCCTGAATGAGGTTTTAAAAAATATTTGCAGTTTATATAATAGCAGTTCATCAGTGTGTCTTTTCATGTTTACATTTATCATTGTATTTTCTTCAATGTCATTCAGTTTTTTTATTTCATATTTATACTGTCTCTTGATTATTGAGCCCCGTTGCTTCATCATGTGTCATATCACATTAATTTATTTTGTTATTTAAAATACCTGAAAATCTAAAGGCAGTGGGGTGAAAGTAGAAGAGGCTGAGGGAGTTTTCTAAGTCATGTAAATCTGTTCAGAGATTTTATATATTTGTGTGTGTGTATGTGTGGCAAAAGCCAGACACAGCTACTTGGATAGGGACTGCACCATAAAAAGCTGAGGGAAAGGGGAAGTCGTATGTATGTACATGAAAGTCATGTGTACGTACATGAAACCCTGCTACATGCTGCTTAGGTGGGGACATAGCTTGTGTATGGTGGGATAGCCACAGTGCCAACAAAGAGAGGAGAATTGGAACTGAAGAGGACTGTGAAACATGGAGTGCCTGCTTTTTTGAAAGGTTGTGCTGAAGTAACTTGACTTGTGACTTGACTTTATTTTGCTTATAGATGTAACTTTGTCTGCCTGGGAGAGTATTGCCATCTTTACAACAAAGGATTTGGTCTTTTATTTATAAGAGATGTGGGGGGAGGAGTGTATGTAAATATGTTTTTAAACCTTTGGGATAAAACTTGATGTTGGCTACTAAGAGAGGGCATTGGGGCCAGATTCTCAGGGAACTGTTTGTGGGTCCTCAGGAAGGCTAAGCCATACCATTATGTATTTTAACAAAACATCTGGCCACTTGCCTGAACTTTTCCATGCCTCTTGCCAAATATAAAAGGTCTGTTCTGTGGGGTTTTTTTAGGTAGGGCATTGCAAAAACATGTTTTCTGTCTTGGCAATAATAGGATAAAGGAAGAATCCTTGACCTACTCTTTTTATCAGCTCAAATAAAGGACGTGCTGTTTTGATTTTTATCTGGCTGTGGAAAATGTCATAATGAGTGGAAACAAAAGTGCATGTTGCACTTTCTTAGATTATTTGGCCAAGTTATCCTATTGTATGGTAGTGACATGCTGATTGGGACAAAATGTCTTACTACATTCAGTTATTTCAATAACCATTATAAAACATCTGTGGTGTGAGCAGAAAAAAAACGTATTTGTAGGGTTTTTTAATCCTTTTTATGGGGCTACTTGCATGTAACTTCTAATCTTTTTCTTGTCCTTCCTCTTACTCTGGCTCTTCTCTGGGTTTTTCTCTCTGAACTTTTCTGCATTCGTCCTTTGTAATTTAATGCAGATGATGCATCTGGTTCCTTAGCTCTATGTATTAGGTTGTGTTAGCCTCATCAGCCAGGAGTGATACTACTCAGATGTTCATGCTCACTAGCAGAGCTGTTCTTTTGTTGTCCTTTTGAAATGCCATTGTCTTTAATTCCTATTCTAACCCTTTTCTTTGTCATATAATTCCTTCATTCTACAGTATACTTCATATTCTGTTACTTAGGCTTCCTTAGGATACGTAGCTTTTAAGTTTTAGTGATGTATATCCTCTTGTTACTGCTTGCTTTTCTTCTGTTGATACACTTTTTGATTCTCCTTGCTTTGTGCTATTATATCACAGTGTCTGTTAGCACCAATGTTTACTACTTTTGCTGCTTCTTTTGTATGCTAGAGTGCTTGTAATAAAATATTACAGTGAGCCTCTGCAGATTTTTCACCTGCTTCCATGACTTACTTATGTTTTCGCAGTTCTAATAGTATCATATATTGCCAGTCCTTGGTACTTTTCATCACCCTTGACATACTCTTTGAGCCCTTCTTGGTTTTTAGCTTCCCTTTTCATACAAATGCAGCTGATTTTATTTCTGAAAGTCATGCTTAAAGGATAGAAAAAACCTGACAGGTACTATTATCATTCCATTTTCTGTCCCTGGAAATAGAAGCTTCTTGCTTATGCCCATTCTTTTCTCTGTAATGATTCCATTCCCTTATGCCTCATTTTCTCTTCTTTCCAGGTTTCTTCTCACAACACAGGCAGTAGCTTGCCATTTTATGTTGCTTTACTTTAGTAAGAGCTAATACTTCGAAGAGGAGGGGAGGGCCCTTTTGCCAGAGGGTTGGTGGGCCTCTGGACTTTGTGCCAAAGTTAGGAGGAGTGTTTGCTATGTTGAATGTTTTTCTGTGCATCTCTCCCTGCTTGACATTTTCTGTATTTGCCCTTTGCTTTCCTCTCCACTTGTCTTTTTGCCTCAGCCTTGTTTTTCCTAGCTTTATACCCTTTGTCCCATTTCCCACTCCTTGCCTTACCAGCAGTTTTTTCCATCTTCAGCTTTGCTCGTGTCCTGTTTTTTGTTTCAACTCTTCCCTTCCCTTTGCACACCCAGCCTCATTCCTCACTGATAACACTTGTAGCCCATGTGTCCTTCTCCTTTGGTCTAGTCTTTTTTTCTAGTGTCTTTCTCCAAGGTCTCATGTGTCTCCTTACTGCTGATTTCAGCTCTGCAATTCCTCTTGTTCTTGGTGTTGCTGATCAGAGCAGCTGACCTTCATCTCTCCTCTTTGTGGAGTGAGCTTCACGTTCCTTGCCTTGATGAAAAGTTAGCCTCCTCATCAGGGACTGAAGTAAGCAGGAGGAAAATGGGGGAAATTTCTTCTTTTAGTGCCAGAGCTGTCTCCAATGTGTGTCACTTAACAGCTCTACAGGTCTTGTAAGTCCATTTCTACAGAGTATCCACAAATATTTTTTTTTCCCCCAAGGGACAGTGAAGCATTAGATGATGGTTTGATACAAATCCAGGCTGACTAATATTATTTCTTCACTAACTTGTGCAGAAGTGCAAAATAGCTCATGAAACTGAGTAGCTTGTATGTTAAAATTATGTCTGTGTCTATTAGCATTGAATTTTAATATTATGAAAACAGAAGAACAACTGTAGCTGTTTACAGACAGTGACTTCTTGAATGCTCATTACTCTGAGCAGGTTTAGGGTAAGGGAAGAGTACTATTCTTCTGCAAACAGCTCCAAGTTTAGGAGCAGTCAAAAAAGCAAGGTCCAAGTCACTAGAATGACTTAAGTGAATTACTGAAGTGAAGACCTGAGGGCAAACCATCCTCAGTCAACACCATAAATCCCTGGTGCGTTGAGCTGTTGAGTGTCTATGTGCATCCTGATCCGTTTCCACCTCAGGATATTTTAGCACTGGAAAGGGTAAAGAGAAGGGAAGTCGAGAAAGTTGGTGACCTAAACCAAAGTCTGGATGAACAAAGTATGCTGGGAATCTGTGGGTTGGGGAAAGCTGAAGGAAGATGTGAGAGGTATAAAATCACAGAGTTGTATGGAAAAATTAATCAGGGAATTGTTATTCAGTATTTATCAGAACAGAAAAAGTAAAGTAACTGAAGGAAGGTAACAAATCTCTTCCCAGTATGACTTGATTTTGAAACACAGCTCCCTGTCTTGAAAAAAAACAGAGGTAGGACTAAGCTGTGGAGGAGAAATATGGCTGGGGGCTAATCAAGCAAAAGCACAAAACCAGTGAACAGCCTTGGTTTAACTGGTTCTCAAGTCCCAAATCTGGTGGCTTGCTGGCAGCTGAGTGCTTGTATCATGAAAGACTTGTACTGTCTGGATGTTCCTCAGTGTGTTCTTTTCCTTGATGTTTGCTTCAGACTTGCTACATCAGACTTGAAATGAGTCTCAAGTCTGAATCAAGTACAGCAGCTCTTACTTCTTTGGGTAGGAACATATTTGTATTACATGTTTTGTACTCAGTGGTGTTCTTGTAAATGGCTAAATGGTATATGTGAACAAGCTGATGTTGAGTAGTGCCCAGACTGGAAAATCTCAGCCCAAACAATTAATTTGGCAAAGTTAGGAGCAACAAAACATGCAGGAGGCTTGCTGTAGTCTTCAGGATTCCTAATAGTGGGTGATGGCCTAATTGTTTAAGAAGCTTTCCGAATATCTGAAATATGTTTTTCTTTTTCTCCAGGTAGTTTGAAGTTGTTACTCCAGAAGGAAGGTGCACATAAATGAACTGTGTCGTTTTGACTGGTATTATGAAAATGTTATTTGCTACTGCTAATTACATGCTTAATGAGGTACACCAGATCTGGAAGAGCTCTGTTTCAGGTCTTGAGAATGAGTTCCAATTACTCATTTCTGCATAATAACTGGGACAGTTTCTGCACTCAGTTCTCAGGAAGAAAGTCAAATATGAGTGTTCACGGCATGTTGTTTTCAGGGCCCCATGGCTTTTGCTGCCTTGGGCAAAAAGTTCAGTACTCATTTGCTTGCAGTAGGAGTTGTTTTAGAGAGAGGTTGTATTCAGTGGAGGACTAAATGCAGGGCACCTCAAACCTAACCTCTTGTGATGGTAATTATTAACTGGTTACTAGTTTCTTCATCAACCTATTATTGTTTCAAAACCTCTCTCACAAAACCAATGTTGTTTTGAGTCTTTATGGGTTTCATTAGGAGCATATTTGCCATATGTAATTTACCATACGTTTATATGTTCATCTCTTTGCTTACCAAATGTGAATTACGTTGAGTGGCCTTTTGGAACCATACTGGTCTCTGTTGGAGGAAATACTGTTTTTGCATCATTCATCACCTCATTGAAGAATTTTTCATACGTAATAGAAGAATGAGGAAATGGCAGGCTTTAGATTACAAACTGGCTTTTTTATCCCATTACAGTCTGATCCTGAGAGTATGAGAGGAATCTTGTGGTAGGCGTTTAATGACTTGGGAGCCCGCCAGTACATATCTTTGTTTTAGCTTGCTTCACACATTGGATTTGTCTAAAGTGTGGCTAAAAAGATTGCAGAAAATTTGGGTAAAAAGTGAGTAACTACAAGCAAAAGCAGAACAAATTTAATGTGTAATTGTGCTAATAAACACTAAGCATTCTAGTCTTGTGTTTCCAGAGTGAGATGCTGAATTTGCTGTAAGTAACTGCCAAAAGGTTAATTACTTATATAATTCCTGAGCAAAAGCTCTGAGAAAATAATATTCATAAAAGAATCCTATCCTGGAACAGTATACAGTAAAACTGATTGTAAAACTGATTGTAAAACTGCGTGCAAAACCTTTCCTATTTTGGACAGACCCAAGTTAATGAGAGGAAGTTAAGAACCAAAAAGTACACTCATTGTCTCCTCCAATCTGCAGGCACATTTTTCACTTGGAGTGTGGTGTTAGACTCAGTTTATACTTGCAAATATAGGCTTATCTATTAGCTTGCTTAACTAGAGGTAAGGCAGTAAAGCTGATCAGCTGAAGTACATCAATCTTTAATGGATGCTGTCATTTAGAACTAAAGCAGTTTTAACTTGATTCCCACAAGGAGCAGAGTTTTAATGTGCTTAATATGTTTTGAATTTCTACCTTTGATTTGATTTATTTTTCCATTTAAAGCAGACTTGAACTATAAATTATATCTAAGCTCCTGCTTCCCAGTCTGGAGTAAGTAGAATGAGTACACATGAAGAACTGTAATACATTCAAATTGTCACATAGTACCATCACTGAAAACTTTGTGCAATCTACAGGGTAATATTATTCCTCCCTGAAAAATCTGCTATTTCTATGATTCAGCATCATGGAAACAGGACCTAATAGAGTTATATTTTGACTGGAGTTTGCTGTTGTGTTGCTGGATAGGCCTTTAGTGTTTGGTCCAGCTTAGGGCATAGCCACTTTGTTTCATTTCTTTTGAATTTCTCAGAGCATGGACTTTATTTTGGCTTTAGGCTGATAGCAGGATAGCTGATACCAGATCTAAAAAAGTCAAGCAGTCATTGATTTTTTTTTTTTTTTCAGTTTTGAGTCACAGAAGAGTGCTGGGTTAATGCTTATGATGAGAAACTTGCCTCTTTAATATGCTAGTGGAAATTCAAAATTACTGTTTGATGCCTAATTATAATACTTGATTTATATTCCTGCGTATTTTTGTATCAGAGAAATAATTGTATGCAAGTTGAGGACTTGGATGCAGTCAGCAGCAGCGTATTCTTCAATAAGACACCGACTCCTTTAGAAAGCAGGGGTGGAGTTAAATCCTGCACTTGGATTTGCAAAATTCAGTGTGCATGCTTAAGAAACTGAGTAGGGTTTAAGTTACATGGTGCCTGCAACATTTCTTGGCTCTTTTCCGGAGTGGGATACTTTCCTTTAGGCTGCAGGGAGTTGCCTCTCTTTACTTGGAATATTGTCCCCAGGTCTTAGTGTTTGAGCTGTGTCCTTTCGGGCACTGTGCCCCTTCCATTCAGCAGGTCAGAGCAGTGGAAAAGACTGAAGCCAGGTTTGCTGCTTGGTGGGAGTGCTTTGCTTACTGATCTGTAAGGTAAGAGGAGATGCTGGCATCCTCCCAGCTGATTTGTTCCAGAGCTGAATCTGTTGTAGACAGTCTGAGAGAACCCCTCACCAACTGAAATGTGCAGGTGGTTTTGGCAGAGATTTTGGAGCCTGAGTAAAGGTGCAGGAGGGGTGTTGGGCAGCTCAGCATTGTCATTCTGAATGTGTGAAGCAAACTCAGGAGATTTTCATTTCACATGGTAGCAAACTTCAGGATCAAAACCAGAGACACAGAATTGCACTTTTCTTTGTCCAGTAGATGTATTTACCAGGTTGGAAGTCTGGTCATTATCTCTAGTAGCATACAAGTTGTTGTGGGATGGAAGTTTTTATCAAGATCTAAATTTTGTTTCATAGTAACTGTCAACTTGTATTATAGGATGTGTTTTGTAATGTATAAACTATGGAAATGGAGGAGGATCACAAAAATGAAAAAATGATATAGTAATTGAAAACATAAATCAAGAAGCCAGTTAAGTAAAGAGGTAATAAATAAACTGAAGAAATCAAGGGGAAAAATAAGTTTAAAAAATATTTTTTATGGGAATTCTTTTCAGGATGGCATTGCAGTCACTGCCCAGTCCTTTGCATAGGTTAGAAATGTATTTTGAGAGATGCATCACTGTGATGTTATAATTATGGTGAGGTTGGCAAAACACACTTTTTGGCCATTCCTCTGCTACACCCTATTTCTGTTACTGTATTCATGTAACATTTACCTTTCTGAAGTCTTTTTGAGAGGAAAGACTACTTTGAAAAATGGATGATGGATCATGAGTGAAGTCTAATCTTATAGTTGCCCTTTTACAAGGTCTTTGGAAAGCCTCAGTTGCTGTCACTATTTATTCTCTGTGCAAGAGCAAGGTAATAACTGGTTGCCAGGAAATCAGAAAAATGCAGAAATGTTAGAATAAGCACTGCAAGAGAAAACTAGTTGCTTTCTAAAAACTTGGACTCAGTGCATAGCTTTGTGGAATTATATGATGCTGCCTCTGAATTTTAAACATACATTAGTGGTGTGTTGCCCTACCCCATCCCACTGTAAAGACATTTTGAATATAGCTTTACATTTAAGAGTCTCTGTTAGTTTGATGGGAAGTTTCTTTATCCTCTCAGTAGTAGAAGAAATCTATTTTCTATTCAACTGAAAAGCAAATCTAGGGTATCTTAATCTTCAGAAATGACAAACATCCCATGTTATTTTTTAGCAGTTTACTTTATGTAGATGTTTTCAATTTACTCGTTGATGTTATCTGAGTGAATAAATCTTATTTTATGCTACTTTAGGCCAAATAGAGGAGAAAAACATCTTTTTTGAGAGATGGAGCTTAAACTTCTCCATACCTTCCAATTGGGAGGAAAATGGTTATTGTTAAATCTCTGTCAGACTGACCAAATTTGACTACAAAGCTGCCTTTAACAGCAGAGTCAACATGGAATTCAATGCAGAAATTCAGCAATAATGGAGGTGTATTTTATAGACAAGATATGAAAATAAATAATATTTAATACATGTGTTGGAGCCAAGTTGGTATTGCATGGTCTCAATGTTGGCATAACCTCCTATAGTTGTATTACAAAAATTTTTTTGAAGTAATTTTACTATAGTTCTTTCTATTTAAAATTTCTGTTTAAAATTTCTATTTTAAAAAGGATCATGGTAACTATCAAAACGCTAAGAAATAGAATCATTATAATTGCATTTCTTCCTGTGCTCTTCAAGAAAAATGCTAAAATTACTTAATTTTCTTTTGCTGAGAACCTCAAGAACTAAAAATGTAGTAACCCTCATTTCTATTCCTTTATTTTAGCTAAAATGTTACTTACAAGAAGTCTTTTGCGCCAAGCTTTTGTTTCAGAATAACAGTGTTATTCAGCAATGCCAGACCATTTTCAGCTCCTGAAATGAAAATATTTATAGAATAAATACTTTCTTAATCTTTGTCATGGGAGCAGGGTGGGGCAGGTTTTGTGCTCTTCCTGTCCTGACATTTGGCCATTTACCAGCTTGATTCTGTTCAGTGTCCTTTTACTTACTTAGTTGTTAAAACATACTTTCTCTTCTGGAAGTTTGGAGCCTGCACAGTTTTTGTCTGTGTGCTTTAGAGAGCACAAAGAAAGAAGAAGGTCGAGGGACATGTAAAGCAGACTTTCAGGGATGTTTCAATACGAAGGCCCACTGGGGTGTTTGTGTAGCAGAATTAGAGGGAAACAGAGTCTCTTTGGACCGTGCTTTAAAATATTTTAGCTTGCAAATTTTAATTTGGAGTGTGCTCTGTAAACTGTGTTCCTAGCATTTCATGTAAGAAAGATAGCTGTTAATTTTTGGTGTTTCAGTCTGCCTCACCTACTTGGTTTTGTGTGCAGAAGGCTGTCCAAGGACAGGGCTTGACAATAGAAATTTAAGGGGTGGAAGGGACCTCAAAAGATCGAGTCCAACTTCCCCTGCCAGAGCAGGGTCACGTACAGGAGGTCACACAGGAACACATCCAGGTGGGCTTTGAATGTCTACAGGGAAGGAGACTCCACAACCTCCCTGGGCAGCCTGTGCCAGTGCCCTGTCACCCTCACAGTGAAAAAATTCTTCCTGATATTTATATGGAACTACCTATGCTCTTGTTTATAACTGTTGCCCCTTGTCCTATTGTTAGTGACCCCTGAGAAAAGCTTCACTCTGTCCTCCTGGCACTCACCCCTTAAATATATATAAACATTGATGAGGTCACCCCTCATTCTCCTCTTCTCCAAGCTGAAGAGACCCAGCTCCCTCAGCCTTTCCTCATAAGGGAGATGTTCCACTCCCTTCATCATCTTAGTCTCTCTGCACTGGACTCTTTCAAGCAGTTCCCTGTCCTTCTGGAACTGAGAGGCCCAAAACTGGACATGATTTTCCACATACGGCCTCACCAGGGCAGAGCAGAGGGGGAGGAGAACCTCTCTTGACCTACTAACCACCCCCCTTCTAATGCACCCCAGGATGCCATTGGCCTTCTTGGCCACAAGGACACATTGTTGGCTCAGGGTCATCCTTCCATTCGCCAGCACCCCCAGGTCCCTTTCCCCTTTGCTGCTCTCCAACAGCTCAGTCCCCAACCTATACTGGTACCTGGGGTTGTTCTTTCCCAGATGTTAAACTTAAATTTACACTTGCCCTTGTTGTAATAGATTAAATTTCTCCCTGCCCAACTCTCCAGTCTGTTACTGTCCCTCTGAATGGCAGCACAGCCTCCTGGGGTGTCAGCCACTCCTCCCAGTTTTGTGGGAAACTTGCTGATAGTGCACTCTGTTCCCTCATCCAGGTCATCAGTAAATATATTGAATAGTGCTGGTCCCAGTACTGACCCTTAAGGGACTCCACTAGAAACAGACTTCCAACTAGACTCCATCCCAATGACTACAACTCTCTGGCTTCTGTCCTTCAACCAGCTCCCAATTCACCTTTCTACCTGATTATCTGTTTACAAAGAGTATGTCCCCTCTGAAGCAGAGCTTAAGCTGCCATTAAACTTTTACCTTTGTTCTGAGGTTTTTCAGAGAGATTCTTGTTTGTGTGTGTGTATCCATGTCCATTTTTATGTTGCCTGCATATTTTTTGACACTTGTGTGTGCCAGTTACAGACAGCTGTTCAGTTTGAATGTATTACTAGTATTAGTAGGTAAAGACTTGTTTTTCTTTTTCTCTTTTTTTTTTTTTTTTTTTTTTTTTTTAATGTTAGGCAGTAACTCTCTAAATGGAATTTCTCAAATTAGAAAGGGGAATCCAAATTGGACAATCTTAAATTCAAGACTTATCACTTAACATAGCTGCATAGCTAAATTTTGAGTAGTGTTTTATTGTGGTAAGCTGTTTCAGTTTGCTTCTCCCTGATAACTTTGTGACCTATAGCACAATTAGCAGAGGATTGTTCTTTCAAGCTGAATAAAATTACTAGCTGCCTGTTTTATTTGGGTTTTTTTGAGACCCATATATATCTCCCTGAGGAAAAGCTTCAACGTGTGCTCAATATGGGAATCACAGAATTATCAGAGATGGAAGGGACCTCCAGAGATCTAGTCCAACTCTCCCACTAAAGCAGGATCACCTAGAGCACATTACACAGGACTGCATCCAGGCAGGTTTTGGACATCTCCAGAGAAGGGGACTTCACAGCCTCCCTGGACAGCCTGTTCCAGTGCCTTGTCACCCTCAGTGTAAAGAAGTTTTTTATGTTTAAATGGAACTTCCTATGTTCCAGCTTGTGCCTGTTGCCCCTCATCCTGTCACTGGGAACTACTGAGAAGAGTCTGGCTCCATTTTCCTGACACACACCCTTTTAGATACTTGTAGACATTACCAAGGTCTCCCCTCAGCCTTCTCTTCTCCAGGCTTAAGAGTCCCATCTCTCTCAGCTCTCTCCTCATAAGAAGTCCCCCAATCATTTTTGTTGCCCTTTAGTAGACTCTCTCCAGTAATTTCCTATCTCTTGAACTGGAGAGCCCAGAAATAATAGGCATCAGAGGGTCTATGTGGATAGGATAATATTAACAACATGGAGGAGAAAATCTAGTCTTGATTAATAACATCTAAGTAAGCTGTAATTTTTAAAGAGCTTCTGAAGGAGTAAAATTATGATCTTTATGTTCCTTTGAAACCACTGTTTCAATTTAAAACCAGCTTCGGTGACCCTAGAGGCTTTGAATATATTCATCACACAAGAGTCAGTTTTAAAAATCTACGCTGTACAATTGCTTTTATGAGCTCATGCTTTAGGCTTTCCTATGACTTCTTGTGATCTACATCTCTGCCTGCTAAAGGTTTTTGTTGTAGCCTTGAAAATGGTTAGATGCATTACAGAGGCTATTTCCATCAAAGAAACTGCTAAGGTTGTTCCAGATCACTTGAACTATGTAGGTCAAAAGAGTAAACTGGAGTAAACTACCCGAAGGATAGAAACACTTCTTAGATGTTAATTGTCCTCAGAATAAATAATGGATTTTGTCATTGCTGACGTAAAAATACATGTGAACTGCAAGATACACCAGTGTGAGTAGTGAGAACAGCTTTTGTTTTCTCTAATTTTACTTGGGTTTCCTTCATAGTGAGATGAAAGTGTCTGTTGTCACCCTGCTTTTGTAGGTGTTAGCTAGAAGCATTATTCATCCTATGGTGAAAAAGTATTTCCATACAAGAGTTACTTTGGGGAATGTATAGTCGGACTATTTTTAAATGTGCAAAATGCCTTCATAATTAACATTAGTAACAATATAACTCTCCTCCTGTCTCACAGAAGCTGTCTTTAAGGGGGAAAAGGCTGAACTTTCTATAACTCCAAAGAGCAAGAGACATCCTAGTTGCTAGTCTATTTCACATGAAAGTTACTTGCATTATAAGGCAATAGATAATTTGTAGGCTAAATTCAAACAGTTTTAACCAAATTACTGTAGGAGCTCGCTGGCAATCAGTGCATGCTCTTTTCTATCTGCTGAAAGTAGATAATAAAACCTCACCAAACGCACCTTTCATGAATGCATTGATGAAAGCACATACTACATAGACCACACACTACATAGTGGCTGACTATTGCATCACATTCATCAAGTAATGTTTTTTTTCCCAATGACAGTTTGCAGCAAAAAGCTGCAAATGAGATGATGTTTTCCCTGCTACTGAGAAGCTATTCCTGAACCTTCCTGTTCACAAGATGTCATCTTGTAGCATAAATTTATCTCTTATCAGCTGTATCTGTTCTTGAACCATGACTGTCATTTAGTGTAATTATGTCTTCCATCTTTGGTGCTCACACCTTTGTATTTTAGTGGATATCAATCTTTCTTACTTCCAATATTTGATCAGGTACAGTATTTGAGCAAACTTTTCTTCACTGTTGAGAGATTGGTGGCTCCTTTGGCCACCCTTTGCCTCTTTCAGGGTGAGTTTGTGTGTGTGTGTGTGTGTGTGTTGGATGAGGTGTTCGAGCATAGGAAAACTGCCTATAGGGTTTTAAAAATACATCACATAAGTCTTATGTATTGATATCAATACATTCTCTCCTGTAAGTATCTCAACTACTATATCTAATATCAGATTTGTCCTCTTAATTTTCTTTATATTTTTAATAGTAATTCAGATCTACCTTTTTGTCACTTGCGTCTGATGCCTTTTCAGTATGTAGTAGAAACTCCCTATTACTTTCTACGTGTATGAATTCACATTTTGTGTTGTTATTTTCATCCCATTCCTGTTTGCCTTTGTCTGCTCTGTAAGTGAGTAGTAATTGCTGGAAGTGCGGAAGTATTCACTTTGAATAGATGGATAAGAATTACATAAAATTTGAATGGCCTTCCTCCTTAAGTAACAAATTTGTTCATCAGTTGGAGTACAGAATTGATAACAGAAAAGCTCATTTAAATATTCTTATCAGTAGTTTCTGTTACATACTTTCTGATGGAACAAGATGATTTGGCAAGTTTTCCATCTAGTTTTAATATTGGTAAGTATCTAAATAACTATATAATGAGTTTGAGTTAGGGAATTAAGATCATAACTGCTCTGTGTAAATTATGAGTATCGTCTTAAATATAACCATTAGAGAAGAAGTGTTTTGGTAAGCATTCAGGTCTCTGAAATGTTTTGCTACTGCTCTTGAGATTAAAGAAACACTTGGTTAGAATAAGGCCACTATAGTCCCTGTGACTAAGATATCAGGAACATGTCAGCATCTTCTATGCTGCAACTTTAAAAACAATCTTATTGCTTTTAACATGTTTATTTACCATAGGCTTTATAAATATTGCTGGCTTTTCTGAGCAGAACAGACTTGGGAAGTAGGCAGGCAGAGAGTGCATCTGTAACCTGTGTAAACAGACTTTGTTAGTTTGGCAGGAGCTCTTGTCATCTATGTCTGCAACTATAACCACCATCCCCTAGTTGAAAAATACAGCACTTTTTTTTTTTTTTTTTTTTTTTTTTTTTTTTCCCAGAGGCTGTTTCTCTTAAAATGCTCTGTTTTCCAGCTTCAGGTCAAATACAAACATTCTCTGTTAGAAACTCAACACATGTAGTATTAAGAAAACCCCAATCTTTTCTTCCTCTTTTTTTAAATAAAAATGAGTGTTTAAGGTCATACCAGTAACAGTTTGATTCTGTCGTGAAAAATGCAGGGTTTAGATAAGGATGCCTGTTGAGTCATCTAAGTTGAACCAAAAGAGAAAATGATACATTAGATGAGTGTATGTCATTGTTTTGGATAAGAAAACTACCACTTTCTTTAATATGGAAGTATCTGGTTTTGTGGCTTGCATGAAAAGGAGTGGTTTCAGGTTTCATTTATTAATCAGGTTGTCCTGGTAGGTGGTGATCACCGCTACATACAGTTTCTCTGTGTGGAGTGATATAAGCAGGGGTGTTGAGAGCTGCAGAACATACACATTTCTTTCTTGTTTGAATAAAATTATAGAATTGTTTTGATTTGAAAAGACCTTTAAGACCATCAAGTCCAACTATAAACATAGCAGTAGCAAGTTCACCACAAAACCATGTCCCTGAGCACCACTTCACAGAATCACAGAGTCTTAGGGGTACATGTCTTTTAAACACCTCCAGGAATGGTGACTCCATCACCTTCCTGAGCCGCCCTTCCAGCGTGTGGCAAGCCTTTTGGTGAAGAAATGTTTCTTGATGTTCAATCTAAATGTCCTCTGCCACAACTTGAGGCCATTTCCCATTATCCTATTGTTCATTACTTGGGAGACCAACCCCCACCTTGCTACAGCCTCCTTTCAGGTAGCTGCAGAGAGCAGGAAGGTCTCCTCTCAGCCTCCTTTTCTCTGGGCTCAACAACTCCACTTTTCTCAGCCACTCCAAATAAGACTTGTGTTTTAGAACCAGTTTCGTTGTCCTTTTTGGACATGCTCCAGCACTTCCATGTCCTTCTTGTAGTGGGGTCCACAAACTGAACATAATTCAGAAGTGGCCCCACTAGTGCTGAGAAAAGGGGGCAGTCACTTCCTTAGTCCTGTTGGCTACTTTGGCTCCAGCCAGAATCCTCTTGGCCTTCTCAGCATGGAGCATCTTTCTATTAATTCACAATGCACTAGATATTATTTCTGTTCTTATACTCTAGATAACATTTCTTTTAACTTTTTAATTATATACTAGCATTTGACATGGAACTATATTCTCTTTGGCTGTTTTTTACTACAGAGTTTTACTTATTTTGAGAGAATGCTTTATTTCATTTTGAAAACCCCACATCTTAGAATGTTTTTATATTGCTACTGCTGCCAACAGTATATTTAAGAAAAATCTAGTAGCAATTAAAAAAAACAAAAAACTGCCTACTGTAATGTTTTTTCCCTTCCTCTTAGGATGAAAAGAGCTCTTTATAAGAAAAAAAAAAAGGCAGAAGCATCACATCAGGAAAATAGTTTTTAATATTACTAGAGCCAAGGTATACAGCAGCATCTCTTGATACGTATCAACGAGACAGAGTTTTGTTCATGTATAATTCTGCAAGTTGGTACTGTTTAAGTCACAAAATTATTTTTACCATATCTCGTAAGTAATATCTGGGCATAACTGTTGATCAGTTCACTAGCCAAGAATTTTTCTTTTATAGCTACAAATGCTTAGTGTTAGGGAGAGGAAGAAATGAAAATAAACCACCTTCTGCATAGCAGAAAAAGCTTTCAAATTATTTCATTTGCTGGAAAACTAAAATAGGTTTAAGCACTTGTAATATTCTTTAAGAAGTTTCTTGTCTTGACACATAGCTGTTTAGCCAAAGGATAATATATTTTAAAATTAACCCTCTTCCATATTCCTCCTCCCCAAAATAAACATCTTAAGTCTTTTTCTGTAATGTGAAAAGAAGGGAAGAATAATTTCTCTCGAATGTGTCTTGGAATCTACCCCATTTACTATTTTGCCATTATAAATTGATTCTTGGTGATTCGTTTACTAGTGCTGCAGATGCAAGTGATTTTCAGATAAAACAGAAGTTATCGGTCATTTTTCTGACTGTAGTACTGAGTAAAAAAAAAAAAAAGGCGATTTCATGAAAATGGTGTTTTTTTGGAAGCTCTGCTTCCCAGCTCCTCCTGAGACTGGTTTCATCTGGCAAAAACGATGACTTCAGCAACGGTGTCTGCTTTTAATGTGCTGACTCATTCATTAGTCATGAGATCTAGTTTTCTTTCTGGGAAGCACTAAATCAGCTTGGGTTTATCTCTGGATTACGGGACAGTAGTTGTAACAGCCATCAGAAAAATGGTTCTGATAAATGTTTCCTTGAAAACACCCTTATATTCTGAGAACAACCGTAGAGACTTTGAGGCAAGTGAGACAGTGATCCAATGCAAAACCAAATTATCCATGGTACAGTAATTATGGTGGTGACTGAAAACTGTTGTCCACAAAAAGATCTGGACCAGAGCACAAGCTGCATTATGACAACCTCAAATGTTCACCTTTCACAATAGAACACTCATGTTTGTGTGCAGTTTCATTTTTTATTTTAAGACAGAATCTGAGAGTGGGATGAGTAGGTGGGATGGATGTGTGGGGCAGAGGAAGGAAGGTGACTAGTGATGGTCAGTTGTGCTGGCAGAACAGCAGCCCATACCATGGAGGTTATGTATACCCTAATTTTGACATTTTGAAGATAATGTGCTGTATCATCCCATATATATACCATTGTGCATAAATATACCATCCCATCCTTGGAGATATTCGAAAAGAGACTGGATGTGGCACTCAGTGCCATGGGCTGGTAACTGCAGCGGTAGTGGATCAAGGGTTGGACTTGATGATCTCTGAGGTCCCTTCCAACCCAGCCGATTCTATGATTCTATGATCAGTGGTATCACTCCTTCTAGAGCCTCTTTTAGGGTTACTTGTTTGCTATTTGTGCTAAGACCTGTTTTTTGTTGTTGTTGTTTTTGTATTTGCTTTTCTTAACAAGCACTGAACTAACAAGAGCTTTTCTGTTTCTCTGCAGCTTTTACGAGAGTTGAAGCACCCTAACGTGATTGCATTGCAGAAGGTTTTCCTTTCTCACAGTGACAGAAAGGTTTGGCTGCTGTTTGACTATGCTGAACATGATTTGTGGGTGAGTACAGATTTCCCTGAGTGTTTGAGGTAGTGTAATATGAGCTTGTTCAAACTGACTTATGTGTGGTGTACTTTTACAGAGTGCAGAGATGCATAAATTTCTTGTTCTGTAATTCAGGGTCTAATTGACACCATGTTCTTTGTACACTTTAAAACCTGCGAAAGGCTACGCAGAATAATTTTCTTAAGTTAGATTTCCTTTTGAAGTTAAAGGAATTTTCATGCAAGCTTTAATTGGAGATAAAGAAAGCATTCCTAAATTGAGGCCTTCTTAAAAGGTTCTGGAAATGTGTTTAATGTTTTTTCCTGCACACACACAAAAAAAGAGGGACTGATTTACATAGAGATATAGTAGAAGTGTCCAGAATTCAGTTATCTAATTCTAAACAGTGAATTTGTGACAGTATGAGTGGAAAGAAAAAAAAAAAGCCATGCTAATTGGGCCTGCTGATGTTTTTCATTATGGGGAAGAGAAGCAGAGACACTAAGGTCTCTGTTTTTACAATACTGTTTCATTTCATTTATTGTAGAGGTGGACATCAATGACATAATGAGTTGAACGTGGATACAAATAATCAAGCTCCACACCTATTGATAAGATATGACTGGTTTGGACCTAATTTAAACTGTAAAGATACCAAATACTTAGAGTAATCAATAAATTTTTAATTCCTTTGAAAATATAGGCAAGGAGAGGGAATGGCAACATTAATTCTGATGTTATTTTTTAAGGTTTCAGGAATTCAGAAGTTATTATTACTAGTGTTGGCGACAAATTGCTCACTTTTTTGTACTTAGCTCTTAAGAGCTAAAAAAAAAATGTGCTTGTAAATGACACAAAATTGTAATCTGGAAGCAAAGTAAACTTAGACCATGTGAAAAAGATATTTCTGGCTTGGAACAAATCAAGTCATGGTGTTTCATTCCCCTTAATATACTTTAAAAACATTTAATTTCTCCGAGGGGGTAGCAGCTTTGTGTTTTAAAAGTTTTCTTCATCAAAGTCTAGTGTACACTGAGAGTTAGTGTATTTCTCACAACTGGTGACATTGATGAGTAGGAATGCAGCTGAAAACCCTGTATGGACAGAACTTACCCATTAAGTTTACTCATTTTACAGAACAACCACAACAAACACATTTTATTGTTACATCAAATGACATGTTTAAGACACCTTTTTTCTAACCTTTTCCATTTAATTTATTTTGGACGTGTTTTTTACACTGCATGGTGATTTTTCACATGATCTAACAGCTTTAGATAAAGAATGACTGCAGTCTGTTCTTACCACTTCTCACATCTGGCTGGGTATTGGTCATAATCTCAGTGAAGTTAATTCTTTTCTGTTACACGAGACTGAAATGTTTGTTACACTAGTTATTTGATGTGAACTGGTCTCCCACTTCTTATCTCACTTTTTTTTTTTTTTTTCCTATGGGACATGCTACACAAATCATTTCTCCTTTCCTTTATAAGTGCCCATGTTTCCTTGCTTCTTATGCCTTTGCCAGGAATTCCTTTTCCTCCCTCGCATAAAGTTAGCCATGTTCAAGGCACTTTTGGTTCTGGCTTAACCTTGGTCCTCATTTCCTTTCCCGTCAGCACTTCCCAAGCATCGCTCTTAATTCCCCTTTTGTCTCTTTTGCTCACTCCCAACTTTGTGTCTTTTTCCACGCTGCCTCCTACACATGGAACAGCCTCCCAATTAACGTACGTAAAGATCCTTCACTATCCTCCTTCAAAAAACTCCTAAAAATCCACTTATTTTGTAACGCATTTCAGTAATAACAACCACTTGTCATTCTGTCTGTGTTGTGTTGTGTTTTGCATTTCCTGTGCTTTACAGCTTGTACCCTTTCAGCTCTTTGGGATAGAAACTGCAGTAGGGAAGGACACATTTTGTTACTGCATAGCACCAGGTGCTTTCCCAGCACTACATAAAGCCAAAATAAATCTATTCGTGGTGGGTATCAGTTTAGAGGAATTTAAATTTTGGGAATTTTAGGTGTGCTGTCACTAGCGAGATGTAGATTCCGAGACCAATGGTTTCAAATGGAGGTAGATTTAGAATTATTTACCAAAATTGGTATGGTAATAGCTTTCTGTTCAAAGCTGCTCAGCTTTAGTAACTCTTCTTGGCTTCAATGAGAAGAGTAAACTCTCATCACTTACAAATATCAGATTAATTAAAATCATTAAAATTTTCAGCTTCTGTACTGGAAATATTTGGCAAGAGTTGAATAAAATTTATTAGATGCTATCTTATTCTTTTCATTCTGTAACACTGAAAAAAAAGTCCTGTTCCAAAGAGGAAAAGTGATGTTGCCAGCTAAGTGGATTAAAAAAATTATTTTATGGTGAGCAAGAACATTTTTTTCCTTTGCATTTAATTTCCAAGGATTAGACTCCTCAGATCTGAAATTTGAGTATAGATAGCAGCATACTTCATAAATTGCTATGACTCTGTTGGTACTATTACTAAGGGCTGAAGAAAACTATGGTAATTTAAACTACTTTTGACAGGTATTGATGAGGACATTATGTTGTTCTTGCCTACAAGTCTATTCACAATTTAATAATTAAGCCTATGAAAGATTTTTCCATCATTAACTCCCAAATTGTGCTTTACAAAACAAAGCCATTAATCAGATTATAATAAAGAATGTTTAAGCATATAGGAATTCTTTTGAGCAACTGTTTGATAACTCTTGTTTGCCTTTTTACCAAAATTCTTAGTGTAATCCACAAATTATTTCCTTATGATTTTTCTTGGCTATTAGTCTCTGTCATCTGGTAAAGTTCTAAGGCTACTGGGTGTGCCACAGATGTTAATTTATAGCGTATTGTCTGCACTGCATCACTGCTTATATATCCTCATACTATGAAGTAAGTGCAAGATTCTGTGACTTGTATCTCAGGAGCATCTGATACAAAGTTAAAAACGTGTATGTCCACAGATCCCACTGAGTATCTCTTACCTCATAGCTCACATTCTTTTTTTAATTCCTGGTAACTGGCTTAAGTCTCACACCTTTGTATTCCATTTGCCTGAAGCTTTGGGCTTCTGATGTTCATAGCAACAGAACCTACCATCTCCTGTTCCTTCTTTTCTGAGGGGCATTCCTTATCCAATATCTGCTTGTAAGGTTTCAGTTTAATCCAAATTCTATCCAGTTTTTCTGCCATAATTAAAGTTTAAACAAAAAAATGTAATTTGTAATTCAGTTAATTCATAACTGAGTTAAGATTAAGTCTGTGAGTGGAACTGATGCTACATATGATTTACACATTTATTTGCCGTACACAGAACCTAATAATCTTACAAAGCTTCACATGGATGAAATCTTTTGAAGAAAAAGTGTAATTGCTTCAACTGATGTGTGGTTTTCTGCTGTGTTATTTTTTGACACTTTTGTTTTTTAAAAAATAATGCTTTAAATGCATGAGTTTTTGCTACTCTATCCCTAAGGAATAGTTTACTTTCCTATTAAACTTTTACATATGTTCTTATTTTACCTTAGTCTTAAGTTGTCCAAAACTTCCTCTGTAAAGCTCATCTACTTAAAGACATTATTCAAATTTACATTAAGTATATTAAATGCATTATGATTATGTAATTTGACTTTAAGGAAAGTTTGATACAAATGAGATCTCTGGAGGTGAATTCTATTTGTTTTCAGTGTAGTTACTTCTAGCCATTGGGGCGATATATCATTTGTAGAGCTTTTCTTTTATTCCTAGTTACTCCTATACTCTACAGCATGAGATTTGTATCATATGGAATTATTTTTAAGCAAAGGTTTTTGTCTTTAATACTGCAGGTAAGCACACATTCAGTGTCTTCAATTCTCTGGTCTCTGTATTTTTAGTTAACATTTTTGATAGGTTATCCACTTTTCCAGCTGTGGTACAGGGTTAATTTTTAGGCTTATTTAACTGCGTGTAACTTCAAAGCTTTAGGATCCCCTTTCTGGAAATCTATGTTGTAATTAAAACAAGAAGCTCCCAAGTATTGTTTTTATCTTGTTCTGAAATACATTAGAGATTTTTATCACAGTAAAATGTGTTGCCTGTGTTTTACAGCCATACAAAACATCCTTGGTTCATAATAAGTAATTAAACAAATTATTAACTGCAATTTGATAATATTGGGTGTGATGACACATTTATTATGAGACCAGTTAAACCATTATCTGGTATTTTTTTTAGGTATGGCTGAATGTTCCTCCCTTATTATCAGATTCCAATGATCTCTAGTAACTTAACTTCTTGGCAGCAAATACCTCTGAGAAACTTGGAGAAAAATTAATCTTAATTATTGTTGATATAAATATATGGAAAAACTGGCTTTATGTGAAATACTTGTTATGTATTTATTCTGCTTCTAAAAAATACAGGATAGAGTTTGTAAGCATAGCTGTGTATATCTAAAAATAGTCTTCAAGTACTGGAAAGGAGAAAATAACCTTTTTACATGTGAATTTTGTAATGTTAGCTGACTCTTAAAATTCAAATAAATGTATTTCTTTTCAGCTAACAACATTTTGAATAATGTTCTTATATGTAAACGAAATTAAAGGTTTTGCATGCTGATTTGTGCAATAAATGGGCACATTAGTTAATTATGTTTTCAAATAGATCTCAGTTTTAAAGTCTTTCTGAAATATAGTGTAATCAACTATAATTCTTTCTTCCACTGGGCTTCAGTTTAGCTCTTAGTCATGAGGATAACTCAGATCCTAGTTGATCAGAAATATTTTTATATACATGAAAAAACTTTTTTCCTCAGTGTGGCATTTTTTTGTTTGCTCTTTGAGTTTTTTCTATTTATGTGTGTATTTTTGTTTCAATGCTGTCATATTCCATCAGGTGATTCTTGGTCTGTTGTATGCAATTTTACCAATATAGGACTTTATTAGCTGGCAGAAGGATGTAAGAATTGCTGGGCAGAAGGGAATGGGATGGTATAGGTTTTGATTATTTTTAAGTTCCAATTTTTATGATCAGCCATTGCTATATGAAGTCTTTATGACGTGATTTCTCTCTTCCAAATATAAGAGATAGGGTCTTTTTGACACTAAAAGGCTGGCTGGCTATTGTTGATAGCTGTCTGTTCTGAGAATGTACTTGTCATTCACAAAACTTGGCTTTCTTGTCATTCACAAAACTTGGCTTTTTTGCCAGAATTATAGGGATTTGAGGGTAGTTTTTGGTCTTATTTTCTGTACCATGAAGTGAGAGACTTAGAGGAAACAACAGGTAGGAACAGACCTCAAAGAGAGAGGCAAGGTTGCAAAACCAGAGTGTGTAAAAAATTATTGTGAGCAGTGTCCTGAATACTGAGTGTTTCAGATACATACTGAAAGGGTAGCTGAATTCTAATAGGTTTTATTATCATAATCTGGAATAACTTTGACATATTAAGGTCTGAAAGACCCCAGAAAAAGCTAGGAAAATTATAATGTATCTGTTTCTGTCTGCTCTGTGCTTCAAAGCTTGGGCAGCTGAAGCAAGTTGGCTTTAGAAAAAGTTAGTGTATTGAAACTCTTTTCACTTTGTTTTTAGAATGTTGACCTCTTGTCACTTTGAAATGGACTTTGCATTAGGAAGTTTTGTTTGACATTCTAAAGAAGATAACTTGATGATGGCTGTGTACCAGAATCATTTAGAGGGAGGGTTTTGAGGTGTATTTTTTTCCCCCTCTCCTCTTTTGAAGGACTGCTAGGTGTTGGTTGCTGTAGTGCTTCCAAAATTGGAAACCTCAGTGTAGAACTACTTTTAACCCACTGTTGTTTTGATTTTATTTTATTTTACTTGTGATGTATCTTTGAAAAAATTATTTTAGTATCCAGAACCTTGCTGATTGAAATGAGTTGTAAGTGTAGACTTATGAAGCTGTGATATGTTTGGGAACAACAAAAAAGTTACTCAGGTTGCTTTGGTTTATCTTTGCTTCCTGTTTTTGTAAAGTGTGCAAATAATGCACAGTTGTTTTTTTTTATACCACCTTTAGATTTTGCTGTATTCCTCTTCAATATTTTAAGTGCTTTATGTTTAACACTCAATAATATTAGTTACCTTTGTTTCGGCATTGATTGCTGAAGAGACAAGATGAAAATAACTTGAAAATGAGGTTTGAAGCCATATAATCTGAATCTTCCTCTTGACTTTGGAAGAGATTTCATATGTATCCAAAATTCTGTGTCTTTAATATTGAAATGTAATTTTACTTTTTACAGGAACATTGATGTAATTCTGTTTTATTCTCAAATGTTGGATTAGCAATTAAAGAGTTTTTGCAAGAATGCTTGAGCAGACAGATATTTCATCAGGGCGAGACATCTGCATTGACATGATTGCATTTCAGCTTGACAGAAATGTATATAATTTTGAAACAAGCATTGCCTTAAGCAGTAGAACCTAAGTCAGATTTTCTAGGGCGTTGTATCTTGAGGTCTATGGATCATCTTAGACCTGCTGAGGTAAGAACTCATACTGTAACTTCACTTAGTCAGACATGCATCAAATCTCTCCTTTAGCTGATTTCTTACTTTCAGGAAAAGTTTCCAGGTCTAACTTGTTTGTTTTAATCTCTGTCATACTGAACAGCAATTCTCCTGATTTGCTACATGAACACAGAGTTTGTTTGCATCAGCTTGACTTCCTTGGAAGCAGGCTAAAATTAGGGCCTTTCGAATGCTTGGTTCGTGCTTGGTAAATACAAGGGATTTTCATGAAAGAAACAGCCTGGAGAAGAGCAGGCTCTGGGGAGACCTTATAGAGGCCCTGCAGTACCTGATGGGGCTACTTGAAAGGTGGGAAGGAACTTCTTCATGAGGGCATGTAGTGACAGGACAAGGGGTAATAGCTTTAAAAAGGAAGAGGTGATATTTAGGTTAGACATTAGGAAGAAATTCATCAGTGTGTGGGTGGTGAGATGCTGGCACAGGTTGGCCAGAGGAGCTGTGGCTGCCCCCTCCCTGGAAGAGTGTTCAAGGCCAGGCTGGATGGGGCTTTGAGCATCTTGGTGTTGTGGGATGTGTCCCTGCCCATGGCAGGGGGTTGGAAATTGATGGTCTTGAAGCCTCCTTGCAACCCAAACCATTCTGTGGTTCTATGAAACTAAATTAATTTGCTCTATACTGACATGTGTTTTTTTTGCTTTGTTCATGGTGGAGGATTTAGAAAATGTGCATATTTCCTTACCAGACAATTTTCAAATGAGTTTCAATGCACCTTGGTAGCACAGAAGGCAGATGAACTACTAGTTTGAATGCTGTTTCATGAGTCACCACTATTTTCTTTCTGAATGCTTAGCTCTGTTTTACTTCTTTATCTATTATCTTTTATATTGTCTTGGCTTTGCTAAAGCTAAAATGGTCTTGCTGAAATAAGCCAGTTAATCTGTTTCTCCCTTCAATTTTTTTATGTTTTTTGAGGTTGAAAATTGGGAATATGCAGTTAGTAAGCAAAGACAAGAGTTCCCAAGGTTGCAAACAGCAAATTACAGCAAGCCTCTGGAAACATCACTGCTTTATAGAATGTTAAAAAATTTGTACTTTAATGTTGGTCAATGAAGTAGTAATTTAATTTAGAATAGAGACTTAAAGCCACTGCTTCAAAACTGATACCTTGCTTAAATTAAAAATATGTGAGAGCAATATAGATATTTTATATTATGTTTCTTTCTAAAAGTGAATACCTAATTTGCTAACAGCATTTTTGGAATCTAGTTAGCAGCAGCATGTTGTTAAGATTTAGGAATCTGAAAATACAGATGCAGAAAAAGGGGAACTGACTTGGCTACTTTTGCTGAATAGTTTTGAAAATTGGTTAGAGTTTCATTTACCTCAAATGACAAGTGTTCTTCTTTCATTTTGAATGATCTTAGATATTATCTATCAGGAGAGTTTGCATCTCCAGTGTTCTAGTGAACTAGTTAAGATGAAATTATGGCTTGATAACATTGGGGATGGGTTTCTTTTCTGTAGCATGTGACTGATGTGCATTTGGCCAATTAAGACTAAATTTTTGCTTTTTTGCAGTTGTGGCCGGGTGGTCTATCAGAACAGGGGAGTCAAATTAGCTTTAGGGTGTGGCAGTGAAAAAAGATGGGCAGAATGCTGAAGCTGTCAAGTTGTTACAACTTTTCATTTGTTTCTGTTTCAATGCTCTTCTTAATTTTTATTTTTTTTTAATTTGAGACATATTTTTCCACAACACTGCTAGGGCCAGATAGATATATTTCTGAAAGTATAAAGGGATAAGGAAAAACTTGGACTTGCTGCATCCAGTAGAAAAGATGCTGTTCAGCAGTGGCACTTATTTGCTTTTCTTTTTCTTAGATGGACGCTGCCATTAAAATTGCCACTGGGGGTTGGCTATATGTGTTGGTCTTTCTGCATATGGCCAGGTGCATACAAGAAATTGGGTGACTTACTTTTCTTAGAAAACTCTTGAGAGTACGATCAGGTCATAAGCACTATGGATTCATCCCTTTGGTATGGGGCAAATTCATCTTTTCAGTTCCCTGTGCTATTTGGCCCTGCAATATGTTTTTAGATTAATTTTTGTTCAGATCTCAGTGCTGTGATGAGCTGAAGTTTTCCGTTTGATAGATACAAACTTCTTTAGAGTAAGATGGCAAAAATAATTTTGTATTTTCTTTTGTAGGAAACTGTATTTTATCTAAAGGTGATACCACTTGCTTAAATCAAACTGTCAACTTTAATTAACTAATGCAATTCAGGAACTACTCCTTCAAGGAAGGAGCTTGCTTTGTTAGCTTTTCTGTCTGGGACAAACAAGCATCAGAGCAAGATGATTTATAATGTGTCCAAGTGCAAGCTCTGCCATCTTCTGGAGCATGAGCCAGGTTTGTTAAGTGTGATGGTGATCCTCCACTGGCACATCTGGCTGGGTAACTTAGCTTAGTGGTGCACTGATTTATTGTGCCAGCTCCAATTTAGAGGTAACTTCCATACCTAAAGCTCAGTGTAAGGGCAGATTATCTGCCCCAAATGTTCACCTAGGTGTTCCTATTAAATGGGAGGGAGAAGGATGCTGCTGCTTCAAGTCACTATGGGAAAAACCTTCCCCTCCTCTACCTTGGTTTAGGTTCTGCTTTGCTGATCTGGTATATGGCCCTAGTAGCTGCTTGATTAATAGTGTCTACCTCCTGAATGGATTCTTGCATTGCTTTAAGGGTCTGCTCAGTCCTTTATTTTCTTGTGGGACAAAGACTTTGGCAGGGTTCCAAATCCTTTGGAAGGAACTGGGGAGACACAGGGAACAACAGAGGCAGAAACCAGAGGCCACCAGCCTGATGTCTAGTGATGGAACAAGAGGGAGTGGCTTCAAGATGCAACAGGGTAGGTTTAGACTGGCCATTAGGAAAATGTTTTCACAGAAAGGGTGGTCAGACACCGTAATGGGTTGCCCAGGGAGGTTGTTGAGTCACCATCCTTAGATATGTTTAAGAATCTTTTAGATGTGGTGCTGGGGGGTATGGTTTAGGGGAGAACTTAGTGGAGTAGGGATGATGGCTGGACTCAATGATCCCAAGGGTCTTTTCCAACCTGAAAGATTCTATGATTTCTGTGATTCAGTGTCATCACATTCCCTTCCTCCAGAGGGGCCATGGTAAGGCTAGAGGCAAATTCCTCCTCCTCAGCAGTTCTGTGGTTGTGTCCATGAAGACCCTCTTACAGTGTCATTTTCTACATGCCATGATGATAAGGAATGAAGCTTTCTGTGGATCCTAGTTGGTTTTTAAATGGGTAGAGAAATTGCTTTTAGTGATTACATGCAACTTGAAAAAGGGCTTGAAAAAGGGTTTAGGGGTCAGTGTTGTGACCTTTGCTCCTGTATTTTTTCATACTTTGTCTTAAAGGTAGTAATTTAGGGGTTATGGTATTGTTACTGCTTTATAAAACATGTTGTAATTAGACATGAAGGCCATTATCTGGTGTGTTACTGCATTGTGTGTTACTGGAAGGTTGAAGTTGAAATTCTGACACAAGTTTCTTGTGACAAGAAAAAAACTTTCCAAAGGAAATGATTGCTTAAGGCTTTCCAGTATATTTTTCAAAGTGGTTGCATAATTAAAGGATCAGTTACTATGAGCTTGTTTTGTTCACTGATCCTCATATTATAATAATAACCTGTATTTTTATAAATTTTTAATATATAGCCATCACTCTTGAAAGTGTAGTAGTGGAAGGCTTAGTGGGAATGTTGCTGCTCATAGGCAGTAAGCAGCCTGTTCTGATTTATTTGGGTTTTTTTTTTAATTTTAATTTTTTCTTTAAACAATATTTTCTACACCTTTACTTAGTACAATATGACAGTGGCTAAAATACTAATGACAGCCAGAGGTAACATTTACCATGAGGAAACATTAACCTTGTCACTGAGAACAGTAGTGACAAACTTGGTTGGGGGATGATGGTGAGGTGAGCAGAGGTCTAATGAAACCATGGCCTTTGGCCGCTGCTTGAACCTGTGTAGGGGAATGGTCTTGAACTGGGCAAATCCTGATTAAAGAATTGGATAATTAGTAGTCTTAGCACTCTACAAGCTGGCATTTTGAATTGCTGTCAGTAGAAATACAAACTGCCTTTCTTATTGCTGTCTTTTAGAAAGCACAAATAAAAATCTGTTATTTGAGATGCTTCTTTAGATCACCTTCAGGAAGGAGATTTTTTTTTGTTGTTTATATTTTATTTTTAATACAAATGAATGGATTTAGTTGTTTGTGGAATGCTAATGTTAAAGACTGGGTTTGTGCTTTGCATAGCCCCATGTTGTCCAAGGCCTGAAAAGGTAGAAAAGCCTCAATCCACTTTATTTCTCATACATGGCAGCAAAATCAAACTTGAACCCATTATCACAGCATTGATCTTACAACAGATGTTAATTAGCTTATAAATATTTCGTGGTCTCTCGGCAATCTTTTCATGATCTTTTTTTGATTCCTTTGACTACTGCTGGGGTTCCTTTCTGTGTTTCATGTTTTCAAGTTGTATTCGTCCTCCAGTGGGCTGTCTGATTTCTCTAACCCGAGAGCCTCCAGCTTGTCATCATCAATGAAGTATGCAGTCAAAACTTGGAAGAGAGAATATAACCATTTTTAGATATTTGAACATGATCTTATCCTCATGTTGTGGTGTAGGGTTTTTAGATTCATGTCTTCCCCTGAGCCCCTAAATATTTATTTAATCTCAGTCTGCTGGGATTCTAATTTAGCGGGGAATAGTAAAATAGTTGAAGCCACTCTTTCATGGGTTTTTTTGGAGAGGAGGGAAGGTGTGAAAGCCTAGAGTGTGATCCTCTTTCTGGTAGATACTGCTGGTTTGGAAGCTTCTGCTCTAGCAGCTGAGGATAAGAGGATCCCAACTGGGGAGGAGGGAGGGAGGAGAATGTCTAAGACCCTTTAGTGGAGGTAAGTAGCCAGCTGGTTTTTAAAGCAACTAGGAGAAGAAAACCAATTAAAATTTTGAGCACATCACTGCTACTTTTAATGGCAAAGTTCAACAAACTTGGTATTTCATTCCATTATTTAGTATTAGTTTTTAAAGAAAACAACACAACAGAAAAACCTTTTGACTTCTCTAACATGCTTCATGTTTCTACTTGTTTTATTTCTAGCATATTATCAAGTTTCACCGTGCCTCAAAAGCAAATAAAAAGCCCATGCAGTTGCCAAGATCTATGGTTAAATCCCTACTCTACCAGATCCTTGATGGAATCCATTACCTCCATGCAAACTGGGTGCTTCACAGAGATCTGGTAAGTGTTGCATATGCTACCTGGTTAAGAAAGTTTCACGTGCATGTTGTTGGGTAGGAGAAGAAAAGTCCCTATTAGTAATCTTGCGTATCGATCCGTACAGCTCTTCCTGTTATTGTTGCAGGGGACCAACGGAGACTTTAAACATGAAAACAAACTATGTTTTTGCATTGTTTTTATCTGATTCATCTGAGCTTGGACAATGATGCAGGATGCGGTAAAAGGACTGCAGATATCAATATATGAGAACAGTACATGAGCCAGCTGATATATGTTGGTTGAACATTCTGATAAGTTTGTGGACAACGATGAAAAGGCATTTAAGAGGGAAGTGATTGATACCTTTGCACATTGTTTGGCTTCTGTGCCAGTTACCATAAAAGCTAGTGAAAGAGTGTTTTTTTCATGGAGAATTTCTTTTCCATGTGGTATTTTTTTGACCGTGGGAAGAGAACTGTGAAAGAGTTATCATCTTGAAATTTCTCATGACCTGAAGTGGCTTTTTAAGCTGACTGTGGATTTCAGGGGCAGCCAATTGCCTTGTCTTAGTTATCCTTTTCCCCTTCAAGTTTGCCACTGCTCTTCATACTTAAGTGCCACCCAAGGGTTAGAGAAAGAAAAATACTAATATGCATATCATGTTTGCTGCCACTTGTATTGTAGTAAGAATTTTTTGCATGAGTCAAAAAACATGATTGTTAACATGCTGAATCTATCTTTGCAGATATGCTCTCATAACATCAGTAGTAGATATGGTAGGAAATGTACTGTAATCTGTGTCTAAAGGCACTTCTTTTCTTCAGTTATTTTTCATAGTTGTGCCCGCTTATCAAAATAGCGATACCTGTACAAATTATTCTGAGGGAAATTTATTTAATTTCTGTCATAAGACCCAATAACAGTGGCCAGAAGTGGCGTTTCAGTTTTTTTGTATGGATATTTTTTTGAACCTCATTCTTTGATATTTATTTTACTTTTATTCTGCCATAAGCAGAAGCAGGAAGCAAGTAGGACCCTGATTTTACTTATTTATTTACTTATTGTTACAATTATTACAATTACTACCTTCCTAAGGAGACAGCTGTTGCTTTGGCACAGTACTGACATGTAATTTGACACAGCTTGAGAAGGAACACCTGAAAAGTCTATATTCAGCTATGTTTAAGGGAGGAAGCATATGTGTTCAAGGGGCCATTAAATATATGTACACTCAAGTACCATACACGAGCTTGATACCTTGACACGAAATACAAGATGGTAGCTAATATAACAGCAACAAATACCCTGGAGAATTTTCTTGCCAGCATTGCTACTTGCAGCCTGCAGTGCCAGGTGCTTTGTGTGGCTGGTGCTGCTGCTTTTCAGGTCTTATCTGCTGTTTGTGAGTTGCAAGAAAGCTGGTGCCTAATGTTTCCACTTTCTTCCCTTGGAACTTTGCAAGGTGATGGTTGCTGGTATGAGCTCTGGAATGGTAATGCTTGACTGATGTTGGAATAATTGAGAAGGGAGAGGAACAGGAATTTCTGAAGTCGTAATGTGTTCTTGGTATGCGAATAAATAAAAGCTAATGGATTCTGGGAACCATTTTTAAAGAATACATTGATAGACTGATGATTTAAAGATGTATTCAGAGTAATTTACCTTTTAAAAAATTACTGCTCCTTTCTGAAGAATTCAAGTAGCTCAAATAGTTATTTTGTATCTTAAACACAGTAAGAAAAAATGATGTTATTTTGGATGTGTGCTGTCTACTATTAAAGTTAGGATCTTATGTAATCATTTAGCTACCAGTTTAAATTCTCAGTTAACCAGAATTTTTATATAACTCTAATTTTTATTCGTATGCTCATAGCTGTGATTTTTTGCTTGTACTAATGGTACCTCAGGCATGGTTTTACTGGGATCATTTTCTTGCAAAATAGGTAAATATCAACTCTTCAGTGTTTTGTTAAAGATGAGGAGCAGTTTGATGTTTTTCCCTTAGCTGTTTCAGTTTACATCTGCTGGAAAAATATTTTTCTATTTTATGTAAACCAAATTTTGCATCAAGACACCTTGTACTTTCCTGATTTAATATAACTCTGTTCTTACTATTTTTAGCATGCATTTGGATGTAAACCAAAGATGGTGACATCCATAAAAGTCATATTAAGGTTATCTCATTGTTTTTTAAAAAAAAAAAAATTCTTCGTGAATAATTATGATAATATTAGTAAAATACTCCATAGCCATGGAAATGACCTTTAAAATTTATTTAACAAATGTTTCAATGGAAAACAGAAACATGGGAAGTAACATATTTGTGAAAAGACTTGCTTGGAGGTACTTGAAGAATGTTGTTTTAATTTGGTACTGTCTTAAATCAAAGAGCTTTTAGAGAACCTTCTTTTTAAAACCCCCTGGTTCTCAATGGATCTCTATTTTAAGATACCTTAAAATCGTTACTCTGAAATTATTTTTTAAGGTCAACAGTAGCCAGCAAAAACATGACAGAGCGATAAAACTGGAGAACAGTGTGGACTTGGAGACTTTTAATACATGTTCTGCCCTTGGGCCAAGCTAGTGGATGGTTTGTACCACAAGGAGACAGTCTCGTTCCCTTTGTCACTACCACTTGGCACTGCTATTCATTTCAATGGTCTGACAGGTGACATTTGACTCATGGCAAGCTCATTCAGGGGGTTAAGCCCACAGAAAGCATTAGTTTGTTGGGGTTTTTTTCCTGCATAGCTCATTTTCTGCAGGATTAGCTCCCTGAGGGATCTCACTGGGAGCTAAGAGTGTGTGGGAGCTGGCATGGAAGAAGGGTGAGGCTGGAGGTGGTGGCAAGATGCTCAACAGGTTGTTCTGGCATCATCTGCCATTAGACCAGATTATTTATTGTTATAACGCACCTTTTTATTTCTTAAATTATAGTGCTAGTGTTTGTGATGTATTATGTTAAACTCTTCAACGCAAGTCCAAATAGAGGAAAGTGCCCAAACTGGAACAAACTGTAACATAATACACTCATGATTCTAGAAATATGAAAATAATCAGTGTATCTTTCAGTTGGTTGTAGTGTTTGGGTTACTTTGTTCCTGGTTTTCTTATCCTGAAGGTAGCTGAAAGGTCCTAAGTAACTTTTTTAGGTATATTTTTTGACTGAGATGTAAATCTCTGTAAGATAAAAAAATATTAACCAATAACTTTCTTTATGGCAAGATTCAAACCAGTACAGAATATGGGATGGGAGCATTAGAGTTTTGATTTCTTTGAATTGCATTGTGTAAATTTATACACCTTGGAGTTGACATGTGTCATGTGAGAAATAACCTTTTGGTATCAAGATCTTTTTTTAAAGAGCCCTGTATATACCATGAGCTGTCTACTTGAGAGACATACAAAATTGTGCTCCATACCTTAAGTTCATAGTGAGTTAGAAGATTCAGCATATGGAGTACAGTGATTCCGAGTAGTATTATACCTTTGTCCCCTCTTCCCCCAAAGGAGAATTATTTATATTCTGCATGAATGTTCAGCAAAAGCCTTACCTTGCAGAGACATCTAAAAATGGATATTTTCCATACACTGTTCACAGTGTGCATTCATGGTAACAACAAAAGATTTTGCTGTTTGGCACTTTTTCTTTTGCTAATAGCCCTTCAGTAGTTGATGTTAGTTGCTTAAGGACAAAAGCAGGCAGAGACCATTTCCTTTAGAACTTGATAAAAGCAATTTCTATTTGTAATAGGATGTATTTTCCCGGAGGTAGTTATTACCTATGAGATTCTTTAAGTGCACAGAAACCATATAGAGGAATTCATTTAAGTTTCCATTTACATCCTCGAGCATTTCTTTAGTTATCTGCTTAAAGTTATTAAAGCTACCGGTTGAAAAACAAATCTTGGAAATCAAACTCACCAGACAAAGATTGCTCCCCCTCCCCCTAGGATTGTGTTAAATAGTTGCTTTCAGCATTCTGGGAAACTTTCTTATTGTATAAGCTACCTTTGTAAAATAAGCCAAGTTCCTTCAGTGTTTTTGTTATAATTTTAAATACTCAGTGATTACAGAGTTCCTGGTTTCTCTTGTATTGTCTCTCTACAGCTTTAGATTGTCTAAGTTGATGGCTTGTGTCATTCCACAAATTAAGAAAATTACCCCACTGCAAAAGTCCCTTATATGAGCAACAGTGATATAGGTGAAAAGACTCGATGTTTGACACAACTTTGGACTCAAAATTTTGATTTACGTAGGGGGCAGGGTTAACATGTTCTGATGAAGCAATTGGTGTCCATGAGTCTTAATATTGCAGAGATTGCAGACAAAGTCCGCTTCACTATAAGAACTGATTTGTGTAGTTATGTTTAGAAGAAAGATTTAGGTGTTTGAACTGTAAATGAGACACTGTAGATTTTAGATGAGGTGGTTCCCTGGGCATGTTTGGATGTGTAACTTAGTGTTGATGCAGGAGGCCATGCTGCGTCTACTCTTCTCTCTGTGGTCCACTGTGATCCTTCTCCTTCTGGGAATTGGCAAACTGACATGTGTTAAAATTAAACTCACAAAGAAGAGGTTGATCTGTCTGCAGCTTCATTCCCCAGTCTGGTTTAGCACAGTTACACAAACGCTTATATAAGACAGATATATGGGCAGGACTGGTAAGTGTGTGGGAGTCAGGTAGACAAGGATAGGACATAAGGAAGCATTCAGTTTTCAGTGACATTGTCCTAATCTGTTGGCAGTGTTAAGTGTATGATCTGTAATCTTCTTCCTTAACCATGTCGGCAGCTGTAAATTTGTAGGTGCCTAGCTTTTGGCCAGTAAGAATAAAATGAGCACCTGAAATTTCTCAAGATATCTTAAGGCTTCATGTTTGAGTTGAGCTTTTCAATAATGTAGTTGCAGTTGTTTGAAATATTTTTGTCAGCATCAGAGATCAGTGTGAGCCAGTTTTTCAAACCTGGGAGTTTACAGTCTATGATGTCGGTATAAATACACCTTCTTTGGCACTTAAAGCAAATGGCAACAGTGGTTGTAAGGAAAGGGTACTTCTGCTGTGGAAGAGAATGGGTGGCAATGTGGCAGACTGATGCAACCAAGTGACTAAATCCTGGAGCAAATTCTGGATGTAGGGTCCTTATATGCTGCAGGACAGCTCTTGTGGTGGTATTCAGTGAAGAAAAGTGGTTGTATCAAAAACTTAATTGGTTTTGTCACTGAGAAAGCAAACATTTTAGAGTTTTCAAAATGATAGATAAAAGAACACTAAAGATAGTGTTGTATAACTGTATACAGTTCTTGTATAACTGTATACAGTATACAGTTCTGGCTTGTATAACTAAGACATAGTGGAGAAAGAAATGGGGAAGAAAAGTAAAAACTATTTTGGTAGGAAATGGAACCAAAGGTTGATTTTTTTCAGAAGACACAGCTAATGGAGAGAGAAAGAAGAGACAGCAAAAGTCTTCCTGCAGTTCTGTCGCTCAGCCATCTGTGTGCACATGCCCTGTAACACTGTGCATCACTTTTCCTCACTGGTAGCCAAGGCTCACTTTTCTCAAGGTTTTTGTGATACCCTACCTTATGATTCCAGCCAGGCCCACATCTTACTTGAGCTGGCCTTTTCTTGATACTTGAGATGCCAAGTGGGCTAAGCTGGTGATGATTCTGTGTCCATGTGTGGTTTTCGTAGTGTAACCCTTTCTCTCCAACCTTCTCACTAATTTCACTTGGGGAGAGAGGAGGCATCCAACTGAGGTTAAGACTTTTGCACTGGATTTTCATCTCCATTTTTTGTGTTACCATCCCCATATGTCTTGAATGAGCTTTACCTGGGCTCTGCTCTGGAACTTTGATGCCACATTGCACAACTCACTTAACTTGTCTTTGTCCCAGTATGTTAGCTATTTATGGGTCTGATTTGTAGCTTATTTATCACTGCTTTATGTGCTAGGAAATCCTTGAGTGAAAGCAGTATAATATGCGTAGCTTATGTAGTTAAAAGATCTTTTGCTTGTTTGATAGTCTTTTTCTAATGAGCTAGAAGTACTTAAAAAGACAAAAAAAATATTAAATTGCATGTTGTATGAAGGCACTAGAAGTTTTCTTAACATTTTGTTAAGTAGGTTTTGACTTACTTGTTTTCATGTCAAACCCTTTGAGAAATTAACTTAGTAGTAGTAGTTTATAATATTTAAGTACTCCCTTATCATCTTCCTCGTGCCCTCCCATGAACATTTTCCAGACCAAAAATTAGGAAAGTTAGCTAAAAAGCAGCAGAATTTAAGTGTTTTTTTATATGTCCCACTAGCATTTTGCTGAGCAAGCAACCTGTGGATTTTTTAAGATGAAATGTAAAATGAAGAGGGCAGGAAACCCCCTTTCACCAGCAATCCTAAAAAAGTATTTTTATGTGCAAATATCAAAAGCAAATTTAGATCTAGGTTCATGCATCCCTCTCTTGACAAGCAGCTGCTGTGCAGGAATGCAGAACTGTTGGATCCTGCCTTCTGCTAGTAATTTTGTGCTGGCTTGAAAAGCTTCTTGGCCCTGTTCACCCATTTGGGTGCACACACACCTCCTATAAATAAAAATGAGTCAACCTATCTTCCAGTTTCTTTCAAGTTCTTAAAAACACTGTAATTGTAATCACCACCCTTCTGTGTCATCGTGTGTGGACCCATGAGAAAGGTGCACGAGTGTGGATGGACACGTGCTCCTAACTCTTTCTTTCCTAGAAGTGTATGGGTTTGGGCCTCCTAATCCTTTATCATTCCACCTGCAGGATCTCTTGGGGGTGAAAGGGACTTCCCACAGTGTCAAAAAAACCTTGGTAATGGTCATACTCAGCTTACAGCTTCCCCAAAAGAAAGGAAATGCATGTTAAACCTGCATATTTGGAGAGGTTAGGCTCCATGATGACTTAGAAAGTGATTTAAATTTATTAGCTGAAACGTTAACACATTTTTTCCTCTTTTATATCTGGTCAGAGAGAGGATAACATTTTAATTAACTGCTGAGGAACAAGAGTAAGTATGTGGGTGGCTGTATGTGTATTTATATGGATGCATGCTTCTGGGCTGATAAAACGAACCAGAAATTTTGCATGCTGATTAGAAAACTGAGTTTTATCAGCATATGCTTTTCTCTTTTTTTTCTTTTTCTGTTTAAATGCTAGGCATGTATTGAGGGGCACCTATTTAAAAAAACGGAGCATTTCTGATTACTTAGAACTGTGCTTTTCTCCAGTTGTAGTAACTAATCCTCACATGATTGAGAAAGGTGTATAAAGGTGTGCAGAGTATTACTGAGTGCATGGAAACAGCAGTTTTTCCAAGACTGACTAATGCATACCATTTGGTTTGTGGCAAGAGGATTAAGGTGATGTGTGTAGATTAATTTTTACTAATAAAAATAATTGCAGTTGAAGAAAAATGTTTTACCTCAGGTTCTGAAACAAGCTTATGCCCATAAAACCCTGACTGGATATAAATTCAGATGAGTCAGAAGAAACAAAGGAGCTGATTTAATGTTCTCTTGGCTGCGTTTTGCTGCTAAAGTCAACAGCTGACATATGGCTCCTGTGAGCTTCATGTCTCTTTCTGAGGTAGAAAAAGGGCAAGAAAGAAACAAAAGTATTAATTTAACCCTAGAATGTATTTGGTTTTATTTCCCGATACAGAAGTAAAATGTAAGCTTTTTAATAGCCCCAGTAAATATATTATCTGCTGTATGAAGGTTTCTAGTAAATATGTGATATATTTGGCTTACTGGTGCATCTGACCATTTGGGGTGAGCAAACTGGGTTTTGTGTTCTAAATGAAAAAAGCAAAGTTTAGAAGAAGCTTTTTTTTTAAAAAAAAAGACCACTTTTTTTTAATGTTGGAGAAAGTATACTTGGAATAATGGGAGTGGTTACAAGTGCATCAGATTATTTCTGTTTGGACTCATTGTCCCTCTGAATAAGGCTGCAAAGGTTGGCACTATGTTGCTGACTTCTTCATATTTATAGTAGTAGAAACTAATGAAGCTTAAACGATGTTATTTAAAATAAATGAAGACAACTAACGTAGCAACATAAAATCCAGAAAAAATTAAAACTGCATTTGTTCTTCATGTTGCTTGCCATCTTATGCTTGGTCTTGTGCGTTTCTCTCCCTTTCCAAGCATACTGTGGTTATTACTGCTCTACTAAGATGTTGCAATAACATTAATTTAAATGCCTCACATTTAAATTAAGCATCTTTGATCACTGATGCAGGAAGCCACAGTGACTAACAAAGGATGTTAGCTTATACCTCAGTTTTTGTTATGTGTGAACCTTGTCAGATAAACTCTCTTTGCTGCGCAAACTGACTGGTTAGCTGGGTGACTTATCTTAGGGCTTCTGTGTCTTTTCCAGTCTCCGTCCTTTCTGCTTTCTGGCTAATGTTTCAAAAATCATTTGCCTTACTGTAGCTGTAAGACCAAATACCACAGTTGTGTCAGTTAAAGAAAACAAAGGAAATATTTTATACAGTCTGTGAAGTGAAAGACTATGTCAGGAGCTTCTCTCAGAAACTGAGCACTAGGTCTTCAAATTCATCTCTAGAGAAGAATTATAATAGCCTTTGCCTTATTTTTTTTTAATTTCATGTAAAAACACTTTAGAATTAAATGTCAAAGACATTTTAATATCTACAGGAACAAAACTTGAGCACATCTGGACCACTGGTAGAAGTATTTGTAATATTCTTTCATCTATTAACAGTGAATCAGCGAAGATTTCCAGGCAAGAATGGTTTGGCATAGTGCAAGCAGTCAGTCTTAAACACGCAGGGTTGTCTGTATACCAGACCTTTGTACTGACTGGAGTTTCAAAATTTTTCTGTCTTCTCTTTTGCTTTTCTTCCTTAGAGAAGCTGAAGCCCCTGTGAATGTATGACAGGCATCCTGACAGACTTCTGTTCCACTTTGTTCAGCACCTCAGTGGAGTTAGAGTACAACTCACTATTACTTTATGATTTCCTTTCAGTGACTTGTAGAAGCACTTCCCAAGAGTTTGGTAACTGTCCTGTGCTGCTTTGTAAAGTAGTAAAAAACAGTGTGGTAATTATTTGATTCTCTTTATGTAAGATGATGGCATCAGAAAAATGCTTTTTATATTAGGACTGTGATAATGCACTCTCAAGGAAACCTTCCTTCCCACTCTCTAGCTGGCATTAGTCTTGAGGCTTTGGTTTCTACTCATATAATACATTTTGGTTGGTTTTGTTTACTTGGTTGGTTGGTTTACTTCATAATATATAACCACTTCTGGGGGTTTTTTTGTTTGATATTTTTTTTTTCTGGTGGAAGAGTTTTACCTAAAAAATTTAAAATTGCAGTTTAAAAAAAATAGTAAAAAAGATTGTAATAAAAATGAAGATGGTACTATAAGAGTTTATGCTTGCCTGTTCTACTAGCTGAAGTTTTAAGCCCAATCCCAAAACTTAGCATGGTCGTGTTCCCTATAGCTGGTGTTCTCAAACATAGCTGATGTCTAAGAAAATAATTCTGCAGACAATATTTTGCATTCCTGAAATTCCCCTCGGAATGGGGGATTTCAGCTACTCAAGCCATTTTGTCTTACGCTGTAATTGTTACCAGGTGGTAGGTTTTTCACAAATGTGTCTTCTGTTCTCCATTTTTCTTTAATAAAAAATCTTGTACATTTGTATTTTGTTTTGTCTTGAATATAGTTACTTTTGATGTAGCAGTTGTGGATGATGATGGTTAGAATTAAGTGCACATTCTAGTAAGTTACTTTTTAGAGAGCTGATACGGACTTCTAATGTCATAAAAATTATTGTTGTGGCTGTTAAACTGCAAGTGTGAGGATTGCTGTTTGTCAGGTCAGCCAAAATTAGGTTTGTTAAATGTGATTTTGAAGTTTTTGTTTCTTGAATTTCAGGATGTGAATTCCAGTATCGGCTCTGTTTGCCTATAAATTAAATATTAATTTGAATTCTTGAGAGTTAAATCCACAAGAATTGGAGAACCATGTAGGTTTTGGGTCATATGCATGATTGAAATTCTGGGTATCCGAATAGCATAATAATTTGTGGTAGCTTCTTATTACTTATACTGTAACCAAATACATAAGCTGTGGCTGAATGACTGCTGGTGTTTGCTAAAATGCAGGATTTACTTGGAAGCTTTTTTCTCTGTGTGTTTCTCATTGCTCTGGTAGGGAGCTGCTGCTCATTGGTGCTAGCATCTGTATTAGGATGGGAAGGGCTTACAGTCTAAAAAATACAAAAATTAGTTTTTTAAATAAACAGAAAGCTATAAAGGTGTCAAGTATATTGCAAGTGGTGTGTTGAGTTTGAAGAAATATTAAACAAGTCAAGCTGTTTTCTAGTTTCCTCTTTTCAAGGTATTTCTCCTCCTGCAGTGTGTCAGTTTTGATGCTTATTTTATCACTTTCTATAGGGATATATATCCCTTCATAATCTGTAGTTTACTGAAGTGTTGATCCCCACAGTTCTACTCGCTTTTTGCTTCATTGGAGCAATTCTAGATACTAATATCTTTTTTTCTCTGGGGTGGTGTTCATGGGAAGACTCATGAAAGTCTGAATTAGCTATTGAAATAGAGGAACTAAACTGAATTTAACTGCCCTGTGGCTCATCTCATAGACCTGAATTGGTGCTGTCTCAGACTGCCCAAGCCCTCCCTCTGCTGCGCTGGAAGTGATGCTGGGTACCACCAGTCAGCAGAGCCATCCTGCTTCTCTGTTGCAGCTCTCCCAGCCTACGGTCCCATTGCTAACTTTTGCACTTGATAAAGGTGTATTTATTCCTACCAAGATGCTGAGGTGGGTGGAGGGTTATGGTAGAGGAGGCCATTTCACTGCAACCCTCTGCTGCCTGTGATTATCTCCAGCAGAGAGTCTGGGTGGACTGCTAGAGGCAGTAAGGTTTGAAACTGTACAGGTGTTTTTCTTGGTGCACAAGGATTGGAATCCTTCAGTATTTAGGTAGTTTTAATTTAATTTAGTTGAAAAACTTAAACTAAAGCAGAAGGTATGGCTACATGAACAAGTTACAGCAAGGAAGTCTAGGGTGTGGATTTACTCGGCGTTAGTTGCTTTGCAGTAACTGCTCACTTGCATGTTTTTCATCCTGCAGAAAATTCATAGTTCTTTGATATCTCACTCCTTAATGAGAGTAAGAAAACTGGACAGCTACTGTACTAATTTCCCAAGCGCCTTACGTTGTTCCTGAGGATGATTTCTTTAAAATCTTGGTAGCTAAAATGTTTAATATAATAATGATTTTTTTTTTTTTCTGGCTAACACCCATATACTGAGTGTGTAAAATAATTCAACTTTCTGGGTATAGTCCTCCTACTGTGTATGTCTAGTTTAGTCTTCGGTGTGTAAGAACCACTTGAAGTCCTACCAGAAATTGTGTTTAGAATTGGTGTGTGTTTGAGTATCCCTTTTCATCTCATTAATATCAGATTATCAAATGAGTTGATTTTTATATTTTTAAAGTAAGGACATTACAGCCATTAAATCTGTATTAAAGCTATCGTTGCCTCTAATAAAGTTTTCTTAGATTTTCACCCTAGTCCTAAGTTTGTAAAGTGGCTATTTTCAAAATGGATGTTGTAACTATAAGGAAGAATTTCAGGTGATGGGCACAGCATATACAAAGTGTGGAACAGAGTAAAAGGGAGTAGAAAGTGCTCTGATGGAATGTTCTGAAAGCTAGGGGTTTTCTCTAAAGGTGTATTTTTGCACAATAGGCTTTTCAAAAGTCATAATCTGGCTTTGAAGAACAGGAGTTGAGTGCCTAGCCTATTTATGCAGTTTGAAAAAATAAAAAATCCCACAGGGTGTTCACTTCCATTTTAAGTGCTTGATGTTTTGTGAGAATGTCGAGGACTTATTGTTAATGTCAACGGTGAGGTGAATCTTAAACTTTTAGCACTAAAAACGTAGACGTTTTCCTACTAAACTGGAGCAAATTTGCTGTAGTAAGGACAATCATGTCTTTCTTTGAAAGTGTATTATGTGTTCATAGTTTTTAAATTTAAAAAAAAAAAAAGAAATATTAGGACAGCTTCACCTGCCACACTTTAACATGCTCATGGTTTTGGCATGAATCTCAGAACGTTTCTTAGGAGCTGGCGGTATCTCACAGCCACTGCATGTCTGTGCAGGTTACCTTTCTTTTTTAAAAAGGGCATAATTGTTGAATGGAAAAATATTATAATTAGTTCTGAACTATTTCAGATTTTGTTTTCAGCACATAGATCCTTCTTCACAACTCTTCTGTTTTCTTTCTTGACACAAATCTTTAATTTGCTTCCAACTTCCTGCTCTTCTACCCACATTCCCATATCAGTCGATCTGCCTTTTGCCACCTCTTTGACATTACTCACATAACCTTGACTCAGCTTTGACTTTCCTGAAATACTCCTCTTTCTTCATCTTCAAAATCTTAATTATTGCTCCTCCCTTTGGCCTTTGCAGCTTTGAGCTCTGCAGTGGCTGGTACAGAGAGAAAACTACATTTCATAGCTTGACCCACCCAAGAGAGAAAAGCTCACTCATTTTGGATGGAGTGACCCTCCTTTATTTTAGGTTCTCATTAAAAGGGCCCTGCTAATTAAAAAACTTCAGAGATTCATTAAAACCTAAGGGTCTCTAGATTCTTAAGTTGGTAATGGTCACTATGTGGTGAACAAAAACAGTTTTTCTGGTTTCCCCGCTGAGAAATGTATTTACCAAATCTTCTTTTCCTATGCCTTCTAGCTTTTAACTTCTATTAGTAGCTTTAAGAATGAATAGTATGATCAATGTTATGTACATTTAAGCTATTACAAGCTATGGTTCTGACATGTCTTAGTTTATATCTAATTCTTCTAAAGCATTCAAAAATTATTGGAAAAGTGAGTTTTCCATTTTGACTTTTGGAAGGGTTTTGTTCACGTTTTTTTTCTTTTTGAGCAGCAGATCACTGTTTGTCCTTACACTTTAAAAATAAGAAATAAACAAAAAAAAATTTAACTTTCAAAAATGTTTGGTTTTTTATATTATTGGAAGTCTATGTATTACTGACTATGGGGGTTTTGGAGATGTCAAGCTGATCCCGTATCATGGTTAATTAACTTGGAGTTATTTTGCACAGGTTTGTAAATGTGACTGAAAATCTTCAACTGCAGACTTCAGTCCAGAATCAGCCTCAATTGGGGACTGAATGAAAAACATTTTAATAGTTGGTGCTGAAAGCTGGCTGTAGGCATTCCAAGTCAATAACTAATTAGCTCTTCCACATGATATTAGATAAGGTACAGCAACTTCAATTAAATGTGTAAGAGGGGTCTTAACACTTACTATAGCACTATTGGAAAAGCGTTGCAAATACCTTCAGAGACATGGAAAATTTAATTAATAAATAATTGATAAGATGTTAGGTAACATTTTTCTATGATTACTTAATGACTTTTTGGTTTTGTGCTGCATAAGTCATTTGGAAAGAGCCTGATCTTCAAAAGCGGTTAACAATCAAACTCCCACACCTTCTCTTATGTTGGCTACCTAAAATACCTAAGCACCACCTGTTTTTATCCTGCCAAGAACTGTGTTTTTGCTTTGCATTAATGAGAAGTAATTCTAATACCTAATGTATTTGTTCATGAAAGCATCTGTTAACATGATCGCTTTTGATGCATTTTATTAGGTAGTAAAATGAAGATACTAGCAATATACTACATCAAAACTTTTAGAATCTGAAGTGCCACATTGTAGCAGTACATTAGGCTAAATATTTAAAAATATATTTCATGTACTTATTATTTCAAAAAAATTCTCATACACTTCTGAAGGAAGAAAATGAATCAATTATTTGCTGCTTGTGCAAATTATTCTGGCCTGGTTGCTTTCATAGCTTGTTCCAACATATCTTTATCTTCTGCTTACATTGAAAAATCAAGGCAGTTTCAGGGCAGAAGATGAACATTTTACTCCTGTGCAGCTTCTAATAAGCTGTAGTATTATGGAAGCCTTAATGGAATAATAATGAATTTGACAAAATGTCATTGCCTCAGTCTTGTGTTAACTTTGTCAGCACAGTAAGAAGTAGGTGCAGATGGGTAAAGCTGTTACTAATCTCGAGAGGTTTCTCCATTGCTCTACTACAGCTCAGTTATCATACCCATAGTCTCTTAGGAACTTCTCCATCTGAGACTTGCAGGTCAGAGTATAAGCATGTTTTCTCCATTGAGGCAACTTTATTGTGAGTGCAAGTGAAAATATGAACTCAAAACCCTTTAGCTACTCTACCTGCCTGTGGGCATACTTTTACTAGTGGTATCCTGTGGGAAATAAAAGCTTTATTTCTTCATGAAAAGGATCATGTTGCTTAGTGCTAAATGCAGGATACCACAGGGTAAAAGTGTGCCCATGGCACACACACTTACCTGCACATCAGTGAAGATTCTGGTAACTCACATTTTCACTTAGCCTAATTAATTTGTTCGTCTAGCTTCATGAATTTTAAGGCTTCTCCAGATTTGTTATTCTGCACATAAAAGTGCTTGTAGAAAATACTGAACATGTAGTCATGACTGTTCAATTGATATATATATATATATATATATATACAAACCTTTTCGTAAGTGGGATCTTGCACCTTGTTTATGCTGTTGAGAAGTAAAAACCTAATGCATTTGGTTATTCAAGCAAATGTCTGAAGGGTCCAGGCATTTCCCACCATCACTGAAGTGCTGTGTGAACACTTTGTAAGTGGGGTTTTTAGGTGCAGGAATAGGGCGTCAACTTCTGTGAAATTTTTACCCCCAAACACTGTAGCTCCTAAGAGATTAATAGAGGGGAAGGAAGGAGCAGCATCCACACCCCTAAAGTGAAAGTGTTGCAGAGTTAGGAATTTTTAGGTGTGTCCAGCACACTGTGTGTATCTTCAGAATCTTTATTTTGAAATTTTGGAGGTCCTGGTTTGAAATGAACAGTTGCAAAGTATTCTGCTGAAAGAAAGAAAGACTTTTCTGGGTAAGGATGTGATGTTTTTCTGAGTAAAAAAATCTGGAAACTGTAGAAGCGGTTATGGGTGGTGAAAAATACCTCTCTTGCCGAGATGGCAAGATACACAGCAGCAGTACTTTCAGCCTTTGCTTACACCTTGTCATAGGCTGTGACTGTTGATACTAAAACACAAGTTAAAAATGCCATTCTACAAAGTGAAACTGTTTTATGTTAAAAAAAAAAAATTTGAAAATCAGCATCTATCAAGCTGTATAAATACTGTAGTATCTGAGAAATTAAAATATTTATCTTACAGGAAAACCTAACTATCTGGGACTATGCACACAGCAGCTAAGTAGCTGGGGTAAATGCTAGAGACTCTTAAAAGATAATTTCTGGTTTCCGTAACTTTTAAATCGATGAATTAATTGATTATTAATTCTAAACTTTTAGTTGTTGTTTTTTTTCTTGAACCAAGTTCAGGATTTCAGTCTCTGTTCTGACCCGGTTTATTTCCCTGTTGCTCATACACCTTTCCCAGCCTCCATCAGCTATGCTTGTGGTTGCAGATGCTTTCCTTGGTCTCTGTCTGCTTTCCAAAGCAAGAGCCACTTGTTCAGTACTTTACCCATTCTGCCCTTTGTGATACTATGAAATAAACAGTACAATACCTGAACTGGGTTGTTGGGTAGACTGTGTTCACTTGTATTTGGAATAGCAGTATTCTACATGTATAACTTTCAGATTTTCATGGTTGTCAATCAATATACTTTCTAGATTCAAATGGTTTATGCTTGCTCCTACTAGGAAATTATTTTGAATTGGTGGAAAATCTGCTTAAGCATGTATGTTCTTTAATTTATCTGAAGATCATCATCTTGATGAGAGATTTTCAAATTGTTTTGAGATGCTGATAATTCTGAATTAGGTTTGTTTTAAGCATTAGGCCATTAAAACTTAAGTTAGATTGAGACCATGTGGACCTTTGTTGTCAGACTGGACCTGTGCTGTAGTGAAGATTGGAGCTTATGCTACTGAAGATCTCTTAATCTCATTTGTGTGTGGGAGTATCTAAAACTGGCAGGTAATGAAAAAATCAGACTTCTGAAAACAAGTAGAAATGTTATAACTTATGGATCTGTCTCTAAAGAAATACATTGTTACCTCTGCATTACTTTTTCTTCTACATTAAAATAACCTAAAAAGGCTTAAAAGGATAATCATATAATGTTGGTCTTTCATTGACTTTGTAGCATTGGAGTCTGGTACTGAATTACCCCTGTGGCAGTATAACCAAAAGTTTTGCTGTGTCTTCAATTAGGTTCATCCTCTCATAAATTCTCATCTCTCCCTTTGGGTCCAAAGGAACCAGTGGGTCCCTGGCTCTGACAGATGAAGTCCCACACAGGAGCAGGCTTTGGCACAGGGGCAGAACACACCAGCTACCTGGGAGCCCCACTTTAGGGGGCACAAATGTGCAGCTATGGGCTGCATGATGCAGGACAGTTCTTGAGATGATGTGTGGGGGTTCTGCCCTCCTGTAAACTCTGGTTAATGTTGTGAAACAATTGACCTTCTGGATAGCAGTGGAAATAAAATTGAGCATCTGTTACCACAGTTGTAGCATGCCCCAGGCAGACAACATTTAGTGGTTATTTTTAAAACTCCATAGCTGCTTTTTCAGATGGACACACCTTGGGACAGCTTCCAAAGGGAGAATCAGTTTTCTCCAACCTTATGATACAAGATTAAACTTGAAATATAATTGTTGCTAAAGAACCTGACTGTTGGTTCTTGACTCCTTAAAAATCAGAGCCTGAATAGTTCTGAGGATCCCCCAGAAGTCAGGAAACTGAGTGCATCAGTAGCATCAGAGTGATGGTGATAAAGTAGGAAAAGAGTTTGTCAGGATGGAGTTTAAAGGGTATGTTTTGCTTAACTTGGTTTGTAATGAATGTGTCAGCTGAGCAGTGGTACTTTGTGCATCTGCTTGCTTTTCAGTCTGCCATCTGTAATGGCCATTTCACGCTGCAAACAGGTTGTGCTGTCTCAACTGATATATTAGTAAGTCATCAAGAATGTAGTAACTGGATGGTGAGACCTTATGGTCCACTGGGCTATTAAATCTCAATGATTAATAATGCTGTAGGCATCAAGGCTTGTATTAGGGTGATAAAATTTCTTTGTGAGAGCTGAACACTGCTCTGCTGGACAAACCATGCTGGGAAAGTGATGTGTTAACTTATCTCTGCAAATATTGGGAGCCAAGAGATTGCTTCAGGAAGGTATTCTGACAAGGATTATAGAAATATTTGGGTTACATTGTAAATTGTTTCCACACAAGTTGATGCTATAGTTTAACAGACATTTAAATTAATCATACAAGATTAGATTTTCTAGTCTTTACATTCAGCATGAAATAAGTAGGGAGGAGAAATTTGTCCTTGTCTTTTTTCCCCTGGAGATTACAAGCACAGAAAAAAAGCATATATGGAAAGTGGATAAGTAGTGTAGCCTAATGCTGCAAAATAATTTATGTAATAAACTGATAAGAGCTCATTAAACAATATGAAATATTATTAGACATAATAATTTGATAAAATCCTGTGAAACTTAATGGATTTATTGCTTTTCTAAATCTTCCAAAAACATTGTTCCCTAAAATACTAATGAAGGAATTGCATTCCATAGTTCTCAGTCCCTTAAGCTATATTCCCATGTCCGTGTGCAGACAAAAAGGGTCTCTCAAGACCCACTTAACATGAAGTAACCTCTCTAGATAACCGTGTAACCTTTTTCTTATTCTTTTCCTCCTTTGAAATTTCCATTAAAGGACTTTTAATATTTCACCCTAATTCAGTCAATCTAAGCCATCCAGGCAGAAGCTGGTTTGTAATGAAAAAGGCTTACATTTATATCTATTTGTTTGGTTCTGTGTTATTTATTGCAGTCAGAAAAGCTCTGTTAATTCTCTGACTCCACCAGACTCTCAGGGGAATGAAGGTATTGGAGTTTTACTGCCAAAGATACTCTGTGAAAGGCAATTAACAAAATGTTTTATGACAGTGTCAGCAGTCTCACTTTCAGTCATATGTCCCTTGATTGGATAGAGACTTCCTCCTTCTGTCCTAAGGACAGGAGTAATCCTAATAAGCTGGGAGTAGTGGTCAGAATATTGTATAAAATAAAAACCAACCATGATTTGGCAGTGCTGGAATTTAGTGCTGGAACTGTAAGGTTTGCCAGGTATAGCAGTTATGGTATCTAATTTTCATGCTGCTGTAACAGAAACAAAATAATGCAAATAAATGAAGAGTTCCAACAGTAGTAATGGGTCAGAATCTCATTATCTCATTTCCCCTTCATCTCAAACTCTAGTTCCAAGCACAGTTGTAGGTTTTCTTATATTAGTGTTCTGTCAGACTTTCTGCCTCTTAGCTCTTGCCTTAAAGAAGGTGAAGTGTTAGTGTTTGTAATGTTTCACATATGCAGATATCTTCATTTGCCTTTGGGTAGTTATTCTGAGTAAAGATCATGTGTGGGGAATATCTACAAGGAACGTGACAGAGTTGCCCAGCCTTGGCTTGACTGCTGTATCTTGGGGCATTCATTATGTCTCTTGAAACCCCCAAAGAGGAAGAATTTGACTGTGCTTTCATGGGTGAAATTTATTTCTGGATTTCCTCATGTTAATACATTAAAAACCAGAACATTCTTTCAAATGACTTTGTGTCTTTCTTCTGCTCCTATGCATGATGGGCCTGCATGTGTGCACTGCTCGGAAATGGGCTGGCAGAGGCTGAGCAGTCTCTCTTGTCCCATCCTCTCCTTGGCACTCCCAAAGAGCCCAGCCAAGGTCTAGGGACAAGGCCTCATACAGCTGCTGAGTTAATGGGAATTTTGCTGGAGTGTGTACTGTGATGTGTTGAAAATCCCATGGACAATGTTATTTCAGTATATTATTACAACATTTGCTTTATGACGTTTTGTTTTTTACTGATGATTTGTAATATTTTTCTGTTTCCATCTTCCACTTTCTTTGTCCTTGTTGAGGTTGCATGTTACATTTTAAGTTCAAATATGCTATTTGCAGCACTAGTACCAGCAGAATGCTTTGGATGATGTTGCATAGCAACATAAAATTTGTGTCAAATGTTTTACATTCTCCTAATACAAGTTTTTTTTTTATTCTTTTTCACTTGAACTGCATTGCCATAAATTGGGGTGAAACCACTGGCACACTAGGATGTTTTGAAGATTGTTACAATAGAAGCAATGCCCACCATCCAAAGTCTGGAGTTTTTATTTTTGTGTTGCAGTAATTTACTGCTCTGTCAGCTGTAAGAAACCTGAAATAAATGGTGTGTGAAAGGAAGAACTATCTCTCTCTGAACTTTCATTTAGCCCAGAATAATATTCTTCTGTGATTTATTATTTCATATTCCCCTTGTGTTTACAGTCCATTTTCCAGTGATGTAACTGCAACTGTATTATTCATTGATTAACTGGGGAACAGAATTTGGTGAATAGCTTTTTCCAGTTTCAACACTGTTCAAAAACCATACGTTTATAAATTAAATATCTTTTCTAGCAATTGCCTAAGGAACCATGGTCACAAATTGGTTTTGAAGCACAGCATTTTTACAAGGAATGTGGACATTTTGGGGGGAGTGCTCAAGAAGGATTGAAGGGAGTGAGTTAAAAAAAAGTCAATTGATGTATAAGCTTGATTACTTCTCAAGAGAACATCCAACCTGTGAAAAATGAAGTAAAGCAGAGAAATTAATACTTTACCTGACCACTGATTTCATTATCATGAGGGTAGCTATATACGAAGGTAACTGAAGGCACAGCAACTTGAATACATCATATTAGGTAGGTAGTTCATCTGTATGTGATTTGGTTAAAAACAGAGGAGGGGGAAAAAAAAATCTTTTTTTCCCATCGTAGAATAAATTTGTAGTGAGTGTGTTCCAGAGTCTGGACCTCTAGGCTGTGTCATCTCAAGGATGTGTTTCCAGTCTTAAATGTGCAACCCTGTAACTATTCAGCCAAAGTTGCAATAGGAGTAGAGCAGGGTGATGGAGATGGCTTTCTGTGCATCAGCTTTACTGCCTCTGCACTCAGCAGCAGGCAGCATAAAATGTGGAGCTGAACTTTCTAGTGGGAGGTTGTAGAGACGATGAAGTCATTCCAAGAGATGTACAGAGGAAGGCACACAGACACGTGTTTCCCCAGGAGAGATTCTGAGTAGACGATAGGAAACAATTTTTCATTATGAAAATGATGGCAGTGCAAGGGTTGCCTACCAGAAGGGGTGAGGAAACTCCATCCTTGGAGAATTGCAGCTCCCTTGGTAATCACAGAATCACAGAATCACTGCAGCTTCAAAGTTGGTTCTGTCTTTGAAGTTGGCAATGTTTTCAGCAGGGTGACCTCCCTGCTTTGAGCACCAGATAACCTTCAGGTGTCCCATCCAGCCCAAAGCATTGTATGATTTCATCTGGTTTTCCAAAGATTATCCAGAGTCATGAGCTGGCTTAAACTGGTCTCTAATGAAGCCTGCCTTTGGCAGGCGTTGGTATGGGCTAGGTAATACTAAGTTTATTTCAAGGATGTAGTTTTTTTCTTTGCTTTGAGGTGTTTTTTTTTTGTTTGTTTTTTGTAATGCTTACAGATCTGTACTTGCACTGTAGGCTTAGTTTTAGTATGTCTGCTTTCTTTTTCTTTTGCCTTCTGTGTATAGAATTTTTTAAGTATGTATAAACATGAAAAGATTTCTTTGATACCTAGCTTTGGTATGAAAACTGTACACTTCTGCCTTCAACATGTAACAGATACAGGCAAGGAATGTGTTTAACCAGACTCTTCATCTAAGGCATTCCAAAGAAATATTTCAGATACCTTCTGTACAATTTGTTCCTGCTTCTAGCTACTTATCATCAGTTCCAGAGCTTGAGGTAAATTCCATACTTCTGGTTGCTATTAGAATTCCTACTATCTAGAATTAATTATTATTTTGACTGTATCAGTTTAGCAGCTATGAAAAGCAAGAGTCTAACTTAATCTGATGCCGTAGTTTTTGATGGGATATCAATTTTCCATTTCTCATAATTATGCAAAGACTTTTTTCCTCTCAAGCAGTGGCACATACTTCCATGTCTTTATCAGTTCTGTATATGTTTCATTAAAAACATAATTCTAAGAAGCAAGAAGAAAATTAAAAATAATTGTTACCATGTAGGTATTATAATCATATTAATAAATATGTTTGCATGCATTAAATTTAGTTTTCTGCTTGCTATGAGGACATTTGAAACTTTTTGTCACTGTACTTTCATTTTTCACTGCAAAAACTTTTGGATTGTTGTATCTTTTTTTTTTAATGTTAGTTATAAAAGCCTTCTGTGGTATTCTGATACATATGTTGTCATATATTTACTTAACATGTCTGCCTCCGGGGGTTTTTTTCCTCCTCCCTAAATTTAAACAAATTTTATTTAATTTGGATGATACAGTGTTTCACAGCATTTTGCACTTGTGATTTTATTGCCTCTTTGTTGTAGTAATCAGCGTTATTTTTAGCTTTGCTCAATTGGATGGTCTCTGAAGAAACATTATTGATTTGAAGTAAATAATAAATATATTGATGAGCTTTGTTAATGATATTGATTTGCAAGGTCAATCATTTTAGCAGAATAGAAAAACAGTAGAAGAAAATAGAAAGGAATTACATATCTAGGAAAACAATTTTTGTGTGTGTGATTGAAAGTGATGCTGTGTCATCAGAACAGTGACTCTAGTGTGAGTTCACATCATGAAAGGCTTGTAAATTGAAATGGATGTGAAGATATTTTACTCTGCATACCATACTTTTGTCTGTGCTTCAGTATTAAAAAAATATTGACCAAACTGTTTCCTGTAAAAGAGGAAGGTGATTATAACATCTTCTATACAATTTTTAATATATAAAAGAAATCCAAATGGGAATGCTAATAATTTTGAAGTTTGTAGTGAATAAGAAAATCTTTTTAGAACTATTTCTTTTTAAAATCCTGCCTTAATTGTTTCCAGAAGTGTGCCAGTACCAGTGTGCCAGTATATTGACACAACGATGGCGTTTGAATAACTTAAAACTTAAAAGCTCAGTGGCTTTTGAACAGTGCCCATGGAGTGAAATGCTGTCATCTCATTTAAGGCCTTTGTCATTTGCAGAACAGTGTGCTAAATGCTGAGGCAAAATCATCATTATTCTTGGTTTTGTCTTGTGAATTGAAAGCACATTTATGTATCAACACTGTGCTGTTTACAATTGCTTTTTTTAATAATTGAGGCTTGAAAAGGCCTCATCACAAGCCAGTTTCTTTAATTATGGGGAGAGCTTTTATCTAAAAGTCTTGCAATATTGTACAATAGAAGCCTCATAATTTCAGATTAGTCTTTGTCCAGTGATATATTGCAAAAGGGAAACACATTTGTTTGGATATAAACAATAAAGAATGGTGTATGGAAAGTGGTATGTCCCTCTGGACCTTTTCTCACAGGAATGCAGTTCTGCACCAAATCTCTCAAGAATTGTGTCACCACAGTGCTGCAGGAGATAACAACAATAACCATTAAAACTGAAGTATTGCCATCTATTGTGAGGCTGTTGTTCCTGTTTTGACCCGTTATGCTCCTTTAAAGCCATAGATGGTTTATTTTCCCTCAACCTTCTGATCCACCATCTAAACACTTAAATAGAAAGCATATTGATTAAGATAATGTGGATGTCCACATGGCTTCCATTCATGATACTTTTATCTTTATGATAACATACTTGTTAGTCCAACATTTTCATTACTCTTCCTCCAAGATGTGTTACTTCCTTTGTTCCCACTCTCTCACCGATGCAGAAAAGTAAATACAATATCTATGGTTATTGCAATTTCAATTTTTTCCTCCAGCTGACCTTGCTCTTTTTGCAAATATTCTTTAGACAGTCAAACCTCAACTGCATTTTCTCAGCAGGGATTTCTGTGTTCATTTTTATAGCTGATCTTAAATGTGAGACTCCCAACTCTTACTGTTTCTATTGTTTCTATAGCAACTAGAGAGGTGGAGAAGCATCAGCATCGCTTTTCTTCCCAGCTGGTGTTTTGTGTTCTCTGCAAGGCGACAATTTGAGTGAAATAGAGAAGGTATTAACTGGGATGTAACTGGTTCAGAAGTATAGTCCTTGTTGTGTTACCTCACCCTTTACTAAGGAGTTAGTTATTAATTTTAAGCAGGGCTTCTTAGACTTTCTGAAATAAAATTCTGTCCTCTTGGAAAGGGACGTGATTGTGTATCACACTAAGGTTTTGGTCTTTCAGCTGTTTGGGCCTTCTGTTTTCTTCCACATAAACCCCTGTTTTCTTCATCATGTGGAGAGCAATAAGATTTGTTTCAGTGACTGAACTTGTGCATCTAACTCTAATGTAACCTGAACATATCTGAAATATGGACTCTAATTGTTTGGATTCCCACTTCTTAACCTGATTTTACAGCTGTTCAGTAACTATATTATAATAGACTGTAATTCTATAGTAGGCTATTAAGTGATTGTCTCAGAGTGCAATATTTTTATAGTCTTTTTTTTCTGGATATGTAGGATTTTAAGTGACACATTCTCCCATTGCCTACTTTCCTGAGGATCTCTGATGCTAAATTAATCCTGCTGAAATAACTTAAAGTCTTTCCTTTATACCTGAGCACCTGAAGTTCTGCATCTCTGCCTTGGTGCCACAGTTTTAGCCAAGGAAGCATCCCTGCTCCATGACGCTTGTGTATCATGAAGACTTTGGGGACATGAGGAGTTTTTGCTTTACAGTGTTTAAGACATTATTATATAAAATAACTACAGAACATGATCTATGTCTTAAGCTCCTCTTTAGATGTTTATTAAACAAAAATAATGGGCATGAGAGCTGGATACAATTTGTCTCCACAGAAAGATGGGACCTGTTGGGTTAGTGATACTGCTTGACTGATTTAGTGTACATGAAGTTGAAAATGCTTTCCTAGCCAGAACAGCTCTGATTAGCAAAAGGAACTTGGGAAGTCCTTAACTTTTTCGTAGCTGGTAATCAACAAGTAATTTGCTTGTGTGGCAAATAAGAAGCATGTTCAGATGTGTTCTCCTTCTGACTTAAGGAACAAGTTTGATTGAAGATACCTTTCAGGAAGCTGCCACAATGCAGGTTGTTACTGAGACAGTGTGGTGTGTGAGTGGGGATCCCATGAAATGCCTGTGGTCTTCATGGTGATGGTGCCTCAGGAGAAGCACTTACTCTTTGGGAAGTAAGACTTAAGTTTTCAGTTGTTTCACACTTCATTCCTTCTCTGTTTACCCTCTCTTCCCACCATGACTCTCTTAGAGAGATTCACAAGAGCTAATTGAAATGCAATCTGGTAAGTCTATAAATCAGCATGCTTCTCTGCTGGCTGCCTGAGCAAGGTTCTGATACTCAGTGGGTTCAATAATGGTACAGATTTAAATTTTAAAGGGAACAGCATCTCTTCAAAGCATTCTCGTTTAAAAATACATAAATGGAAAAATTCCTTGTTTCTATAGATTGTAACCTATATATCCCCTGCATGTATAGGGCCACTAAGTTGCTTAGGAGTTCAGAATGTCTTTCTGAAGCTGAGGCACCTGGGACTGCTAAACCCAAGGAAGAGAAGGCTTGAAGGGTATCTCACCAGTGTGTATACTTGTCTGATAACCAGGAGTAAAGAAAACTGGGCCAGAATCTTCAGTGCTCTCCAGTAGCAGGACAAAGGCAGTGAACATAAGTTGAATCCATGAATAAATTTTATTTTGTTTTATTTTTACTGTGAGGGTGATCAGGCACTGGAAGAGAGGTATCTCCTTCCCTGGAGGTGGTTAAAACCCAGCTGGAGTTGGGCCTGAGCAATCTGCTGTAGCTGACCTTGTTTTGAGCACAGGGGGCTGGGCTTGATGATAATTTCATGAAGTCCTTTCCAACCTGAAACTATTCTACGAATATTGTGAACATGATGTCAGCAGATAAAATAGTACTTTTCTCTATGAAAAAATTACTACTTGAAGAATTTCGTACTAATACATGTAAAATGTGAATCTGAGTTGTTTTGGTTTAAGAATCCCATTGTATCAGCCTAGCTTTTAAATTTTATTTTAATACATCTGATTATCTCTTAGCACGTAGTTCTTCGTAGGAAAAAACTAACCTAGAAATCAGTGCAGTAACGGCATTTTTATCAGCTCTGTTCGTGTGACAAATATGTTCTGTTGTGCCTAAAATTGAGTCCTGAATATGAGTCTTTTGAAGTGATTTTGATTCGTAATCAACTCTCCAATCAAGGTTGCGAGGCAAAATTTTAGGGAAAAATTCTGTCAAGGAGACTGGAGTACCGTGTCCAGTTTTGAGCCCCCCAACACAAGGAGGACATGGAGCTCTTGGAGAAAGTCCAGAGATCCAAAGATGATCAGAGAGCTGGAACACCTCTCTTATGAAGACCGGCTGAGAGAGTTGGTGTTATTCAGCCTGGAGAAGAGAATGCTTTGGTGAGATGTTATAGCAGCCTCCCAGTATCTGAAGGGACCTACAGAAAAGCTAGGAGTGTGTAGTGATAGGAAGAGGGGTAATGGCTTTAAACTGGAAGGGAGATTTATGTTTGACTGGAAGTGTTTAAGGCCAGGTTGGCTGGGGCTTTGAGCAACGTGGTCTGGTGGGAGGTGTCCTTGGCCATGGCAGAAGATTTGAACTAGATAATCTTGAAAGTCCCTTCCAACCCAACCCATTCTATGAATCTATGGATTTTGATGTCTTGGTTGGGACAATTTTAGCCCCATGATTTCCAATAGAGGTTAAGTGTACTGAGAACTCGCATGCTTTCCTTGCTGCCAGGTTTCTGAATACGCAGGATGGGATTATGCTGGACTCCACCATATTCAATTCAGGGTAATACATAAATGTGAAACCAGGGTTTGACCAGTTGCTTTTGAAGTGTTGATTTCATTATCAGTAAATGTCAGCTAAAAGCAAGCATCATCTTTATCTTTCCTATATTCCCTGGTGTGCATTTACTCAAGATGACTTAAAAGAGCTATTGCAGTCTCCATGTTCCCTCTTGGGGAGTTCCAAAAAATGTTGAGGAATGAAAAGTTGGGAATGGTGTTGAGAATTATCCTGAGCTTAAAAAAGGAGGAATAAAAGAGGCAATGGCATCTGGAGCAGAGCAGGAAAGAGACTGTGCCTGGAAGCCAGGGATGAAGCAATGTCTGGCACTGGGGGTGAGGTAAGAAGGGAGAACAGCTTCCTGGGGGAAAGAGAAAGAACAGGTGGAGTGGTGGAATTAGTTTCCTTTGATTTATTTTCTCAAAAATGGTAAGGATTTGCAAATATAAACCAAATTAGTAACCCTACTTTGAGTACTTCATTTTAGGTAAAAGGTGGCAAGTGTTAGGAACAGAGAAATTGAGTGAGCTTCTGATTTTGGCCTTCTGGATGTCTTTCAGATTCTTGAACAATTCCTGCTCAAGCAGGCATTAGGGGTGTTAAATATAATTGTTTTGGTGAACCTTCCAAAAAATGCTGCTTTGAAACTGTTATGCATTCAAAACACTTCATGTTTTCAAACTTGTTTACTTCTTTACAGCTGTTAACACAATAGGAGAAAAGGTTCCAAGGAATGACTATTGATGTCTGAGGGAACTTAGATCCTAATTGCAGAACAATTGTCGTGATGTCATGTGCAGATTTTATATGGTTCACAAGCAGCTGCTTACGAACAACTGCAGGTTGCATAAAATGCCTGTAAAGGTTTTGTTCTACTTGAAAAGCTGCTGTTTATGCTGTCAAAAGCTTGTGGATGTAGCTCTCTGAATATTCCTGTTTTAAGTAAATTCTTGTAGCATAAAACCAGCTTACTTTGTGGGAAAAAATACTTTAGCCAGTGGGATTTTTATAATTCCTGCACTAAAACAAGCAGAGTTCTAAAAATGTTGTTTCATATGATGGTAACAAAAGTATCTCCTCTCTGCATTTGCATACCAAGATTTGGCATAATTTCAATACGTTCTGTTAGGAAGATAAGTTCTTGCCAGATTATTGATGTGTAACATAAATTTTGGCCGTGCATAAAATTTTCCTATAGATGGAGATCACACCTGTAAAGGTTGATCATTCTGGTAAAAATAGAAATGCAGATCTAATTACAGATTGCATTTCTCACTGTGAAATGTCATAATAATTTACTGTTTTTCTAATTCTGAAATAGGTAACCAGGGATAAAAACTAAATGTCAGTAAAATATAGAGGTATGGTAATTTTATACTGGCATGGTAATTTGTATGAGTATTTATAGACATGTTTTCATTATAAAATAAATGTATATGTTTTTATTGTTGTTGATTATTATCTTCAGTGACTCATCAGCTAAATATTTTTATTTTCCAGAAACCAGCAAACATTCTGGTAATGGGTGAAGGTCCTGAGAGAGGAAGAGTCAAAATAGGTAAGCATTTTGAGAAATTTTCATTGCACAGCTAAGTAATTACTTTAAAAATTGCAGCTTCAATGTATGATGGAAACAAATCTTCATCATTCTTTGAGTGTATGTGTGCACGTCTAGTTCAATTATAAATCTCTTTCACTAAGGTTCCAAGCTTCATAGTTTCCAAACATATTAGTAGACATTTACAGAGGTTAGCAAGGATATCTGGTGATATAAAAGGATCTGTAAGAAACAAGAAAATAATAAGCATATAAAATAATGGCTATGGCCAGGGTTCATTTGACTTCACTAGGATTGCTTAGTATAACATTGTTACTTCTAAATTATATTTGTTTTTATTTATTTTTATAGAAATAGCATGCATGCATGTTTGTAGAGGTCCAAAGGTTTGCTATACAAACAAATATTCAGGGTCAAATTGGGAAACACATGTAACCATGATGGTCTTCATCCCACATCTAATTACCTGTGCAGATCATAAACCTTAACCATTTGGATATAAATGTTTTTTAAGCAAACTTCAACTTATGTTGTATTTGAAAATGTTCAGCTGTTTTTTATTTATACAATGGGTAACTGCAGGGAAATTGTATTTGGCATTTGATAATCTAGGAAGCAGAAAGATTTAGGTAAAATTTTGTAAAAGAGATGTTTCAGACTTAGATTAAAATGAGTAGTTTTGAATATACACCCATATTTTGTACTTTTCCATCTAGCATTTCTTAATGTTTTTTACAAGGTTATTTCTAGAAAGATTTTTTGAGTTATACAAAATGCTTTAATTTAAAATACACCTCTATAGCAGTATATGCTCATTGATTTCATTGATTCTCAGTCTTCCTGATTTTGGAGTTCTTTCCTCCAAGTCATGTAGGAAGCATACTTTAAAAAATACAGCAAAACAGCCTACAATGTTGGATTTTTTTTAAATTTTTTTTTCCACTTTGGGTAAATATGTAGCAGTCATCAGGGTTCATAATTTTATAAACACATATAAATGTAAAAAAAAAAATGTAGATTAGAGACCTACTACTATTTACTTTAGCTAGCCACATTTCTGTTAGAGTTCTATTTAAATAAACAGGTTATGTGAAGCTGTACAATACCATGATGAAAGCAATTAAACATCAAACAACATCATCCTTCATAGTTTTATAAAGGAAGCCAAGCCTTAGATAAATCTCCCTAGTATTTTTACAGTTAAATTGTTGCTTTCTTAGAAACTGTTTTTAAAGTTTTCATGGTTTTGAGCTTTTGTTATAACTGCTTTGTGGCAATACTGTTAAATTCTGATTTATTTCTGTCAAAATGTTAACCTTTCTGTTCTTTTTCTTTCTTCCCTCCCTCTCCTAGCTGATATGGGTTTTGCAAGATTGTTCAACTCACCTTTGAAGCCATTGGCAGACTTGGATCCAGTTGTGGTGACATTCTGGTACAGAGCTCCGGAGCTGTTACTTGGAGCCAGACATTACACAAAGGCCATTGGTAAGATTTGTTTAAAAAAAGAGGTCTACTTGTAAGTTTTGTAAAGGAGATTTGCTTTATAGTAGATCAGATCAACTGACCAGCTGTTTGGGTTTTTTTTCCTGAAGTAGCAGCAGATGGAGTATGATCCAATTTGTAAAAGATAAATCCAGGCTGAAACTTCAAGGCTGTGCTTTCCCTTTTCAATATGAGTTAAGGTTAATGTTAGACATTTTAAATGTGTTGTTTGTTCTGGTTTCCTTTTAAAATAAAAAAATTGTTTGCATTTTTTTATATGGGCTTGTGATGCGGGCTCAGAAATCTGGTAATCCTGCAAGCCTTCAAAAGGGCAGATTAAAGTGGCATTTTTCTCTGGTGCATCTCTGTTAGTGTCCAGTTGGGTGGACCAATACTTTTAAGTAGGTCTCACAGTCTGGCTTTTTCAAATTACACCTTTCTATATATATAGTTTGTAAACTATATATATATAACACCTATATATTTCAACACCTATATATATAGTTTATAAAACTACCATATGCAGCAAAAACCTTAAAAAATGAATGATGTCACCTGACTTTGCGTCACTTCACGTTTCATTATTCCTCTCCTCTCCCATTTGGAGTCCTCCAGTGCAGGAGGCCCAGAGTTGGGCAAAATGCTGCTTTGTTGATCTTGCCTTGAATGTGCAGGAGCTGTTAAGAAGGGAAAAAAGACCAATGTCTACATTAGCAAGAAGTGCATCTGTGAAGCAAAATGGCTGTGAGTATGTAGCATCCACATAATACACGTTTTGGAGAAAGGGAAGTACTTTGGGCTTTCTCTGGTCAGGTCCAATGGACTCTACTCAGTGGTTGATGCACACTTTTTGATTTGGTTTAATTTCATCCCAAAGGAGTTTAGTTTGTGTACTCTGAGAGAACTCTGCAGCGCAAGCTGAAGTGTTACAGGTGTAGATCATCTGATCCATTTCAACAGCAAACTCCTGGCCTGAAGTAATATACTGCTTGCAGATAGATTCAGTCAGGTTGAAATGGGCCTTAGGAGGTCTCCTGTCTATCCTTCTGTTCAAAGCATCATCCATTCTGAATTCAGACTGGACTGCTGAGGGATTTGTCCACCCAGGTCTTGAAAACAGCTTAGAACAAAGTTTCCACACCCTCTCTAAATGACCTGATCAGTGCTAAATCATACTTGTAGTGAAGAGTTTTTTTCCTTATGCCTAGTCAGAACTTCTTGAGTCAATTTATGCCTGTCTCATTCTCCACTGTAAAGAGCCTGGCTCTGTCACCTTGGTTACATCCCCATAGGTAGTTGGCAGGCTGCTTCTGCATTCCATTTCAGTCTGAACATGCCTGTACCCCTCATCCTTTTCTCCCAGAGAAGGTTCTCCACGCTCTGGCCATGCTGGTGGTTCTCTACTGAATTTACTCCAAACTATCAGACTGTCATCTATTCAGGTCTCCATATGTGGTCCAACAACTGCTGAGTAAAGAGGAATAATCATTTTGCATCTACTGGCTGTGCTCCTGTTGATACAGTCAATAGATCCTATTCATGCTGGTAGTCTTCATTTCTACTGGAGTTCACTGCAGACTCGTGTTTTGCCTGGTGTCCATTGGAATCCCCACATCCTTTTCTGCTGAGGTGTTCTCCAGCCAGTCATTCCTCCACCTGAAGGATTGCACAGGGCTCATCCATCCTGGGTGCTGGACTTCATATTTGTGCTTGCTAAATTTCATAAGTTTCCTGTGGCCCATTCCTCCTGCCTGTCTAGTTCCCTCTGGATGACAGCTCTAACCTCAGGCAGATCAGCAGTTTCCCCAGTTTTCCCTTATCCACAACCGTATGGGGGAGTGTTCCAGCTCCTCCTCCTTGGCATTGGTAAAGGTGCTAAGTTGGATAGGTCTCGCAGGACTCTGTTGCACCTCGCTTGTAATTTGGAGCTTTGTCATAGCTGTGGCTTCTGATTTCCATGGGTACCTTTTCCAGTGAGTGCTAGGGATGGAGTCTTGTAGTGGTCCTCCTACCATGGTTGCAGGACACTCCAATGTTGTCTGAAGGAGTCTCTTAGGATGACCCTCTTTTGTTCTGTCACTATGCAAACTGGGATGCTAACTCAGAGTCCCTTTCTACTGCACCCTGTGGTGGTTGAAAACAGTTACTGAAGCATTTAAAGAAACTGCCAGCAGGATTACTTTAAATGCCTGTAGCTTAGGTGCTAAAACTGCACTATGTTGATTCTGTGAAACACAGATGGGAGTGGACCAGATTTACTGAGTCACCTTTGCGTGTGGTATGGGGAAGTTACCTCAAATGACACTTAGGGTTTTTTGATAGATAGCATATTGCTTGCAGATTTAGGTGAGTTGTATGTACCGTTATCTCAAGATACCTCTTTGAAGAATGAGTTAGCTTAATGCTGTTGTTTTTTTAATTGTGTCATAAATAACTTGGTTCTTGCCCAGAGGGTCTGTAGTCTGTATTAGAACACAGATAAGGAGTCCCCGTGAAACTTTAGAGGATGCTACTGCTTCAGAGAGATCTTGTTCTGCCAGTAGTTGTTATTCCTTAGGCTTTTATTTCTTCTATCAGACCCACACCAGTGAATCCTCAGGAGGGGTGTGGATGGGTCATGCAGTACCTAGTGTGAATGCTGAGGGCATTTAAAACTGTTTGGGCAGCACAGTAAAAAATAAACCCCAGAAATTAAAACAATGAAAATTGTGAGGTGAGATTTGTAGGCTGACTGAAGGATTAGAGGAACCATGTGACTAAAGAGAAGAATTAAAAGTACCTGGAGGCAATCTGTGTGCAGCTTTATGGCAAAAGGAAGAAGTGGGTAACAAAATGACAGCAGTGATGTTCATGCAGTTTATGAGTCCAGACTTGTGTTTTGCTTCTGGCATTATGTGCACTTAAAAAAAGGCAATCTTAATGAGCTAAGCAGGCTAGTGAGAGTCTAATCTGAATGCTGTTTTTGACAATAGATGCAACTCTTAAAGCTTTCACTTAAACCTCTGTATGAGAAATATAATTTTGACATCTCTTAGTATGACATAATCCTCAAGAGCCCTAATGTTTCACTTTTAGTAATAACTCATTTTATATAAGATTCTCATTTAAAGTCTCTTCAGTTGGAAATAATAATTCAGAAGAAAACTGATTAGATAGAGCAATTTATAAAAAAGGAAATGACAGGCTGTTTGGTATAGCTGCTTCACTTCTGTAGTGCTTTTCTTATGCCATTTATATACTATACAATTTTGTCTAATTAGTAAATATCAATAAAATCAGGCTGAAAGATATCATGACAGCTTTAGTCTATTATCTTCTGATTTTGTGATGAAAATTATTTTTGTTTGAATTTACTAGGAATGCATTGTCATCACACTGAACGTTGTCTAACAGTTGCTTCATAATTCACAAGTTTGCTTAGGTTTTTACTGACTTAGCCTTGATTTTATTGTAAATGTATTTTCTGTATTCTGTATGTAATACTCTCTTCCTTAATTTCATATACAGTGTTATATATTAGCATAATATCCTGAACAGTGACTAGTGACAAATTTGATTTTGTTACTGTAATAAGGCCTTCAGGTATGGTTTTTGCATATAAATAATTCTCATGCATGGTGAAAGAATGAAATTAGAATTTGACTTCTGTCTTACTCAAGATTTTTGTCTTTGTTTTCTGGACATGATCTTAGTTGCATTTTGGGGGTTTAGCTTTGGGCAAAAATGGACTAAATACAATCTGTTTAGAAGTAGTAACAACTCTTTCATCATAGGTTTTTAAGAAAGCATGTTGCAACCTACTATGATTCATTCTGAGGCATCTTGTAGCAGTTTGGATTTTGTTGGCAAAAAAATCCTTTAGAGTGATCATTCAACCACCCCATAACTAAGGCTAAAATACTGTCTTGCACCAAAAGACGATGGGATTATTAATTGTTAAAAAATTAATCAGAGACCTGAGAATTCTCTATTACTTTCCTCACTTTTCTAGATTATAAGTCAGCAGGAATGTCTGAAATGGCCATGTGGCAACTCCATTTATGAACCTGAATAAGATTTAGGTACAGAGAAATTGTAATTTAAAGCTTGGGCAGTACGTTGTCACCTCATTTGATTTCCAGACTAACATATGGTTAGGAAAGCTGAAAATGTGTGAAGGGTATAAGCAGATATCAAAATGCCTTTGAAAGCAAATGTCACAGGAAAATATTAGGTGTATCAGAGGGAATGGATTTATAACAAAAGCTAGGATCTGTCAGTTTCAGCACCTCCATTCGACTTTGTGCTGGGGAAAAAAAGAAAAGGAAGTATCTGGGGTGTATTATGTAGGATTTAGGATGGAGTGTGTGCATATGTGTTCCATATTGCTTGTACAGCAAGGCTCAGACTTTCCTAGTGCATCAGATGTCCTTACTGTACACACAGAGATTGTTGGCATGCTGGCCAGGCTGTGGTGCCCCTGGAAGTCTTGGAGCAATGCCTAAAGCTCTTTTGGTCTTTTGTTCTGGAGGATTAGGGGAAAGGAGAAAAAATGCGACCTATATGGAAAATCTGGTAAACCAGACATTACAAATGGGGCCAAGCAGAAGATTGAGAAGTCCTTAAGAAAAATGCACAGAGTAGGTTCCTCAGCTGTGGTCTCTGGAGCCATAGGAGTACGGGGACTGCTTCTGAATATCCATGAGCTACTTAAGTAAAGCAAATCCGTAGTCAGTCAGTTTCTCGTTGCTCCATTGAGATCCACATTCCAGTTTTTTAGAGATTTTTGAGATGAAGGAGTTTTGGAAAAGCCAGAAAAGTAGAGGAGTTTGGAAAATATTCATCCATGCCCTTTAAGAAGAAAAAGCCTGTACCAGGAAAGGAGTCTTGTTCATGCCCTGGGCAATGTTATATGGCATAGGAAGTAATTGGATTTAGATGATATTTTGTGGTAAACTTACTTTGGCATGTGGTAAACTTTCTCCATTTTGATTATCACAGATGTTCTCATACTTTTTCTGAGACGTAAAATATTTTAATATCAAAGATTAATTGTTGCTCTCTTATCTAGTTATTGCAGGTGCTGGATGATTTACTACTGTTTTTCCCCTCTTGCTTGACAATTAGCTCTCAAATACTATACATGCTTTTAAAAATTTTTTTTATTTTTTCAGAAAGGGTTATTAGGTCACTTAAATAGAACATTGTAAAACTACATCAGTAGGTATTTTGGGAAACTGGAGATGCTGACATCAACTCAAGGAATATTGTCCACTGGATTACTATAGACTTGAAAATATTAAACGTTCTGAGATCTAGCATTCTAGTTCCTGCCAACTTCTAACTGCTTTATACCTCTTGCTTCTCAAATATCTTGATGTCTGGAAACAAGCTAGTAAAGCTGTTGGCCATTATCAATTCTGAAGAGCCTGAGAAGTGTCTTGGAGTGTGTAGTAACTTAGTAGTCAGGAGAAGAAGAGTGCTGTGGGTCAGAACCAATGGAGTTACTCTAACGTGAGGCAGACCATGAAGTTTTAACTCTTCAAACAGTAAGCTGGGTCACAGGAGACTTGGATTTAAATACTGATTCAGTTCCAGGTGTTTTATGTGGTTTACAGCATGTAATTTAGTCCATCCTGTGTGTTGTTTCATTAACAGTAAAGTGGGGATGCTATTTAATAGGATTGTCCTGAAGATGAAATCAGTTAATGATAGGAAGCTTCAGGACAAGTGTGTTACGAATTACTTTCGTTACCTGTGTGAATGAATTTGAGAATCTGGAATGTCACTTTCTATCTGTAGTTAACTTAAGAAATAGACACATTCTGGACATGAAAAAAAAGAAAAGGAAAATAAAACCACTAAGTCTTCATTCACACCTAGAATCTGATAGTTCTGATTAAGTATGTTCTGTAAATTAGCCTGTAAACTTGCACTTGTGATTACCTAATACCTTTTCAAATGTTCATGGTTGTCTCTTCTCACAAAACACGAGTGGAGGAATCAGGTGTTTTTGCCTTTGTATTTAATATTTTGGCAGATTTGCCAAAAAAAAAGAAAAAAAGATTGAGGAAAGCAAGGCAGGGATTCTTGCAATGTCTGTCATACTTCAGAACAAATAATGGATCCTAATGTGGAAATGGAACGTGAATGATGATATGAGAAGAAAAGTCTCAGAATTTGGAGATGGTATGGGGTTATATTTTGTCCACTTCATCTTCATATTTAGTTGATTCTGTATGCATTGGTTGAGATATTTTGTGATTTTTTTTTGTCATATACTGACAATACATTGTTCCTCTTATATATGAGCAGGTGCAGAGTTGCAGAGTTGAACTTGCATCTTAGATATGTTTGATTTGGCTGTATTTTTTCCTCAGCAAAACAATGGACTAAAGGTTAATTTTATTTCCTTAAATGAAGCATGAGTTTGCCTTTTAAAGATCCAAAATGTGATCTGTTATACAACCTGTTTACATAAACACTTTAGCTAACTAGGGCAGTAATGAAAGCTTTTAATGTGCTCTATTTGCTACCATATCTAAAATGTTCTCTCACAAAAGTTGGTTTTGGTTGAAAACCAAGTACCTACTATCATAACAAAGTGCATATTTCTGGTGCAGAGGAATTGTTTAGCTAATCCATCACTGATCTTCAGGCACAATTTTGATTTCAGTATTGACTGAAGCTTTCAACAGTACAGCACTGATTCAGTAGAAGGACTTGTTCTCAGGACGGTTTGGATTGCTTCACAAGGAGATTTCTTGGCAATAACCATGCCTGACAGCAAAACTACATTTCACATTAGTTTATTTCATTGCCTATCCAATAGATTTGCTTGGAATCCAGTACAAGTTATTTCTAATAAGGCACTGAGAATAGGTATAAGGCTGAACTCCTTAGTAATGAAAATTTTAAGATACTGTAAAGCACTCTGTTTAGCAGGATGAATAAACCTCTCTGTGCTAAGAGGCAAGATTTCTTCACGTGCATTCCTCTCTGTTGACTGAAATAAGGTAGGCATCAAAAGCTTTAATAGTTCCCAGAAAAGACTGTCATGGCTTGTGAATTGGAAGAGGCCTGGAAAGTACTCTTCACACATGTTCCTTGTTATAATTTAATCAACCAGATAGCAGGCCTTTGGCTTACCGTATGTTTGCTCTGAAGGTGTTGACATGTTGGACCTAGTAAAAAGTTGTAATAGTTAATGGCACAAGCCAAGTGAGAACACATGACAGATTATACACTCGTTGTCCCTCTTCATTTAGCATGAAGTAAAACTCAAAAGAGCTCCACTGTGTACAGAAAGGCTGTTTTGTTGAAATATATTGCATTTAATAATAATAGTGTATTTCCATTTCAGAGAGTATGTACTGCTCACTTCACATTTGCTACACTTAAGAAGAGCATAGAAAGTGGCAACAGTTCTCCAAAATGCTGTGCTGTTTGTACAATACAGATTGGGTGATACTGTACACTTACCTGCAGTGATAAAATCAGATAGAAAAAATGGAGGAGAAGGGGAAAAATTAATTGTAAAGCACCATAATTAATATTCAGGTGCTGCTGGCTTTTTAGTCCTACGAGCAGATGATACTGTCAGTAATTTTTTTCATGTGATAAAGTGAAAATGCAAAGCTGTGGATGTTCCCTGAAAAGCTTTGTAAATACTATTTTACCAAACAGTAGTATATCTTGCCTGTTTTTGGTACTTTCATCATTACAGGAATGGATAATAACATCTTCCGTATTAGACTTGCCTAATCCTTTCCAGTAGAGAAACTTTCCTACAAAGCTACAAAGTGGCCTTTTGTGTCACCCATTACATTCTGTGTGTTTCTGAGTTGTCAGTGAAAAAATTAATTTTTTTTTCCATTAGAAGCTTTGGCCACCTGCCAAAGCTTTTTTGGACCCTTTACCATCTAAGGCTATAAGCACTGTTGTTGTCAGAACAAAAATAGCAGGATGTGCTTTACTGCATCTTGGAGGTACTGAAGTTGGCATAAACTAATAGCCCGCTGCTGTCTCTGACTTATGTGAAGGCTTAGGATTAGGGAGAAAACGAGGCTGTAACACACTTTCCTTGCCAGGACTCAGCATGTGTCCCAGTGACCTAATTCCCTGCCCTGAAGCAACATCACCTGAGACTGGAGCCCCCCCCCCCAGTTTCTGTAAAAAGACTTGAAAGAAGAGAATAAAGAACTGGAGCCATCGCTCAATTCTGCGTTCATGCAGCCATTGCTCTATTCTGTCTCTCAAGCATCCTAGCCTGCTCTGCTGCTATCTCCTGTAGTTAATTTCTGACTGTAGTTTCAGTCACAGCCTTGGAGACACAACCTAAGAATTGAAGAATTACTGATGACAGTGTGGTATATAGGATTTGGGGTGGGGTGGTGCTGTTGATGGGGTAGTATTTAGGAAGAGAGGCACTGAAAATCCTTACAAAAGCAATGTTGGTAAAAGTTTAATTCTTGAGCTACTATTGTTGGTACAAGTTTAATTCTCATACTCTCTGATACAATTAAGATTGCATCTTCCCTACCTTGAGGATTCCTGTCTTCTACAGTACATAGGCTGCACAAGGAAAGTACAAGGTTGCAGGTAAAACCATAGACCTGGAATTCCCAAATTTTAGGATCTGAAAAAGCCCTGTAGAACATCAGAGTTGATTTCAGTGAACTCAGAATTTCAGTGAAGATGCTTCAAAATTTTGAAGATGTAATTGAAATTAATAAAAGCCTTAGTACAAATGAGAGAGGGGCAGCTTAATTTAAAAGGCTACTGTAGAGACATACTAGTTAGAAAAGTGAGTGGGTAACAGATACCATGAGTGATTTGAATTAAGATGGGTTTGCTTTGAAAGTTTTGAATTATCTTGACTCTACATCATGGCACAGGAGTGATGCGCTCCTGAAATAAAACATTGCTCTTAGATGAGTGTTTGGCTGGCTGCGAGCATCCTTCAGGTTACTGAGAGGGTTCTTTTCTGTCTGCAGAACATTAATCTTTGTGGTTTTACAGTATAAACTTCTGTTGAAGTCAAGTTCTGTTGAGGTGCAGCTTGTTAAAGATTGATAAACATTGCCTAACTTCCCAAAGAGTGATACCAGATTTCTGACTCTTAGTCCACTGACACCATTTTTGCTTCCCCTTGAGAAGCCTGTCACATCTGAATGTTTGACCACATTCACAGTTCTTCATAGCAGGTGTCAAATTTAAAAGGCTAGTAACCACTCCTTTCTTGATCTTCTGTTTTGCTGCTTAAAGTTTAAATCAAGCAAGTAAAATATGAGACTTTAATGTACAAAGGGGAAGATCTTTCCCTTGTGTCTGTGTGCAATAGCAACAGGTATGTTCTAGTCATCTTATAGGACAAAAACCCCAAGAAATTTGCTGCTAAAGGTGTATTGTTATTTTAAAACTAATTTCTAGGTATTTAAATCTAGTGTAAAATTAATAGACTCTTTTTTTATAGTATCTCTTTGCTACTAGGTCACTATGTGAAAACATTCCAAGTTTAAAACCTGCTGTGCTCAACATGAGACACAAGGTTTTCTTACGAAGTGGTTGTACCTTTTCATTAGACAATTTGATAATAATTTGAAAAATATTAGACACATGTTTGTTTGACCAGTCATCTTTTGGGTTTCAAGTACATTAGTGTGTTTGTACTTACACTGATTTACACCAGGGGAGGTTTAGGTTGGATATTAAGAAAAAAGGGTTGTCACGGTGCTGGAACAGGCTGCCCAGGGAGGTGGTGGAGTTACCATCACTGGACTTACTTAAGAGATGTGTGTAGATGTGGTGCTAAGAGACATGGTTTAGTGGTGGCCTTGGCAGCGCTGGGTTAGCAATTGGTCTTGATGATCTTAAGGGTCTTCTCCAATCTAAATGATTCTGATTTGAAAGATTTGTTGAGTTATATAAATATTGTAGTTTATCATAGGTGGCCTATTTTGCCTTGTTTGGGCAAAGGCCTTGCTAAAGCTTTTGGTTACCTTTGCTGTTTTAGCTCTTGGTGGATGTAGAGAAGCTGTGTTCTAGTGCCCATCTGCTATTCGCTTGCTTTACCAGCATTCAGACATGTCCTAGAGTCTAAACTTCATGTTCAAACCAAAACTAAAAAACAAACAAAAAAGCTACTTAGTTGACACTTCTAGAATAGATTCACTAATAAATTCTGCAAATCGATTGCATGTAAATAGACATTTTCCCATTCTTAATTTATTTTCTTTAACAGAGTTTTATTTAAATTAAGTGATGCTAAGAGCTTGGTCTGTATTTATTTTCTTTGATATAGTTAAGTATTTAGTCTTGGACTCTGTCCTGTCTTCGGTGGAATGTTTTAGTTAATATGCATGAAAAAGATGTTTCAATTTGAGCTTCAATGCTATTGCTCAATAAATTTTCTTATAGTCTTACATTTTCATAATATTCTTAAATACTGTTTCCAAAATACTGGAACAAATGCAGAAATTAAATTAATGTGCTATAGAAAGAAAAGAATAAATGAGCATTTGTCTGCTTAATCAACCCTATCATTAAAACAGTTACATCAACATCCTTTTGTACTTTCTCCTTGGCTACAGTGCTGAAGTAGAGCAGGACACACAGGATTCTCTCAGCTTAAGTAGCTGACCTATAAAGCTACCAGTGTCACAGGTTTTAAAACTGGGACATGGACAGCCATGCAGATATTCTAATAATCTCTGCACCCAGGCATATATGTGGAAAGTCTGCTTACCAATCACAAGTGACTGTCTTTAAAAGGCTGTTTTTTCCTTTTATAAAATTATTAGGTAGTACTTGAGAATTACTGTTTCAGTGGAAGAATATTTCACTGGTGAATAGGTTTTGATGGGATCTGAACAAGTTGTTTGGTGTGAGTTTAGGGAAAGGAGAATGCTACAAAGGCCTTCACTTCCACCCCTCTTTCCAGAACCAGGGAGCTAAACCAGGTCCCATATAAACCTGGGGAAAGTGAGGAGTTTGGAGTTTAAAAACAAACAAAAACAGACCAACAAACAAAACAATGGAAAAATAATAAAAATTCTTTTACTATGGATCATTCCTGAAACCTAATGATAGAAGAGGAAAGAGTAGGAAACAATCATCCTTATACAAATGGTTGTATTATTATGGTATATTTATTAGAATCTTCCTGGAACATCAGATGGGAAAATATTTAGTATTCAATAAAACCTTGTAGGACCTATATGACTGTTTTCATTTGTTCTGGTACATTACAGGTGAAAGTAGATACTCTCTGTAGTTTGCCTTTTATTTTTTGTGATGGTTTTTAAACAAAAATTCTATTTATAATGACATTATTATATATTATGAAGTTCCTCTGTGATAGAGGCAGATATGCACTAGTTGTGGTTGAAAAATACTGCTTATGTGTTTTAAGCTTTGCCCCTGTAAATGCCCACTTCTCAGGGGTAGTACTTCTTACTTGGAATTAGGGTAATAATCATTAATCTACTTTTAGGGACTGGAGGTATGAAGTGGCATTGGGTAGGGAAATTGTGAATTATTGACACATTTTTTCAAAGTTAGAACTGAAGTTTGTATTTGATTGGCTAACATGAGCAATGTAGGAGATAAATACCTTTTAGGACTGTTTGTATTGATGGAGCTTTTAAACTTGCCAGAATTTAACGGCATTCTTGCTGGAAAAATACCACACATGGTAAATAATTACTGCTAATTATGAATGTTGTTTGTTTGTTTTTAAAGAAAGAAAGAGAGGACCAGCCAAACTGGCAGAAAATTATTAACTGTGAGAATGGTTTCAATATGTGCCAAGGATGTGTTTGAGGTTAGGTTACATAAAAGTGAGATTCATGAAAGGAAGACCCTGACCTACTTGAGCTGCATGACTGTAAGGCCTTTTCCAGCTGTTTCATCTTCACTTACGGAAATTAAATCTTCAGGTTTTCTCTACTGAGTATTTGGGGTTACTTTGTATTAGCTCTTTGAAGCTGAAGAGTATCTGGCAAGAGACTTAAAGTGTTGAACCCCAGCACTGTGAACTAGAGACTATAATGACTGATGAGAGCTGAAGTATTCTCAGGCTTGACTCATCCAGTAATGCCATCCCACAGAATATACACCACCATCTTGGGAGTTAGCAGTGTTTATTCTGATGTAGCCTCCAGTTGGTACAATATCTGTCTTTCTGAATTCTCTGGGTTTCACATGTGCTCTCTGTAATAATCAGTCAGGAAGTGAGAATGTGTTGCCACAGTGGCTCTGCTCCCACAAAGTTCAGCTGATGAATGAGGCACAGTCTTTTGAAGTTTACTGTGTCACATCAGGGGGGTTTTCCTATTCCTGCTTTGCTGTCAACAAGATTATTAGGTTAGTTTTCCTCAAAATGGAAAAAGTCAGTCTGGGTAGAGCAGTAGTAAAATAATGAGCTCAGCATCTTCCTCACTGTGTGATGGACGCTGTAGAAAGCCTTGAAAACCAAGAGGACTGCAACTCCTTTGGCCACTAGATAAACCATCACCAAAAGGGTTTGCTATCTAGTATGAAACTGAGTGAATAGATACTGTTAAATGAAGATGCCATTCTTCAAATAATAAGTAATTTCCACTCTGGAGGAGATAATTTATGCCAGCTACCCCGGCAGGAATTGTGATTAATATGCTGCATTAGCTGCTTGAGCCGATAAAATCTCAAGAGGTAAAAGATCTTGTTTCATGCAGATAAAGCTAATAAATTCACTAGAAGATAAAACCCTGAGAAAGTGATGTAATACATAGAGCAAGTCATACCCTGTCAAAACCGTAAAGTATGAATGAAATGTTGTCAGACTTTGCTGTAAAGGAAAAATGGAAAATGACTTGTAAATTGGAGTACCCCAAACTCCACATCTGTAGCATGAAAGGAATGAAACTGACCTATTCTGGTGAAGACCATGATGGGTCTTTTTCATTCCCTACACAAAGGGACCAGTGATTTTCATCTTTCTTCAGGAGACTGTCTCACAGGCTGCATAGGCCAAACACCATAATTGACAGCAGGTGGGCTTTTGACTCTCAGATTAGTTGAAACCCACAGGAAACGTCTCTTGATGTTCTGTATTTATGCTATTAAATTTTTAAAAATAAAAAAATTTTCCCAGAGTTATCTACTTCAACCTCAACTACTAGGCAAGTCTCTTGAACTCAGCAATCTATGATCATTATTCATCTGGTCTCAGCATCTTTTTTGAGTTACATTCCAGACAGGTATCTGTCAATGTAGCAAATTAATTTATTTCCTGCTAGTAAGCTTCTCACTCACATATTCACATGATGCATAATAAAACAGTTGGGTCATATAAGACGTGGGTGGTGATGTAAGTGGTAGTGACAGTAGTAACTGGAATGAATACATGTAATACAGAAATTTCTTCTCCTGTAAATGAAATGTTCTTGTCCACAATAGATTTAATATTGAAAAGACTATTAATGAGAAATTTATGAAATAGAGGTTATTTTACTTCATTAAAATATCAGTATGTCACACTGGTGTTTTGTGTACTAGAGATAGGGATGAGACAGTTCCAGTAGTGTTGCAGTGAGAGTCAGTGGTGAAGTAGGATTTTTATTTTTTTTTTTATTTTTCTAAAGTTTCATAATAATTGGTGTACTCTAGATTAAAATTAGGATCTTGTTTCTCCATTTTAAATACCTTGCACTGTTTGGCTAAACATATGACTTTTCTTTCTTTGTATTTGGTTATCAGTTACTGTTTGAAATTGTTCTGAAACATGATAGCACTTTCATTTCACTGTAACTTTTGGGGGGATTTATGGTTTGGTTTTGATGGTCAGTTAAATGCCTTTTAAAGCGTGTCATCAGCAAAAGTTGTCTAGGTTTCTGCCATAACTGTGAATACATGAAGTTGTTGGACTGCAAGTGTACAACTCAAAACAGAATTTGGAGAGACTAATTTTGACTGAAAAAAACTATCTCCAAATTTACCCTTTTTAATGTATTATATGAATGCATTATTTTTCAAATAGTGTATGTAGTTATACTGCGAGGCATTTTATCTTACTGTGCTTGTACGGTTGTTGAGAAATTGTGCAGAAAAAACCTCAGTGATGAGGTACAGTAGAGTTGCACGAATTATTCTCCTTTTTTCTTAGATATTTGGGCAATTGGCTGCATATTTGCTGAACTATTGACTTCGGAACCTATATTTCACTGTCGTCAGGAAGACATCAAAACAAGTAATCCTTTTCATCATGATCAGCTAGATCGCATTTTCAGTGTAATGGGATTCCCTGCAGGTAATTTATTTTCATTAAAGCGTGAGACATAATGCTGCTGACTTAATTTTTTTCCTAAAGGAAATTACCAGTTGTTTGTATAGGTACGAAGAAGCTGTCATGTTGATGGATTTGAAATGATAGCAATTATGGAATAATAGCACTGGCCAGCAAACAGAAAGTCAGACAACTGCTGTAGTTGTTTCTTCTTGTGTATTAACCTACGCTTTCAGAATTGTTAATACTGCTCCTTTTTCTCCCTCCTACCAAAGATAAAGACTGGGAAGACATAAGGAAGATGCCAGAATATCCAACTCTGCAGAAAGATTTTAGGAGAACAACGTAAGTGTTGATAACGTAACATCAGTTCAGTGAATATAGCAAATAGGCAGAAATTGGCTTCTGTACTGTAACTTTTTGGGGAGGGGATTTTGGAGTGTTTGGGTTCTAATGCTGTGACAGCTGTCCTGTTTGAATTGGCTGTTTTGCTTGAAACCTGTTCTCTCACTCAGCTGCTTGTTAAAAGCATCAACTGAGTGGCCTCCTGGTTTATCTAGAGGGTGTCATCCTACGAGCCACTTAATCTGTAGCAGGCACAGACAAATGAGCTTACTTAAAACACCTGTATTGCTTCTTCAAAGTAACATCGTTCCTTTTGTATGAGAGAGAGTAGGGAAGCACCTCCCTGGTCCTTTTGGCCTGCTGGTATGTAGAGACAGTAAAGTAGTGGGCAGAAATTCTTATGGGAGGTAATATGTTCAATAGGTTGTGATGCAAGCCTATCTAGGATCTGTGAATTTTCCATTCCTACTGTTGATGGTGCTTTGGCTAAATTAATTGAGTGGTGGTGATAGATCAGAGTGTGTAAGGAGCAACTTAGACTCTACTGTAGGGCAGAGGACATAGATTCAGGAGTTTTGTATTCTGTTTTCAGCCCTGCCATGGGATTCATTGGAAGGGGGGTGGTTAGTAGGTCGAGAAGGGTTCTCTTCCCCCTCTACTCTGCCCTGGTGAGACCACATCTGGAATATTGTGTTTAGCTCTGAGCCCCTCCATTCAAGAAGGACGGAGAACAGCTTGAAAGTCCTGTGTAGGGCCTCCAAGATTATGGAGTGGAAAGGCTTGGGGAGCAGGGTCTCTTCTGCTTGGAGAAGAGGAGAATGAAAGGTGACTTCATTAATGTTTATAAATACATGGAGAGCCAGTTCCCTGTTATACCCAGTGATAGTATGAGAGGCAACAGAGGTAAGCTTGAGCATAGGAGGCTCTATATAAACATGAGGACAGATTTTTTTACTGTGAGGGTGACTCCTTCTCTGGAGTCTTCTCTGTGTCCTTTTCTGAATGTCTCCTTCCCTGGAGACATTCAAAACCCACCCGCATGTGTTCCTACGTGACCTTCTCTAAGTGACCCTGCTCTGGCAGGGCGGTTGGACTTGATATTTTGAGGTCCCTTCCAACCCCCTAGGTTTCTGTGATTACACCGGCTGTGGACAAGATATGAAGCTTATCTGTGCACAAAGCTGCTTCTTTTGAAAAAGCTGTAGAAAACCTCTGGGTTTTTAGCTTCAGTGCAAGGCACATGTCATTATATTTAGGGTATTATTTAACTTGGGAAATGTAAGGACTGCATGGTTTGCTGCAGGTTGGCATTAGGAAGACAATAGTAAACTGACTCCTCTATCAAATGGCAATTGGAAGGAGCTTTTAAGATTTGCTGTTGTGCTGTTGTGAACTGCTGTACACTTTCTTTGGCAGAGTTGCTGCAGAAATGAGACTATACACTTCCAAGTTGAGTTTGAGTGTCATATGCCCATGTCAACAGCTTATCCGTATGCTATAAAAGTTGCATGTTCCATGGAAACAATCTGTATGCAGTTGATACTACTCATGTTAGTGAAAAGTAGACTTTATGTGTGCTACTGCTAGACAAATATCTGACGTGTTTTCTGATAGCAGTTCTTGTTACAGATGGCTTATTAAGGGCTGGTAAATGTTTTTGTGATCACTTGATGCAGTTCCTTATTCTTAATGCTGTATTATTTAAAAAATGTCTGTTTAACTGTATTTTTCAGATATGCCAATAGTAGTCTCATAAAATACATGGAGAAACACAAAGTCAAGCCTGACAGCAAAGTTTTCCTTTTGGTAGGTAAACTTGAAAATCACTGTGGTGACAGGAATTAAATGCATTTCTAATAATAATATCTGTCTCTGTTTTTCTATGTCATTCTAACAAACACCAGTGCTAAAGAAACCTATTTCTTATTAGCTGGCCACTTTTGATTTTGTGATGTGTTTTCTTCATATGCATTTGCACTTAAACTGTATGCTTAAACTGCTGCTATTGAAGAAATGAAGGTCTTACCTAATTAAGATCTGCAAGGCACTTATATACCCATCCTTACCCTGAGATCTTCTGTGCAAATATTATAGTGCATATTATAAATCACTGTAATCCATGTCGGTTTAGAGAGCTGAGGTGCTTCTAGGAGCTAAAGATTTCTGTGAAGCAAGGGAAGAGGAAAGGAGAAATATACTTATTCCCTGTAGTTATTCTCTGTATTTTGTGGGTTTTTTTTCTTTCTTCTGATAATAGTCCATCTCTGTGCTGTGGTGATTCTAAACAGCATCTCTAAACATGTTGTAGGTGAATACAGGATTACTGTGTCTAATAATGCATGATTTCTGGATGCCTCTATGATGACAGTGCTGTCTAAATTTAGGAATGAAGTTCAAAGTGACTTTGCTTGTGTTGTGAACAGGGAGTTTCTGTAATGAGACTGTTAGTGCAGCTTGAGCTTTGGGAGTCTGTTATTATCACTAGTTACAGATCAGCATAGCAGTCTTCTCTCTAGGTCCTGGCAAAAGATTTGCTCTTTGAATTGTCTGCGGCTGCTGGGTGATGACACAAATAGCTGTGGAAACAGAATAGGTTTGTCCCAAGTGGGTGGTAAGGAAGCATTCACATAAGAAATGTGAGGCTTCAAGAAATAATAATTAAAAATTCTTAACTTGCTGAGCACACCGTAGAATCATCTAGAGTAGGAGTCTAACTGAAAAGTTGACAATTTTAAGAGACATTGTTTGTTAGCACCTGCATTTCCCCCTCTTGTTCTGTTAAAGGTGGAAGCCACCATAAAGCCTGGTGCCCATATGCAGAGCAGTGTATGGGTTGCTATTAGCTTATGTGGCTAATTCATCAAGGCTATGAACAATAAGTTGGGAGTTATCTTGGGTGGATAGGCTTCTTTTCCAGGGACAAATATTAACTCAGTCTCTAAATAACACAAAACTAACCATATTTTGCCACCCTATGGCGTATTTTGTATGTTATAGATATATATAAACAAAGGAACTTTTCTCGATGGAGAAGTAGTGAGACAAAGTTATTACAGGGTAACTGAACAAATAGATGTCTACCTATGTATTCTTCTGGATAGTTGTGAGAATGAGAACTGAAATTTCCAGATATCTATCAGCTCTTTCTGAACATTATGAAGATGGCTTAGCTCACTTGGCAAGGTAGGATCTCTTTAGTCAGTTTTTTTCACTGTTGGTAATCAGGAGTGAACAAGGGTGATTTGGTGGTCAACTATAGAGATGGAGGATAATCTCAAACAGGTCAGTTTCCCAGAGTTTTCTATGTAAGAATGCCCAGGAATAACGTGGACAGCCTTATGATTGCTGCACTGAGGAGGTCCATCTGCCTGAATGACCACAGGCATGCTACACCAAAGAGTCTCAGTACCTGCCTTGTCTTGTGAAAGATCCTGAAAATCAGCAGATCTTGAAGGAAGGGTGTGCATTGCTCTCCCAAATCAAGATTTTAGGAATTGTCTGCTAATGAGATTGGTAGTACACATATTTTGAAGCAGACTCCCTAAAACTCCCTGTTCATATCCACAGTAGTTATGCTGGTTTCTTCTGAGGCAGCCTCCTTTTTGCAAGGTGACTTCTGAAGACGTCTACTTTGTAACCTTGATTGGTCACGACTTTGTGCTAGTGAGTTCAGAAAGTGTGATGCATAGAGAAGATATGGCATCAAGTAGACCAGTGCAGGATTGCCAGTGACTCTTGACAAAGAGTGTCACTCTGCTGATTGATGTTGAATGATAATAGCTACATGAAGGGCAGAATGTTTTCCATCCAGGAAGAGGCATCTGTTCTTTCACTCCTGGAAGAGTTACAAGCATAGTATTTATAGCTGAGAGCTGACAGCAAGTAATCTTGAGAGAGCTGCTGGGAACTATGAGACTGTTGATGAAGTCCAGTCTCACAAGCTTTCTATATTGTGTTAGCAGCTTCTACCCTGAAAGCAAATTGTGTCCAGACATTTTTTATTCACTTTTCTAGAAGCAGCAGAAGCTACAGAAGACCAGATTTTGGCAAAGAAAAGTTGTTTTAACATAGTATCACTGATAGGCAGGATACCTCACTTGGACCAGTGTTGTGGGTGGCATCACCTGGAATGGGCAAGGTGATTATATCCTCAGGAAGGGAGAGGAGCTACTGAGAGAATAAGCAGATCATTAAAAGGTCCAACATGTCTTTGTATCTTCAGCTGAGGCATATTAACCTTATCTTTGAATGTCAAAGAATACAGGCCATGTTTGGAGGCAGCTTGTGATGATGGTGCTGTAAGGCAGAAAACTGGTGGAGCTTTCTCTTGAGTGGAATTGCAACCAGTTCTGAGGAAGGAGTCCAGGGAAGAGAGGCTGATGTCCTGTACCCTTCTGCCAGTGACAGCATCTGGTACCAAAGTCCAGGAGTGGCCCTATACAGAACATGAGTGTTCTTCCCTGCAGTCAGTATAGTGGAACTGGGGAGAAGAAATTTACATGACCTGTAATGGTGTCACAAGCCACTGAACTGACAAAAATTTCCCATTTAGGGAGAGGCAGTGATTTGAAATAAAGATACTGAATACCAAAACTGTTGTCTATATGTACTGCATCATGTGAGGTCACTGTGTAGGGGGCCAACAGAATAGTAGAAGTTAAATTTGTTAAGAAAGTGTAGGGTTATCTGGCAACACAAAACACAGTAAATAGGTGTGCCATGCAAATCCTTTAGGTGCTTGCAATGCAGGACCATCTTGAGGTGTATTTCTGAACAAGCATTGGAAAGCAATTCAGGAGCTGGCTCCAAATGAACTGTTAGGTGGAAAGAAAGCCCAAATGGCCCTTTGTTTTGTTGTCAGTCTGTGATCTATGGCCTATAAAGTATGACAATAAGGAAAGGTGAAAAGGAAGTGGAAAAAGTACAGAGAATTTTATAAGATCTTCTATACAAAGTAGGATTAATTACAACTATTGAGAATGGAAATACAGGGAATCACCTTTCTTGATTAAAATGTGTTTTTACTAAGGCTGTTTACTATATATATGTGTGTGTGTGTAAAATAAAAAATTATATATCAGATTTTTTACTTATTGGACTAAAAAGCCCTGAACACCCATGCCAGAATCACATTAATTTGCTCAGTATTCAGGGAATTCTTGTTTGAGGCCTGGAAGGTAGAGTTTGAGCTAAGAAGCCCTCACAGAAGGAATTTTATTTTCACTGTTGACTTGAATTTAGAGAATATAGTGTGAGGGCAGGATACTGTATGATGTGGTCTGTACACCCAATTTCCTACCATGTGTTTATCATAAGTTGATAAATTATTTAAATTGGTATGTTATACCTATAGTTCATTTTATGTATCGCAATCCTCTTTTAAAGCCTGCTGCAGTCAACAGCATTCTAGCTATAAATTTAGTATTGCTTTCCTCCTAGCAAGGAGGAAATGTTACTAGGAAGGGTCTGCTCCTCCTCTTTCTCGTTTCAATACAAATTAGAGTGGGATTGGGAGCTGTGTGAGTGGCAGAGTGCTTTCTCTGGCTTTGGAATGTTGCCAGAATGAGAAGATTTATTTTTTCTGTCTCTAAAGTCATACAGGAAGTCCTGATCAGGTTCAGTCTCTTCTGCCACTTTTTTCCTGTTGTGTCAGCAGTACATATAAAAGATAGACATGTGCCACAACAAAACACTATTATTTAGAAATTATGAACTTTTAATAGCTGAATTTGGTGTCAGTTTAGCACAGTGATTCATCCTTAGCAATTAATATTACCAGATGGACTTAACTGTATTTTGTATGTGAGAAGTGCTTCACAGCTGTAGTGCTTTAATGTATGTGTGTTCTAGTTCTTGGGAACTTCACTGAACAAACAATGCTAACTTAGGCTTGTCTGGACAAGCCACAAGTAGTTTAACAAGCCACAATCCAAGACATATAAGTCACAGTTCTAAAATTGATAGTTTGATAAGCTTTTTGCTATTTTTAATGTTTTGCTTTGCAGCTTCAGAAACTTCTTACTATGGACCCTACAAAGAGAATTACCTCAGAGCAGGCTTTGCAGGACCCTTACTTTCAAGAGGATCCTCTGCCTACATCAGAGTATGTATTCCCTCTTTAGTGCTTTCTTCTTTCTAAGTGCTAATCCCTGAAATGACACAATAGCTGAAAAATTCACAGATATCTACCTGTATCCACAAGAAGTAGTAGCTCAGACATGTTCAGTAGAACTACTAGTATAGTATTAAAGTGTCTGTATCTACTGGTGCCAGAACTGAATGGTCATGGACAATAACCCAGTACCACGTTTAGTAACTCTGAACATACTACCAAAGCTAGGGTGGTGTCACTGTAGTATTTAGAGAATTAATATGTGCCCTGTTTGAGCCCATCAGTTCAAGGATGGGGAACTGCTTGAAAGAATCCAGTGCAGGAGCACAAAATGATGAAGGGAGTGGAACATCTCTCTTATGAGGAAAGGCTGAGGGAGCTGGGTCTCTTCAGCTTGGAAGGGACTAAGGGGTGACCTCATTAATGTCATATATATATATATATATATACATATATATAGGATGAGTGTCAGGAGGATGGAGCCAGGCTTTTCTCAGTGATGTCCAATGATAGGACAAGGGGCAGTGAGCGCAAGCTGGAGCATAGGAGATGTTCAAAACCCACGTGGACATGTTCCTGTTTGACCCTCACTCAGTGACCCTGCTCTGACAGGGGTGTTGGACTCAATCTTTCAAGGTCCCTTCCAACTTCTAACATTCTGTGATTCTGTGTGATTCTTGTTCCTCACACAACCTCACAGAGCCTGATTCTCCATTGCCTGATTCCATTGTGCCTTTCTTTGGGACTGGGGCATTTCTCTGACCTACAACCCTTCCCATGCCCTCTTGTACAGGGGAACAGTAAAAGGAGAGAAAACTGAAGCAATCAGTAACTGCCTTAAATCTTGCAGGTTCCTTGTTAAGAAGGCTTGAGCATACACATTTTGTATGTCAAATGTATTTTATTGTCCTGAAAAACTGAAATTACATATTCAGTTCCTGCTGGCAGACTTTCCTCTTCCAGTTTCTCTTCACAGTTTTCAGAAGTGTGATGGTTCATAGCATTATGATCTGTAGAAGCTGGATGCAGAGGGTCTTCCACCAAGCTTTCACTGCTTCCTCAGGTAGAAGGCACCACTAAAAAGAGGGAACAGCCACTGGAGTGCAAAAGGAGTCTAGTTTAGACTGGTTGGCTTTTCTTTATCTGTCTCTGGATAAACCAAACACTGATTAGCAGCTAGATTAGTAACTGTGTACGCACTCTAAAAAACATGTCATGTTGATGATATTCGGAATGCTGGCACAGAAATGTGAGAAATTGATACTGGTCAAGATCTACCCATATTTTTCTATTTAGTGATGTCTGATATCCTGTGTAAACCTATAGTTCCACATGGATTACAGGTTATTACTATCGTAAAGTCTCTGCCATAAACATTAAGGAATGTTCCAAATTCCATTAGGCCTACTGATTTTAAAAGCTTTTTTTTTTCCTCTAAAGATGTGAGAAGCTAATTGAAACTCTTTAGTTGTGATTGACAAATATCTTTCAGCCTGCTGTAAGCCAAGGCATGCTCGTAAGACAATACTCTTTGGATCAGGCCCTTTATTCAATGAGCCATGCATGTCTCAACTAGGTATTGTGGAACCTCTGACACTGTGTTTGTTCATTTTGCCATCTGGATCAACAAGTGGTTGGTCTGGCATTCGGGCATGCTCAACCGTGCTAGGATTTGTAAATGATGGCCTCGTGCCAACAGCAAAGAGATCTGACATTATGATCAGCACCTAGCTGCAGGTATCTGCTGCTCTCTTGGGTGCTCATGGTCCCAGAAGCTCTTGGGTGCTTATGGAAACAGGACTCATGAAATACAAGAAATTAAATCTTGTTATATTACCTTGATTTTAATATACCATTAAGTAAATGTATGTCAGATGTACATATCTGTGGAGTGTTTACTGTTCGTTGTGTTTCAGTGTATTTGCTGGCTGTCAGATTCCATACCCTAAAAGAGAATTCCTCAATGAAGATGAACCTGAAGAGAAAGGGGATAAGGTATAATAAACTCCTCTTTTTTTCCTATCTTTTTTTTTTTCTTCTTTTAATTATGCCATGAGAAATTTGTGCTAACAGATGAAAACTAATGAAGAGCTAACATGAAGAGTTAACAATATGTTTTCTAGGCAAGGCTCTCTTAAAAGTGCTTCCCAGACACATGAGAAGTACCAGATGACTTTGGGGTGTCTCAGGCAGTATCACCATCACAGTTTGCCCTGACCTGTGGGGAATGAGCTGGACAGGTTTTTTTGTCAGTAGTAGCTTGCTTTCAGCTGCCACCATTCCAAGAGAACCTTGCTACCCCCTGTTGCATTGTATGATGAAAACACATTGTGATCACATAAAAAGAATGGCATTTCCATTGTATGACTGGCATACATCCAGCCATTTCAAAGTAGATGGCTGTCAGGGTCTCAAATAAATAGTGGCAGCTTGCTTCTGGCACCACATCAGAACATTTCATCCATCTGCACGCAGTTTCCTGATCATGTTTTAAGGGCCCTTGAACAAAGGACTAATAAGGGAGTGTGAACCGTTCTGGTAGCAACAATCTTCTCTGATTACTCTTTCCCATAGCCCTGTAGACATGGGCAAGAACCTGTTTGTGTGCATAGTGAGTTTTGGTGTGTTTGCTACATAATCTGACCTCCGCTGTGCATGTAGCTCAGCTGTGCTACGTGACTGCAGTGATTGCTCCATCATGCTGTGAAGCCTGGACAATGGTGCTATGGTGTATGAAGCAACCTGTTATTTTTGCTTAAAAGTGAACAGTGAGGCACCATCAGCAATGCATAGCTAGCAAAGTGAAGAAAACAGCCTTTAACTGTAATTATCTGGGGACTACATGAGAATGACTGTTGATCATTTGGAGAAACCGTTTGAATACATCCATCTTCTGTTTTCAGATTTTCTGCATAACATAAGAAACTAGCTGAGTTCAAAAGTATGCTTGTCATAATACATTTCAAACAGGAAATTCTTTTTTCAGAGCAGATACTGTAGATTATTCTATACTGAGAACAAGTGCTACGGTCCTGGATGTTTGTGTCCAGGTATTTTTTTTCAAAAAGAGAAAACAGACACCTAAGCAAAAACACAGTGAAAGTCATGATGGTGGTTTGATTGTAATTTAGTTACAAGCTTCACTTCAACTCACAGCTTCAAAAACAAGAACAAACTTTATCGATTAAAATGACTCTGTCTTTTGTTAAGTCAGTCAGTCCTGTATAAAAGTAAAGATCTTTCTTTTTCATGGGTGTGTTGGGGGAGAAAAATGGCATGCTTATATTCAAAACATCCGTTATGTAAATGACTGAGATTGCTGGGGAAAGTCACATTTATGCCCACTCCAAACAAGGCTTTTTTGAGACCATTTAGGTAGCAAGTCACACATTACTGATTGAATTTGTTCCCACAGTGTGGAAAATGTGAAGGTAAAGGATATTCTTAAAGTTGGATCCGCTCCATGTTTTGTTTCTTCATGATGCTGTTGCAAGTGAAAGGATTTGTATTTATTTTTTAATAGTGTTAGTTTCTGGTTTGTTTCTAAAACCATAGCGATCTGTTTAGTCCTTTGGAAACCTAGAGGAATTCTCTGTGTTTGTTTATTTGGACTTGCATCTGAATTGAATAACCTTTAACATAAGCGTTCTTCAAAATCTTTAGTCAGTGAAGTGAAAATGAGTGTAAAACAAAGTGAAGAGAGTCCTCTCTCATGGGGAACATGGGACCTGCAACAAATTTTGGAAGTTCCTTTGATACTTATTTATATGTAACAGAAAATTGCATCCAAACACTCTATGAAAACACAGATTTTTTAATCTTATCACAAAACTGACCCTAGTTATTGGTGTTTGTTTGTATAAAGTGAAGCTCAAATCATTATGAAAGGATAAATTGATTCTTAACAGGTTGGGTTTGTTTTTCTTTTCAAACCATCTTGATTAAATTTTAAAATTATTGAAGTTTAAATCTCCCAGGAAACAGAATCTGTCAGAGTTGGGATTTGAGGACTAAAAGCAGGAGGATACATTATTTGTTTTGCTAAATGTGAAATATAAATGCAGGCCACCTCTTAAATCCTTGAAGATGCAGGGCTTCTTTGTGATCTTAATTGAAATACACTGTTGCAAAATTCAGCTGAAAGTAGTTTAGGAGACCATTGTAATGAATGGCATAGATAGCAATCATTTATGTCATTAATCTGAGGTAAGTAAATGCCTTTTGGTGATCAGGGGCATCAAGAATTAATTGTATGAGCAGATACTCTACAAAAAAAGAGACTACCTTGAAATGTTCCATACAGTATATTGGAGGGGAAAGGCAGTAAAGCTTTTTAAGTTAAGCCCTAACAATTGTAGGCTTTTTTCCATGATGAACAAGTGACATATCTCACTTGGAGATATCTCATTTGGAGCAAAATTGCTTTTCATTGCATCTGCTTTCATGCTTTGATAAAGAAGCCATCCCTTGTGCTCAGAAGCAGACACATAGGTGGTCTCTCCTTGTTAGTGTCTAAACACGGAGGGCAGAGCTGTGCTATGCTGATTTTCCAACATTTCCTCTAGTAATCTTTTAGTCTGTAGCCCTCTGAAGGCAGAAGAGTATAATGTCTTTTGCTCTTCTTTCTCCCTATTGTGGCATTTTTCCCTTTGTCTATCTTCCTGCTGTGTCCCAGTGTCTTTGTAATTGTCTGGCTTGTCTTCCTTTGTTAATCTTCTCATACCCTTGCCAGTTTCTTCCTTCAGCTCTTTCCTTCTCTTTTGTCTTCAACTATTTGTTTCTGGCTAATTTTCAGTTTTCTGCTATTTCATTAAGATTTTCTGACCTCGTGCACTGTGCTGAACTGTTTTTCTAGTATACCTTTACAAGGTACTTCAAAGCATACGAGAGCAAAACCTTAGTAATGAAGAGGGATTAAACCCATTTCTCGTTCTGTCACAGAATTACCTCACAACCTGGAAGAAATTATACCATTTTTCTGGTCTCAGTTTGCTTACCTTTCTGGTAGTAATGCTGCCAGCCTCCTTTGGGTTATTTTGACCCATTTTTGAGAAAAGTGGTTTTGATTCTGAGTGAAAAAGGCTGCTGAAGCACTTAGAATAATTTACTGTGCTTCATCACATTTGCCACTGACCACTAGTGAAATTTTTGATTTTGGTTCACTAGACAATTACTGCTTTATAAATGGTTCCTTCCATCCTCCTCTCATGTGGCTAGCTGGAGGAGGGACTAGACTGTCTTCAATTTTTTTCTGACTTGCTTCATTAAGAAAAAAATCAAAAAGACCACAAATGAGGGATACCCCCCAAAAAGCATGCAAGAGTACACTGAGGTATCTGTAATTATTTAACCCATTATTATACCAAGATGAACCATATATTGAGGGGGGTACAAAATTATTCTTGATTATTACTTAGAGACACTTTTTGATTGCTTTGTCATTCATAGATGTTACATTTTATTAACAGATTTTATGTTTTACAGGCACCTTTTATTAGATTTTTTTTGAGTGGTTGCAAGGGGACAGAAATTAAGCTAAAATGTAATTGGTTTAGGCAACTACTTTGTTTTGTGGCAAACTGAATTAGTTTGGATTGAGAAAGCTCTATGTCAACAAGTATCCACAGGTGGGTGCAAGGAAGATGGAGCTGGACCCTCCTGAGTACTTCCCAATGACAAGAGGAGGAGCAATGGGCATAAGCTGGAGCATTAAACATTCTATTTAAACATAAGAAAAAAATGGTTTACTATGAATGTGACAAGAGACTGGATCAGGCTGCCTAAGGACGTTGTGGAGGCCCAGGGATGTTGTGGAGTCCCCTTCTCTGGGGATACTCCGAACCCACCCGGATGCAGTCCCATGTAATGCGCTCTAGGCCGTCCTGTTTTAGTGGGAGGGTTGGACTAGATGATCTCTAGAGATCCCTGTTTCACCTAATTCTGAGCCAGAGTATTGTGTGGCTTCTTTGCCCTAGAATCAGCAGCAGCAGAACCAACATCAGCAGCAAACAGCACCTCAGCAGCAGCCGCAGGCAGCGCCGCCGCCACCACAGCCGCAGCAGCAGAACAGCGCCCAGACCAACGGGACGGCGGGGGGCACAGGCGCCGGAGGAGGGGGCGCGGGCACCGGGCTGCAGCACAGCCAGGACTCCAGCCTCAACCAGGTGCCTCCCAACAAGAAACCACGCATAGGGCCTTCAGGCACTAACTCAGGCGGGCCTGTCATGCCTTCAGATTATCAGGTACCTCTTCTCGGCGTTTTTGATGCTTCTCAGGCTGTAGGGCCAAAATGTTGCTTGCCCCCCTTCCCTCCTGGAGGAATGGGTCATGTTTTAGTGGGTTTCTCCTGTAACCTGAGCAGGCGTGCTGTGATATATTGCATAAAACTGTGGATTTAGAAGCTTAAAGTGAAAAGATTTTGTTCTGTGGATAGTAATTTTCAGTAGAATACCAGTGCGAGTCATATCTGCTGCACCCTGCAAAGTGCTGGGGGTTAGTCCGCTCCAGAAAAGCACTTAAATATATGCTTGACTTTGAGAGTAACCTTATGAAGCCAGCAAAATTGTTTCATGCACATAAATGCTGTGTTAGATCAAGTTCAGTATATTCGGCTCTTGGCAACATTAAATCCTATGTGAGAAGCAGATCTGAGAAGATCCTGAGAAGTAGAAACAAAGTTAGAACCAGGCTCTCTTGTTGGATTCCTGCTTCATTTTTACCTCAAGTCATCACATATATGAAGCAGTTGTGCAGCTTATTCTAGTATTTGGCTGAGCCTACTTCTCCTGTGAAAGAAAAAACACATTAGCCCAGGAATGATGCTTTGGTTCACCAGTCTGATTCATGCTGAAGTAGGGCAGAGACCTGCATTGTTTCTAATGTGATCAAAGTTGAATAGATTTTTTTTCCCAATATAGTAGCATTGATAAGTAAAAGCAGTAGCACTGAATTATTTTTTGATTTGCTTACTTGCCTTTGCTTACTAGAATTATATTTCCCACTGAAAAAGTGGGTTAGACTAAACATAGAAAGCATTGAACTTACCAGGATCTTCAGTAGTTGAGAGTTTTATGGTTTTATAACAGCAGTAATTTGAAAGCAGAATAAGAAAAAGGTAAATATTAAAGGTTTCAAAAGGATTCTGTCTGCTACTAGCCTTTGAGGGAACCCACCTTCAGCCTTTTCAGGCTGTTTCTAACTTAAAATAAGTAGCTTTTTAAAAACCCAATTCTGGAGTTGCCTTGACTTAACCATCCAGACCTTCTCCATAGACAATTGATTTCTTAGTGCCAGACATTGTTCTCTCATTTGTGTTTTACTCTTAATTACAAATAATCATGAAAGCATGGAGAGCAATTTAAGGGTAAAGACAACTAGGTTTCTTTTTTGAAAAGTTCCAGACAGACTTGAGGTCTGGACAGAGCCCTACAGCTGTCTGACTACACAGTATTTATGGCTGGACTGTTTTGGTCTCGTTTTGAGTACTGGTGTGCTGCATTTGATGATATCCATCACAGAATCCTTATACAGCTCTCTAAATTTTGGCAGACTCCCTCCTTACAAGTTGCTAACAGTCTAAATACCAGTTCTTTTCAGACAGAATTATTTATTTTTTTTTACCCTCCATGACTGTCTTCTAAACTTAACAATACTGGCATCAAAATGATGATCTGTATGTTGCCTTTACGTCACTCACTAAACTGTATGGTCTGATTATCCATTTTTACATTTGCATTTGGCTATCTACCCTTAAATTCTAGATGACTGTTGTCTGTTCCAGAAAGGAATGTCTGCAATTTGTCCAAGCCTGACTTCATTAAAAACAAGTTCTCTTCTGTAGAACAAAAATAAGCATGGACAAGTTAATGCATTCTTGTAGTCTTATGGCATTAATTTTACTCTGTTATATCTTATTCAGAAGTAGGAAGAAGATTCCCTTTGCTTTGAGATTCATTTAGCTTGAGATCTAAGGTCTTTTTGTAGTTCACTAACCCCAGTATATGTTGCTTCCACAAATTATGCTGCAAATTTCTTGTTGAATTTTACTGGGAATTAATTATGTGACCTCGGGTGTTTTGCTTAGTGTGGTGACCTGATGCCTTTCATCCAGAAAGAGTTTCTGTAAAGTCATAGCATTCATCACAATTCCTTTTCTTTTAAAAGCTGGAAAAGCTTTTGGAATTTTGGGACAAATTCCAGGTTTTGGACACCCTGTTAACAATCTTAACCATGCAGACCAAGTGTAATCTGGTTATCAACAGCATGCATGCATGCTGCTGGGAGACATCTCTTCCAAAGCCAGTGTGTTGAGCTGTTACCTCCCAAAATGACCCTTAGAACCAAATGAAGTTACTCCATACAAGTATTAGTTATATTGATAATATAGTGAGATACAGAGGTCCGCAAGATTGGGCTGTTATCTCTCTCTCTCTCTAACCTCATTGTGCTTCATATTGAAAGCAGCCTTCATATTCCTACATTAGGCAGAACACAGAAAAAGTAATTGTGGTATTTTGAGGGTTTAATATGTTTTACAATCTATGTGGAGTTAAAGATATGAAACTAGGTACAGAAACAAAGAGCAGAAGTGTTACACAACTGCCTGAACTTTTAGGTTTCTGTTCTTCATCATTCAGCTGAAAAGTTGTCAGGAGGCTGCTTTCATAGCTCTCCTGGTTGGAACCCAATGGTTAGATGAGTCCAGTAACTGGGGTAGTGCCTTCATTGAAGTTGGTCTGTGGAGGATATGATATTCTTCCAGACCCACTGTCTCCATGGGTTTTCCATTGGGAACTCAAACTTCTTCAGAAGCTTTCTGTACCTCGTGATCCTAATATTTAATGAGAATGCAGGTTCTTAACACTTTTCCTAGATACTTGCAGCTGACCACAAGCTTGCTGGTGACCCTTGGACATAACCAAGTAGAACCATCAGTGAGACAGTGAACAGAATTCTGTTGAATGACTGCCTGGTACTGCACTTAACTTAGCTGGAAATAAACTGCTGACTGCATATAGTTCATTTTTTTTCTTTTACTCTTCTTTTTTATGAATTGGGATGAGGTTTACCTTGCTAGAAGAGTCTCATATCCACTGAGCCATTCTTCTGCAAAGTGATTTTGCAGCTTGCATTGTTTTGCATTTTTGCATTATAGCTCATTATTAATTCTGGACAGGAAATAGATATGGTAATAAAAGGGTAAATTCAGCAGGCTGGAGGTTGGAAGTGATCCACGAGTTTGACTTGTTGAAACTGTGATCCATTGGGCCAACATCCCAAGCAGTGGAGGGGAAAAAAATCATTCAGGAAAATGAATGTTAGGTTACTGCTCATACACATGCCCGTTTTTAAGCAGTTATCCTTGCTTCCTGTAAATAACACAGGAGTTTAAAAGATTCATTTAAAATATTACTTTATGTCCTACTGGACATTTTTTCATTTAGACAAAATGAGTATCTGTTAGGTTATGGTTATCTTTTTCTCAAGAGCAGAATAAGGTATTTCTCTATAACATTTTGTATTATTTGTGTTGAAAACAGTGTTTGTGGCCTTAGCCGTTTGGTTTTGCATTATTAGCACTTACAGTAATGATGTAAGTTTAAGAAACAGCCAAATTTTGACATGGAATCTACTCTGTTTTTTGTCTCATGTATTTTTCCTTCAAAAAAAAGGTGGGTGTGTACATGCTGTGCTTCTAGGTGTCTGCCCCTGATCTTCGGTATTTTGTGTGCTGTGTTAAGGTTGGGTTAGGTTGGGTACTTGTTTTATGGGACCTTGAACAGTAACAGTGTTTGGTCAGCTTCTTCAAGGGTCACATTTTATTGAGTTTTGGAGAGTTTAAAATTTTCTTAAGCTGCACAGTCCCAGCATTCATCCCCCTGATCCCACTGTCTTTTCCTGCAGCACTCCAGCTCACGCCTGAGTTACCAAAGCAACATTCAGGGATCTTCTCAGTCCCAGAGTACAATGGGCTATTCTACATCGTCTCAGCAGAGCTCCCAGTATCACCAATCTCATCAGTCTCACAGGTACTGAGAGGGCTAACAGACTGCACTCAGAAAGGAATGGACTAAAAACCAGAAGACTCCAGCAATATGAAGTTCATATCGATGAGAAGAACCAAAAATACAAAACTCTGATGCAGAATTCAAGTTCACAATGACAAAAGGAAAACTTCACTTACTGAAGACTTCTTTCCCCTTGGCCCCACTTGCCCCTTTATTGCCATAAAGGAGATTCTCGTGAAGTTTTCCTCCTTTCCTGCCCTTGCATGTGCTCCATTGTGGTTACTCTAATGAACCCTTCTGATCTGAACCCAGCACTTAACTTCTTTAACCTTTGGAATTTTGAAGGATTCCTGGTGCACCTTCCTTATGCTGTAGTGATTGCCATAAATCTGTCTTTTCAATCTCTTTGATGGGATTTTAAAGTTTTAAAATCTTGAACTCCCTGCTTTCAAGCTTGTATATAGTTAGTTTTGTACTAGGCAAACCAGTTTAGCTATACAGGTATATTGCACCTTTTTAAAGCACTATGTTATTTTCACAGGATATTACTGTTTTGCTCATGGATGTCAAGAACAGCAAAATTTTACTGTTCCAGAGTATTTTACTATTCTGTTTTTATTAGTCTAGTCTTCAGGCGAGGTCTTAAGAATAAAAAATTTTAAAAATAAATAAAATTTAAAAAGAAAAAGGAAAAAAGAAAAAACCCCACCCAAGTCTCTGCAGCAAGAAATATGCTTCATGCTACTGGACTGAACTCCGAACAGAAGATTGCTGATATTTCTTAACACATTCACATTGAATTCTTGAAATCACAGTGATCATGCTCTGACTAGTTCTAAATTAAGCATTATTTTAAATGAAACCAGGATAGTCACATAAAAAGGAGATGCTTTCAGGATCTGTTGGAACAGAAGAATGGAATGTCTTCCCAGGCTGGACACCAAAATAGTCAGGAAAATATAAAATAAAAAATATACTGCCCTTAAGTCTTAGTAGGAATGCAGATGATGGGCTTGTTTTTCTATTAAGCAGCTGATTAATGTTTGTGAGAGTTCTATGAGTTTAGCTTTCTTTACCATTCCTGAGTCAGTTTTCTGAATCGAAAGGTGACAGAAAGACTTTTGAAAGCAAATGCATTTAATCATTTTGTTTGAATTAATAATTAAGAGAAATTACTGTGCATTTTGAAAAGCATGTTGAAAATTGTTCCTTTTTCATGTTTATAATGCATATTCTGTGTCCCTCACATTGCTGTGATTAACCCAGATTAGTTACACCAGATGCGCTTGATTGCACTGAAATGTTTCTTTTTCCCTAGAGCAAACATGTTTTGATTGTGCCTAAGGACTGTAAGTGGATGGGTAGCTGGCAGAAAATCCCCAGTAAATAAGCAGGAGTTCAGAAGAATCAGAGGATTATTGTCCAACTTCTGCAACCACAGTTATTCGGAGAGACACAACATGTAATTTGGGACAGCTTAATTTTCCCTTCAGCCTTCAGAAACCAGGCTGGTTCTAGTTGCAGAAAACCTGGGAAAAATGCATTTAGAAAGCTACTAGCAATGTTACAACAGCGAGCTTCTACAACTGGTGTCCAGAGAAGTGAAATGAGAAGAGTTTATATGGGAACAGTTAATGTTACAGGCTTTTATACTGCAGTGTGTTCTCTTCTGTCTTCTGTCCATACAAAAAAAAAGTGTATATAGCTGTACACATTCACACTGAGGTTGTGATCAGACCTAGCAAGATGAGTAAATTTGTTTGCTCTGAAAAGAATGCTTTTCATCACAGCTAGACACATACATGTTTCAACTGGATTTGATCTGCCCATCAGCTTTAGTGCCCCCTTCCTTCTCAAGCACGTGTTGTTTTCATGAACAGTTGGCTTGCTTTGGCCATATCTACTATCATGTGGTTTTGACAACACCCAGCTTCTCTGGAAAAGCAACTAAAACCTACTTTTGTCATCAAATGGGTAAGAAGGTGATAAAAAATTAAATGAAGCAATTTGAATGAAAAAATTTTGGGGGGGGAAAAATAATCTCCCGAATGATACTTTCAATATGTAAGCCTTGAAATGCCACGTATTATACATAGCCTAGTGGCCAGTTTGAAAGAATTGTTCCTTTATTATATTTCAATGAATCTGGGGTCACATTCTTTCCGTAAGTGGAAAGTTTCACCTCTTACTGATGTTGGGATGTGGTACCTTTGAGCTACTGGATATTTGGCCAGTGCCTTAAAGAAACATTTATATTTTTGTGACTTGAATGTCACACTTCTGGAAATTAACCTTTGGCAGAGTCATTTTTGTTAACTCCTGTTCTTTTCACCCTTTTATTTTCTCAAAATCCTTTTGGTTTTCCCTTTCTAGTTACCTAACATTTGTTCTCCCTGCTGTCACCTCCAGCTGATGGTCAACATGCATATAACTTCAGGAGGTGGCAGGGAGTCGTGTTACTGTATGTTTAATTAAGGTGGGCTTGTGTGCCAATAAGGCAATATCGTGGTGTAGATTAATCTGTATGCAGAGTGTAAAACTTCACAGCAATGTAAGGTGCTTCAGTTGAGTGAGCTTCCAGCTTCTAGAGCAACAGCCACAACCTCTCTCTAAGCTGCACTGGAATTTTTGCCTTCGGTAGGTCTGATAGATGTCCCCAAGCTGCCTCTCTCACCTTCTGTGTGCACAGGTGAAGCCCAGCTGACTTCCTCCATTGCCTTCTAACTCACAGATGGGAAGAGAGCAAAGAAAAGTGAAGGCATTTGCTGTGAGATGTAGGCTGTGCACACTCTTCTGGTTCCTTCCTGGTGATGAAATAATTCATCTTCTCTCCAGAGCTTGATGAGTGTTGCCAGGGTGGGTGTCAGGCATAACAGAAGAAGCCTTTGCTTTCCATGGTTCATCCCATGAGGTAAAAACGCTCCAATTTCGGAAGTGAATTATGCAGCTTGTCATGGGAAGCAAAGACCACGCCATTTTTGCATTGTTTTTGGGCCTGTGCAGTTTCATTAGTGTACTCGTAGCTCTGTCTCTGCTCGTAACCTTTACACCTTCACCAGAGTGTTTCACAGCAGTACTGAGAGCGGAAGGTGACACCAGCAGAGCTGTCTGCTCCATCCTGGTCACCTGGTGGGAGAGCAGGCTGCTGAATACAGCTTTTCCCAGAGGAAAAAAACCTGTGGGGAACCAACGGGATGAGCAAGCCTGGTTCACAGAGGTGAAGTTTATGTAGCACAAAGTGCACAATGAAGGAAAAATAGAGGGAAGGCTGCGAGTCCTGCTCTGTATCTGTGACACTGTATCTGGGGAAGGGGAGGGAAGAGCATTCATTGCGGGAGGGGTGGTGGGAAGCTAGAAGTGTTCAAATATGTATAATATTTTATATAAATGTAATAAGCTTAGTTTCCCCTTCATAATCTTCAGGAATGGTACTTTAACACCATTAAGCAAAGAATTGTTTTAGGATTAAATAAATGTATTGTACATAAGGCCATACGTAATCTTCTAAAAACGTCGCCAGACAGGAGCAATGTGTATTACTATATGAAAAAAAAAAGTCCTTAATGCACTGTTATCTCCTAAATATTTAGTAGTAAATTAATACTATTTAATTTTTTTAAAAATTTGTCTTGTGTAGACACTAAAAAGTATTACACAAAATCTGGGCAGAACATGTCCTTTTTAACAGCAATTTAAAGAACTTTTTATATATGTAAGGTAGTAACTTTTCAAATTGTTCTAGTTGTATTTTCCCATGTTTACTATTTGTGGAAGTGTGCCTGTCTTCAGTTATTTTTTTTTCTAAGTTCATGCACACATCTTTCGTTTTTGTAGTTTTCCTTAGAAATTTCCTTAGAAATTATTGCCTCATGCCACCACAAAACTTTGCCACTCTATATCTGTGGTGGCCACATTCAGCAGTGCCCGTGCCAATGGGCTAGCAAAACCACAAAGCAAAATACTTCTTTCTTATTCTAGAGTTGAGAGTTTACTGCTTTTAATTTGTCCTGATGTCACTCTTAAAATGACTGTTAAACTGAAACTTTGAGTTCATTGCATTTATTTTATATTCTTGGTTGTAATGAAATGGAATTGACTTTGCTTCAGTGTGAATTTTTTTAATAAAATAATATACATTTGTAATAATAATAAAAAGTTCAAATAAGTGTGCTGAAAAGTTTTGTAAACATTGGCTTTGGGCTACCAAGAGAGAAAATATAGCCCACAAAATTGAAGTTGTAATTACATTCAGGATGTTTATGATATCATACACCACACAAAACAAAGCTTGCAAAACCTCAGAGTTTAAATTACAGCTTTTAAAATGCCCACAAGGATATTCATGGCTTTGTGTCTATCAAAATAGAATGAAACCTTATGGAAAACAGAATTGATGGAGTGGATCTCTTAGGTTTTACCCTCTGCTTAAAAGTATCCTGGCATGCCATGCTGATGCCACTTGCTGACATTCATTATTACTTGCATGAAAATTCTGTACAAGTGTCTTCTGAAAAAAAAGAAAAGATGATTGACTATTATAAAGCTAAATGCTCTCTTAGTTTTTCCTCCTGCAGGAAATTGGAGGCTTTCAAGTCTTTCAGATGACAGCATGAAAAGCACAAGCTAGAGCATGTTGGTGGGTTTTCAGAGTGAGTTTTTATGTGCTCTGCTAGTCTATTACTGTTCCATCTAACCTTTCTTTCACAGATGTATAGTTAACTTCTTCCAGAAATACCACTTGTTTTCTCTGTAATAGTTGCATGGGTAAGAATAGTTGGGATTTACTTGCACTACCAATCATGCGATGAAGCGGGCTTTGGTTTCTGAGGTGCCTTTTGCACAAGGGTGAGAATATGAGTAGCCTTTTGCCAAAAACCTTAGTCTGCATTTCTGACACCTCATGAATAAAGATCTGTTGCTTCAGCCTCAACACAGCTCATCATCCCCAGCTCTGTACCCCTCATTGTTTCCATTCTGCTTCTGCTGTCCTGTTGGTAAGATTGTGCTTAGTTGGCAGCTTTGACTTGGCTGTCCTTCCAAATCTTCCTATATTCCCTCTGTCCCAGTCTTCATTCGTCTACAGCAACTCTCACTGTTTATACTCCCTGGTCATGCAATTTACAGTCTAATCCAGCCTCCTCATACTGATCTGAATTAATGCTGTCATGTCTTTTTCTGCCCTTGACAGCTAGGCCTTTCAGAAAATTGCAGAGTAGGTCGTTTATTTTTCTCCTGCTTTGACTTGTTGCTTTCTGCTTTGCATTACTGCCCTGGCTTTGCTATCTCTTGCGTTAGATTTAAAGGTGCTCTCTTTGCTTGCCCATCACTGCCAAAGCCTACTGTTACCCCATCCTTCTTACTTAAATCAAGAATCTATCAAAGTTATCTCCTGTTTAATCGTCCCACCAGGTAAGCTTCTACAACTCTCATTTTAGATATTCAGATAAGCATTCTTATGCTCTGTTTCCAGTTGCCCTTTTTTCCTGAAGACTTGTTGCATAAATTTCTGAAAAATTCATTTCTAGGTGTGTCTTCTTCATCCCTCATTAAAAAACCCTTTGGCTTTGATGTGTAGAGAAGTTTAGTATTTAATCTTCTGGTGTGCTGTGAGTTATATCTTTTGTGTTACTGAAAACTGTCCCAGTGATCCATCGCCACCTCCATTCTATCTGCATTCAACTGTCATCTCTTTGTACATGGTCTGTAAGTTCCCTGAGACAGGAATGGTCATTTTGGCATCATCCAGTAGCTTCATTACTGGCACTTTAAGGCACTCTTTAATATAAATAATAATTACTGTAATATCATGGGGTTTTACTCCTAGGAAATATGCAGCCATAGTGTGAGGAATAATTTCTATGTACCAACTAAACACAAAAAACCCCCATCATATTGGTGCCATGCATCAAGCTGGCTAAATATGGAGCTTGAGCAAGTATTGTTCAAATAGCCAGCAAAGGTTAACAAGGGTTTGCCTGTAATGTTTTTATTAACAGGGAAGTCCTGCTTTTCTGCACACCAGAGAACTTCATGCCCTTGTTTAAGATCGCAGAAAAAACCCAGAAGTTTTTGTTTATCTGAGTATTTTATAATAATGTAGAAAAATATTATTGCATGAGTACTACAGGTATTGTTTCATTTGCAAGAAATATTCATTAGAACAATGATTGTTCAGAATAGTTTAAAAACACCAACAAGGTTATGAAAGACATGTACAGTACTAGCTGAGCTGGTGAGATTGCTGTCGGAGCACCACAGTTGTTACATAAGTTATTCAGGATAATCTAGAATAGGTATTTAAAAAAAATAAGGACTATTGTTATTATTTAAGTCCAGAAGTAATACCAACCTAGCTGCTAATTTTTATGTAACATGCTTGCCTTAGAATACTTCTTTGAGAACAGTTTTTTCCCAGCTTTGTATACCAACTTAATGGTAAGTGTATTGTATGGTCTGTAACAGGCCATTTCTGTGATCATGTTGTAGTGTGCTCTTTAAACTATCTTGAGGAGGATAGTGAACTTCAGAGTATGTAACATTTATTGTGTACATTGCATGCATTGAACACATGGCTGAATGAAATAATCAGCAATACAATCCTTTACCCAAAATGTCTTTTGGTGGTGTTCAGTAAGAAGAGATGTGATACCTGCAAGTGGTATTTGAAGTCATTGCAGAAGGGATACCTTTGCCCCAGTTCCTTGTCAGAATGGAGTTTTGCTGTGCTTACATTAGCAGTAAATGTTACAAATAATTTAAAAAAGAGACCCAGCATTATTTTCTATATATGACTTTTTAAAATAAGGAACAAAAAATTCAAGTATTTGTTGCTGAGTCTTGGGTGTCTTGTGGTAGCAAGCAACAAAGCAGTTTTATGCAATCTCTATCCTACAAGACTAATGTGTCTGAAGTAATAAAACCCTCAATATGTGAAGCACTGAAGAAAGGAATTCTTCATAGGTGTCATCAGCAGACAAAGTTTTAATCATAGATTAGGTCCTACCAAATGATGTATTGCTCAGATGTCCTTTCCACAGCCTGCATTTGAACCTGCATTGATAAAATTCTTCCCTGCGTACACTAGTAGGAATTTCCTGAGATGCTAGGGGAGAAAAAAAAAAAGTGTAATTTTGATATTGTAACAAATTTTAATGCCTTTAAATTCAGGTGTCTGGAATTCTCCAGGACATCGTGAACTTTCAAATCAACTTAAATGTGTATTTTTAGCATTTGCATTCTTCAAAATACTTTCCCTTATGTGGACAACATGGCACAGCCCAGCACTGGAAGAATGACCTCTAACTCTGCATGCTTGACCTGGTCAGGGGCACAGTTGTCAGTTTGGAGTCTTGTAGACAATTTATACAAGTGGACACTGAACTTTTAACCTCTAAGCTTAGGTCACCCAGGTCTATGGAAAACCAATCAACTTTTAAAGAAAACATGCCTCCCTGCCTGAAAGATGAGCCAGAGAACTGCAAAATTTGAGGCTTAAGAGTTTTATGGCAAAAGGCTCCTCTAGTCATCCTGTTTGACACAGAGGACTATGAGGTGACTCTAAGTTGTCAGATCATGTTACTGTTGCTAGGCTGTACTGTACAAAACCATCCGTTGCCATTATCTAATATGATGTAAAATTAGTAATTTGTGAAATTGAATTTCTGTTTTCAACGTGTTTTAATTGCATGACTTGTTCTTGCAGTGGTACAGAAGGAAGGACAGTTTTCAATAGTTTGGGTTTGGCAGTAGAACTCAGAACCTCAACTTACTAATAAAGAAGAACCAAGGGAAGATGATGCTTTTCCCTTGCTGGTGTCCTTTTGCTGCAGCCGGGGAGATTCAAGCAGGGAGATCGGATCACAGTGTTGTGTAGTAACTGCAGTTCTTGGGAAACCTCTTGAGTTTGAAAGAGAAATTCTTATCTCAAGTATAGCATCACAACTGTAGAAGATACACCTAGCAAAGTTGACATGAATGAGTCACCATTACAAAATCCTCAGCATGCTGCAAACAGACTGACTCAATCCTGTCAAGAAGTTTATAAGACTTTAGACTTACTCATAAATGCATGAAAATCTGCATAATTTATGGTTTCAAAATACTCCCCCTGGTAATAGTGGAGCTTTTGTTTAAACATTTAAAAATTTCTTGTAGCTTATAGTATCCCACAAGCATAGAAATAAATCCCTGCCCATTTAAGAAACAATGGAGACATCTGCAAACACGCCCTGGTGGGTATGTCCCAATGGGGATTACCATGAGTTGCTTCTACATCATGCTGGATGAAAGCTGGAAGTCCCCTGTGACTTTGAAACAGCCAGTTCTGGGAATCAGGAATGAAGTAATTTCTGTTATCATCCAGAGTGATATTAGAGCTGTGTAAATGTATTTGAATCATCGGAGATTGTGACACACCGTATTTGCACAGAGGCCGTGTGCTTTCATCTTCAAGAACTTGATCTCAGATGATAACATTTACATATATTCAGGCTGTGGAGAAATGCTCAACCATGGCTTGTTAATGTAAATCTTATAAAATACTTGTCAGTGGATCATGTGTGCTGGAGGACATCAAGAAATGACCTGCCAGCTAGATCAGAAGCAGGCATGTTCTTTCCCACCTAGCGTGCCAGACTTGTATACCAGTCGCAGTGCGTCATCCCTTTATTAATACACAGGGTTTGTGCTATTCCAGGGCTGCATTATCACTGCAGCTTCTCATGTGTCAGAGCTGAGGTAATCCATTTGTATTCCACCTAGCTCTATGGTGATGCTTTGTGGCTGACTGTGGAGAGGCCGGCAGTTCACTGGTCTGGGGCTCTGGGTAGTATATGCACTGAAAATTAAATCAGGAGAGCACCATAGCAATATCCCATCTTAATCTCACACCCACTGAAATTCCAGCGCATTTGACACGGCATAACTGGGGAGAGGATGGGATGAGTGCAAAGGATCCCTACTTCTGTAGGATCAGGGATCCCTGGATATGCTACATGTGGGTACCTTTTGCTTTTGGATTTCAGGATGTTTACAGACAGGTGAACTCCAGCAGTATGCTCACTTAAATTATTAGGATCTCTCTTTAGCTTGTTTAGGCCAGCATGGCTAATAAAACCGTGTTGATAGTTGTCTGTTACCTCTGACATAAAAACAAAACAAAAAAACTATAAAGTTCCCTATGTCTCATTCCTCTCACGCACATATCCAAATGTGGAGCTAAGGAATAATCCATTACCCAAATATGCAGTAAGAAAACAGGATACCCTGTGTAGCCTGAGTAGCTATGCGTACTAAATATAACAGTGCTGAGCATTCATAGAGCAGGTTTCACGTTTACATCATGTACTGCAGCCTAGGATGCTCAGGGCCAGACTTCTGCACTGGGTTACCCCGATGGCTTCCTTCAGCTGGGTGAGGAACCTACCTCAGACCTAACCTACACCCACCTCCTCCCAACCAGAACAGTCCCTTTTGCAAGAGGAGGTGATCTATGCCATGGGCAGGATTCTCAGTCCCTGCACAGACCGTGGCACAAATCTGACGTGGACATTTGCTTCTGTGTGTGTTTGCAAACCTTTTACTGAGTCAGTTCTCTGAGGTGGTCTGGAGACAGCGAGGTCAGCTCTGAGGAGGAGCTCCCTCCTGAAGCCCCTCTGGAGCTGTAGCTGTGGGCGGGGAAGGGCTGGTGAATGCAGCACCCAGTGTGAGGCAGCTCCAGCTGCGAGGCTCTATGTGTGGAAAGGGAGAGGGAAATCATCCAGCCCCTGGGAGCAGCAGGTCCACCTTCCACAAGCTGTCAGCACATGTAGATGGCAGTGGGTGTCTCAGGAAGGTGCCAGAAGTGCCTGAGGTGAGTCAGGAGAGAGGTAGCATTGCCGCCGCAGCACTGCTCTCCCTTCAGGGACAGAGAGGCTCTGGCAGTGGGGTCTTGCTTTCTCAGATGCTTTGCAAACACCGCAATGCTTCAGAAAAAATTTATGTACCCCGCCTTAGCCCAGTGGCGATTCCCACCAAATTGCAAATTAGAGCACGAGCAGCTGAACACGTGAAAAAGACTGGAGCCAGAAGCAAGGTGCCAGCCAGTGCAGCCACGGGCATGTTGCACGGTGCCTCTCCTCCCCACGCACACACACCACTCCTGCTGAGCAATCCCTCAGCTCCCCAGGGCCTCCTGGCAGGAGAGGTGGGGATGGAAGGTGCCACGTGAGGCCCGGCTCACTCTTGACTGCGAGAAGGTGACGCACAGATGAGTTGCTGTACCTCCATGGTTGTGGGCCCGTGGCAGACATCTCCCAACACATTTTAGGCTCTGATGTTGCTCAGAGGGGCTGACACATCCCACATGTAAGTGAAGATAGGGCTTTCAGAAGTATTCGGAAGTGTATCCACCTGTTTCTCTGCAGTGCTCAACATCCAGGCTTTATTTTGTGGTGTTTAAGGTCTGTCCTCCAGGAGTGTCACACTGTCACTGGCAGTTCACTGGGCTTGGGTTGGTCTGAGGGAGGTTTTTATACCCTCCAATCTTTTCTTCCTCTCTCAGTTCTCACCTGCTAGGGCTGCTCAAATGCCCTTTTTCATACCACAGGTCAGCTTTGCCCAGTCCTACTGATACAGTCCAAGGCAAACTCTCTCTTCTCTCGACTTCTGGCAGCCTTCACCTGGGGATATACCATTATATCACTAATGGTAGCTACATTTGAAAGAAATAATTTAATCAGAGAGGCTTTAAGTGGTTTGTTTCAATTTGGTTTCGCTGCTGAAGAGCAAATTCTGCTGCCAATGCTGCCTGGGTCCTGGCTGTCCAAAGGAGATGTCTGACAGCTCTGGTGTTTGACCATCAGGACACCAAATGTCGTAGCACGTATTTCAGAGCATGGCCTGAGCTCTCTCGGGCTTATTGTCTTCAGATTCTCTTACATGTTATGCTGTGTGGATGGAAGCATTGTGCACCTCATGGGAGACTTCTGAGGACAGTAGAAAAACAAAATCCCACATGAGGGAGAGCCATCCAGTTCAGCAGTATGGCAGCACTATGACAGACCTCATCTGCCACGAAGCCAGATCTTCTGCCTGGAGGATTTGAGTCTTGCTGAGGAAGAGAAGGCTCCAGGGAGACCTTATAGCTGCCTTCCAGTACCTGAAGGGGGCCTATAGAAAGCAGGGTAGGGATCTTTGTCAAGGTTTTATAGTGACAGGAAAGTTTTGAACTAGAAGAGGGTAGATTTTGTTTAGACATCAGCAAGAAATTCTTTCCTGTAAGGTTGGTGAGACACCGGAACAGGTTCTCAAGGAAAGTTGTGTCCCTGGAAGTGTCCAAGGCCAGGTTGGATGGAACTTTGAGCAACCTGGTCTAGTGGGAGGTGTCCCTGTGTTCCTGCCCAGGGCAGAGAGTTTGGAACTTGATGATCTTTAAGGTCCCTTCCAACCCAAAGCAATCTATGATTCTATGAAGTGCATTCTATGAAGACATCTCATTGACCTGCAAGTCAAACAGAAAGGGCTTGTGGAAACTCAGATTCCTTTGCCATGGCAGGCAAAACAAATCTGAAAATGCCTTGCCCGTGTGGGGCTCCTGCCAGCCCCTCTGCATTAGCTGAGCTGTGGCTCATGCAAGCTCTCCACCAGCAGGAAGCCACTGCCTCCATGAATCATCCCCTGGGCCAGCAGCTTCATCATGGTGAGGGAAGGGAGGCAGCAGAGGGGCTGGAGGAAGAAGGGAGTCTCTGGCATCACTTTGGAGGACTGCAGGATGAGTTGCTGCCTCCAATGGCAAGAAGGAGCCCGGCTGCCCCTCATGCTTTGCAGCGAGGGACACTTAGCACTCCACTGGCATCATTTGCTTGGCCTCCTCACTCTGCAGCTCCACCTCCCCCCTACCTCCCAGAGCCCCAGGTGGCAGCTGCTTTGGGACACTGCCAGCCAAAGCCCTGCACTGTCTCAAATGACTTTCCCCCTCATGAAAAAGAGTGCAAGAGCTAGACTTTTCTGATAAAGCACTTAAAAACTAAGGCTTTTTCTTTCCTTTGCAAGTGCTGGCAGGGAATGAGCATGGGGTTATTTAGGAAGCATGAGAACAAACCCTGCCAGAGCCCATTAGAGCGACTGGCATTCTGGGAGGGGGAAAGAGGTGGGGGAGGCTGTCAGGCCTCAGGGGGTGCTCCTTTATATTTCATTTATGATCTGTTGATTTGCATCTGGCTGGGGGTTGGGCCCACATGATTCATGTTCACACGGGCAGGTGGGAGCGGCTCCATTATTTTCTTTTGAATCACTCCACATTTCTCTGTCACCAGAACTTGCTTTAACAGCCATACATATGCATGTGTGCCCGACCCAGTGAGCCTGGTGTGAAGTGGCTGGGCTGACTTTGTCTCAGCTTGAACCGTGAGCAAGTGCCATTCGGCAGGAATTTCTCCTGACTTCTTGTTTTTTTTCACAAGGTTCTCCAGAGCAGCATCAGGAGCCCCTTTTTGACTCCTCAGATGGATGCTTGGAGCATCAGTGTGCTCATGCTCTTTGCTGTTTAGCTGGGCACCATGAGCCTGCAGCAGTCAGTGGTGGGGTCATCATGGGCCAGTGGTTCCCCCCTCTTTCTGGAGACATGCAGACCAACAATTTTTTGCACTTTATATTATGAAATGTAAAAGGTAAATCTGTTAATATAAAGAGTCTAAATAAATCTATCTGCATGTCAGCTGGGCCATGGTGGGCAGCAGCATCTCAGGAGGAGGATGTGGAGTCAGAAGGCAGGATTATCATGTCATGCCACTGTGTTTATGGAAGCACAACTCCAAGGCAGGAACCCTTTGGGAGCACACCTAGGCCAAATTCATGGTATGGACCACAGTGGCAATATGACAAGTGTTCACCAGAAGCCACTCCATGAGTCTCCTTGTCCAAAGCATGACTTCTCCCCCAAGGAGGGGTTTTGAAAGCTTCAGAAACAACCTGAACCTGACAGTGAAAGTCCTGAAATCTCTCTGTGCTGCTGGTAACCAGAAGGTGTGGGACCATCCGGTGGAGACAAGGTATAAGGCTGCCCAGAGCTGGCCTGCAGTAAGTTCAGGCATCAGGACATTAGCACTGTCACTGTCACAAATCCCAGCTCTTCTCAGAGGAGGAGTGCACAGGGGGCATTCTGTAGAGGTGATGGCTGTCCTTGCTCAGAGGAGCCAGTGCAGCACCCCTAAGGAAAATCTGTGAAAGAGTGGTATGGGGTAGCATGTACCCTGCACGGGCAGAGCTGGCCTGGCCAAGGCTCTTATGTAACTCCTGCCATGCTTGGAGAAGAGGGCAGCCATCCAGCCTGAGTGGTGTGTGTGTGTGTATGTGTGGACAAGGAGGAGGCAGCCAGGCTGGTGGGTGCTGTGCTCAGCATTGCCCACACCCCAGCCAGCCCCTGGCAGTGCCAGTGGGGAGGACAAAAACCCACTGGTTGTGCTGGTTAACCCAAGCTTGGGAGAGATGTTTAACTCCTCTGAGCTGCTATGTGTGTGACTGCAAGGGGAGAGTCATGGTGAGAAACACCTTGAGCTGTGAACACCTGGTCTCTGCACAACCTAAATTCCAGGGCATCAGTAATGTACAGTCTACCTATGATGCCCTTTGGCAGCTGGTGAGAGTCTGTGCAAGCTGAAGGAGTGGGAAGAGCCACAAATCCCTACTGCCCGTGGCAGAAGGCTGCAGACCTGGGGCTGCCCAGCTGAGCCACCTGGCCATGGTGCCACCTCTGTCCCCCTGGTACTGGCCATGGCTCCCAATGAGCCCAGGGGGGTGCCAGGGGAGGGCTGGGGTTTGCAGCCCTGCCAGCTGGGGAGTTGCTCTTCAGGAAGCTTGGTGCTGCTGAGCAGTCAGAGGGTGGATTTGTGGTTTTTCCCCCTCTTAATAGACAGCCACATACAAATGTTGAAATTCATACTTGTCACTGGTTTCACTGGGGGGCTCCAGCACAAAACTGCTGCAGTCCAACTTTGCTTCTGCAAGCAGCTTCTTGAGGCTTGAAAGTGAACTGTCTGACCCTAGCTGTTGCTGTGCTGTGCTTGGCAAGTCTCTGTGGTGTTATGACAGGGTTTGTAAATGTGGGGTTTTTTGCCTGTGTCCTGGGCAGACTGCAATGCCCAGCTGGGGTGAATAGGTAAAAGGACTCTGAATCTGAAGTCTATGATGCAGTGTCTGTTTGCTCCTTGGTCCTGATGTCTTTGTGCCTTTGAGAATGGGCCTTTTTTTTCCATAAATACAAAAGGAGACTTTAACAGCAAAAGTTGAGATGAGCAGATAACCCTGTGGGGGGTTAGAGGCAACAAATGTGGTACTTGGCCCACTCTTCTTTCTTCTAAATTTTAATGTAGAAATATTTATGGGCTCAAAGACCATCAGAGAGCTGAGTGTGGCTCTCTTCTCCATACTGCTGGAATTGCAACCAAATACCAGGTCCATGTGCTTTTAGCTGAACGCTGTTTCTTATTCATCCACCTCCTGAGGGCTGCAAGATCCCAGAGAGTGTTGCTGCACCCGCGGGTCCCTGGTTTGATGCAGTGCAGTGCCTGGTGCTGGTGGAGGTCTGGGGATGACCGGGGAAGGGGCAGGAGAGCGGGGAGGAGACCTTTCTACTATTTAGGTGAGATCGAGGAGCTCAGAAGCCAAATGTGGCTGGCCAGGTGTTGACCTCTGCCAGGTGTTGCCTGCCATCTGCTGGCAAATCCCAGGGGATGGATGGATGGAGCCCAGGAGGGAGCTGGAAAAGGAAAGCTGTTGTGGTTTGGTGGTATTGCTCTGGCCAGAGACAATACTGTTTCTTTCTGGTAGGAGTGTGGCCTGGATTCAAGGCTACGACACTTCCTTGCCAAAGCAGATGTCTGTCCCCTGAGGCTGGAGCAGGACGAAATGAGGATGATCCCACAGTGGAGCTTTGGCTGCGGAGTCAATGGGACAAAGCCACAAAAGGAAGCAGCCTCTGGGGTGGAGCCCCTCCCTTGCCCATGCTGGGAACTAGCCCAGGATGATCTCCCCCAGCATGCCGAGGAGCCACTGAGCTGCCTGGCTGGGGCTGGCAGAGCGGCGAGGTCTGGGTGAGCGGAAAGCCAGCAAGCAGGTACTCGAGCAGATGGAGTGAGTTCAGGCTGGCCGGCTGGGAGTTTTACACCTCGGGGCAGTGGTGCCTGAGCATATTTACATACCAGAGTGTTCCTGTGGTCTGAGGCCCAGGGAACCAGGCAAAGAGGATCTGTATGTGTTCCCAGTGCAGGAAGAACAGCGTTGTGATTTTTCAGCGAGTGCCTGGCTTCCCCAGATCTCTGCTGTGCAGATAAGTGCTGCTTTGCCTGAACTTTGTTGTTTGCACAGGGAACCTGTTTTCCAGATTATTTGGCATGTATTTTGGCTTCTTCACACCTGAGTTGTCAGGTAACACTGAAGACTAAATTAATATTCAGAGCAAAGCACCTGAAGAGCCCAGGCTGCTGGGTCAGGCACCATTAGTACCATCAAGAGTCACAGCAGCTTTGCCCAAATGCTACAGGGCTGGGTTGGTTGAGCTGGGATGCTTCATCCTCCACACCAGCAGCTGGGGCTTCCCTCCTGCAACAGCCACATTTACCTCCTCTGATGCAGAAGCTCATCAGAGCATCCTGCAGGCAGTGATGCCCCCAGGCAGCCCCCAGGCAGTTTAGGACTTCTGTCCCTTCTGTGAAAAGCTGGGCTGGAATACACATCTCAGAGCTGCCCACTATGGCCATGGTTCTGATTTTTATTTCTCTGTTCCCTTCCCTTCCCACGAGGACTGGATTAGACTGAGTTTTGTGGTTGGGCAGTTAGGAGTAGCACCAGGCCGTGGGTGTGAGCAGTGGGACTCATATGGGACAGAGATGCTAGTGAGTTTTTCTTGAAGTTTGTGGCATTACAGAGAATCCATCCATGCAAAACCAGGCAGTGTGTATGCTCTAGAACTGTATAGTTTTGAACTGTCTCTGAATTAGAGCTACATGTAGGCAGCTCAGAAATTAATCTGGGAGTAGTTCTGGTACCTGGGGACATCCATCCTTGGGGATCAACTCTGGCTGCTGTGACAATGACTTCTTCAGCTCTCAGAGTTACAGGCTTAGGTACCCAAGATGCTTTTTGTTACATCTTTTTTTTTTTTTTTTTTTAAATCCATAAATTGCCCCAGTCTGTCTCTTTTGTCTCCCTCAGGTGCTCTATCTATGCCTCTTTTGCAATAAACATGGAAATCCTTGCAAACAGGTTTGAGTCCCTAACTTGGGATAGGGATTATTACTGGTCATCTAGAGTTCCCACCTGGCAGTGGCAAACCCCACTGCAACATTTTTGTAACAGGACTTGGAGTCAGACATGTGGCCTAAATTCATGGCAGGTATTTGTAAGTGGGATACAATGACTGTAGAAAGAAGGAAGACCCTGCTTAATGAGAGGGCCTGTACTATGTACATGTGCAACATTTGCTGTAAAACTGTAAAAACTGTCCATCTTTCTCTCCTACACACAAAGCTAATTTCTCTCTGTTTTCTTGTGTCTGCCAAGATTCAGTGCTGTTGAAATAGTTCTAAACATTTAGGGCATTGCACAACTTGAGATAACTCTGCCAGACTTGGTCAATAGCAGAGGGATAATAATAGCAGGCTCTTACAAAAAATACCTGTGGGAAGAGATCCTGGTTTCATTTGCTTGTTTGTTGTAAAAGCTGAACTGCTGTATTTGCATTTGTTGGTGCCAAATTTTTTTGCTCCCTTTGCCACGTAACTGAATGGTGGTTTAGTTAACTTCAAATGCAACCTGAAGCAACTCGTGCTCTTGACCAGCTGCTGGAAATCACAGAGCTCAGGAGAAGAGAATCCGGACATTTTCAGGAGATACTTCAGCAGTGAAAAGGGAAGGTGATGCTCAGGGCTTGGCACCTCAAAAGTGCAGAGGGAAAGGAGTCACAGCCCCACACACATTCAGAGCTGCAGCCTTTTAGTCTGCTTTACCTGAGCCAGCTCTTTACCTACCTAGCACTAACATTAAAAACCATACCTTATTCATAACCATCATTAAAAAATGGAGGATTTTCTGTCCTGTGCCAGTAGAGAAGGTGTCTCTGCCTGGGGAGCAGAGCCTCTGAGCTCTTTGGTGGTGCTGCAAGGGTGCTGGCTCCTGTCCCAGGTTGGCTGTTCCTGCCAAGAGCTGTGCTGCTGCCCCCTCTCCAAGCAAGAACCTGATACCAGGGCAAAACCCAGGACAGCTGCAGCAGTCACACACCAGCACACCATTTTGAGACTTACACAGGGACACAAAAATGAGCTGTGCCTTAATATAACTTATTACAGCCAACTAAGCCATGCCTTGCAGAGGAAAACTACAACCTCCACCATAAATCCTCAAGCTGTCACTGCACTGAGGCATTCTGTAGACACAATAAGATCTTAAAAATGCATCAGACAAAATCAAATGGTTTTCTTACAATGTCACAGTAATCCCAATTAGGGCTATAATACATGAATATGTTAGATACATGGTTTCTTAAACAGGGGCTGCTTATGCAAGCATTTCTTTGCCGTGCCTGCTGAGAATACAGCTTCAACAGGGAAACGACATCTGCAAACAAATGAGCAGAGAGACACCAGCAAGTTCTCATCTTGGAGGGAAATTAGCATTTTAATATTGTGTGTTGGGTTTTGCTAGATGGCCAGAGCTTGTGGGTGCTGTGCAATAATGATGCCAATAATTAATAATAAATCTGATGCTAAAATGTCACAGAATCAAGCCTGTTTGCATCCTTGGTGTGCAGCAGGGTCTTGGGGCACAGCAGACACCTCCATCAGAGTATTTTACAAATGGGGATAGGAGAATTATGGTTAAAATTAACATATAAGAGAGGTGGGTGGTAAAAGAGCCACGTGACATGCAAGTCAAGAGAAAACTCTGGTGCTGAGAGAGGAAGGTATTGCAGGCCTGCTCCTGCTCCAGATGTTATTCTGGGGCCGAGCATCCTTTGGCAGCACTGGCTCAGGTTTTCCACCCCCTGCAAACAACTGGTCCTCTTCTGGGCAGAGAGAATGGGGACATGGGGCTTGCAGCATGGGGAGTGGGATGAACAGGATTGGGAGCAGTGCAATGGGGTCCCTGCTACCCACAGGTGATGAGTGGCTCTGCGGGACAGGGGAAAAGGAGCAGGGATGGAGCCTGACCCAAGGGACAGTTCTGGGGCTTTACCCAGCAGCAGGATGGGCTGAGCCTTTGGTGATGGCAGGCTCAGGGACAGCAGAAGGAAAAGGCAGAGCCATCAGCTGGCAGGGAGAATCCATGTGTCCCATCAGGGAAGTGAATGCAGACAGTCTGAGTGCCAGTGTCTGGTCTGGGGACACGTTTCTCTTCCACAACCCTCCATGGAGCTGGGAGGAGATGCAGCTGCAGCTCCCAGATGGCCTGGCTCTGCCATCAGTTACAACATCACACAGCACATCTTGGAAAAAAAGGGTTCAGGAATGATGAAAACCATGTGAAACAGTTTGCATGGGGAGCAGCTCCTCTCATGCCTGGGTGAAGACCACCTATTAAGACACCAAGGGTCTGAAACCTGCCTTGGAGCAGGCAGCCAAATCTCTGCCTGCCCCACGTCCCATCCTGTGACCGTGGGATGCAGGCTAACCAAGAGCATTTATCCCATCAGGGTGATAAGCTTGAGGGGTTTTATTCCCCAGCAAGCTTCTTGGAGGAATGCAGGGAGTGAAAGTTTTTCATAGGCAAGACACATCTCACTACCTGCTAGCGGCATCTGATGCCGTGGTAATTAATTAACAGTGGGCACAGCAGGTGCCTCTTTAGCCTGAAGCCACAATTTCATCACAGGAATTTCCCCATAACTTGCTTCTGATGTGGTTTCTCTGTCAAATGTATCTGTTGCTCTCACTTTTTTTTTTTCTTTTTTTTTTTCTTTTTTTTTTTTTCTTTTTTTTTTTTTTTTTTCTTTTTTAATGATGGCTTTTACTGTTCTCACCAGAGCCATTTGCCAGCTGCTGCATTCAGATACTCCCCACACATGTGGAAGATGCAGGATCAGAGCAGGACTTCATTTCACAGAAGGTGAGAAGGCACAGGCCGGGGCTTCTGACTGGCACCGCTCCCACTCCTGAGTGCCCTGAGCCCAGATTGCTCTTCTCTCTCCCTCCTAAGCCAAGCCAGCCTAATTTCAGCCTTACTGCTCTGGGCAGGAGTTTCTGGGGACTGATTGCTCTTCATTGTTTTATCTCCTATTTCTGTATGTGTATTTTGGAGATCTTTCTCTGAGGTCTGCCTGGGTGGCTTTTGCCCCTTTTCTGGGATTCTAAAATTATCAGCTGATACTTATTCTCTTTGTTGGGTGAAATGTTTGCAGCCCCTTGCTAAATCGGAATGGTTCCTCTCTAATTTGCCTTTCTGTCTTCTTCAAACCCTAAGGAAAGAGAGATATTTTAAGTCCAAATTAGTCATCTGGAAATTGCACTTTGAGGGAAAAACCATGCTGCTCACTGCTGTTAACTGTGTGGTAGGTAAAGCTGAAACCAAACCGAAAGCTGGGAGGTTTAACCCAGGATGTTTTCTTCTCAGATGCCCACTGGGCTATGTGTACTGTAAGAGGAAGAACTGAGTTTAGATCCCTGTTTTCACAGAAATGTTTTGGGGTCATATTGGTAGTGTTTTAATACCTCATGCAAAGTAAAGAATTGAGCCCTGTTTTTTCGTTTAGAATTGCACCCTTCCCTCTCTGCCATGAGATGTCCACAGGTTTGGCATCTGCTGTTGTCCTCTGTGGGCCATGAGCCAGGCAAATCCCAATCTGTGAATGGCTGTACAGGCTCTGAAGCCACAACCTGGAGCACCTGTGGTGTGGATCCAGGCAAAGCAAGGGTGAGCTGGTGATGCTGTGTAGTGAAACGAGGCAACCAGGTGCCACTAATTGCCAGGTAGTGGGCATGAGCTTGTGTTAAGACCACCTATGCCTGATTAGGGTGGGCCCCCACTGCGCATGAGCAGGATTAGGGGGCCAATGAATGGTGAGGTTCAAACTCACAGGCTCAGGTGAGTCCTAAGCAAGCTGGCAAGGCAAGGCGAGGCGAGGCGAGGCACCAGGAGAAAAAAAAAAGAGGGGGGAAATGTTGTAAAATGAGGCAACCAGGTGCCACTAATTAGCAGGTAGTGGGCATGAGCTTGTGTTAAGCCCACCTAGTCTGATTAGGGTGGGCCCCCACTCTGCATGGGCAGGACTAGGGGGCCAATAAAAGTTGAGGCTCAAACCCACAGGCTCAGCTCAGTCCTGAGCAAGCCAGCAGAGAGTTCAGTTGCTCTTGGAGCAATAGCACCGATCCAGGCTAGTCAATCCTAAGGGCTATATGTTCAGAGCACTATTTGTGAGTGTCCCCTAGAACACCTGGTTGGACCTTGAAGCGCCGTGCCCTAAAAGAGGTTTGTCTTGCTACAATGCTATAAAGTAATTTCTCTAGGCGATGGAAATAGGAACATCTAAGAAATGCACCTTCCAAAAAAGGGGTCCCAGCTGGATGAGCAAGAGTGTGTTAGCAATGGTTTTAGGACACAAGGAATGCTCATGCATGTCACCCACAGAACTTCTGGAAGAGAAAGATCAGGCCTGTAATTGGAGCAATAATAGGGGAAAGATCTGCTGTGGTGCACATTTTTTCAGCTACTCCTTGTGTGTCTGCAAGCAGATGGATGTGTGGCTTAGCACTAGGCAGGGCTTTCTTATCCTGCCACCCCTTGCCTCTGCTTAGGACCACATCATTTGCGACCACACCAGTCTTGCCCCAAAGTAAATGATATATCAATAAATCAGGGATGAGACAAATGTTGCCATTACAATTTCATGCAGGATTTGGCCAAATCTGCTCTATTTTTTCTTATGATCAAATTACTTCTTGCACAAATGGAGCTTTGAAGGCAATCTGTAGGAGCTGGAGGTGTGAGAGTACATTTTGTACGTTTTCCACAAATCATCAATTTACACTGGTTTTCACTTGCTGAAGGAGGAGAAGTCTGTAAAATAAAGGGAGCTTTTCAGGGGAATGTAATCACCAAACACACCTCCAGGATTTTGCTTCATTAAAAATGCTGAGGATGTTATTTGCATTCTCAGCAGTAAATAAATTTTTTTCGTCTCTCTGGTGCCCAGACTGCAGCTTCCATGAGGAGCTGTGCCTTCAGACCTTCCTTCTCTCATGCCCTCATTCAAACACACACAAAGGATCACACCAGGAAGCAAGTGATACAGTTGAAGCTCCAGTTTTTTCAGCTCTGGAAATCCAGCCAGGATCCCTGAGTGAGGTTGGGGATATTAGCTGGACCTCCAAAATCAGCATCTGCACAAGCAGGAGGTTGTCTGGAGCCTGATTTCGTTTTATATATATTTTTTATTTTTCAGTCTCAACCAGGCTGTCATGCTGCCTCCCTGGCTCTACAGTGTACACATGCATCTTGGCTAAAGATAAAGTATCACCATCTACTGGCGGCTGAAAGAAAAACGGCAGAAAATTTGGGAAGGTAATGAAATTTACTCTGATTTAGCCAGATACCCATCTGAGATGCTCCAAGGGCTTTGCATTGCCTCACCCTGCAGGTACCCCCCTCCTGAAGCCTCCTTGGCTGCATTGGAGCAGCTGAAACCTGTCAGGGTATTTCTGACTTACCATTGCAGTGGTTGCACCAGCCCTTGGGTTTTTTGTGCAGGAAAAGGTGATGCTCCTGTCACTGCCCAGGGTCTGCATGACACCCTGGGTGACACTATGGTGGGCTGGCGCCGTCGTCACTTGGTTGCCTGGAAATGGGAAACGAAGGTGGTGCCCATGAACTGTGCTAACCCCAGGAGGCAGAGAGCCCTTCCCTATAGAAGCTGGGCTCAGGCCTTTGGGCTGTGAAGGGCTCCATCCAGCTGGGCAGCTTCCAGGCTGCCACAGCCAGGTGTCAAATGCAGAAATGATCCTGTTTCTGCTGTGCTCTTTGAAGGGAAGTGACCAGTGAACCCAGATCAGGGGATGTGAAGATAGGAAGGTATTGTTCACTGCTCTGATTTGTGTGTGTTGAAAAGTTGTAGAGATCAATAAGCTTCAGTGACCAGGAGGCCAGGGAGGAGGTGGGATTATCTCCTGGTATGGCAGGGAGAGCACTCCACAGCCCATAGCTTTGCTGATGCTCTTGTCTGAAGAGTGGGGGAAGGCGTAGCCATGGCTTGGCTTGTGCTCTCCAGAAATGCCTTAGTGGGAGGTGTGGGGCCCCACAGCCACACACAACCCTCAGCAGGTGGGAGAGCGTGGATAGAGGCAGTGATGGAGGGAACAGGGCTGGGGACAGGGTCTCTTTGCTCAAGAACCCCCATAGCTGTCAAGTGCCATCAGCTGATGGCAGTGAGAGGCAATGGGGTACAGACAGTGGTGCTGAGGTGGACCTGTGTCACGGGCACACTCTTATTGAGCAAAGAGAGTGGAGCCCACGGATCTGACCAGCAGTGGGAAATGTACCACCTACACCCACCTGGGATATCTTCTCTCAGGGGCCAGTCCCCAGGCAGCCCATCTTTGGGCAGTTCTCACCAGCACCTGCAGCATCTGTGGGAGATGAAGCAAAGGAGCAAGGGAGATGGTGGGAGGAAGCAGAGTGAAGGAGTATCAAAAAGCAGCTTGGAAACTGGCTGAAAGGAGAACAGCCAAGGACTTGGTTACAATGGTGGAGGATCTCCTTCAGTAATTAGCAGCTCTTGCTTGCCCTGTTTCCCCAAGGTACCTGGGTGACTTGGTCTTCTAATGAAATATTACCTCTGGTTTACATGCAGAGCATGTCAAGGTGGCAGCCACCCTGGAGATTACAGTTCAATGTAGCCACACAACTTTATTCCCTGCGTGGTCATTTGACCCACTTGCTGCATGGGTTTTGAAACCTGGGCTGATGTTTTTGTTGCTGCATCTGCCAGCATCCAGGCTTTAGTGTGGATGCATCCTCTGTTGAGACAGCAGGACAGAAATTGACCATACATTTATGTCAAGTTAGCAGTAAAGGTGATGTGTCTCTTCTTCCCAAGCTACTTGGACCTGTTGCACTGTATACGTGAAAGAGGAATTCCTAGTATACCAGCACCTAGCAGATGGGTCATGTCGACTTCCAGGATAGACCCTTCCAGGCTCTACTAATCCTTGACTTTGCTTGATTGGCAGTTAAAAGGCAATCAGAGGGAAGAGGGACAAAAAGTGAACTATCTTTAGGTGTTTTATCCTTCTTCTTACTGAGAACATTATGACTTGACTTTGAACACCATCATCTCCCCACTGCTGTTTGCAAAGGGCCAACAGAAAGCAAAGAGAAACACCTCTAGGTTTCAAGAAAACTGTTCAAGGTGAGCCCCTCTGCCCATCCATCACTGCTGTTTTCTTCTCTCTTCTATTCCTGTGGGCATTTGCAATGTGCCACAGCAACCACAGCCTGAGTCCCTGCCCAATGCCTGTTGCACACCCCATCTCACAAGTGCCACTGGAGCAACTGCTGAGTTAGGAGGAGTGCCCTGTCACCATCACAAGGCTTTTTAATACTTTGGGGTTTTCCCACAGAATTCTACAATATCAGATTTTCTGTGAAAGGGACTTCAACCTGGGCTCTAGAGAAAGCAAGAATGCTCAGACCCTGGAAGTCACGGCACTGTGGGCTTCTGAGAAGATGAAAATACAGCAACTTGTGTTGCTGGGTGCATGAATCCTTGTCAGGTGACAAAGGAATAGTGCTAAGGGACTGTTTAGGACATGTGTGGACCCTGCTGGAACTTTGTCAAAGTCACAAGCTTTCCACAAAACATTTCAACATCGCTGAAGTGGTTTAATAAAAGACATTTCAGTTCTACCCTTCTTTTGTGGCTAACACGTGAAACAAAGAAAAGAGGGTGATAACATTCAAATAAACCCCCCTATTTTTAGTTTTAAAAAGGTAAGTCTTGCAAGCACACACTATACATTATGATATGGCATTTAATACAATAACTTCTCCGGGCAAGCATATGAAAGAGTAGGATTAAGCATGGAAGAGCTACTGTACATCTAGTTTCTTATTATTTTCTAACTCTCGGTTTTGCATGCCAGCATATGTAATAATACAAAAACAATGTGGCTTGGAGCCAGTGCAAGAGGACAACAGTCCAGCATGAGGAGAAATCATAATTCTGGGACAGCATAAGAAGAAATCATAATTCTGGGACAGCAGAGGCGGAAATATCAGGCAATGGGGCCATCCCCCCAGGCTGGATAGCAGAGCAAAACATTTCCTAGCCCAGGGCAAATGCAGCTGCAGCACCCTCCTGCCTCTCCCAGAAAGCAGAGGAGGACAGAGGTTCATTTTCCTAGGTCACTGCTGCTATAGCCATCACGATTTTTTGTTGTTCTCATATTATTTTGCTTTGATTTGTTTTTATTGGAGCCAATGAAGACACTGAGAGCTGCAAATGAGTAATGTCTGATCTGGAGCCTTGAGCTGAATGTCTTTACTATTTTTCCCTATGCCACCATGAGATACAAGGAAAATTTAGTTACAGTTTTGTGGTCCTTATTTATTGAAAATATCCTTCAAAATGGCAGAGACTGGACAGGGAATTCTTGTGTGCCTTTTGAGATATGTCCATCGATCATTTGCTTGTTATTTTTTCTTGTACTTGTGTTTTTTACAGCTTATTTTGGCAATCTCTTTAAAGAAAAAAATTCTTTCAAGCCTATCAGCAAATCAGACATGTTTTTGTGAACTGTTTTTAACTAACACATCTCTGGAGACTTGTACAAAATAAATACACTTCTAAGGAGGGCATTATAAAAATACCCCACAACTGAAAACAAAAGTGTTTATAATATAAAAATTTGTGCCTCGGCCATTTTTCACTGGTTTTTTGGCAACCACTGAAGTTGGATCAGAGGGAAAATATGTTCCAAAATATATTTTGCAGTGACTATTTTGGATTCAATTGCCCATTTTCTTGTGCCAAGCAGATCAACATTCAAAACACCTTATTAATAAAACTTTCTTCTGCTTATTTGCAAAAGAAAAATATAAGGCCTATTTATGGAGAGAGACACCGAAAAAAAAAATCCATGCCTCCGAATCACGCACATTATAAACCCAGTTGTTTGGTTAGTTCATTGAAACTTCCATGAAGAAAATTCTGCTTTTTTTGGTATTGTTTTCAAAGAGTTGCTTGCTGAAATCAAAGTGCCAACAGCCCTGGGTCTCTCCTGACATTTTTGGGTTTGTATTTTTGTCTGACACCTCTTGGAACTTCACCCTCTCTGCCACTGGGGAGAAAGCGTGGGTTTTCCTTGTCATCTAAAGCTGTATTTACAGATGCAAGTTGAAGTGCTCTTTTATTATGACTTCCTGAGCAATTCCTGCAGATTCCCTGCATCCTTTTTTTAGCCTCTTCAAAAATCTATTGGAACTACTTAGAATCATTGAGGTTTGAAAAGACCTTCAAGATCATCGATTCCAACCATAATCCAGCTACAACAACCACTAAACCATATCCTGAAGCTCCACATTTAAATGCTTCTTGAATGCCTCCAGAGGTGGTGGCTCCACCACCTCCCTGGACAGCCCATTCCAATGCCTTGCCATTCTTTCAGTAAAGAAATTTTCCCTAATATCTAACCAAAACCTCCCCTGGCACAACTTAAACCCATTTCCTCTCATCCTATCACTAGTTACTTGAGGGAAGAGACCAACACCACCCTCTCAACAGCTTCCCTTCAGGTATTTGTAGAGCAATAACATCTCTCCTGAGCATTTTCTTCTTCAGACTTAATAACCCCAGTTCCCTCAGTTGCTCCTCATACAACACACCCTCCAAAGCCCTCACCAGCCTCGTAGCTCTTCTCTGGACATGCTCCAGGACCTCAGTATCTCATACTGTGGCACCCAGAACTGAACACAGCACTCAAGCTGTGGCCTGACCAGGGCCGAGAACTACCTTGTCTAAGAGAGACCAGGTTTCTTTGTCATTTTATGCCAGATTTCCTCTTTCCTAAGGGCTGGATTTTGTACAACGAGTTTTTAAAGTACATCTTCATCCCACAGCAAATTAAAGACATTTTGCTCCGTGAAATTTGTGTCAATACAGAGCAACCTTGGTTTACTTCTTATTGCCCAAAATTCAGAAAGGAAAAATATTCTGGAGAGCACAGGACATCTCTCTCAGGGTACAAGAGCCATATCTCACCTAAAATACTAGCAGTGAGTTTGTGAACTCTGCTTGTGAGCATCCTTCTGGCAATGGCTTTGTCCACTATATGTCCACTCACCACTATGGTTAGTGTTACTGTAACTTGCTATGTTTAGCTGAAGTATTGTTTTCACTTTGACACACTGTCCCAAACACAAGGATATTTGCAATGCTCGTGAAATCTTTCAAGCCTGAAGAACATCTGAGGTGTTTTGGAGATGTGGAGCCACCCCACTCAACACATGGAAAGGACTCCAGGAAAAGCTTCTTTTTTGGCAGCTCCTCAGGGAGGTAAGAACGCACGTTTACCAGGGCATACAAATTTTGTTGCATGTTGATGCAATGTTCCTTCTCTGAACACTGAAGCACTTTTGGGAAAGTTACCCTAGAGTACATTTCTGCCGAGTCAGTGGGTAAACACAGATTCAAACTATCAATCACACTGTGGCAGAAGAATTTCAGGTTTAGAGGATTTCATCCGATATTTAAATAAATTTACATCTGCAAGAAGTCTTCATTGGTGTTATAATCCTGCTACAGTAATACTTACATAAATATTTATCTACTTGAAACAGGAAAGCTGAAACAGCTGTAATATTATGAATAGAAATTCTGTGAAAGCTTCACAGTTAGCAACTGCAGCAGGGTTTATGGCTAGCCTGGTGTCAATAATTGCACTAGACATGAATAACCTCAATGAATATGAGGCTCTGATTTGTTCTCAGATGCACTGTTAGAGGAATTACCTAGCAGAGGAATTATCCATATACCTGTACTAGTAAGGTTCATATAAGTAGTACTGATACAGTTATTTCAAGTAGCTGGGATTAAAAATGTGCCTCTTACAGTTTAGGTTACAATGATGTCTTTGATTTCTGACGTGGGATCTAGTTCTATACAGTGTAATTAAGAAGAGTAAGAAGATCCCAGTTATCTTACATAATGCTTCCTTTCAGATTTTTTAGATACTTTGTAGATTCGGTGAAGAATATGGGATCTTTCTTACACAGAGGAAAAATGGTGTTGGCTATAGCAAGAAAATGGATTACTGAAGTATTTAAGGATTTGCTGCTTCTAAAGTTACATCTTATCATCTTCACTGGAGCTGGGAAAGCAGTTAGCTCAGCCACCAAATATGTTTATCAGATGTTCCCAGCATTTCCTATGAAGAGACTGCGTATGAAAAGATGGCTAAGAATTGTGTAAAGGCACATTGCCCCTTTCTTCATAAGAGGTAAATCTTGTCATCAAATGCAAATAATGCATCTGTTATTTTGACAGATGATTCAAATGTGTAAACAAATTCTGATTTGTTTTCTGATTTGATTCTGATTTCTGGATTTATGAAGCAGTGTGTGGGAATGTTATTTCTTAGTGGTCTGTAAAACACTGTAAATACTATAAATAACATATAATTAATAATCCTGGTAGTGATCAAGACTGACTATACTTTCCAAACAGATTTTTTTTTCTGGTAAGCTCATTTTTTACCACTTCATTTAGCTGCTATGAAAGTGAAGGCAAAAAGTCACTTTCCAGACACATCTCTTGGTTTGGTGAGAGAAGCCAAGCTTGGCAGAGCCTCTCTGAGACTGACCCTGCATGAACAATTTGCTTTAATATCTACAGGGCACTTCTGAGTGCTTTTAATGTTGTCTCTTTTCCACTTGAAGTGAAATAGCCTTTTGCTTCTCATCCTGCTTTAAACTTTTGGACACCTTCCTTGTGTGAACAAACTGAATGACACCATTCACCCACAGGCTGTAGTTTGAGAATCTGAGTTCTTCTGAAGGTTAACTGCAGAAGCAGCACAATGACTGCTCAGAGAAAGATACTGAACTGGGAAAGAGTGCTGCCATGCCAGAAGAGAGGTTCTGTCTCCTTGAGACTCAAACCCTTTGGATGCTTTGATGCCTGCAGAATCTCATGACTTCCTCTCCTCTCCTCTCCTCTCCTCTTCTCTCCTCTCCTCTCCTCTCCTCTCCTCTCCTCTCCTCTCCTCTCCTCTCCTCTCCTCTCCTCTCCTCTCCTCTCCTCTCCTCTCCTCTCCTCTCCTCTCCTCTCCTCTCCTCTCCTCTCTTCTCCTCTCTTCTCCTCTCTTCTCCCCTTTTCTCCTCTTTAGCCCCTGTAGCCATCCTTGAGTGTCCTACTTGGCAGTGCTACTGGGTCTGGCATGGTTCTGCCAGCCTGTACCACATCTTTGGGGAGAGTGACCAGCACCGTTTTTCATTGCTGTTAATTTCCTTGTACTTGGTAAAGAGCAGAACTCAGATTTAAAACACTTGGTTGGCTCTTGGTATAAAAAAATGGATAAATAAGCCCCTAAGGTCAGTGGTTTTGATAATAATTTCATTTCTTTTGAATACATCCATATATTCAGCTGCAGCAGCATTTTGTTATGGAAATGTATTCTTATTTAAATTATGCAAATAAATATTTTCATAAATTTGTTTTCAAACCTGATGGGTTTTACTATATGTGCCTACTACCACTGTGTGATGAAAAACTCTGAATAACTATTGCCTGTCCATCTTCTCTGAGACAGTCCTGATTTTATGGGCCTCCCACATATCATATCTCTTCTGGGTGGATCTACCCAAGTATTAGTTTGTGTAGTTTCCTATTGCATGGAAATTACCTTCTCCACCCTCTTTCATTTCCCCTCAAGTTCTAGAATGTCTATTTTGGGGTGGGAGGACAAAAACTATGCATGTGCAAGACAAATGTGCCTCATGGATTGGCACAGGAGCAGGCAGACTTTTTATTTTGTTCATTAAAATTGAATCACCAAGTCTCAGATTGAGCACCTTGGCTCAGTGCAGTTCTGTGTGAAAGAAGAGACAAGGAAGTTACTCTAAAGCATATTGTGAAAGAGGAGCATCTCTCTAAAAGTGCTGCTGCCATCTGGAACCTTTCCCTTAGCCAGTTAGTTGCCATCTTTATCCATGATTCATTGCTAGACTAACTCTTTCTGAAAAATCTGATCAGGTTTATACCTTAATCTGGAATTTTAGAATAAATAAATAAAAAAAAAAGGGGATGGTATGAGAAACCCATGGGGCATTCCACAGAAACATCAGCTGTACAGCAAGACTGTGTCAGGCTGTAAAAGTGGGAAAGAGAAGTCTGGGACTTCACCTGATTTCACCCTTCAAGTGTTTGCTCACTCATGCTCAGACATTGGCCTCCTCAACTCAGACCAGCAAAATCTCCCCTGTGGAATGACAGGCAGATGACACAAAAACTTCATGAACCAGTTCAATCCTGTGTTTTGTCTTTGTTTTCAGATGAGCTGGTTTTGCTGTGCATTTGCATAATGAGGAAATTATGTGGACACACAAAAGGGAAGGGAAGAAGAAGGCATTTTTCCAAGAAAGGGACATAGCTTGTCAGAACAAGCACTTTGGTAACAAATCCAAAGCCACAAATTGGCTCTTTTTGTCCTCTCTGTCTTTTTTGTGCATGCTTCAAATCAATCATAGTTTGTTGTTTCACAAATAAATGGAAGAAAATCCATTATTTTACTTCTTCCAATTCACAACTGTCTGCCCATTTTCTCCAGCTGAATTGAAGCAGTAAGAGGATGGCAAACCTGATTTTTCCCTTTACCCAAGTTTATCTCAGTAGTACCTCTCCCAGGATGATTTGTGTTTATATACTGGGGAGTCTCAGAGAAACATGAGATGTATGAGATGAGCACAAAATCACTCCCGTTAGTTTCTTGAGCTGCTGATATCACAGCTGTCAAAATACTGGGTGGGTTAGTTTTGCAACCAAGTGCCTATATTAAGCCTTTTGACACAGATTTATGTCTTTCAATGCTGTCCTTTGGAAAATTCAGATGTGCATCCTGTGTGATTTGTTCAGAACAGAAACAATATTCAGTACCACAAAATAATTGTCTTGAGAGAACTGGAAGTTAGGGTTAGAGAGAGAACTGGAAGTTCTCTCAAGTCCTTGAGCAATGTGCAGACTTAGTTCAATCCTTTTCAAGTCAGCCAAGCAAATTCAAAAGTAATGGGAGCAGAATTCTGAGTAATCGCTGCTTTCTGCTTGAAATCTCCCATTGGCCATTGTGACAGGGCATAGGAGGAATACTAAATAAACTGTTAATCCCAAGTGCCTGTCAAGAACTCACTGAGCACACCTGCCTCACTGTGGCCTTTTAGCATATAGCAGGCATCAGCACATCCAGTACAAGATAAATTGGGTCGAGTGGGAGAAAAATGATTGGGGAAAAAAAAAAAAAAAAAAGGTGTAATCCAGGTCATTTCCACTGCAAGATTTAAGAGCCAAGTGTATCATAGGGAAAGCAAAACAGCAGAAATGCTGCAAGTACATTTGCTTTGCCAGTATATGACCAAAGTTCACGCTGTGCTTTCACATCAATGTTTGTTCAAAGAACAGCAGGACTTCATGAATCTTGCAGAAACACATTTACCTATTTCAGAAATTAAAAGGAGGAGCAACTTTGGCTGTCACTGTGTTAAACCAGTGGTGGCTGTTGGTGGCTTGCTTAAGTGAAGGAGAACACTGGAAATACAAAGGTTTTTTGGTGCAGGGTCTGTACTATGGAGTGTGAAGTGCCACCTGTTGTGGGTCTGTTGACACAGACATGGACTACCCAGTATGGGAAACAAAAGAGTTACAGTTAAGGGCATAATACCCAACATTTCTAGCAAATTTGGTCAAAATGTGTAGGTTTTCCTGTCTCTGCTCTGTAAGAGTGTTGGTGTGCCTGCAAGCAGACAGAAGACCTGCTTGCTAGGGCTTCTTCTGGAAAGTCCTTATGGTAGCATCTGTGTATGTGCTGCTTAGCTCTGATGGTATCTTCAGCTCCTTCTGCTTTCCTTGCCCTACTTCTGTGTGGAAAAAATATCTGGAATATTTCTTGATAAGAGTAGCTGCTCTGTGCCTCTTAAGAAGGATGTGTCAATAGGACTTGGTATGAGTTTGTCTACAGGGTTGTGCTTGCACAAGGTTATAGAATTAGAGTTTGGACTTGCTTTCTAGACATTTGTGGATTTCACCTTGCTCCACTTTGAAGTAATCATTACAGCTTTAAAATGTTTACATAGCCTATGTCAGCCTGAGATTAGAGTTTCTGAGAGAGGGATGCTTGGATGAGTCTTTGGAAACTCAGCTAAACAAGCCTCTTTTTTCTTTGGCTTTTCATAGTCTAAACGCTATCAGTCCAGTGAATGCAAACTTACATTTTGTATGCCCAGCTGGCATGCAGGATAGGAATGATTCTGTAATTCTGTGCAGTGATAGCTTCTGAATCTATTGACAAAGCTGCCTAAATTTTTTGCCTTTGAATGAGACTTTTTGATGAAAGTACCTGACATTACCTGGCTGCATATCTGTATAATCTCTGATTTTTTTGCCAAAGACACAAAATATGCCTTTCACTTTTAGTACTTTTCTTGCAAGAAGGAAGAATTTTTTTCCCAAAAAATTCATTTGTACTTCATTGCTCTTCACCCTATGCTAAAGGCATGCTACATTAGGATATAAGTAGCTCCTACTGACATATGGATTGTAATTTCTACTTGTCTGCTTTATTAGCCAGGGTGCTATTTTGCAGTATACAGTACACACAGTATGTACTCCAGATTCCTGACGTGCTTGTACTTGGCATTCTTCCTGCTCTGAAGTCTGTGCTGCTACTTCCTCACTGCTGAGACCACCAACAGACATGATATGGGAGTCCAAAATGTGGTGGTTTAAGACACTACTGGCACTCAGGTCCAACCCACCTTTCTGCCAGCACAGGCAGGGCCAAAAAAAATGAAATCTGTACCTCAGCCAGCCTGTTTCACAGACCATATATTTGCTGAGGCATGAAGCAGAGGGCCATGGAGCAGACAGCTGGTATTGGTATCATCTTCAGTCACTTCATCTAAATCTGTCAGATCTCTCTTGACTGCATCCTTGGTTACTCATGCTAAATAGCTCAAGCTAACATGATATGTTGCTGGCTTTTTTTGCACTGTTAAGAAGCCACAGTGCTTGTCTGTGAGGTCTCAAAGCAGCTTCGGTTTCCAGCAGAGATCCATACCTTGGCATGGCAGTAGCAAATCAAATTCTGTTGTTGCCAGCATGGTTTAAATAATCAGCTGCAACAAGAATTTCATCTCATCAATTTTTGTTTCTAAGTAAATTTATAATCTAGAAGGCACCACTTGAATGTCTGATTACTTGCATAGCAAAGGATATACACTTTCAGCTTGCTCTATTATTAATGTATTGATAAATATCTCTCTGTATGAGAATATATATAAAAGAATATCTATCTCTCTCTTTCTAACTACCTACCTACCCACCTACAAAGAGAAAAACACCTAATTTGATGAGGTTTAGAAAATGTGAAGGGGTGGAAAATCCATCAGCACCGTTGGGGTTGATGGTTCCATTAATTACCTACACCTTTTGCTCTGGAGATAGATCTTGTTTCTCATTTCAATGAATCTGGTTTCATCTTTCAGGTTTTGGCTCATGTTATCTCTGTCTCTTCTAGTGTTCAGGGACATTTGGTAATTGTATTTTTTCCTTCTTCAGGTTCTAGTGCAGAATAAATTCTAGGAACTTCTTAGTTCTCTTAATAAGATCCCAAAATTAAACTGTGAGCTTCCTTCCCCCTTTTAAAAGTTTTTTCTTCCCAATATTTGTTATTTCTGTTCTCCTATATATAGAACAGCACAAGAAGCACAAAACAGCAAATCATAACTGGTATAAAATGCAGGATATTCTAAATGAGGCATAGTCTAAAGATGCTTTGTCTGTTGCTTGATTAAATACAGACTGGCAAAGAACAGTTTTGTAACTCTGCTAACATGTTGCAATCATACATGCTGCTGTTTTAGGAGGGCTCTGGAGAGTACACAAGGCCATGTTGTCACTCTCTTGGTCACATTAATGGTGAGGAAGTCGTGCTGAAAACCTTGGAACAGAGAGAGCTTGTGAGACTGTCACTGAGCACTGTGTCCCCTGCCAGGCTTTGTGAAGCTGAGTCCTGGCTAATGTGTGATCACTGTTCTTACAGGAAGGGAGAATACATATTAAAAGAATAATAATTGAAAGAAAAATGGAGACTTTAGGATTTTGAGTGTACTGTGTTATGCTTAACTAGAGCTCTCTCTTTGAAATTTTTCTTTAGATTAAGCTTTCACTAAAAGATATTTCTAAAATGTCTATCTGATTTGTCTGATTTTTACAAGGCATTCCTGAAGAACTCTCTCATAGAGATATCATATAATTTAGTTTCTGCTTTCCCTAGATGGCAAAGTCTACATGTACACCCTGTAGGTGTAGTCCAAAACTGAAACGATATTCAGATAAATTCTCATTGCCATCTGCCTTTGCTTTGAGCAAATTGGTCTGCTGGAAGGTGACTCTGACCTCTAGGGGTGTTGGAACTAGATGATCTTTAAGGTCTCTTCCAGTGCAAACCATTCTATGATTCTCTGACTCTAGACTATGGGGTTTTGTTAGCCCAAAGAGTTTAGATGCAGTAATGACCTACAAAACTTCCTTTTTTCTTTCCTGCACATTTAACTTGCTTTTCTAAATTTCTGAATTATTTTTTTCATTATTCAAAAAGGATGTTTAGTCATATTGGACCAATGAAGAAAATTTCAGTGATGAAGTACACTGTTCATATGCATTTGTCATCTGTATGGTTGGAATAACTTCAGACTAAAAGATAGTGTGGAGGAAGAGCTCTTGAAAACACTAAACTCAAGTGCCTCACACTGAGTTGTCATGGTTAGATGTAACCTTGCAGGTGTCAACAGTACAACTAGGAGACACTCACTAGGCTTCCAAAATACTTTCTTGCTCTGAATATAATCCTGAGTGAGATCTCTAGAGGAGTCTTTTGTGATTATTCCAGAGCCCCATCCAGGAGAGAGTGGAAATAAAAACATAGCCAAAGCCATGGCAAATTTCTGTGTCCTGCTACAACTGCCCAGGCCTCCTGTTTCAGTAGCAACAGCAGGGAAAAGAAGATATATTGAGCATATTTGTCTGGTAGTGGCTGTCAACAGATCACTCTCCCATTAACCTTGCTACAGTTCTGGTTCTTTCAAGCTGTTGAGAAAATGCTTGGACTGTCATGAGAAAACAAGGAATAGCACGGTTCCTTCCTTGTAGTTCAGGGGAATTCCAAAAGGTTTTCATAGCTTGGTGCACATGCTGATCCTCTTTATCAACCTACTTGCTACACTACTGACCATGTTTTGAAGTCTGTTAAATGTATAACGACTCACAAACTGCTGCAGTCTCATTGCAAAACCCCCAAATTACCGAAGTAAAACCCATATCATGGTTTATTTTATTTTCCAGCAGAAAAAAATCACCACCTGCAAGATTTCCCTGCTTTTTGTAAAGACAGCTTTTCTGCAAGCTTTTTTCAGCACCACCAGTTCAATGGCTGACTGACATTTTATGCAAATAAGATCCATTTGGGTCTTAGGCTCTCAAAGTCTCCACTGTGTTTTCATTGATAAGTGCAGATGAAATGGTCCTGCAGGTTTTCCCTGGAAGAGAACAGAAACTGCTGACTTCAAAACCAACATGGGTTACATTCAAGCTATGCTGTTGTTGATTTTAGTGGTGGTGGGGTTTCAGTAGTGTGACAAAAGAAGGCATCAGGGATCACTCAGGGATGGACTTTAGCCCTGTACTTAACCTGGGTGCTGTGGTAGTAGTTAGATCCTGCACTTTCTGTGATACCACTTCTTACCTGTTGGTTACAAACCTCGTCAGAAGGGGAGGGAAACAAATGGATCAGAAATTGGCTCCATTTAAGAAATCATTACCGGTGTATGTGGAAAGGTGCTGGCAACACTACCAGTTACCTTGTGTCCACACCACTTCAGTGTTTAGACTTCAGATGTAATGTGAAGCTCAGCATGCATGCATGAGTGTATTAGAACCAGATCACAGGTATGTTTGTCTTTTGTCTCTCATATTTTGGTGACACTGTAATTTTACTTAAAAAGAGCAACAGCAGAAACAACCCTTACCAGATGCCAGACTTTTCATAGTGGGAATGACAAACTGAAGAAGATTATTTTGTTAGCCATCTCGTCTCCCATTACAAGTTGTTAAGATCACTTCTTCAAGGATTGTGCAATATTGAATGCCTCTGTTGAAAAACAACCAGCTTGTGAGAACCAGAACTGAGGTTAAAACTGTAACTGGAGCTTTTTGTGATGAGCCAATGTATATCACCCTTGCAGGATTAAAAGACCAACACTTTTAATCCCAGGATTACCCTGGAGAGTGTTGTCTATTGTGAAAACCCTCAGTCTTCCCATTCCAGTGATTTTCAAAATCAGTACTGGAAAAGGAGAAAAACCTCCTTCCAGTTCCTTCTGCTAAAAAAATCCCTAAAATTCTGAAGTAAGTAGAGCTTGGATGTGGATGGTCTCATCTTGACACATTAATTATAGGTATCTTTAATTTCTTTTTTAGATGTTCCCTGTATTTTCTGTAGCACAAGAGATCATCACACAGAACAATCCTTTGGAAAGGGAGCTGTGTACTGTGTGTCAACAGTACTATGACTTCTCCTAGGTGAGTCTGGTGAAAAAGAACACAGTGAGGGATATGGGTGCCTAAAAGCTCAGTTATTCCTTCATGTAGTATTGGTGTGACAGGGTGGGAGGGAGGCAGGCTTAAAGCATGTTGTGTATCTTCCCAGGCTAGAAATAAAGAAGGCAATTGGTGACTTCCACATCTTTAAGAGAGCAGACATTGCAGACATTACAGTAATAACCTTCAGAAATGCATACACGTGGGAGTTTGGTATTAACTTTAATAGGAGTGAGTGTAAACCTCCTTTCTTTACTCTGATACAGGTAGTAAAGTCATGATATTATCAAAGAGGCAAACACAGGGAGAAATGTGTGCAAGAATGTCTGCAAGAGATTCCACAAGGAGGAAACTATGTATCTCTCTAGGTTTAAAAAATGGTGTTGAAAGGGATTTCTCTATTTCCTGCTTGACTTATACACCAAATATAGATCTCACCTATACAATAATGCTGTTGAAAATTAATGAATTTACTTGTTGTAGGAGGTAATACAAAAATAGGCACAGAAACAGCAATGCAATATTTAGACAGAATATTTACTATTTGGTGGTATTTGTTTTTGCAAATAACTATTTAACTAGTGTGGCTCTATGGAGAAAGAAATACTTCATTAAAGCAGCAGTGCTGCATTCAAACACATACCATTTCAAAACTGGAAAATATTCTCCAGAGAAAAAATAAGGATGATGAAATTTAATGTTGATATTTATAAGGCAAAAACTAAGCAATACAAAAATTCTTACCGAAAGCAAACCCATCTGTCCTTAGACTTACTAGTTTGCATAGCCTAAGAAAGTAGCATCAACAAATTCTATACTTGGTGGTGTTAAAAATGTCCTTTGCAGGTGCAAAGAGACATGTGGAGAGCTTTGTTAAATTTAGCAATACCTCTGAAACATTCGGGTGAGGTGAGGGGCCTAAAAGCGTGCTTGCTGTGAGGAACAATCCTTTGCTGAAGTTACTATTCAGATTCCCCCTTGTGTAATGCAGCATTTGCTCATTTAGCTGGTCTGGTCAGGAGTCACTCAGAGCCAAGGAGCCTGACAAACATCTGCTTTTTCCAGGTCTGGGCTGGAACAGATTGTCACCCCGAAGTCCCAACATCTGCTCTGCACAAGGAACAGTTCTGGCGCTTGCTTGGTGCCAGCGTCTCTTAAAGGCACATTTCACCACAAGGCGGTGAAGCCTGGCAGCCCATGTGGTTGCAGAAATATTTGGGTCAGGTTTTGGAAAGAGAAGGCTGACTTCCTAGGATTTAACAGGAGTTTACTTCTTAGCTATTTCAGTGCTTCCTAAGAAAGAAAGTATGCATATAAAGAGATTGGACTGGCTAGGATTTTTTTATTGCTTTTCACTTTGTGTTGTTGTTTTTCTTTCCCTTGTGCTTTTTGTTTTGTTAAGAAAAAGGAAAAAAAAATGCCCAGAAGGAGCTCATGCAATCTGCTGGACATATGTCTTTAATCACAAAATTTAGGTTGGATGGAGACTTCAGAGGGCATCTGCTCCATCTCCCCACTCAGACCAGAAGCAACTTTCAACTTTCATCTACCCAAAACAGGAAGTAAAGTATTCCGAGGAGGAAAAACCTTAAACATGAGAGCTGCACCTGCAATAGTTTTTTTCCTGTATCTTGCCTAATTCTCAGAGCCCAAAGCAACTGGGCTGCTAGACCATATCTGTTCCAACAAAACCCACTGCTAAGTTAAATACAAAGGTCTCCTGTTGCAACTGGCTCAAACAATTTCAAACTGATTGTTTTGGCCTACTCTGGATAAGGCAGAAAATTAAGTCCAAATATAATTGAGGGATCATTACAAATTGGGGAACTAATGACAGGCGTGCAAATATGGGACACATTACATAGTTTATTAAATAATAATACTGTTTTACATTGTGTGCTAAAATGTTGAAAAACATCCTGTGTAATATATCCAAGCAACAGGAGATTATAAGGTTTATTAAACGGATTCTTTTTCAAACGATGTCCTGGGAAAAATCTTATTTATACACACCTTTAATCGAAAACATCCCTAAGGAATACGCTTGAGCATGAACATATTGAATCATAAATTACTGTCACAAAGAGATTTTAAGCATCTTGTAATTTCATTTTTATGTGTGCGGGCGAAAGGGAAGGGCATGCTGCAGATGCTGCCCGGCAGGACTGCCAGAGGGACCCATCTTTCAGAGGAAGGTATCCAAGGTGTACACCCCAGCCTGTCTGACAGGTAAACGCTCTCCCTCGGGAACCAAAGCGCCGAAGCAGTACACACAGGAATTACAGGACCCCCCTCTTACCCAGGGACGTCTGCCCAGCTCCTTCTCCTCCCGTAACTCCAAGTCAAACAGTTCCACCGGGGCTGCCCGTCCCACCGGCCCCGCCGGGCTGCCCGTCCCGCCCGGGGTCGGCGCTGGGGGCGGTTGGCGGTGACCGTTGGGGCGGCGACCGTTAGGCGCGCGCCCGCCCCCCGGCCCTCCCTCTGAGGGGCCGCGCCCGCCGTCCTTGCCGCGGGGCGGCGGGCGGGGCGCTGTACCTCGCCGGGGGGCCGGGCCGGGTCGGGCCGGGCCGGTGACTCCTCACCGCACCTCGGGGACAGCAAGACTGAGGTTCCCGGCTTGCTGCGTCCTCGCCATGGCTCCCAGCTCCGAGAGGATCTTCGACTTCCTGGGACACTTCGGCAGGTACCTGCGGGAAGGGGGGCGCAAATCCGTCCCGTGAGGAGGCCGCGCTACGGCCCGCCCTCCCGCGCTGCTCTGTCTGTCTGTCTGTCTGTCTGTCTCTCTCTCTCTCTCTCACACACACACAGACACACAGACACACACACAGAGACACACACGGGCAGCGAGACTGTCAGACACGTGTGTGCAGGCACCGAGGGACCCCCAGAGGTGCAGGGTATCACACGCAGGCGGAGGCTGGCACAGAGGGACATCCCTGTGCATCGCATGTGCTCGCGGCAGTGCAGAGGCTGCAGGGGGGCAGTCACAGACAAACAGCGGGGAACTGGCACACCGCACCCTGCACCGCGGCGTACAGGCAGGCACTTCCCCTGTATGGCCTTCCGACACATGCTGCCACCCGGGCGTGTGGTCACGCACGCTATGCACGCACCTGTGTGTAAGCCACGGTGATATTTGCATCCACGTTCACGACCTGTTCACACGGAGCCTCACACACCTGTAGGCACTGTGTGTGTTCATACTCTTGCAGGCATACACATTCATATACATGCACTGTTAGGCACTTAAGTTTTAACACATTTCTTGCACGTGTGAGCATGCACAGACAGAAACACATGCACTCACACACAGAGGTGACAGAAGGAGGGTACAAACAGTATGTATAGCAAGTATTGTGGTACACGCAGGCAGAATGTTTCTGCAAAGATGCACAGCCCTCTTTTGTGTTTTTATTGAGGTTGGGATTGTTGTATGTGGTTTATGGATATGGAGTATATGTATATAAATTTACTGGCAAAGGACTATCTGTATGGTAAATCGTGTAATGCCTTATGATGCCTTGTGGTGAGTTTTCTTCTATGTGGTTTGTGGTTATGATGTGTGTATATACAGACCTGGGTTTGTTAGGTGGGATGCACAGGTGTGGTGTGTGTGCTTTTGTAGCTGTGGATGCAATGCTGGTACATGAGACTGCTTATCACAGTTAATGGAGAAGGAATGTTTGGCAAGGAAATGAAATTTTAGAGGATATTAATTGTAAGACCAAGAGGCAGTCATCCTCACTGTGGGTTCTGTCATGTACTTTCACAATGCCCTGATCAGCATGCATTTTGCAGGTGCGTACTCCTCAGAGCACGTGTCTGGAATACACCCATGTGTCACAATTTGGCTACTAGGGACATCGCCCACCCCACAATCCTCACCACCCCACCCCCCATTCTTCTATGGGGATGACCCTGTTGTGGTCAGTGGGACAGGCTGGGGGGGTTGGTTGGGGATAAATTTAATGACATCCAACAAGGGCAAGTGTGGAGTCTTGCATCTGGGAAAAAACAACCAGGAGACCTCTCCATTGACCAGGAGAGGTTTGGGACTGAGCTGTTAGAGAGCAGAGTGGGGAAAAGGACCTGGGGGACAGAAGAGTGACTATGAGCCAGCATTGTTCCTTGGTGTCCAAGAAGGCAAATGGCATTCTGGGCTGTGTTTAGTAGGTGGAGAGATGTTCTCCTCCCCCTCTATTCTGCCCTGGTGAGGCCACATCTGGAATATTGTTTGAAGAGAAACTTACTGACTGTGAGGGTGAGGGAGCACTGACCAGGCTGCTCAGACAGGTTGTGGAGTCTCCTTCTCAAGAGATTCAAAACCCACCAGGACACCATCCTGTGTAACCTACACTGCTCTGTAGTGTTTGTGACCACCCTGTGGACACCATCCACATCCAGGGCATCCAGGACACCATCCTGTGTGACCTAATCCTGCTCTGGAAGGGGGGGTTGATCTCTCAAGGTCCTTTCCAGCCCCTGGCATTCTGTGATTCTATGATTCTCAGTTTAAGCTGTTGAATTGCAGTGTTGCACTTTCTAGCTTGGTCACCAGTGGGCTAGCCTAACCTACAGTGTCAATCTATCAGGGGAAAGCAGAACAAAGCCTTGGAGCTCCTTTTAATGGCAGTAGTGCACAGCTGTACTCTGCAGCAAAACCGGCTCGTGATGGGTGTCAATAGCCTCTGCAGATGGTTAGGATAGAAAGACTTTTTCTTTGCTTAACTAGGACTGATGCTTAAAGTACACGTTTGGTCAAGTTGTGACTCACATGCATATCTACCGAACAATATCTCTTTCATTATCAGTTCTGGGTCAGCAACAAAAATACTTTGTTCTCTGTGAACTAGGAGACAAATCCTAGCAATCAGTTTATTTTGCTGTTGCTCTTTTGTCTTTCTTTTTGTGGTAAGCAGCCATTTGACACTGAATACTGAAACAACATATAAGTTGTTATTCCTAACCACTTGGGTAGTTTTTCTGCTTCAGAACATGTATCAATACTTTATCTAAAAGTTTTCAAAATTACTTCTTGCAATTAAAGGAAGAACAATTCTACAGTGATAGCCTCACATCTAGGGGATAGACTATTTGAGATGCATTTAAATAAGGGTTGCTTTAGCTTTAAGACTTTTGAAATAAGCCACAGACTAAAAAAATTTGCATAGTCATGTTAAATTCATGGCAATTCTAAATTCCAAAGACCATGTACTAAAGGCAAGTATAATAGCAGCCTATTTAAAAAATGTTGTAAAATAACTTTTTAATCTCTTTATACCAATAGATAAAAGATTAAAACAAGAAAAGTTGCTCTTAACTGTAACCATGAAATTAGTTCTGATTTGTTCATACTTATACATCATAAAAACATTGACAGATAATGAATAATTTCTTCAGTTCAGACAGTTCTTATAAGGCCCATGTAACCTATGCACTACATGTCAATTCTGTAGGTTTGCCACAGTCAGATTCTGCACAGCCCAAGCATGACTGTTATTATTTTGAGACTGTTTTGATTTTCTTAGACCCTGACATGTTCAGTAAAGAATGGCCAGCTGCTTATGTGTATTCATATATATATATGTATAAATAAATGCATGGAGACAATATGTGAGCATATATATGAGTAATATATCTTATGCACATCTCTCTATATAATCTATTAATATAAATATACTATGTAAGCCTTTCACTTTGATTCAAGTGATGAATTTTTCAGAATTGACTTTCACATGGATGCTGACAATATTTTGCTTTCCATGTGGATTCTCCTTCAGAAGTCTTTGTGATGCTATAACTCTTACTTGGGGATCTTGATACATGGATAAACAACCACAGATATGTATTGGCTTTTGTTTCCTTTGCCATTAAAGGGAGACTTTATGTCTGTTTGAATTTGGTCATGGTAGCCCATAAATTCAAGAAAATTGTTTTAAACATTGTTCTTGAGTCTGTCTCTGGAGCATGAGATTGCATGCTATTGCATGGGTGAACGAAAAAAAAAACCAAATCCTGTCTGCTTCAAAAGACCTCATCTCTAATGAATTGCCAGGCCCTAAAACTCCTGGTTTTCTTGCATCAAACTGCACCTTTTATCCACACAGTGGCTGCTGGCAGACCATGCCTCTGGTCTGTCCCTTTCTGCCCCTTCTCCAGCCCCTTTCTGCCCCTTCTCCAGCCCCTTTCTGCCCAGCCACTTCAGCTGCAACAACCCACCCTGGGCCCATCAAGTAAGGAGTATTTAGTCAGCCATTTGCCATTTCCAACAGGCTCGTATTGGGAAAGCAGAGTCAGGATTAATGGCCCTAAGGTTGGTAGCGCAGTTTGCTTGACCTGTGGTAGATCTGTATGGTACAGAGGTGATGGCTACTCAGTGGCCTGCAGCAAGAATGCCTGCTGTACCCTGGCTGACCAGCTAGCATATTATATAGCTGGCTGGGGAGCCATGCCTTTAGGACTTGGCTGGCTGGCTCATGCTGCCTGCACATCTACTTCCTTGGTAAACTAAAGCACTTTTAATAACTTCAGTGACTTTAATCTACCAGCAGAACACAGAATTTACTTATCTGGTTGCTAGGGAGAAACATGTTACTTACTTTACACCATGACAGAGTGCTGAATGATCTAATGATCTACATGATCTAATCAGGAATAGCTGTCCAGAGAGAAATCTGGTAAGGTACCTCTTACTGAACATGTGGATGAGAATAAGGATTTGATTTCCCAGCTGGCATGTCTGGGAGCTATGATATGCAGTTTACACAATATGTAGAGTTTTTTTCCGGTGATTTACAGTTTTCACATCTTATCTTGTACTTCAGCTAAAAGCAGGTGGTGAAAATTGTTAAGGAGAGAAGGGAAGGTTGGGTGTCACCGACACTATTTCCAGGTTTCAGAATAAAATGTTTCCAGAAGATTTTAAAAGATAGTTTTTAAACTATTCTGTCTCTTATGAAGTTGAGTAAGTTATCCAGATTTTCAAATGTTGGTTTTATAAATACTATAGTTTACTGGCAGTTAGACTGGTTTCATAGAATCATAGAATCATAGAATTGGCTGGGTTGGAAGGGACCTCAGAGATCATCGAGTCCAACCCTTGAACCACCTTTGCGGTTGCTAGACCATGGCACTGAGTGCCACATCCAGTCTCTTTTTAAATATCTCCAGGGACGGAGAAAAATTAACAACAACTACAGAAACATTCATGTATTTATTCAGTTTTCAACATCTTTACATCGTTGCTTAATATGAACCTGTTGCCTGGCCATGGAGTTGCTACAATTTGGACCTAAGAGGCAACCAATGCTAGCCATGACTGCTAGTTGGAGGAAAGAAACAGGACAGACAGCCTGACTCTTTGGATAGGGTGCTCACCTGTCACAGCTGAACATGGAGTTTCATAGAAATTACTACACTTATCAACAGTTTCAACATTTTCAGTTGATTTCATTGGAGCATTTTTAGTGTTCATGAGTAGGTTGGAGACTATGCTTATCTCAAAAGGAAACTGGCTTGATTTTGTAGAGATATTTTCAATGGATTTCAACAATGAAGACCTTGCTGGTCAGTGTCACAGTAGCAGTATTTGAACATTCAGTGCTAATGCCATTTCTCTTTTCCCTGTTTTGTAGAAGACCCTGGTATATTTCTAAATTCCTTTTCACAAATCTTCTTTTCACATCTCAGAATTTTTCCAGGCTCCTATTTTCATGATGATGTCCTTATCCTCTCATTTCATAGCTCACAGCTCTTGTGATCACATTACATCTTCTGCAAATTGTGCTGTATACATGATACTTCCAGGAGGTTTTAGGTTTGTATCAAATAACAGAGTCCCAAGTATCTCAAAGAATATGCTCACCATTTCTTTTCACAAAAAGAAAATAGGAATACATTCAAACAATGATTTTTTTAAACTCAAATATTTTACAGGCATCTTGAAAGGTTTTTCCCCAACAAAAATACATTTTTCAAGTGGAGAAAAGTACCAGCTGGACATGCAAAGAAATTGATTTTCCTTTTCTAAGTTATTATGGAGGAACAGGCAATCATATTCAGCATTTGAACAGGTGATTAGCTTTAACATAGCAAATTCAAACATTACAAGCTTTTTCTGAAATACTAGTACTAATACATTTAGTGTTCATTACACAAAATTGACGTTTGTTGAAGTTTTGAGTAATTTCCTGAAGGTGAGCAAAATACTGTGGTCTAGAGATATATTTTTTTTAGAAAATAGCAACATATCTGTTTCAAGTTTCAAAATGTATCAGTGGACAGCTGTTTGTGTGCACTGGAATGTGCCAGACAGAAGAATCCCTAACCTAAGTCCTCCTTTGGCTCCTACTCAGGGGTAGTGGTTGACAGAAATGCTTGATAAATGTTCTTCAGCTTTGTAACTATGCTATATTATAACATCTGAATCAGCCTTTGCTCATCTCAGATGTTCATAGGATAAAACAAGTGGGCTTGGTTGCATTTTGTTTTTTCTCTTCTTCTATTATGGAAAGAGGGGGGAATCCAGAGATTTTGCAAAGAGTTCTTGATCCCATTGGTTGAACAGCATCATAATAGCCTTGGAGAACTGAGACAAGCCATGTGTTTTCACAGAGCAGACTCTAGCAGCTTAAACAAAGAACTAATTATGTATGCCTGACAAGGAAAAGTAGGAATACTCCCAAGGCTCAGAACCAAAAGTTGGATACTGGCAAGTCCTCCTGGATAATGGTGAAAACACAGTAGCAGTGTGGTCTGCAAGAGGTACTAACAGGGATACGGGTCATATTTGAGGCAGTTTTTCTGTAGCAACGAAACTGTACTGCATCAGAATGTGCTGGCAACCTCAGCCTGCCTCTTTCTGGGTTGAAAAAAAAAAAAAAGTAGATTATAGTAACAGAACTGGATTAGAAAGTAGATTACAATAACAGGACAATAACTAAATAAAACCAGGATGAAAATTCACTTGTCTATAGTACTACTCATTACTTCTCTAAGGCTACAACCTGCAATGCAAACAAGATTTAGACTTTAAGCTCGTAAGTCAGTTATGATTTGTAAAGCAGCTGCTGAGATTTAGACTGGACCTCTAAAATGCTGGCAACCCCCAGGGTGGATTCTAGACAGAGTTGTGGCATGGACACATTTATGGCAACATAATGCAACTATTGCACATATTAAGGAGCTGATGATCTACTGGTTTGTCCCAAAATATTAAGACTGTGAAAGAAAATGAAATATACAAGGAACTTCACTGTGTGTTTTTTGTCATACCATGCCTGGGACTGGGATATCACTCCTATAAAATCTCTCAGTAATTTTCTCATAATAGTTGTGATTTTCAGCAGCACTAAGATATCTCAAAGTTGGAAGGAAAGGTTTTATAAAGGGCCCCAGCAGCCTTCAACACATGCTATGAAAATTCTTGTGGTACCATGTTGCTGTACTCAATGAGAATGGAACCGAGGTATGTACACAGCTGTCATTTTATTTGAGGCTGCTTGAGGCATGAAGCTATAGCAGCTGAGCAAGACCATGAGATTCTCAACTTCCCAGAAACATAGAAAAAATAGCAAGACTGAGAAAATTTTAACTGAGGTAGCTCTGTCTCAATTGGAAGGCTGAGACTGGAAAAAGTATGGTGACCATCTGTACAAGGCAGATTTTCAAGCACTAATCATGATAGTTGATCTGTCAGATTGTCCACAGACAGATCTTGTCTGTCTTTGAAGAAACTGAAATTACATAGTGAATGAATATATACCAGAATATCACACATTAATAACCAAACTATAATGTTGACCTCAGTCAGAGCAGATGTTCTCTGAAAATCACGTGCAAATGTAGTTTAAACAAGAAGAAGCATCAACTGGATGACAGACTGAACCCTTTCATCAATAAAATATTTTTAAGAAGTGAAGTTAAGCTTCCTCTTCCTATTATTTGGAGGCATTACTACTAGTTAGCAAAATCAGAGGTGCAGCCCCAGCACCAGTGTTGAGGCAGAAAGAGGACAAGGCCCAAAGCCTGTGCTAGTTGTGTGAGGACATTAGTTGTCCAAACCAAGGAACTAATGAGATCATGTCACCAACTTCACAGGCTTGTAGTATAAACTTCAGGCATCTGCCTTAGTCACTTTGTTAAGGGGAAGAGATTTAGACCCTTGAAGGGCAAGATCCATCTGTTTTATTTTCACTGAGTGGTTTAGGACAAGATGAAGAGTGCACCTGTTCTTCCACACTGATTGAAAGGGAGATCCAAATGATCTATAGGGGTCCCTGCCAACTCTGGTGATTTTGTGATTCTGTGAAATTGTTGGTTGAATTTCTTTTCCTGCATCTTTGGAACTACAGGTCAGAAGAACTGGGAAATACCATAGACTTGTTATAGTTCTATCCTTCTCAGAGAGATGATCTGTGTTAGTCCCAGTGTCAGAGCAACTGGGACCTCATCTCCTTTACACTGCATTTTAGGCATTTTGGAGAACTGTTGTCTTTTATAGATTATTGCAGCCAAGCTCAGTTCTGTCTAACCCATTGAAAAAAGAAGGAGCAGTTGGTACAAAAATGGATTTACACAGAAGAATCCTGGTAGGTCTGAGAAGAATCCAGCTTCTTTATTTCATTTTTGTGAAGAATGGGACCTATATATTGATAGAAAATATTTATGTAAGGTTAGAAAACAGTGTTATTTCAGATCATTCCCTTGTATGAACTACCACAAGAGAAAGACTCAAGGAAAAAACCTGACGCTACTGTGGAAGTATGAGCAAGTAAAAGAACATTAGACAATATGTTTCATAAGAAGTCAAAGTGCATTCTTAGCCTTGGAAACAGTCAAAGCTGTAATTTTTATTTCTTTAAATTTGTTTTTAATTTAAATTATTTCCAACTTTAATAGTTTAAAGAGAAAGGTAGTAAAATCATCTTCCTTGAATTACAGGAAACGTAAAGGTTGTCTGTTTTCCATTAAGAACAAAATAGAATAATTCATCCTGTTGGTCATTGAAGAGATAAATGGCTAGTAAAACTAATGAAAATATATATTATTTGGAAAGACAGTAATGCTGTTAAGAATTTGATTTAGCTGCATTAGAGAAGCTGTAGAAGAACTCTTTGTCTAATTAGAATCAAAGACAGTATGTCCGATACCCAAGATCTATTAAAGCAGCACCTGACATTTCATACTATTTAATATACTCCACAATGTGTAAAGCTCTCAGAGGAGAGAAAACAGAATTTTTTTTTTTTTTTTTTTTTTTTTTTTTGTCCTGTGAAGACACATGCTAGCCAAACCAATATCCAGCACTGAAGATGGAAGGGGACATAAGTAAACAAAAATTGGACAGAAGTTCATGACCAGACTGTTAGTCAAAACAAAACAAACTGAAAAGGTCTCCAGTGAAAATTAATCATTTAATAACATCTTATTATGGGGCAGATTCCCATGACTACTGGGGAGAAGGGAGTTAAGGCCTTGTAAGCAAGGGTTACACATACGCAGTGAAGAGGGATAGTTTGGAGCTGTGAGGGAAGGTGAGCTACATATCTGCAAAAGAAGATGAAATTCTGTTTGTAATCAGTAACCTCTTTTTTTTTTTTTTTTTTTTTTTTTTTTTTTTTTTTTTTTATGTGTTTCAAGATAACGTATCTTGTTTTGGCGAAGATAGTCTGTTGGGGACAGTCACTCATCTGACTAAGTGGGAAGATGAGTGGGACAAACTGGCTGACCTTGCAAGAGCCTCTGAACAGCCCTTTTAAGAGCTGATGAACTTTTGATGGTTCATTAGTGTAGACTCCCAAAAAGAGAGGAAAGAAGGAAGCTGTCCTAACTGTCCTAACTGAACTTCAACAAACTCTGTAGGCCATACAAGTTACACTGTTACACAAAGAGAGAAAAGCTGTTAGGTGGATGATACTTTCCTTTTGAATGTACAATGTAGCTGGTAAAAATAGATGTACTTAATTCATACAAAAGCAAAACTGAGTTTAATATAAAGCAATCCTTTGAAAACACCAGATTGTGCATTAAATTGAATCCCTTTCTTCAAGTTGTAGAACTGTAAAATGATAAGTGTAGAATTCCATACAGGTAGAATTGCAATTTGGTGTATTGTCTTTGGTAGCAAAGAAACTCTGTCTGAAATTGAGTTGCTTTACCTAAAGCCATGCCTTGATTTATATGATAACTTTGTCTCAAATTTTAGAAGATACAGTATTACCTGATACATAATTCCCTACATGTAACATCTTCTGAAGTGATTTTTTTTTTTTAATGAAATATCCCTAGAAAGCTAATAAGACAAAGGTGCCTGCTTCAGCTCTTCTGTTTTGTTCTTGCTGAAGAGTCACTGTGGTGATAGTCAAAATGAACAAAAGAACAATGTAGGAGTTGCAAGCGAAGCCAGGAAGAGTAAACCGATCCATTATCCAGGTAATACAATGTAGCCCACAGAAATAGACCAAAAGATCTTAATCAAATTGTAGGCTGCGAAATTAATGCTGTGGGTAAAATTATTGCCTATAGTAAGGAAGAAAGAAACAATGAAGCAACCCAAAATTCCATTACATTTATGTCAAATACATACAAAGATTATTTAAACATAATTTGATCAGCAGAGCTAAGACTCAGTATTTCTAAGTAAAAACTGAGAAAATACTAGTATGTACAGGAATGGCTACAAACATGTGCTAAGAAAGTGATGTACAATATGCTTAAATTTATTAGGAGGGTTTCTTACTTGTTTCAACTTTTTGAGTACTTAAAAAACCCTATAAGAATGAGAACTTTTAAAAATTTTCCAAGTGTGAAGGAACTAAATTTCCAGTATAGAAATAAAAGGCCATGGGTGGCATGCATAACAATAAGTATGGCATGGCTTGCAGAGAATTTATGTGGAAAATGACTGAAAATGAGCTACCTGCATCCAGTTCTTCTTAGGCGTTAATACAATTAGGAAACAAACAAACAAAAAGAGTTCCTAAAAAGCATAATCTAAGTATGACAGCAGTAAAGATGAATTATTTTGCAAAGTAGTATTTGAAGAATAGATTGCTAATTGCTTCAGAAGTGGCAGTTTTCACCACTGTGGAGCAGGCATTTGTACCTTCAACCATACCATGTTTAGAGTTTTGCAATAGAAATATGTAAATAGAGTAACAAGTAAGAACTTATAATTCATACTAAAAACATTCATACAAATTGGTATTATTTCAGGATTATAGATGGGAAAAAACCCAGTTAAAGTAAATGTAGACTTGCACATTTTAAACAAAGTTACTGCAATATGCCATGAAGGAAAACAGCAGACTCATCCGATTTGCTAAATGAGGAAGGAAGAATGAAATGTAACAGTTTATACATGAAGTACTGCCTATATCTCTAAGTAGATGGAGTCTCAATAAAAACATTTAAATTCTGTTAGACATTTTATGGATTATGATGTGAAATTATATACTTATGTGATCTGATGGAAACACTACAGCATGGAATGGAATTAAAAACCTATTTTGGACTGGTCTCCAAAAATAGGCTTACTGAAAGAAAATAAAGATAGTGGAATTGAGTTTTACCTGTGAGAAATAATGCTAGTAATATATAATGCAGAGAGAGAACATGATAATTTTCTTTATTATAGATGTTTTTAAAAATGCTGATCCTGGGATGGAAACATCCAAGTATAGAGCCTGAAGTGCTACTACTCTTCAAGCATAACCACTCTGCTATGCTTAGCACTGATCCAAATAATTCCAAAAGAAACCTAAATAACTGAAAAACTGCATGTTCATGCTTTTTTTAAAAATTATATTACCTGATGTATATCATTGACACATGTAAGGCAGGAAGGACAAGTGGATAACTAGAATGAAATAGATTGACTTCTGCTCTGCTGTTGGAAGGCATTGGATTTAATGGGCACTATTTAATCTTTGAGCATTGTTTTCAGTGGTAGTTTTGAATTTCCATTTTTTTTTCTCCCTTCTTTATTTCTACTAGTTATAAGGTAGATAATATAAATATATGAAGGAAAAGATACAATGATATGTGGAAGAGTAAAACTAATTGCTCCTCACAGCTAGTGTGCAAGATGTGTGATTGGCATTTGTCAAGCAGGCAGGTCTTGTACATTCCTCTGTTCTCTAGATAACCTCCTTGTAGCTAGGTTCCTCCATGGCAGGTTGCAAAGCATCTATCTGCTTCTTATCCAAGGACCCTAGAGGATGGAGCAAGAGCTGTGCTGACTTCGAACATTGCCAAGCTGCTTAAAGTCCACTGTTGACTTCTCCAGAATCCTTTGGAGTTTATGCAACCAGTAAAGCTGGTGGATCTGGCCCCAGCAATTAAAAATTTACTGTTCCCAGTGATGTCTTCCCTCTCATACAGAAGTTTCTTTCACAGAAAAGTCACGGGTAGAACATGTGTGTAGCTTGTGTGCAAATCCAAAGCCTTTGGGCTTAGTGCAGTTTCCCTGTCATTTAGCTAGAAGGTTGGCATTGCACTGAAGTGGCCGAGGTGTGAACACATCTTCCATCTGTCTGCTGCTCTGCAGGAGGCAGGAACCTTGGCAGAGGAGCAGCAAGAAGTATCAGGACATCTTCAATGGCAGCTGCCCTTTCTTACTGCTGTGCATGGCTGTTCCTAGTTGAAAGCTACACTACTGAACTGATGAAATACAGCAATTTTTATCAGCTGGATTATTTTGTCACAAGTGAGGACAGAAACTTAACGTGCCTGATTTAGGTAGCTTAAACGAAAAATCTGTTGCATTAATTAAAAAAATATAAAAAATACAGTGTTAAGAGTATGACTCAATTCTGTAGTACTAGTTATTGATTTTTACAGTGGTGTCACTTTCTTCATCTAAGCTTTTTATATCAAATGTACAATAGCAAGCAGCTGAACAAATTCTGGGCTTGTCTTAATCAAAGGGAAATGTTCATATGCTTAATGGGATATAAGTGTTACAATTCTTCAGATAACCAGTTTTAGGCAATTGTAAGAATGATTGGTAAGTGTCAGCTGTTTTAATGTGTTGACACACACATTGTGACCAGTGGTGATATATAATTCCTGGGGACTTCCTGATCTATATAGGCTTTCTCTTCCTCTTGCATTTGTGCTATCAGTAGTTTTAAACTGCATCTCCAACACAGCATCTTCTGCCTCTGAAGCCAAATTCTGGAAATAACCATATTGATGATTTGGGCTGAGACTAAGTTTTAATGTAGTTTAAACTGCCCTTAGGAGGGAAGGAAATGTACTCTTGACACTGTGAGTCAAGTAAGGCCATGTCTGTTACATATTTAAAGCTGCTTTCAAATCTTCATCTCTGCACTGTAGAAAAAATACTGCTCCTGAGTCTCGTTCAGCTCCTTTCCTCTCAGAACATAAATGTGTAAGTGCATCACAACTTTTAGGCTTAGAGTGGAAAGCATGCTGAAAGCCTTTTTTCCCATTATAAACAAAACCAAAACCAAACAACCAAAAACCCAAGATTGAATACAGAAGTGAAAGTGGTTACCAAACAAAAATTCTTTCAGAAATAGTAATTATGTGGAAATTTCCTTCCACTGCAGCCATCCTTTTAAGTGTACACTGCAGAATAAAAACACACTGTTTTCTGACTAAGCGATTTGCAAATGATGTAGCTGGAAAGACAAACAGTAAAAATAGTTTTTATAAAACCAGTGGAATAGTACAAATCTTTTGCTAATCACAGAATAACCTTGAAACTCTGTCCTACTCTGGAAGGATTTTAAAATAGCTTTTGATAGCTCTCTTCTCTTTAACAAAAAGGAAAACAGATATTATCAGAGATATATTTTATTTTACATAGAATTATTGTTTAATAAGTTGTGTACTATCTATATACTTCAAGAATTAACAGTTAAAATGAGTCTGGGGTTACATTCTTTAATATACATGTGTCAATGTCCACTTTAAATGATTTTACATCCCACCTTTCAAGTAGATTGGTGCAGATTGTTTGCAGGTATGCCATATAAATTGGATCAAACAATGATCTGGCTTTATTTTGTTTTTAATCATCATCTTTCTGACTTTTTTTGTTTGTTTTTTCACATTAGATCAGTCTCACAGATAAAATTCATAGCTGGTTCACATAAAAAGTACCAGCACAACTGAGATTGAGTACACTATGTCTTAAAGGATGAATAAACAGTGGGAAAAGAGAAGATAGGAAATACCTTACAGTGAGAGTGCTGCATGAGCCTACACCTAGAGGAATAGTGAACTGAACTGAAATCTAGTTCATTACCTTTATGGAAGAATATTTCTTCAGTTTAGGTACTGAGATTATGGTATTACCAGTTGCTTTTCTTACTGGTGAGTTCTTGAAATTTGTGTAGAAGGATCATAAAATGTAAAAGACTTTATTATAAGCTGTAAACAGAAAAAAAAACTGGGGAGAAATTTTGCAGAAATATTTTTAAGAAAGACTGGAACATTTTCATGTTGTGTCTTGCTGAAGCTTTTATGAAGACAGTTTTATGCTCATTTGACTTCTGGCATTCACTAAGTGTCTCTGCACTGGAGCAGTAACCTACAAAGTCTTCTTGACTTCTATATTTGACACTCCTGGCAAGAGTGACAAAATGTGCTTGCCAAATAATTATCTCCCATGGTAAGTCACTGAAGACATGGAAAAACACTGCAAGACATTATCATACCTTTTAGGACAGTCATCATGTTTACAGACTTTAAAAATGCAAAAAGAAAAAAAAAGGCTGTGAAAGAGGTATTGAAAACTCTTACTTGCAGCAATTTATGTTGCATAGTCTGATGTATGTGAAAATAACTGGCATGTAGAATAACCTTGCCAAAACCTGCCTTTTTGAGATCAGTCGAGGGAAACAGATCACAGATTTTGCTGAAAGAGTCCTTGCTTTCTTTTGATGAATTTTAATAGTATTTTAATAGTATTTGTTGCTACTGCAATGCTGCTTCTTTTTTTTTTTTTTTTTTTTTTTTTTTTTTTTTTTTTTTTTTTTTTATGTATGAGCAACAGTATCTCTTTATTCAGGGAAATTTAACTTTTAAAATGGAGTCTGGTGAGTTTACTGAAGATCATATTACATGTTTGCCTGTAGTAGAGAGATCGAAAGATTGAAGCTTAGTCATGGAGTTTCTTATCAGTCCAGTGCTCTTAAATGAAGAATTTGGGAAAAAGTTAATCATTTACAGTAGGCAACAAGGACAGCACAGACTTTAACCAGTGCCTTAGGGTCGGTGAAGTGTATAACCTCTATAGGTTCTGCTGTGACCTCCTGGCCCGGCACACACTGCCGCAGACTTCCCCAGCGGGGGTGGCTGCGCTTCCCCAGAGCCGAGTCCTCCCCTGCTCAGCCGTAGCAAGAACACAGTCCAAAAAGCACCCCCAAGGTAATAAAATTTGGGAAGAGCGTTGACATGGCCACAGCAAGAGGGCTGAGATAAAACTCATGCACCCAAAGGGTCCGAAGGGAGGGATCCTTGGCTAGCAACAGAATGGACAGCAGCTTTATGTTCCTCCTCACTCAGCACTGTCTGCTGCTCCAGCAAAACCTGTGTGTACCGTGAGTCTGGGTTTGTGTCTTTCTCTGTCTCTTTTAAATCCTCAGCTGTTCTGACAAGCAGAGTTCAATGCATCGATAGTATTCTCCCATCCCACGTATCATCCTCCCTCCATGTTTTTCGTGCTTTCTATATGTTGTCATTAATGGCCTAGTTAACTCTTTTTGGGAACTGCAATTTAGTGAATTTCCTGACATTTATGCACTTAGTCCTAAAATAAAAGCTCTCCCTTCCTTCCCCACAGGAGATTCTTGACAATTCATAATGTTGAGGTTTTGAATCTAGCAATGGTGGGGATGCTGTTACAACACTACTGTGGTCAACGATGCATTTTTCCTTCACAACAAAAGAAGGCTTTCAGGCTGGATGTTTCTGTGTTTCTGTTTTATATAAATGCATATTTATACACAGGGAGAGGCTTAGCCAGCCCATTGTGGAATTTTACTGGAGAGAGCAGTGGGTAGCTTTTACAGGAAGGGAAGTAGCCCATTAGTGTGGTGGCAGGGCTGTGGGATTCCTTCAGCCACTGGTGCTGCCAAACACTTTTATAGCTTCACATCAGGCCTTTTTCTTCCCTATTTCTGCTTTACTTGCCTGCTTCTTGCAGTTTTTTTTATTGACTAGATAGAGGTTAAAAACTACAGTTCAATCCAGCTTGATGAATTCTGCAACATGGGCATTTTGCTGTAAAAATAAATATATTTTCCTGTTCTTAAGTCATAAATAGCATAAATTATTGTATGTTAATGTATATCTGGCATTCTGTTTGGATTTGTGTTTGCTTAGCATAGGTGCTACAAATTAGGTAAGAAAAATAACGATACCACAGAATAGATTTCTTTGTTGGAAATGGATAAGGTTTTCATAACTTAAAAAATGGAAGATTGTTTTTACAAGAAACTTATATCTCATTCTAAGTTAAATCCTTGAAAAATGGGTGAAATATGACATGACACACATACTTCTTTAACATAAATCCTTTGTTGCTTTTTATAGAAGTGGAAATTGTTTCATAGGACAAAAATGAAAAATAAGGAAAGGGTAAGGGGCTGTAATTTATATAATTTTAGAAAGTAACTAGAGAACTGATAATTTTGTTCAATGAAGTGATAAAATACAAAGAAGGTTTATTCAAGGTTGCAAAAGGATGGTTTATAAGCTGCTAATAGTCTTGCAGTGAAAAAAGGGACACTGAGATTAGATTTAATGGAAAACTTTCTAACAGAAAGTTTTGACAGTGGAGCAGTCTGTCAAAATGGTTATTGAAATGTGATCACAAGAAGTGTTCAGGAAGAGATATGATAAAAGTCTCAAAGAAGCAGTTAGTGCAGAGATTAGCTGGACCTGGCCAAAGTCACTGTCCTGGTGATGCTCTTGCAATTTAGGTTTTTAAAAAATAATGTGATGCATTGGTTCATGCCATCTTCCCAGTCCACATCCTTACAAGTTGATTTCTTCAACAAGAAAGAGCATAATTTTTTTTTTCCTACTCATTGGGTAGAAGAGAAAGGATGAACCTGATATTTCTTGTACTGTGAGATCTAATTAGGAAATTCAAGATGAATGTGTTGGAGTTCGAAATTATTTAATTCTTCCTCTGTCTGGGAAATACCAGCAGGGCTGAGACTGCAATTTCCTGATGCATAATGACATATATTGCAAATACTGGGAATCTGGGTTCCAGGTATGCCATGCTTTATTAGATAGTTGCAGATTTAACTCCACAGCTTCTAGTGATTATATTTGCTGATTTGTTTGAAGTCTTCTACTCCTGAAATCAGTCATTCTGCATACTGCAACTAAAGCAAAGTTGTTGAATTTTATCTTTGCTATTTTAAAAATGAGTTTCTGTGTTTTGACAGGAGCATTTTAAATAAAACTAGAGAAGAGGAACTAAAAAATGTTGCTGACTTTATTTGCCTGTGATTATAGGGGAACAAGGGTTGCATTTCAGAATAATCCTTACTAGTTTGTGGTAGAAGATAGTCCAGAGCAGGTTTCGTCTTGCTTTGATTTATGGCTAGCTACTTAATCCTCAGAAGCTGTTCTCTTGGGAGGGGATTGGTAGGCTTAAGGAATGCTGAGATTATATTCTATTTCTCTTGACCATAGGTGTCATAAGGTTTGTTAGGTAAAGCAGCACAACACCTATGTGAGGATTGGCTTTGCCAAGTCTTCAAGAGGGAAGTGGAGCCAGTAGCTGAGCTGTCACAGTGGGTTTAGCTATGCAGCTGTCTCCTCAGACTGCTGTGGAAAAGTCCACAGAGCTGTTGGCATCAAGAGAATGGGAAAAAAAAAAATCCCCACTCCATCTGAGCCTTGGTTATAGATAGTTTTGAAATTCATTAGAATTGTAATGATAGATTATTTAAAATTCCAAAGCCAGTTACTGTTGGGACCTTTGTTACAAAAATTCAAGACTAGATGACATACATTTTGGAGAAGAGTGATCTAGAGTTCACATTTGCTACTGGGATTGGAATTGCTTTTGCCTTTCCTTCAGGACATTTAAAATCAATTGTTTTTTAGGCATCAGTTTCTTTAACTTCATCAGAGGTAGCCTCTGATAATTTTTTAAAAAGCTGCTATTTTTTCATACTACCAAGGCCCAGCATGTAGTGCAGTAAAGATGTAAATTTAGAAGTTTCTTTGAAATCCTGCAATTGGTTGCCTTTCAGAAAGTAAAAGGTAGAGGAAAAGCCAAAAGCCATGTTGTTTTTTTCTGAACAGATGTTTTACTAATTATGTGCAAAATTTTAACATTAAATTGAGGAAGAGACCCTTATGCTTAGATTATCTGAAACTGTCTAGAATTTGCTAGAGTTCATTGCAGGTCTTTTGAAATGCATAAGACGTGGAATTTATATACTAAGATTTACTTGCATCTCAAGAGTGTTTTAAAAGCTGTTAAAATACTAAAATTCATACATAACATTCTTTTACTATGTTCGTTTTATGATACAATCTTTAATGCATAACTGCACACCCTGTTTAAGCCAAAACCCAGCCCAGCGTACAACTATGTTTTGGTACAAAACATTTCACATTATTCAGATTCTATCTTCCCCTACATGTATCTACATGTATTCTATTTTTGTCTTTCAGAGGCAGTAAAGAAAGATGGGAGATGGAATACAGTTATATAGATACAATTAAGTGAAACTAAGGGCATAATGTTTGGTTTGTTTTATTTGATGTACATATCTCTGTCCCTTAGAACCTGAGCCTGGAAGATTTTGGTTTCTCTAACCATTCCAGCTATTGAAGGCCTTTTATTGAGGGGATGTACTACACATAAATGGAGCATAGAAGGTGGCTTCAAACTAAGTGCTTAAGCTCAGAATTCTTTCTTTTTAAATGTTCATCTTCTGTGTATGACTAAAGATATGATTAAAAGCACTTATTTCCTGAGTACTTATGCTCTGGATCTTTTCTAATCTTTGGTTTCCTGCAGGGCTTAGCTGATATTGAAGCAGGGCTACATAATAAAACACTAGACACCTTAATGATATCTCCATTTACTGATCCTAGCAAAATAATTATGCTGATTTGCTTTTTTTCAGGTATAGAATGCTCTTCTTCAGTGAACTTTTTTCTTTTCCTTTACAGATTTCAAGCATGTGTTTATTTTGCATCTGTCTTTCAAGCTATGTCATGTGGTATACATTACTTAGCATCTGTGTTCATGGCTGTTACTCCTAATTTTGTATGTGGGATCCCTGGAAATGTGAGTAGTGTTCTTTTCTACAACTCCTCTGAATCAAGTATAAAGGACATCTGGACACTATGGACATCAACAGAAAATTACGTTGTAGTCCAGCTGGAAAATGGAGAAATTTGGGAACTTAACCAGTGCAGCAGATCTAAACGAGAAGTCAGTTTGGATCTGGCATATGAATACAAAGGCAACAAGTCCATATTTTCATGCTCTGATGGATTTTTCTATGATGATACAAAGTGGAAGAGCACTGTTGTTACGGAGTGGGATCTGGTCTGTGAACGAGAATGGCTTGCAAAATTAATCCAGCCTACATTCATGCTTGGAGTCCTGATTGGAGCAGTGATTTTTGGTGACATTGCTGACAGGTAAAGTGTCATTTTCTGATAACTGAAGCTTCAGACTGCAGTAACTTTGTGTTTTCAACCTGTTTTGTTGTTTTCATTCATTGTGTATTCACAGTTCAAGTTGGATATAGTTTTACTCACAGAGGTGTTTAGCTCAATTTCTTTTTCTAACAGTGAGTACTAATTTTAAAATGTATTCACAAATCATTTGCTTTCAGAATTTTTTTCCTACTTTATATCTACATTATTCTAGACCTTGATGCCTCAAATTGCCTTGTGCATATGGTAATTGCCCCCAGTTTTTTGTTTGCTTGTTTGTTTTGTTGGGGTTTTTTCAGGGGTGGGGTGGTGGGTTTTTTTTAAGCAGGATATAGCAATAGTAAAACCTGGGAATAGATCTTCACTTTATTTTCCAAGAGGAGAGGTTTCTCATGGAAACAGATTTTTATTTCTGGATATGATAAACAACTGAAGGGCTACTGGGAGGATAAAAATAATGTATTTTAAAACCAGAAATTTCCTAACCTCTATCATTAATATAGCTCTGCGGGGCTCATGTAAAGGCTTTGAGGGTTTGTTCAGACCCCATGTTCCTAAAATAAACACCCATACACTATTTTTCCTTGCAGTACAATTGTAGTTTTTTCCCTTGAGTGATTAGATTAAACCTCAGTTTTTTGAAAGTTAGTCTAGATAGGAGAAAATAGTTGTCAGTGAGCTGTGCTATAGTTTCACTTATTTACTGGTATGTACAGAGTACTGTTTGAGAAAGAGGAGAGTCTGCTCATGGTGGGACTTGACCTGAGCAGTCCCTCACTCATGGTCCCAAGGCTGTTATTTAGCCCTCTCCCCTCCAACACTGCCTCCCTGGATGTTTTCTCCAATCATGCACTGGAATTCAGTATCAGAGCTGGCCTTGGAAGCATCAGTGAGATCCAGGATGTAGGTCTGTATCCTCCTGATTCTCTTGCTTCTCTCTTAACACAAACATACATATTCCTACCACAGAACACCTCAGAACACATGCTCCTCTACCCATATGAGATCAAATGCTTAAGATAAGTTGTACTTGGTTTTGTCTCAGACAGGTTATGTGCCTGTGTTTTGATCTGAAGACTGAGATAGTGTAATTTATCTCTTTCTATAAAGGATCTTGTTGATCTCTTTTAGCAATAGAGTGAAATTTTATCCCAGAGCTAACAGAATAAACAGAAAAAGCAGACCAGGTGTGTTGTTTCCTGTTTTTTCTTCATTATCACCATGCTAAGGTGTTGCAGCTACAACATGGGAATGCAAAATTAAAGATAATTTTTTTTTTTAACTTTCAGAACACATGGAATCAATCCTCCCTCCTGATCCAAGTCTTTGTATAACCATATTTAATACAAAACCAGAATGTAATGCCAACATTTGTTCTGTGTTCCTTTAAATAATTCATAGCTTTATCAATTAATATTCAGGCATGATTTATAAGTTTATGATCACATTGTTCTCATTTCCACTAATTGAAGCCATGGACAGCCAGTTAAAATAATACGCACATTCTGAATTGCAGATTTACAACTGTGAATTTTACAGCTGAAAGTTATTATTTTCTGACACGTCCTGGCTGGTGGAAAATAAGTTTGTGGGTTCCTCCCATTCCTAATTAACAGATTTCCCAACAGAAGAGCTGTGACAGCTGGGACTCACTGGGATCTCCTCTGGCAGGGTTCAGAGACCAAATACGAATGACTCCAGGTCAGGGTTGGAAAGAACTATGCCCTGTGGCTGTTTGGACTAAACCTCCTATTTACAACACCCATTTTCCAGGATTGTTTTAATGTAGTACCAAATACAGAGAAAAACCCACAAATGAGCCTACACCCCAAAAGTCCTCAGGCTCTATGCCTAAATGTAAAATTCACATCTGTGAAAAGTTGACCACAGTGAAGTAGATAGTAAAAGTCCAAGAGAATTTTATAAAGGAAAAAATGATTCTGCACGGTTTGTGTTACAGAACATTCTCAATGGAGTGTAGTGTATCTCCTGCAGACTTCTAGGCTCTCTCCTCAGAGGAGCTTTGTATTGATAGCATGTGCTAACTTCTTAGGGACAACTCCCTCTGCTTGGTATATTTTCTTCTTGAGATATAGGAAAAAGATAAATAGAAGTTTCCATTTTCTAAATGCCCCTCTTTTTACACTGGAAATTAATGTGTTGTTTATCGGCAGCAAGTATGTGACATGAGGTTTTTTTGCTGCTAGTGTACCAGCTTATTGGATTTTTGTTCTTGTACCTGCATGCATGTGTGCTGTGATGTGATCAAGAAATAGAGGAACTATGTAATTGTCATTTATTAGATAATTCAACATTAACTGGACAAAGATAAGTTACAGAGGCCTTTCATTAACATCCAGATTAGCTGTAATTTTGGCAGGAAATGGCATGTGTTATTACAGCTGACTTTTCTGAGAAATTACTAAGCAGGCATTACTTAGTATAAAACATCTGAAAAGGCAAGTCTTACCTATTCTGTAAGACAAAGTAAGATTAGTTATGTGGAAATTAAACTTGAAACTCTAATTAGGCAGATGTAAGGCCCACTTCTGCATGTTGCTTCCAGCCAAGAACAGTGGAATGGTAGTTGCTTCTGTAGGAGCTTCTCCTTCATGGGAACAGCTTCTCTTGCATTTTGTTTGAATTACTCACGTGGCAAGGAAAATACAGGAAACTAATGTAGAGCGTTAAGTACAGTATTTTCAGATTTACTTCCAGATAAGCTCTCAGGAGTTGCAGGTGTATTTTAATAGAATGTTTGTGGTTATTCATAATTTTATTAATTTGCAGATTGGGAAGACAGCGTGTTATATGGTTCACAAGCACTGGTCAGTTTGTATTTGGCATTGCAGTGGCCTTCACATTTGACTACTACAGTTTCGTGATTGCGCGCTTTCTCCTTGCTATGGTAAGAAAGGATGTTCACCCTGGCTCTTTTTATGTGTCATTTCCTACCCCTTCTCAGGAAAAACTCCCTTTTGTTCTTATTTACTCCCCCACTTCACTATTCTAAAGCCCCCTCTGTTGCACTTATTTCAGCAGAGCAGGGAGAGTCTGAATGTTCTTGGACCACAGCACTTTTCCTCTTTGAATTAATAGAAAGCACCCGTATGAAGCAGTGTTTGGTACTTCCTCCATCCCAACCTCTGCTGGACTGGTAATTAAATACCAAGTGTGAACAAATAGCTCTGGATTCTGCATTGCAGCTGCCATTGCATTTCTCTTTATTGTCAGAAATAACTGACTGATTGTTAAAATAACTAATCTATAATAAGTATGATTATCTCTATCTCTACCATTTTGAGTGATGGAGGAGAGATGCAAGTTTTCTCTTCCATGCATCTCTTTTGTCTATTAGTCTACACTTGAAATACTAAATACATAGGTAGGCATGTTTCATTCCTAGATATTTATACTGTACGTAAGGGTGTTCCAGGATCTGTGTTTATGCATAGCTATACATATACTTTTTAATATGTGTATGATATATATCCAATATCTAATATATATTCAATATTTATACATAACCAATTTTAAATTAGATTTTTATATCTAAAAGTATAACTGTAAATGGATAAAGAAATTAGGAAGCCATCACAAGAAAAATTATGTAAGTTATTTAAAGTAAATTTGAAAATAACCACATGATTTAGCGTATTCTTGCTGGCAGGGCATTAGTGAAGACAGGGCCTTGGACCTGAAGATCCCTTTGCCTGATTAAATCTCAGGCTTTTCTTGCAGGAAAAACTGCGTAGGCATTTCAGCCTTGAACAGTGAGATCAACAAGAGTTCCTCTATTGACACCCTTGGCTGTTGATGCTGGGGCTGGGATAGTTTAGAAAAGCAAAAAGCTCTGACCAATGCTGTGGGTTTTAAACTGCTCACTGGGACTGATTTGTGAGCCAAAGGTCTGAAGCTCTGGCCCCATGCCACTGAGACCAGTGCAGATTGAGTCTTAACAGATTCAAACAGTACAGATTTATAAACTGCAGGATTTTTAACCAGAAAATTGAATAACTGAAACATTTTACTGGAATGCTTTCTTGTCTAGTTTTTTTGTGTATGTTTTGAAATGTTTTGAGATACCAAGATTTTGACTGTTACTATAGAAATGGAAATATGTGTATGTTCAATAATATATTTTGAATGAAGAAATACTATGATGCAAAACATGCCAGTAATTGCATTCCTTTAATATGGCTAGATAATGAATGAGAACTCATAATTATATAAATTAAATTATTTTCCAACATAATAAAAATTTGATTTTGTGAGATAATTTACAAGGTTGAGGAAGATAATTGCTAGTAAATTTGCAGTTCCCTGACATGCAGATTATTAATATCCTACCTAAAAGCCAAGGTCAGGATTTGCACAAGTGGCAATTACTCAAGGGAAGCTCATTTGACCAAGCATCATGTTTGGTATTTCACTGAGGCACCTAATTTTTGGAGATGAGGGCTTGATGACAGCAGCAAACCAGGCTCTTTTTCAGGTGTCACTTGCTGGCTCTCCTCCACTACAGAAAAGCATCCAAACTAACTTCAGATTTAAAAATACCTTTTTCAGGAAGTCTGAAGGTTTGAGTTAACTTTTGCTCCAGTGATTTGTTTCCAGAGTTGCCTTTTTCTGCCAGTGTGGCACAAGCCAGCGCAGTGCCAATGAAGTGTATGCAGATGTGGAACACTGTTAGCTGTTTGGGTTTTGTGTTAGTTGTTGAACAAGGAGATTAGATACAAACATCTATTCTTTTTTTTTCTTTTTTTTTTTTTTTTTTTTCTCTTTTCCACCCCCCAGGTTTCAAGTGGCTATCTGGTTGTGGCTTTTGTTTATGTGACTGAATTTGTTGGCATTAAAGCACGAACCTGGGCTTCCATGCATGTCCATGCTTTTTTTGCTATGGGAATTATGATTGTGGCACTCGTGGGATTTTTGGCTCAAACCTGGTGGGTCTATCAGATATTTCTCTCCGTAGCAACAATTCCTTTTGTCTTCTGCTGTTGGATGCTCCCAGAAACACCTTTGTGGCTCCTGTCAGAGGAAAGATATGAAGATGCACAAAAAGTAATTAATCTAATGGCAAGATGGAACAAAGTAAGCACTCCCTGCAAAGTTACTGAACTGTGCTCAGTCCAACAAGATGGTCTAGTCAGTGACAGAATGGGTGACAATGACATATCCTCAACAAAGAAGCACAACATCTTAGACCTCTTTTGTAACTGGCACATGGCAAGAAGGACCATCACAGTCTGGCTCATCTGGTTCACCGGGAGCTTGGGGTACTACGTCTTCTCCCTCAGTTCTGTCAGTCTAGGAGGCAATGAATATTTAAATCTCTTTCTCATAGGTAAATATAATTTTGTACATTATTCTGTTTATGACAGAACTAGAACATAACATTTAGAAATGTCTAGAGATTTGACAGCCATTTTTTAAACTTTGTTCAAAGAACCTTGTTCAAAAAGTTTCTTGCTAACCGTTCATGAAGTTAACAAACACAGGAGTGTAATTCACCCCAAATCTCACCGTTTCTCAAAAAAAAAATAGAAAGATAATTTCAAATGTGTCAATGCACAACAATTTTCTAGTCTGTTGTTGTGGCTTTAAACCCATGTTCTGCTTGTCTCCCCTTTGCCTGCAAGCCTATAGTAGTTCCCTGCAAACACCAAAATAAGCAGACCAGCAACACAGAATTTCCACATCTCTGTTATAGGCACAAACTAGGGAAACAAGAGAAAAAAATTTATTCCTTTAATCACTTACAGTCACGATATATTGAGTCAGTTTGTATAGTAAATAGATTCATAATTCTCAGAAGCAAGAGTAATACTAGTTTTCTGAAAAGTGTATTTTTAATTTAATAGTTGTGATATGCTTTTCATTTTGTTGATCTGACTGCAATTTTTCTCTGCTATGTAGGTTGTTTATGAAGGCAGCCCAGTGCATTCAAGCCCTGGTCCAAAGTTTGTTAAAATCAGTGAAAATATTCCACTGACTTCAGAAGACTGTAGATGAAGCTCTGAGCCAGCAAAGAATTTAATCATGCACTTTGCTTTATGCAACTGAGCAGCTCAGTAAAGTGAATGTGACAGTTTATGTTCATAAGCACACAGGAGGATTGGGGCTCTTCCGAATTCCTTTTGTGCTGTCACATATTATAGTGAATTGATAGGCTGATATGTTGAAGAGTGGATGCTATTATTGCACTGAAAACTGTTACAGTGGAGCATAGTGTGTAAGCCACCCTATACTCTTCCAAAAATATTTTAGCAGACAAAAGAAAACTGAATAATTGCAACCTGCTTTTACCAACATGAGCCCAAACTATTGTTTCCCAATTAAATATATTGGCACACTATATGTGCTTGGTAAAGGCACATAGCATATTTGTTCAGAGCTGCATCTGGTTTTCTTCCTTGATTTTACAATGGAATGCTACAATAGTGGCATTCTTCATAAACAAGTTGGTTTAAAACATGTCCAAACTGGGTTAGGTGCAATCTAATTTGTTTAGGGACAAATCATGTTTAAGCAGGGTTTGTGAACAGCCAAATGCCAGTTCCTTTAGAGCTGCAGCAGTTTTTCTCTGGAAATAGACATTAGGAGAAGAAGATCTGAGTAAGAGTGGGATATTGTAAGCAGCTGCCCACTTTTTAATGGAGAAGAGAAAGCTGGAACTGTACTCTACTTAGAGTGCTGGCTCAGAGAAAACTGGACTTGCTTGTCTTTTACATAGAGGTGATTTGGTAGCTGAAGCTGGGGGAGGTGCTTGTGGCTTCAGTTTTGTGTCCAGGTAGAAGCTGGTAGACCCAGAGAGGTGTGTTGGTGTGACACCAGCAATATTCCTGGCTGGCACACTTAAGCTGTTGATGTGAAAAAAGCTGAAGCAAAAAGAGCAGCAAGAACAGAGACTTTTCAGTTACCAGTGATAGTGTCAGAAAGCAGAACCATGGCCTTCCTGGTTTCTGTACTTTTCCACCCCAAAGAAAACTGGAGCTGCACCACTCTGTGAAAAACATGTCCCTTATCATTCTCTGTCCCCCACTACCACATTTCAGGCCATGTGTTTTGCTTTCTGTTGCCATTTTTGTTACAAATTGAACTAGCCCAACAAACTGGTTATTTCTGAATATCACTCTTCTATTATTCCCAAGATTAAATTATTCCTTATACAAAGGAATTTAGAGTTAAAACATAACCATGTGTGATCATGACTTAAACCAAAATAATTTCATACTGACAGGTGCTGTGGAGTTGCCTTGCTATATCATTGCTTGCATTGCCATGGACAAACTGGGGAGGAGAAACACACTCATTCCGTTCCTTATTTTAAGTGCATTGATCTGTGTTTTAATTATGTTCATACCTCAGGTTAGTCATATATTATTGAAAGTGTGCCTATAGTAGAAATTTATTTTAAAGACTATCTGTAAATGCAGCTGCTTTTTCTAAATCATATAGTGGACTAAAGGCTGTTTTTGAAATGCAGCTACCAATCTAAGATAGATTTCTATATTTTCAGTACAATTATCATAGTTTCATTGCTGGAGTCACATGTAAAATATATCAGGGCTTTAGTGAACCAGGAGTGGTTGAAAGTTCTGTGGACAATACTTATTGAGACCATTTTAAAAAAGCAAGCAATAAGTATTGCTTGTTGCTTAAAGAAAAGTCACTACTTTTGAAGGATTTAAATTAATTTTGGAACTGTTATTTTCTGGTGATTTATTTCTTTGTGCTCTCTTCCAATAGGATTTCAATATATTACTTATTTTAGCAAATATGGCTGGAAAATTTTCCATAGGTGTGGCATTTGGCCTTATATATCTCTACACAGCAGAACTGTACCCAACAATTGTAAGGTAAGAACTTTTACCGGTCATATATTTTTCATTGTTATGCTATTATTTCCTTTTCTTTTCTGTGCTTCTGGGCCTGATCCAGCAGCTCTCAGTATTAATGGCATTGACCCAAAAAACTTGGCATGGTATGAATTCTGCTACTGCTGCTTCAGAGTTGTCCAGTATTTGTCTGTATAATAAATTTTTATTTAGTTTTCACTTCCATCTGCATTAACTGTTTTCAGTGAGGAGCTAGAAGAATACTTAATGCTTTCTCAAACATTATTGCTGCCTTTTTAAAAAGTCCTGTGATCTATGCTGAATGATTATCAATTTTTTAATTTATTATAGAAGCAGCTGAATTTCACTTCAGTATAAATTGTCATTGGTGAAGCTGTAGCTTCCTAGTATAACTGCATAAAGGCACATAACATCCTACTGATGGTCTGAGTGTCTGTGCACTTCTAATGGTTTGCTGTGTTTTATTGTAGATCACTTGCTGTTGGAAGTGGAAGCATGATGTGCCGTGTAGGAAGTGTGGTTGCTCCTTTCTGTGTTTATCTGAGAAGTGTCTGGATTTTCATGCCACTTGTAAGTATCTATATGAATGGTGAATATTTCTGGTTTTGAAAACGTGTATGTGTCACTTGTTTTCTCAGGAAACAAAAGCTAAACTTTTATTTTGAAAAGGACATTGAAGGAACCATTCTTGTTCTAAATTTTAAGTCTCAAAGATTAGTAACTATTTATATTATTAGGAATATGCAACTAAAGCAAAAGGGAGACTTTGTGTCACTGAAATCTGACATGTTTTTATGACGGAAGACATAAAAAGATTATGCACTGAATTGTAGTAGAAAACTTACTTTTAAAAAATCCATAAAATAGTAATTTATCTAATGCTTAGCATTTAGGAACTTCTATGGCTCAGTCCATACCACTTTACTTTGCAAGCCTAGCAGTTCTTGACCACACTCCTGATTTATTTTTACCCTTTTTAAAAGGCACAGTTCTTCCATTGTTGGAATTCATCATGGGTGGCTCTTTTTTCTTATATTATTCCTTAATGTTTTCCATTATTTCCTGGGACATTGCATCTTTGGAATAGCTTTCCAAAAGAATCAGGGGATGTCTTATACATACTATACTTTCCATTCACTACTGTCCCAGCTGTTGTATTTTCCATTTATAAGAACTTAGCAGAACAATTGATGAGACAGAAAAAGAGAAGCAAATGATAAGGTTCACTTTGACTTTGGCAAGGAACAGTACCTTGGACTCATTAAACACATCCTACTTGTAGGTTACTCTGGTCATGTTACCATTAAGTTTTGTCTTCTGCCACCAGTTGTCCCATGAGAAAAGAGGTGGGACCATTCTTGGATGGACTTTTAACTGCAATATGTTGCTTCAGATCTGTTTTTGACAAAATATTTTCTCTATTTCACAGATGAGTCACATTTCTTCATTACAGTTCTGTTATGAAGCATCTGCTGCTTACAGATCTTACAGCTATTCAATTCTTCTTTTCTCCTGCTGGATAATCTATGCCCATATATTTAAAAACATAAGGAGTTTGTACAAATTTACATTCAGGCTTTAAGAAGATAAGAGTTTACTAATGATTTTTAAATAGTTTGAGTTCTTTTAAAACCCTTTAGAATTCACTATAATTAGCATAGTAACGTTATATGTAGATTACACACGTCAGAAGGTAAAAATGTAATGGTACGTGTCTCTAACCTAGATTCCTACTCTAAATTTTTTCTACCACACTGGAATTTCCTGAAAAAATGGCATTATATCCTCTTGGTTTTGCAACTATAAAATTTTCAGTTATAGATGTTAAAGACCAGTTTCAGAGAATTCTTGGAAAATTGTTTCATTATTTCAATTAATTGCTTCCAATTGTTTTGCATGAAAGAGAATGAAGCAGACCACAAATAAATTTATTCCCACAAGTTCCTAAAAATGTTTACTGTCTTAATAATGGCCACATAAAAACAAAGATGTGATTCCAGAAAAGGTGAGGAAACATTTGGGCAAGAGAGTGTTCATGGGAGAACATTCTTTTTCTCTTGTCAGTGTTTTGCCTTTATTGGCTGAGATAAGCTTTATCTGTGCAGAAGTGCTGCAGTTAAACCACAGATGGGGAATGCTCAGAAATGCTGCAGAGCAGTGCAAATGGCATTATAAGTAGGAATTATTTTAGCTATGAACAACTATCAGTGTAGAGAAAATATCCAGAGTGTTTTTAAAGTTGTGTAGTAGTTCAAAATTAATATGTTTTTATCATTAGTTCCTATAATAAGAGTATTTGTCAGTTTATTAAATAGGCTTGTCTTGAGTTGGAGAATAGTGTGCCAAGTCTCAAGTAACGTGTGTTTTGGAATGAAAGTGAAATGAAATGGATTACATTTGTAAGTAAACTGATATACATCATACTGATCTATTTTATACACCACACATTGTCAAGCAGTTACCACTGCTATTTGTTTGACAGGCTGCCTCCTGTACAATCATACCTCCTGTGAGTAATGCAAGCATCTCATTCGAATGCCCATAAATCTTGAATAATTTGCCATGTGTGTTTTTCATACAACAACTTTCTAAAAAACTTACAGTAAAACGAATGTTCCATGTATAATCTGCTTCTGTTTTTCAGCTGTTAAGAACTGTGTCACAGTAACCCTTTAACAGATGTGGGGTTTTCTCTCAGATAAACTCCTTGTGTGTGTGCATAGAGACATTTAGGTTGGGCCCTCACTGAAGCTGACGTACTGGCTGGGAATACATTCTCCTGTATTACAGGAGTGTGTATCCTGCTGTCCTGTGATCATTCTCCAATCCCAGGGTGTCCTATTACTGGCACTGGCCTTTAAGTGGTGGCAGTAGAATGGACTGCAGATCCCCACACTGGAAACTCCAGTTTAAAGGCCTGGACTGGCAAGCCTATGGTTAAAGATGTTCTCCCCTTTCTCTGAGAGATGAATCCCAACAGTCTCTAGGAGACCAGGTTTCCCAAATGGGTGCCTCCACACCTCTCAGAAGAGAGTCTCCTACTCCTGTCACCCATTGCTGCTTCTAGTTAGCACTAGCTGTTATACAGTGAGCTGACTGGGCTGCCTTACTTGGCTCCAGCAGCTCACCTGATGCAATATGATTTTCATCTTCAGTCTGTAGTAATGTGAAGTGGTTCTGCAGGGAGACATCAGGCTTTGAGGGAGGTCTCTTCTTCCTGCTGGTTTTTACCTTTGAGAGCTTCCATTTCACCTCTTCATTATTGGCTTCCATTAACCATAAATTATAAATTAAAAAAGCTCCATGGAAGTCAGTAAAATTAAATAAATCCAAATTCTCTGTATAATACTAGTGGATTTTGGGGACAAAATTTAACCTTTTTTTTTTGTTGAAGTGGAATTTTGTAAATAAGATCACATTTTAGGTTGGTTCAGAGCTGTCACATATGATATAAATAGCAGACTAGAATAATATTTTTTTCTCAGAAGTGAAAGTATTATTTTGTAGGGAGATTTAATTCAAGTTATCTTTTGCTTAGATTAAACCTATTAAGTTCTCGTCACAAACCACTGTGAAATTAAAATTTTTCCTCTAAATAGGGAGGAAGACAGAAAAATGGTGGTGGTAGATCTTTTTTTGAAGTTATTTATGGTAGCTCTTAGAAACTGATGGCTCTACTGTAGTGTTGACAATATTTTGAGAGCTTGACTAAGCAGCAAGTGGGATTTCAAATGAAGACCCTGAAAAAGCAATGAATTTAAGCAGGTACTCCTGCCAAATTAACTTCAGTGGAGCTTAAACATACCTAAATGCTTTGTAAAATAGCACACTTTACTCTATATGCATTTAACTCATTGACCACATCAGAAGAACATTTTCTGATGCTGAATCCTATATATATTAAATAGTACTTACATACAAAATGTACACATTTGTTATGAGCAAGAAAAGGGCTAAATTATGTTAGATACCCCATGAAGAAGTATGCCAAGATAAGATTGCAAAAGACTTTAGGTTTTCCCTAAATGTGAGTATCTTCATTGGAAAGTGTGGTTACAGCTACTAAAAAGGTAGATGACATTTGAGATGTCTTTTCATTAACATACTTTGACTTAATTGTTTTATAATGCCTTTCATAGGAAGTATTGGGAAATGTTTTGTAGGGTCAGGGAGAAGAGAAACACAATAAATAAGTCAGCGTGCATCAGCTTTCACATTGAAAAAAGAAAATTAACATGTAATGGAATAGAGTTAGGAGAGCTGAGATAAAAACCCATGAAGAAGTATGCCAAAATAAGATTGCAAAAGACTTGCTTTCCCTAAATGTAACTTCATTGGGAAGTGTGGTTACTGCTCCTGAAAAGGTAGATGACATTTGAGATTTCTTGTCATTAACATACTTTGACTTAATTGTTTTATATTGCCTTTCATAGGAAGTATTGGGAAATGCTTTGTAGGGTCAGGGAGAAGAGAAACACAATAAATAAGTCAGCATGCATCAGCTTTCACATTGAAAAAAGAAAATCAACATGTAATGGAATAGAGTTAGGAGAGCTGAGATAAAAACCCATGAAGAAGTATGCCAAAATAAGATTGCAAAAGACTTGCTTTCCCTAAATGTAACTTCATTGGGAAGTGTGGTTACTGCTCCTGAAAAGGTAGATGACATTTGAGATTTCTTTTCATTAACATACTTTGACTTAATTGTTTTATATTGCCTTTCATAGGAAGTATTGGGAAATGCTTTGTAGGGTCAGGGAGAAGAGAAACACAATAAATAAGTCAGCATGCATCAGCTTTCACATTGAAAAAAGAAAATTAACATGTAATGGAATAGAGTCAGGATAGCTGAGATGAAAAGGCAGGAAAGATGGTGGTGTGTATGCTTACAGAATATGAGAGTTTGCTGGGGAATAAGAAGTAGGTTCATGAGGAAGGAAATAATGAGAAGAATGCAAAGTGTCTAAAAGACAGAGAAGACACATACTCAAAGCACTCTGTATTGCTTTAACCTTCTTCTGTTTGGCATCAGTAGTGACCCTTTTCTCACAAACTCCAGGTGTCTATCAGCTTCAGTATCTTTTACAGCCCTCAGTATCCTCAAGTATAAACTTATGACAGCCAAAAGGACGTGCATAAGAGAGTGGAATAGCTGCCATGTGTCTACTTATCCTGTCTTTCCATGGCAGAAAAAACCATATTAGTAGTGAAGAGGAGTTTTGACACTTAGAGAACAGACTTGTGTATTTTGGAATCTGTATTTTAAATATTAGTCCTACCACATATATCTATGTTGCTCAGAGTAATTTCCTCTGGTCACATTACTGCTCGGATTTTTTTTTTTAATTTCTCATACAAAAAGCATGACTTTTATTTTCACTGTAGTTTGTAGTCTTCAACAGTAATTTGCTTAATTTTTTTATTTTGTCAGGCTATATTTAATACAAGTGCAAGAAGAGGAGTGTACACAGCAGCATGAATTCTTCTTCTTGAAAGAGTGCTTGAGACAAGCTGCCCTCTTCTACTGGAGAGGGGGCAAAAGCAGCACAATGTATTTGCATGAAAGTAGCCCTGTTCAAGGTTACACTGGAGAATAACAATTCTAAAGCACCTTTCTGACTTAAGGAGAAATCTGACTTAGATGCAGATGGTAGCTGGCCAGTTCTTGTCTCAAGTTCTCTGTGAGCCAGGTAGGCGTAGCAGTTCCAAATGCTTGGAAAGAAAGTGTTAAAGAATCAGGACAGATCTGAGATTTAGTGTAAGGCAAGATAAGGATAATAGGGTATCAAAGTGTGCAATCATACAATGGAAAAACACCAAGGCCAAGCATGGTGTACCATGTGGAAGCATTTCTATCAAAAGTGATTTGGGTCATTTATAACCTGGCATTGGAAGAATGTCAGGTTTTTAATGCTGTTTGGAACTTTAGAGGAGGAAAGTATGAATTGCTCTCATTGAACAAGAAACAGATTTAAAGGGACGGAAAAGATACTCTTGGAACATGTATATGCATCTACCCCCCGCGAGCCTGATCCTTGCACCAGTCGTTCTGCAGTAAGCTGTCATTGCTGAACTGTGTACACCATGGAAAAATCCAAGATGTGATCCCAGTGCAGTCAGTAGAGGCCTGCACCCCTAGCAAATCATGCACACTGCAGTTTAGCAAAGTATGCCTGGTGAGAGGTAGCTCATTATCTGCTGAAGAGCTTTCCTGAGCCAGGGATGTGCACTTTTGTGGCTCCAGGCCATCAAACCATACTGGGAATTTTTGATTTGGCTGTGTGCAGGAGGAACAGGCACTCAAGTACTGGGTGGAATAGCTTCAGGAGCTGGAGTCTGAATTGAGTTTACAGGTGGCAGGGAAATTGTAGCTCTGTAAACATTAAGAGTATGCAGTCCTAGAATCAGTTCTTAAATACATACTTGATAGTAATACCAAATCTCTTGATTTGATTTATACATACTGTTCTATCAAACAGAGTTATTCTTGCTTGCACTGTCTTGATTTCTTGTGGAACCAAACACTTCATTCTGCTGCATAATGTTTCATTTATGCAACAAAAAAATGCAGACCTTTTATAGTTATCCTTTAATACTTACAATCTTTGCTTTACATTACAGTTCCTTGTGCTTTATTTAAATGTACTCTCAAGCCAGATCAAAGATACTGAAGAACTTGAAACACATTTCTACCTTTACATCTTCTGTTTATGTCTTCTAGTTGCTTGTTGGGATCATGGCTCTTCTGAGTGGAATATTAACAATAATGCTTCCAGAGACACTGGGAAAACCATTGACTAATACTTTGGTGGAAGCCACAGAAATGGGAAAAAACAAGAAAAGCTCTTCAGGAAAGACTCCTCCAGCACTCAGTGGTGCAGCATCAGAAAAGATAGAGATGTTTGGACGAGAAACTGTTAGCACTGAAAAATAAAGCATCAGCAAAATGGCTATTCCCAATTTCAATTATTATCTAATTTATAAGATCTTTTAATTCAAGAGATGTGACTGTTCTACAATATCTGTGCCTTTTACTTTGTATCCAGTCTTGCTTTTTCAATAGAGCAAGTATATAAAATCTTTTCTATGTGACTGAGGCACTGCAGGAAATTTGATGGGATTTCTAGATCCCTTGTCAAACTTGCCTAGACTTTAGAAAACCTACTTGACCTGCTCTGACAAGTTGGAATGATTACTCCAAATGTCAGAACCTACCTGATTACACATATGTGAAAAAATATGCCAATTCTTTGTTTCACATTTTCTGCAGTTAGATTTGTAAGCCCACACAAAGTGCCCTTTCTGCTGTTGAGCTGTTGCAGCTGACAGTTACAGGCTTGAGACTTCAAAACACAGTAAACTCATTTATAATTCAAGAGAAAAGCCTTAACATTGCATGAAGTCATACCAATAATTTTAAAGTCAAACTAATTTGTTATTTTGGGTTTTTTAATTTTTCTACTAGAGAAAGTGCCATTGCTGGCAAAGGAAAGTATTCTATGAACTGGCTTCTGACAAAAAATAACACTAAGTTTGCAAATTCTGCAAATAGTTTGTATAATATTCTGTCAAATGGCAAATGTATTTTTATTAGTGATTTTAAAAAACGTTCTCTGGATCTACTGCTGTCTTAGTAAGTTTTGTTTAGATTAGGTAAAACTAAAATGCCTGATGCCTTTGAAAGTCATATTCATTCCAGACCATTATTTCAGGGCTCACTTTTTTTCAGCTCAGTTCTGGCACTGGATTCTTCTTAACTTTTAAGAGCAGCACCAGAAACTTTGCCGAATGCTTCTATCAAGGCATTTTGAGTTCCCAGTGGAAAATGATGAATGGCATATGGATCTTATTCAGGCTCTCTGCACAGAGGTGGACTCAGTTATTAATGAATGGTTAGTAGACATGGTATCTACATGTATTTTTTTCTCATAGACCATGTCTGTAGCTCATTTTTTCTTTATATGACTAAAAAAGCGGTTAGAAATACCTAATTTAAAAAATGGTATGTGGAGGACATTCATCAATAAAGGAGTTACCAGTTACTCTAGTAGATGTAATCAAAGTGTCTGCTCATGTTGCTGCACCACATGTGCTCATCAACAATTATATACTGGTGCAGGGATTCTGCCTTATGGCTGTGGACCACCGAAAACTGATAGATAGGAATGCATCATTCTAGCTGCTACCTTTATGGCTTTCTGTCCCACCTCCCCTTTTTCAGGCTGCTTCCAGACCTGATGGCTTCTTCTTTGCCTGAAGATCTGTATGATTTCACTTGCCCACCTTTGGTTTGAGGGAAGCAGCACAGGAACCTTCTGTGTGTTGAGGTTCAGACTGTCCTCTCTTGTCTAGGCTGCATATCAAGCCTGTCATCCCCAATTTTAAATCAGTGTTCTCATGTTTGCAGTATCATCTCATGGGAACAAGTTTTCCTTGTTTACTTATTTGCCATGTACCCCACAATAAGGTATCTATAATGTAGATATATGCTGTAGAGCTTAATGATCACATTTCTAAATTATATCTGCAGAGTCGTATTAGTTTCAATGACTTCTGAAACCAGAATCATAGTTTACATCCCCTTAAAAAAGATTTTTTTCTGCACTGCAGAAAACACTGTTGTAGAGTGTCAAGTAGCATTTTGGTCCTTGTATTAGGACCAAAAAATCATACCCTGTAGGAGGATTAACATGCTTCAAAGCATGGAAAAATCAGTAAGCTTAAGGAGATTCTGTGTGGTAATTATATGGAAAGCAGAAAGGGATCTTTATACTCCCTTCAATTCTGTGGGTGTTCCAGTGCTTGCAGAGAAAACCTCCAAAGAGAACAACATAGAATACTATGGCTTCTGTCCAGATGTCTTAGTTCAGCAAAAGCATGTGCTTAACCTTACCCGTGTGAGTAATCCCATCATTATTCAGAGAATGATGTGAATACATACTTTGATGACTGAAGATAAGATTACTCACACGCTGTGGCTTTTTCTTTTGCTGAAGAGCAGACCTAGTATTCTTCCACTGCTTTCAGATCCCTCTCCACTTCCCAGAGAAGAACAACTCCCCTTATTTGCAAGATCTGGTGCCAAATCCTGCATGCCCTGCCTTAAACATGGGCTTAACCATGCAAAAGAGAAAACATCATGTGATAGACCTAACAAGGAATCAAACTGGAAGTGTCTAGCATTATAACCACCCTCTACCCACTGTTTATTTTGGGGGGTTTTCACACTAATACTCTCTCTTTTTTTAGTATGTGGTCCTATCTTAAAGTTCTTAGTCTTGACTCCTGGGAAAAGTACAATATATTTTTAACAAGGTACTAAAAAACGATTAAAATTAAATTTTCTACTTCCTTATGTGCTGAGTAACTGATTTGGGGGTTACCCTGCTAAGAACAGTCAATTCATGTTCTGTGTTGGTTTGACCTGAGGGCCTGGTCATCTGTAATCAGTATACATAAAGAAAAAAGTTTAAAAAAAAGGAAAAAGAAAACATTGGAATCCACAGTAATACTGAGCAATCCTTACACGCTAAAGCTTAACGATGATTCAATAAGAGTGTAGCTGGATGGCTTTTAACCCTGAAAGCCAGTTCTTCCTGTCACTGAAGTCAGTTGGAATTCAGTCTTTGATTGAAGTGAGACTTGAATTTCCCTGAATTAACGTTGTTACTTTTTTCCCCTGGAAATAAAAACTTTATTGATCTACAGGTGCACCTTTTTTTTAAAAAAAATTTTATGCATTAGTATCTTAGAGGATGCCCTAGTGGATCCCATTCTTTAATCTGAGGAAGCATTTTCCTGTAAAAAAATGAAATAGCATTTGTCAATATCTTTAGCATTTCTGTTTGCTTGTTTTATCCATATGGAGAAAAATATGGTTAACACTAGTCATGTGTTATAAATGTAGCATAGACAGGGTGAGTTGATTTGTTTCTCGTAAATATTCATAGATTATCTAAATCCCTTTGCAAGAGATCACTGAGTTTGAGAACAAATGCTCCTGTTCCTGTGGGACATATTTTCCTCTTGTTGCTCACAAATATAATCCCTTTTTATAGTTTCTTATCTGAGTCCTTCAGTTCTTTTGGTTTTGTGTTTGTCATCTCTACCTCAGCGCAAATTTATTGTGCTGATCAATGTCTCTGGAATTACACAATGGTTTTATGAGATTAGAATTCTTACCTGTATTCATTGCTGGTCACTGTTGCACAATGACAAATATTTTCCCCCTAAATTTGATACCATATTTCATTAGGCATTCTTGCAGTTTGTTAAGGACATACTTTCTGGTTTAAATAGAGGAATGAGAGCAATTATTTGTTTAATGATAACTAAGGAAACATAGTAAATGTATTTGATATTTTGAATCAGTATTTTAAAATTATATGAAAAGAAGTATTTTCTACTTTTTCGAGGTGGCTTCCAATTTTTTCCTGCAAATTTATGTCATTTAAACTACTATGTAGAAAAAAAAAAAAAAGCTATGCAAGCTATGTGCAGTCTGTCAAATGCTTTAGGTGGTACCCTGAATGTCTGAACAGGGGAGTGAATCCTGCCTGGAGGCCGAGGGGTTTTGTGTAATGGCTCTGTGGAAACAGAAGATGGTCTGACATCCAATCTCTGGGAGGGTAGATTCTGGTGTTCTCCTCTGTTTCACAGCTTCTTTTTACCAACTCATTGCTTGCAGTCTCTTAGGAAACCTCCATAGCTTTGAGCCTGTGATCATCTTTTGTAAGGGCTTAAAAATGCAAGGTCACTTGCACCATGGAGGCATGATACCAGAGAGGTATTTGGGGCTGCAAAAAGAAGGGTCTGGGATTCATACTGTACCCTTGTACAAACACATCTCAGAGATGCTTGTGTGTATCCCACGGCAGATTCATAGGGGAGAAATTAAACTCAGAGATTTAAAAAAAATATTAAGAAAGAGATGAGTGTTGACTCAAGTTTATCAGAAAAAATTGAAAATTCAAGTAAATGCCGTTGAGCAGTATCTGCATTGCAGTATCTCTCGTGAAGAAAGGTTAGAGCAGATCTATGTATTGGTAACCTAATAATTTTGTACAAGATTCTTTATCAGGTGGAGCGTGCTTTTGGTAACATGGGGAAAGTGTATATTCATGGGAAAGTGTTTGTTTGCCTAGAATATATGGGATTTGTACAGTATCTAATGTTTTTTAATATGTATTTATTATCTGCAATTATGTGCAAGAATAAAGTCAAATACATGTTACTTAAACTTTGCACCTTTACATCATTTAGTGAACTCCAAACAATCTCAAGCACTGCATTCAATTTGTAGGAACTGGGCTGGTGCTTCAGTGTTCCATGGAGGTCCCTCTGGTTTAGGATGGCAAGTGTCACCTGTGTATCTTTTTACCCTTTATGTCTGCAGCTGTAAATCAAGGTTTGGGTAATGTGTTAGGTGGTGACTATGACAAAATGTGCACTGAAAATGCAACATTTTGTGTTTCAGTTGCAGGAAGAATATGATGTAGTGAAATGAGGCAACCAGGTGCCACTAATTGCCAGGTAGTGGGCATGAGCTTGTGTTAAGCCCACCTGTGCCTGATTAGGGTGGGCCCTAAAAGATGGGCCTTTTATTTGCCCCCTAATCCTGCTTATGCGCAGTTGGGGCCCGCCTTCATCAGGCACAGGTGGGCTTAACACAAGCTCATGCCCACTACCTGGCAATTAGTGGTACCCGATTGCCTCATTTCACTACAATATGACTTTTTTTTTAACCTTTATTTATATGCTGGCTGGGGCAGTAGTCCCTTGAACAAATTCAGTGGTGACAAAAATAGCTGCAGATACTGTAGAATGGATCTGAGTTGGTTAAAAGAGAGAGTAGTTGACTGTAGGAATGACAAAACAATGTAACTTTTAACCACTTGATATTTAGTGGCTGTGAAAACTTACTGTCATTTCCTTGTGCAGGAATTGGGAAGGGTAGAGAGGGTAGAGAGTGCAAAGAAAATGAGAATTGCAGCAACCTGTAGCCCTGTTCTTTGTGATCTGCTGTCTTATCCCTTCTCAGCAACCTATTTCTTTTCCCCTTCCCTTAAATCTCAATTTAGTGCAAATTAGTTGATTTTTCACACATACTTTATTAATCTGAAATTTTCAAGTTACACCCATCAATTGGCTTAATCGTTTGTGTTCAAAATGTCCCATGGGGAGATGAACCAACATGCACAGGAATTAAAAAAAATGGCACTTGGGTGAGCCTTATGAAGACTCTTTCCATGGTTTCATTGCCAGTGATGAGAACGGAAGGCAGTTTTAACTGAGGTGATCATTAACACAGAAAAAGAAACAAGAATAAATGGGTAATCTCCTAGTAAATATTTCCACAATGCTTTTCAATAGGAATGTCAGCACTGGTGGTATCTTCATTATGTTGAGAGAGTTTCCCCAGACATAAGTAAACAACACAGTAAAACTGCAAAATGAGGAACAATTTACCCTTTTAACTGAGATGTTAAGTTGCCATGGACATTGATGCCTGACTTTATCTTTGAACTAGTTAGAGAAGTGGCAGAGAAGTGATCCATGCTGTTCATAAGGTCAGAAACAGGTCAGCACTACCATGTCCACAGAGCTAATTTTTGCTTATTGCTACTGCTCTTTTCAAGCGAGCACAAAACAAAGGTAATGTTAATGTAAAGGAAACACACCTCAAGCACTGCTCGAGCTGGGTTGATGATGTGCTGGGATGCCACTGCTGGTTATAATTCAGAAACAGCCCAAGTATGGCCAGGGCTGTGTGTTTTATGCCACAAGCCTGGCACTCTCTTCCTGAGTGAGCAGATGATGACTTTCACTCAATACAATAGCTACTCTCACAGAGTGTTCTTTGAATAGACATACACGAATGTTGCATTTGGAGTCCTACCTAGCCAATCTGTTGGTTCAAGATTACATTTCACAATACACATAATAATATGTACCCAAACATCCAGGGTGTATTTAGTGGTTGGGCTGTTACACAGATCTTCTTTCACTCCTTGTGCTTTTTCCCATCTTTCATGAGGAAACACCAACATCTGTAGCAAACGTCTTCTCATACCTTGAAGGCCTCAAGACAGTATAGTGATCTTCACTTAACCAGGGCTATGGGGAGTAGCACAAAGAGACTTTAATTGTGCTGCTCATTTCAGTGAAGAGCTGAAGCAAGAAAAACCATGACAGCACTCAAGGATTCAAATTTATTCCCCTTGCAGATGCCTGCATGGATAAACATGTATTTGTGGTGGGAAGTCATGCATCTAGATTACATAGAGATTACAAACTCTTCCTTCATCCTAAAATATGGCAAAGTACAATATGTTCAGCCTCCCAGAATACTTTGCTCTGTGGAGGAGTAAGAACTTCTCAGTGAAATTCTAAAAGTTGGTATAACAAACCAGCATGCATTTACTGAATCTCATTCTCAGGAAAAGACATACTAGGAATTCCTGAAACATTGAGCTTTACATAAATATCTGACACAAAAATTTCAGTCCAAATTGTTCAAATTTGGCAAAGTCTTATGCAATGAGTGGCAGAATCTTGGGAGAAGAAATAGCAAGAATTTTGGTTTCAGCTGCCACCGTGACCTCTGTATTTGAAGAAGCAGAGATTTCTATATCTCAAAGGCTCCTCTCCAAAACTATTGCACATAAGCTGCAATTACTTAAAATACTGTTTTACAATCAATACACCAAGCCCATAAACAGCTTTATTTCTAAACAAGCAAGCCTTCATTCCTCTGCCTCCTTCCCCGTCTTACTCAATACCCTGTTCTCACAGCTTTTCAAAACATTAAAAAAAATCAAGCTCTACTATAATTTTTTCAGAATTATTCATTGTTCCTTTCACCAGTAAAGGAAAAAAATGTAAAAATTATGTATCTAAAAAGGTCAGTGATTCTGCATGTATAATCACAGAATCATAGAATTGTTTTGGTTGGGAAAGACCTCCAACTGTTAACCTAGCACTGTCAAGTCCACCACTAAACCATGTCCCTAATCACACATCTACAAGTCTTTGAAATACCTGCAGGGATGGTGACTCCACCACTTCCCTGCACATCCTGTTCCACTGCTTGAAATGCCTTTTGGTGAAGATTTTTTTCCTAACACCCTAATTTAAACTTGCTCCCCTGACACAACCTGAGACCATTTCCTCTTCCCCTACAAAAAATATATATCAAGTACATCGTGGCTTTAAGTTTTACCATTCAGAACACAGCTGGACTGGGAGGTGAGAATAGATGGTCACACGTGCACACTGTCGCAGTATTGAGGGATGGGCAGTCAAATATTAGCCAAAATGTCTCCCTGATGGCAAATGCCCCTGGAGCCAAGAAACCCTGGTATATGACTTAACCCTGGTGATACTGCAACAGGTTTGGTTAGGACAAACCTGTGTTTTTCCGATGAAAAAGATTCATCCAGACGGCCCTGCCGGGCTGTGCTTGAGAGGTTTAGCAGGGACCCGTTCTTCAGCTACCTCCGGTGACTTTAGTGCCCAGGCCCAAGGAAACGCCACGTTACTGACTCCCCGACTGCCACCACGCTTGCTGAAGCGCTGTGCTCATCTTAACGCACCTTCAGGAACATTCAGAACATAATTAACTGCTCATAAGAGAGGACAAAAAGACGATTTATGCATTACGGGACAGCAGGGCCCTGCGAGCCTCCTCCTCTGGAGCGCCCTGTGGAGCTCCCAAAGGAGGAAAGTTCTCTGGCAGCGGCCCCGCAGCTGCCGGGCTCAGCCGGGAGAGGTGCCAGGGCTGGGGGCGGCCTTTGCCCGGGCACAAACAACCCCTTCATTCGCGGAGGGACGCGGCCCAAGGAAGGGTGGGGGTGCGGGGGGGTTGGCAGCCGGCTGCCCCTCAGCCGCCCCGGCAGCGCCTTCCGTCCCCTCCCGCCGCGCTTCCCTGCGCTTCCCGGTAGAGCGACTCTTCCAAGGCAGGAGCCGGCGTCCTCCTCACTAGGTATCCCTTTCTCTCCCCGCTTGGTTTGTGTTATTTTTTAGGACCGTACTTCTTCCAGTCGAAGAGGTGAATGCGGGATGAGGGAGCTCCTGCGGTGCCGGCGGGAGGGCAGCGCTGGGGGAGGGGGTGTTCCCGGAGTACAAATCAACCCGGGACGGGAGGGGTTTAGGTCGCACATAGGAGCGGCCGCGGTGTCGGTAAAAGCGCAGTGGGTGTCACGGGTGGTTCTGGAGTGAGCTGTGAGCCGCAGGGTTGCTTTTCTTTTTCCTTTTTTTTTTTTTTTTTCTGGGGGGGGGGGGGTGGGGTGAGAGTGAGTTCCCGGCTTCCCCAGGGCCTGCTGAGTGTTACCTTCTGGGAGAGGGTAGATTTAGGTTAGATATTAGGAAGAAATTCCTCACTGTGAGGTTGGTGAGACATTGGAAGGTTGCTCAGAGTTGTGTCCGTCTCTTCCCTGGAAGTGTTCAAGGCCAGGTGGGATAGGGCTTTGAGCAACCTGATCCAGTGGGAAATGTCCCTGCCCATGGAGGGGGTTGGAACTGGATAATCTTAAAGGTCCTTTCCAGCCTAAACAATTTTGTGATTCCCCACTATCGCCATACAGAGAGGAACAGCTCCAAGCCTGTGGCCAAGCCTGTGGGGAACAGGCAGCACAGACCTCTCCAGCTTTGGAGAAAAGCAAGACCATCAATGGGGGTGTAGGTATTTCTGGCAGAGGTTAATATTGTTGGTAGCTTATAAGGTGAGTATAGCCTATCCTGTTGGGGATATTTCTTGTGCATGCACATTCGAACAGCTGTCTAAAAGAGGAGCTGAGGCCTCCCTGGTAGCCTCTGGTCTCTGTGACAGTGACTCAGACACCTGCTTTCTGGCAGTGATGTGTATGTGCACACAGCAGAGAGGCTGAGGGGATCCCAAGGAGCCTCTGGAATCCCTAGTTCAGTGAGGAGAGAGCATCCCTGCCTTCCTGCTGTGAGAGCTCCTGAATGTATGTTTGACAGAACATCCTAAATGGCGGGAAAGACACCAGGCATCAGGTCTCCTCCTTAGCAAACCCCTAGGAATGGATTGAGCTTTGTGAGCATATGTAACTACCTTCAGCAAAGAGCCTGGAAAAACTCTTCTCTGGGGTCAGGCATAGGGAAGCAAAACCAAGTGTTCTTATAAACTGGGGAACTGACTAAACAAAAAAATCATCTGCAAAAAGAGGAAGGGAAGAAGTGCTCTGCATCAGGCACAAACAGGAGCCCCGGTGAAGAAGGAGCTCCCCTGGCAGTTCAGAATGGCTGGAGGCTTTACTCCCTGACACCATAGGCTTCAAGCCATGCAAAAAAAGTTTCACCACTTAGGTATGTTGAGAGTTAGTTAGTTTAAAAAAAAAACCCACAGGCCTTCAAATGTGTCAGGTTTTGGTTTTCCTTAATTACTTCCTGTTGATCCATTTTCTGGTTAACAGGTCAGTTGGGCTTTTTCAACTGCTTATTTGGGCAGGTAACTCTGCTTGTTTTGGTAGGTCAGCCAGGTTGTGACACAAGCTTAGAGCAGCCAGCCTGATGGACAGGGAAGCCTGCAGATGGAGTTGGAGCATAAAGGGAAAAGGATAGGGCAAGAGGCCTGTAATGTAAAAATGCCAAAGCAATAGAATTTGTGCAGCTTTTCCTGCTGAGGGATGCTGGTTTCCTGAGGTCTGTCTCAGCCTGAGGGGCAGTCTGGAGGGACCAGGTACCAAAAGGCTAAGGCCAGAGCTAGCTGTGGGTGTGTATGTTCCCCTGTGTGTGTATGCACATGTATGTGTGCTGGGGACCAGTGTATTTCTCTGTATTGATCACTTTATCCACTTCTAGAATGGCTGTAAGGCTGAAGGTTAGATGGTGGTACACAGCAATATAAGGTAAGAAAAGATAAGGACCTCCTTGCATCACATGAGACTGACAGTGTCTCCTCGGCTAAAGGAGCTGGAAGATTGTCACATCATGAAATATTGCAGTATTTTGAAAAAACAATTTGTTCTGTCCTGGGGGGAGCAGGAGTGTGGCAGGAGCACAAAACCATGTCAGGCATCTGGTATCTATTTTGCGGGAGAACTACAACTCCAGGTGGCTCTGTCTGGCTTCTGTCCCATGAACTAGGCACCAAAAAGGGACAAGAATCTAAACAGAACCTGACACTTCTGTCCTCTCTCTTCACCAGTTATTGCATCTGATTTGCCTTTTAAATGCTGATTTTTGCAAAACTCTCAGCACAAGGTAGCCTGAGAGGGTGAGATGCATCACCCCTGCTGGCACTGAGCACTACCACATCAGCTAAAAATGTTTTCTCCTCCTGTGCCTTCTCAGCAATGTGCAGGGCTAGCAGCTGGGGCAGGCTGTGCTGCCAGGGCAGAGCCACAGGTGAGCCTTGTGCTCAGAGTGCTGCCTTGCACCCAGATAATTATTTTTTGTTACATTGGCACATTCAGGCTTGATGTGCTCCTGGACTGCAGCAGGAAGTGCTAGAAAAGCATTGCATTTGATGTGGCCTTCTGAGCCATTCTCTCAGGCTCCATTTCCCCCAGCAGCCCCATCCCACCCTCACTGTTTTTTTGCAACACTGAGCTCAGTTGATACTGGACTGGCTTGCCTGCAAAAGTCCCATCTGCACTGGGGAGACCTGTGAAACCTGAGCCTCCATTGAACCACAGCTCCCCTTTATTCTCTGGTGGTGGGGTGGCCAGTCAGGAAATTCAATCTCCATCATGGTCCAAGGGCTTCAGTGAGTGAGAGTGCTGAAGCACAGTCCAGAGCACACCTCTGGCAGGTGCATAATGCACCTCATGTATATGTTCAGCAGGATTATGGTCAGCTGTGGGCTGCTGGCAGACTCATGTGCATTCTGATGACTGTATGCAATTTCCACAGCTGCCAGAAGGTTTATTAATAAAAATGTGTTTAGAGACTTTTTTCAGATCAAAGTTTCCTGATAAAAGTAATTTCAGCGTTATTAAAACTCCCCTAATTTCTTACTGGTTTTTTTAGTTTGTTTTTTTACTGTGGATTTTTTTTGTTTGCTTGTTTGTGGTTTTGTTTTGTTTTGCTTGTTTGTTAATAACAATTACCAGTACAAACTATTCTTTAGACTATTGGTAGGGAAGCATACACAGCCCATGCTCTGCCCTCCACAGGCTTTCCTGGTGCAGGTAGCTGAGGCAGGGTGGGGCGGTGGTAGAGCTGAGGGGTGCAGCTCCTGTTCAAATCAAAATTATTTCAGACTGGATCAGTATTTTCTTTACCCCTGCATCCTCTTTCCCTGCTGTGTGGGCACTTTTACTGTCAGCTTGTGAAAGATGTACTAATTAATGGGAAGAAACTTAAGCATCACCCTGAGAGGAGGAAGAGGGGCTGTAGTAACCCTTGTTTGCAATGGAGAAGGAATGTCATGATGGGCAACAGTGCCTGCTCCTCTCTCCTTTCCTACATAGTAGACATGTCAAAGTTTAAATAGCAAACCCTAAGGGGTGTAACTGGGTACAAAACTGTTGTGGTTGGAAAATGCTTCTAAGGTCATTGAGTCCAATCAGCATATTTATTGTTAGATACTCCAGGGAAACATAAGATCCATAGGCAAAGGAGATTGTCCCCCTATATCCCTGCCTTTTGACAATAACCCCTCAAAGGAGTGCCTAAGTCAGCAGGGGAATCCAAATCACATGCTTCAAAGCCACTGAACCTATGAGGTTACCCAGTCTCTTTTGGGCCCATTTAGTTCCTGGCTTTGGGAAACCAAGTTGCACGGTTCACTTGTGCTTTGTGCTTCCACCAGTGTGAAACTGGTTAGCTGGCTGTGGCCTGGCACATAGACCAGCACCTTGCTGGAATGGGCAGCTGGGTGAATATCAACTAGGAGATGTGTGCCACTCAGCAGGGCAGATGCTGAGTTCTGAACCTTGGCCAGGACACTGGATATTAGAGATGCTGCACCTCCCTGGGTAGGAGTCAGCAGTTGAAGATGCCGAGGAGTGGAGATGCTCCAGGGCATGAAGCAGGTTATCAAGCAGGTTATGAAGCAAGGCAGAGAAAAGCAAATATGTAGGATGTTGGGGTAGTGTGGATGGCTGTCTCCTGGGGATTGCTGTGTGCTGCTGGGGGAGAGACTCTGATGTCCATAAATCTGTCCAAGGCAGTGGGTCACACTGGCAGGTCCAGGGGCCAAACATGGGCTGGAGACCTTGGATCACCATGGGCACAAAGTCCTCCAGGGAGCAAGTAGATTTTTTTCTCACACTTTTCCTGCCAAGGTATCATGGCCCAGACAAGTTTTGGATGTGAGAATGTAAACAGCCAGGCTGTACCCTGTGAAGCTATGAACTCTGTTTAATAGCTAAAATTCACATTTTTCAGGACAGAGCAAAACAAGTTATCCAGTCTTCATGGTTAGAGGAGGAGCCCTGCACAGGAGAACTGGGGTGCATGTTAAGAAAACATCTTCCTCAATGTGCTGGACCCTTTGCTGGGTGTAACCCATTTGCCTCCTGTGCAATTTGATTCCACTGCCCAGGAGATGACAAACCTCATGGCTGGAGATCCTCTGTTTGAACGACTGTTTTGTTCATAGTGTTTAAAAAAACAATTTCTCCAGAGCTCCAGAGACTTTTGCCCCTGACACAATGGAAAGCTTGATGGGTGCCTCTCTCCCTCAGGTTTCATTGAAAAATCCTTGCCCCAAGTTGCTACAACCCAAGCAGCAGTGCTCTATGTACAGATGGCTCTCTTGCCCTTTACTCTTGTGCTGAGGATGGAGTAGTGGCTGCTGAAATACTTTTTGAAAATTAGTCTTCATACCAAAGCTGGTGTTTTTTCTAATCCTCACCTTAGTCTTGGTCCTTTGTGTGCAGCAGTTAGCTACCCTAGGGGGTTATGTGACATAGATCTGGCAGAGATCCTTGTGACATAGGATATGTTATTTCCAAATGCACACAGGTGCCTCTCTCCTCTGGCTCTGCACCCTGGAGATGGCAGCACCCAAGGTCGCAGTGGTTGGAGCAGGAGTCATTGGCCTCTCCACAGCACTGTGCATCACAGAGACCTGCCCCAGTTGCTCTCTCACCATCCTCTCAGACCAGTTCAGCCCCAACACAACAAGCGACGTCGCAGCTGGGATGCTCATCCCTCATGTCTACCCAGGTATGTGCAACCTGGTCTGGTGTTGCACATGGCTCTGTGTCCAGATGTGCAATTGTGCTCTCAAGTTGTGCCAGGGGAGGTTTAGGTTGGATATTAGAAAGAATTTCTTTATGGAGAGGGTGATCAGACTTTGGAATGGGCTGCCCAGGGAAGTAGTGGGTTCTCTGTCCCTGGAGATATTTAAAAAGAGACTGGATGTGGCACTCAGTGCCATGGTCTGGTAACTGCAGCGGTAGTGGATCAAGGGTTGGACTTGATGATCTCTGAGGTCCCTTCCAACCCAGCCCATAGAATCATAGATTCTATGATTCTATGGATAGAGGCTCAAGAAGAAGTGCCTTGTCCTGTGTTCCTTGGCACTGGCTTGTATGCTTCTCCTCTTTGCATTTTCTCTCTCTGAATGTTTGGTTTTATTCACATGCAGAGACACCAACTCACGTGCAGAAGCAGTGGTTCAAAGAGACCTTCACTTACCTTTTTGCCATCAGCAACTCGGCTGAGGCATCAGAAGCTGGAATTCACCTGGTCTCTGGGTAAGAGCGACCCCTGGGCAGCCTTTGGTATACGTGTGCTGTGTGCTGGAGCAGGCAGAGAAGTTTTCCTTGCTGAGGTTCAGGAATATTCCCTTTGTGGATTAGCTCTTAAGACCCTATTCCCAAGAAACTTGATTGCAGCCTCTCAGATATGATGTATTTTCAAGCAAAATTCATGCATAGCTGTGTACAGAGTAACCACTTAAGGCTGGCCAGACCAAATGTCTGGTAATAACTGATGCTAGTAAATTTAGATTAGACATTAGGAAGAAATTCTTTCCCATAAGGTTGGTGAAACACTGGAACAGGTTGTTGAGGGAAGTTGTGGCTGCTCCCTCTCTGGATGTGTTCAAGGCCAGGTTGGATGGGACTTTGAGCAGCCTGATTTAATGGGAGGTATCCCTGCCCATGGCAGGGGGTTGGAACTAGATGACCTTTAAGGTTCCTTCCAACCCAAATCACTCTGTGATACCAGTTGCTAGCAGCAGGTGTGGTTCTGATAGAGACAGGACTGCAGGATCTTCCATCTTCAGCATTGAGCTATAGGGATGCCATTGGGATGTGTGTGTTGGGGATGTTTTGTTCTGCTTATTGTCTACACAGAAATCTGCCTTTTGGGAGTGCTGAGGCTGGGAACTCTGGGGCTCTATGAGTATCCAAAAAAATGAGACCCTGTGTGGAAGTGGCCCTACATAAAGGTCCAGCCAAGGCGGTCACAGCTGTGGTGGGGGCACTGGGTGAGATGGCATTGTACTTTTAAAGCTGGAAGTTCATACAGTATGGAAGAACTTTTTCCACTTTAGTTACCCCAGTGTGTCACCAGCAAGCTGGGCTGTGGCAGCCCCTTTGCCTCTTTGCCAAGGTGGTTATTGCAGTAGCAGGCAGCAATATTTCCCTGTTGCTACTGACCTTGCAGAGCTGCACTGGTGAGCAGGGACAGGTTCCCAAGTTCTTGAGTTAGTGCTAAGACTTTTGTGACACATAACATGACAGAGCAATAGCATCTAACTTTTGCAGCTTTTCCTCTGTGTCCTTTTAGGTGGCAGATCTTTAAAAACACTCCCAAAGAAGAGTTGCCTTTCTGGTCAGATGTTGTCCTGGGATTTCGACCAATGACCAAAGCAGAACTCCAGAAGTTTCCACAGCACCAATTTGGTCAGGCCTTTACAACTCTGAAATGTGACTGTCCCCCATACCTCCTATGGCTGGAGAAAAGGTTGGTTTTGCTGCAGGCTGGATGCATGGAGAGAAACCCAGGCAGAGGGACTTGGGGAGCACTCATTGAAAACTTTAGGTTTCAACAAAACTGGAAAAGGGCTGTTTCTTGCTGGGCAAAATGCAGCAAACTCTTACTTGGGAAGTAGTACAAGGAATAAATACTCAGAATTTCCAAAAGGTCCCATTTGTGCACTATCTGCTTTCAACCACTGTGGCTTTACAGGGGGGTTAGAGTGGGAATGCCCCTGGGTATAGGACCGATATAGCCAGAGGGGCCATGCTTGGCCAAGTTGGACCTTGAAGGTACTAAAGGAGCTTGTCATGTCCTAAGAAAATGTCTGGGTGCTCCTTGTTGGTCAAACTTCTCAAATGCCTCTGTTCTTAAAGATACACCCAGCCCATGTGGAATAGGCATGTCTGGGGTGATGTCTTACCTGTGGAGACATTGCACTTAAGAAGCAGCTGGGCAAATTAATCTCAGATTTGGTCAGTTGGAGTGATTAGTGATTTTTTAAATCCAATCAGTTGAAAAAAGGTCAAATAGCATCATCTTGTAACAGACCTTTTGGAAATGTTTGCCTGCATAAGATGGATGATGCACTCATTCTGAGGAGTCACTGCTTCAGAGTTCATGCCTGAATTGACATGAACATTTGAAAATTTTCCAGTTTCCAAGTTTCCTCAAAATATGTGGACTTTGGGGAACAGTAGAAGAGTCAGAATGCAGATCTAAAAACATTCTGACACATGGGATGTGCATTTAATCCATTTAAGTGAGCAGGTAGGTGTCTCTGCTTGAGCACAAGCGATAGGCTGGAAGGTGATTTGAAGATAAGTAGAGAGACATGTTCTGACACCATGGTACAAATTGCCAGCTCAACCAGTTATGTGGATGCCTTTCATCTTACTGCAAAATATGAAAAAAACATTTCTTGTTCTAGCAGCCATTCAAGCTGGGAGCACTCCAGTGGCACCAGTGCCACGTGAGGTGTCTGCAGTCTCCTCAGTGCACACGCTCTGTCTTGTTTCATTGCCTGGCTGAATCAGAAATTTCTGCTGAAGCACAGCTAAGTTGTACAACCCATTTAGTATCTGCCACGTGATTTCTGCTCTCTCCTTATTCCTGCTACAGCCTTCTTATTTCTCAAAGGATATAATCTAATAAGATGATCAAGCTCCTTTTCTTTCTCTTCTCCCTGGTGATAAGAAGCGAGAGCACATTAAACATGTAACTAATTCTCAAACCCCTAGTGACCCAAGCAGTATCTATATGCCATTCTCTTGTCAGTCTGCAAAGAAAATTGTTTCTGAGCCCACCTTGCTGTTCCAAAAGTGGACTTCAGGAATTTTTTCCTGCTTACTTGCCTGAGTTCAGGAGTTTTCAGAAGGTTTTCCCTTTCCCTTTCCCTTTCCCTTTCCCTTTCCCTTTCCCTTTCCCTTTCCCTCCTTTTCCTTTTCCTTTTCCTTTTCCTTTTCCTTTTCCTTTTCCTTTTCCTTTTCCTTTTCCTTTTCCTTTTCCTTTTCCTTTTCCTTTTCCTTTTCCTTTTCCTTTTCCTTTTCCTTTTCCTTTTCCTTTTCCTTTTCCTTTTCCTTTTCCTTTTCCTTTTCCTTTTCCTTTTCCTTTTTCCTTTCCTTTTCCTTATTCCTCTTCCTTTCCTTTCCTTTTCCTTCCTTTTCCTATTCCTTTTCCTTTTCCTATTAATTTTCCTTTTCCTATTCATTTTTCTTTTCCCTTTCTTTTCTTCCTTTTCCTTTCCTTTTCCTTTTCCTTTTCCTTTTTTTTTTCCTTTTTCCTTTTCCTTTTTCCTTTCCTTTTTCCTTTCCTTTTTCCTTTCCTTTTTCCTTTCCTTTTTCCCTTTCCTTTTTCCCCTTTCCTTTTTCCCCTTTCCTTTTCCCTTTCCTTTCCCCTTTCCTTTCCCCTTTCCTTTCCTTTCCTTTCCTTTTCCAAAGGAAGCTTGGTAAGTTCTGAATTTTGCTGACAAGCAGACATGAATATATAGTGCTCTGAGATGTGCTGGGTGACTCCTGGCTGCTGCTGTGGAAAGGTGAGGGTCCCATGCCACATCTGCCCAGCTTGTGAGGGTGTCCTGGGTACCTCAGGGCTTTGCACATGGCCCTAGGTAATTAACAAGCTCCTGGTACCAGGGGAGTGAGTTGAAAATGAATGTGACTGTGTGTAGTAGGCACAATGAAAGGGATGTGGAATGATGGCATTATCACTGGCAGACGTACATTGGTGAATAAATCTGACATTTTTCAGCTTGCTTGAGCTGATAAAGCTTGATATGATTATAGAAATGAATCAATGAGACCATGATGACCTTTCTGTGTGTGTAGAGTCTTATGCCAGACCCTTCTCTAATACAGATCAATTTGCTGATCTTTTCCAGCCCAAACAAGCTAAAAAAAAATAGGTTTGAAGGAATGGAAAGCCTATGGGACTACCATTGCTTTTTGTTTCATCTGTTGGTCGGTTTTGAGTGATACGTTAAAAGGCAATTTACCTCATTTCCTTGGTGTGCATAATAATTGCATGATGGCTTCAGGGGTTTCTTTCCTGCCTCACTTCTGGGGTCTCTTTGCAGGTTGAAAGCAACAGGCATCCAGATGCACAACAGAAAAGTTGCAGACCTGTGGGAGCTGCACAGTGAATATAACGTGGTCGTCAACTGTGCAGGCACTGGAGCCCGCCAACTGCTGGGGGACAAGGAACTCTTCCCTGTTAGGGGTCAAGTACTCAAGGTTCATGCTCCTTGGGTGAAAAACTTCATCCGTGATGGGGATGGCTTAACTTACATCTACCCAGGGATACACAGTGTAACCCTAGGGGGAACCAGGGAAAAGGAGAGCTGGAGTCTCTCCCCTGATGCTGGCACTACCAAAGACATCTTTGACAGGTGCTGCTCCCTTGAGCCCTCACTGCAGGGAGCTAAGGAGATGGAGGTGAAGGTGGGCCTGAGACCATCCAGGCAATGTGTGAGGCTGCAGAGAGAGGTCTTGAGTCAAGGTGGGGTTAAGCTCCTGCTGGTCCACAACTACGGGCACGGGGCAGGTGGCTTTTCAGTGCACTGGGGCACAGCCAAAGAGGCTGCTCACCTGGTGAGAGAGTGCATTGCTGCCCTGCAGGACTCCTCTGCAAGAGCCAAGCTTTGAATCCCAGAGGCTCATTTTCCATTTGTGGTAGTGTTGCATCTCCTAGTAGCAGCTTTGGACTTTCATTCCATTACTGGATAGAAGGAACCTAAGACAACAGCTTGTGCCATTGCAGATGCTCTGTGTAATCTCATGTGGCTTCCAGCTGCCTCTTTGGAAAGACATGATGGGTTGATCCAGTATTAGTACAGGTGTCCTCCATCTGGCATTGTTCCTGCCCTGGGCATTTCTTCTAGCAAGAAGGCAAGATAGGTAAATATTCTTCAACCTGGGTCAGATGCTGCAGTATAGTAACATTAGCATCAATTTAGCAGCTTGTTATGTGCACGTAAAGGGTATTGGATGCACTATGTTCAAATTCAGTAAAACAAGTTCGCTTGAGCCAAATCTAATATTGTATTGCTCTTTCTCCTGCCATCTTGCTGACAAAATACCATTTTCCATGTGATTTACAAGTAAAAGATAACCCCCCACAGTGCTGCATTACAGTGTTCCAGGTCAGTTCCTACAGAAAGCAATGTCAGGTCACTGTCACACATGGTGACCAGACAAGCATGATTTTAAAAGCTGGTCTAAAAGCTGATTACTTTGTTTGCTCATAATATACCTCAGGGAACTTAACACAAGTTTTCTGCAAGAGGAAGTTGCCCCCTGCGAGCTACAGTTTTGTGCATCTTTTTTCAGACTTGTTTGCAAGTTTTTTGGTTTTTTTTTTTTCCCCCAAGCCCCTCAGATTTTGTCCTCAAATACAGATGATTACACACACACTAGCAGCATTGACATGGCCTGTGTTCTACAGGAGAGGATTTTTCAGGGTGGGCTTTGGAGCACAAGCATCTCTCTACTACTTGGCACCGACACCAGCTGCTTGCCTTGCAGCAGCTGATATGAATCAGTCAGTAACAAGATAACAAGGATCTTAGCACCAGCACCAGTTTCATAAGGGAGAGGAGAACCATTTAAGCCTAGATAAGCACTCTGAAGCTGAATTTGTCTGTAGCTGGAAGTGAGCAAGCTCCTCTGCCACAAGGAAGCTGAGCCAGCTCAGAGCCTCACCCCGTGGCAGAAGCTGATCTGGGCTTTACACTCCTCTCAGCAGCTCAGGCCTTTGATGTGGCTGAAGAGAGTCACTCCCCAGAGCACAGGTATGATGGTGATTAAATCACACATTAAATGGCTAATTCAAGAGCTTTAGCATCCACTTTTGACTAGGTTGTTGGTTTGGTTTTTTTTTCTCCATAGAAAGCAAATCAGAATTATTCAAGAATTCACACTATTAAAATGAACTGATAAAAAGTTCTAAGAGTGGAGCAGAGACCACTTCTGTGGTGCTTCCTTTCATAAACAAGGGGGTTTCTTTCATGTGGGATGGCTTGACAGGGCTAAGAAAGGCCACATTCAGGCATGGCTGCCAGCTCCTGCTGTTCTCAAGGGGGGGATGAAGGCAGTTCCCCTTTGCAAGGGACAGCAGTAGAAACAAATGCCACCAAATTAAATTACAGGTCAGTTAGTGCCTAGGATCAGCCTGAGCCAGTCCTGACTCTAGTAGTCTTGCCCTCTTCTCCTCAGCTCTGGGGGCTAATTTTGCACTCCCTCCCACATCATTTGTCCTTTCCAACAGTACCAAAGGGCAGAGCTGCTGCTTTTGGCAGTGGTGTTGGCACAGGGTGTGTCAAAGTGCAGCCTTTTCCTCAGCTAACAAGGAACTGAAAAAATACATGGAAAAATAATGAGAATGGGCTATATTTTCTTAATCTTTATTTTAATCTTTAAAAGTAACAAACAGTGTAGCTTATCCTGGAGCAAGAAACATTACTAATGCCAATGGGGTGTTCATAGCCCCATGAGCTCTGGTTGTGCACTTCTGCTCTGTAGGATGGGTAGTTGTCTTACAAGTTACTTCTAAAAGTTGTCTGGTTGATAAAAATGGCAAAATGGGTTGAGCTGCAAGGCCTGTCATTCTGGCATCCTAGCTCTCACCATGGCCAGCAGTGGAAAGGGCCACTTCTACCATACCCTGGCCCATTCAGCTGAAGAGTAGCTTAGCATTTCCTGGCCCTCAGATGATTTATCTTACAGACATTTATCAGATTGCTTCTGTAACCAGATACGATGCTTTGGTAGTCCCCTGCATCTTGTGATAAAATGTTTACTAATGGGAGATGCTGCTTGGCCAAGCCACAGAGCTCCTTGCCTTATGTTTGTCTTGAACCTGGAAACATCATTTGATGCCCCTTTTTTGCCCCATGTGAGAACTAGTAGCTACTTATTCTTCATGACCCTTCTTGAATTGATAGAGCTGTACCATTCTCCCTTTCAGTCTCTTCTTTCTCACTCTGAAGAATCTTGACTTAGGTAGCTGCTACCTACATAAAATCATCCCATATCTTTTTTTCTTTCTTTATACCTTTTCTAACTCTATCATACTCTTTTTGAGAAGGAGGGGCCAGAGCTGTGGGCAAGACTCATGGCAAGGGGTGAACCCTGAATTTAGTTAAAAACAACTCTCTTCTCCTCCTAATAATTTTTTTTTTCCTTTCTTTTTTTATTTATTTTTTAATTTTAATATTCAATTGCTTTTAGCTGACAACTGAATAGAACTACCTAATTCCAAGGTATCTGAATGGTACTAGGTGGTTCAGAGGCCATGACTGAGACTGGAAAGTGAGGGTGTCTTCCAGCTCAGCCATGTGTTTTTCTCCTTTGTTATTTAGTCTCACCTGCCATTACTTTGCCCAGACTCATGAGATGGGGGTGTGGATTAGCACTGGCCCTTTCACAGTTCCCTCATGCCACTGGTGATTTCTCTCCACTGTGAATAATATTCGTACCTCCTCTCTCCATGCTACATGCAGTAGCTAACTCATGAGAGGATCTTCCCTCTTATCCCGTGTCAGATTAGCATCTTCATGAGCCCTTGGTGACAGACATTATCAAAGGCTTCCCAGAAGCTGAGCAGATCATACCCAGTGGATTACACAAGACTGGAGCCTCACAGTTTCCTCTGAAGCCGTAAGAGGAAGCCCTAAGTCATGGTGAAGCATGTCTTCACTGCTCCTCACTGCAAAGCTCTGCTGATTCTTCCCTGTTAGTCTATAACTGTCTTTGCAACAATTCTCTTACCATTTGCCTGCTATGGGTGCCAGGTTTAGTGGTTTGCATTTCTCTGGATCCCTCACAGTGCCAGACCGTGCCACGTACTATCCTCTTTCTTTCTCTCTTTGACTGTTTTAAATGAAGGGCTATCTATACACCAGCCAAAGGAATGCAACAATTTCCCATTGGCATTCCTTAAAAACCTACAAGCAAGCAAAATCTGATTCTCATGATTTTGTTACTACCCATTGGATCTATCTTCTAAACCCTCACATAATGGCCCTTCAATCTGAGGCAGCTTCTCTGCATTATCCCTTTATCAAATCGCTTCACTGAGATTTTCTGCACCAAACACAGACAGCACTAATCTGTTTAGCTGTTGCACTTGGGCTTGTTTGCTTTCAAACTCCTTTGCCACCGTGCTTGTCTGCTGACTGGCACCTGCGGATCCTCTGGAGCTCCCTCCTCCTCCTGAGTTAGAGGAGACTTTTTCCTGCTTGCAAGTTATTTCCTCAAAATATTTTTCAGTCTGCCTTTCTGTTTCTGCATTTCATTTGCCAGAGTTCATGTCCCTTTCCATTTCCTCATTTGAATGGGATCTATTTCGGTTCTTTTCCATGCAATTTTTATCATGATGATCTTTAAGGTCCCTTCCAACTTTAACCGTTGTATGATTCTATGATATTACAATGAGCCAATTATGATTTCTCTTCTGTGCAGTCTCTGCTAATTCAATACCCTTATACAAAAATCAAGCAATTTAGACCCATATCTTATTTTTAGACTTTCATTTCCTGTGCCCTGGTCAAAGGGGGTTTGTTTGTCCAGATTACACCTTGCCATTGCTGTTTACTTGTTGTTCTAAAGATGTCCAAATGCCAGCTTCAAGGACATGTCATTATGATCCTCTGCTCCTCTCTTTCTGCTAGCTTACTCCCCAGTCTCTAGCTTGAAATTCCTTTTAAATCTTACTTTTCCCAGCAGAGGTTTTCTTGTTTTCTTGTGCTCTAAGGTCACGGCCACACAGAGGCTGAGCATCCAAATTAGGAGCCTCAACATTTTGTTCCAGAACCTTTCAGATTGCCAAGAATATGTCCTAACATTTTTTGAATAATCACACGTCCTTTCCTAGGCATGGAAAATTTGAATATTCTGAAATATATCCATAGATACATAGATATGCTGCCCTGTGCCAACAACACAAACCCACAAAGGGGACTCATACAGTTTTGATGCCTGCAAGCTTGCTTGTTAATGCTTGAATTTTAGGTAGCTGAAGTCTGTTGAGATGAGTCCTTTTGTGGACCAGCTGTCCAGTCTCGAGTCTCAGTCTTTGGCAGTCTCTCCTCATCCATCCCCAAGTTTCTGCTCCTCATCCAGGAGCCTTGCTGGGAGCTGAAGCAAAGATGTGACCTCTGTTAACTCTCCAGCTCCATCTGAAGCTAAGCTGGCAGCTGAGGAGTTTGTAAAACTCTGTTTTGATCCCAAGTCTGTTCACACTGTTGTGTCAGATCTGTATTCTTCACCCGGGAATGCGGAGCAGGTGCCAGGGAAATGCTCATGTGTGGGAGAGGGTTTACAGTGGAAGGGCATTAAACTTCCCCAAATTTCCCTGCTGATGAAATATACCCTTAAAGAAAGACCTTTTTTTTTGAAAGAAAGAATCACCCGTGCAGACCAGTTTATCCTTGTGCCATTCCTTAAGCCCATGGAGTGTCCAGACAAAAGTCACCAGACCATACCTGAGTATTCCTGCTTTCTGATCTACACTGTTACCCCTGGCAGATGGCAACCAGTCTGCCAGACTCACAGGGAACTTCAGAGGTGTAATTATGGCATAGAAAGGGAACAATCATATTTTGAGACATTTCTATCAATCCTTGCCACTGCAGACAGCAGATGGGCTGTAAGATGGTGTTTAGGGCTCGAGCACAAAAGTTTTCAGCAACAGAGAATTTTGTTGCTTTTTCTCCACAGAAACAAGGCCATAAAGACATATTGTCTAGATATAGGGTTTTGCATGTATTTAAACCAAATTTGCCAATTTTCTGAAAAAAAAACCCAAACAAACCAAAACACAGGAAAAATTTGTGTCCTCCATTCAATATAATTCTTTTCCAGTAGAGTACTGGTTGAGAGATGAAGTTCAGTGTGATACATTCAAATTCATTTGGAATAAATAAAGTAATTAGAGAGAATATCATGACCAGGACTGAGATTTGTATCGTTCTCACAGCTTTCAAGTCGTGTATGCTGTACAAAGCTTGTATTTTATTCTGCTTTATTCCCTGTTTTCCACCAGAGGGAGATGTTGGATCAGGCAGTTGCTTGAGAGAAGCGGCACACACCATCTCCAAGAGCAAATGATGCTGCTGAACTCAGTGGAAATGTGGGTGCTTGTTAAGCTCCCACATATCTATAAGGTTTGGAGGACTTCGGTGATGCAGTAGAGCTTAAGAAATAATAGCAAATCAGTTAGGGCAGTAAAATATCACCAAGAGATCTTAAAAAAAAAAAGAGTACATTGGGGAAGTAAAAAGGTGAAGGTAGCAGCGCACTAGAAGCTGTTGTTAATAAAAAATAAGGGATTATGATCCTAGGTAAAGCTGTTGCTATAGCAGCATGTCCTAGAGCTTTTCCCCCACCTAAAGGCTGTATTGAGTAGCCAAGTGTCCTCAGTTCCTCGTGTTGTGGGGACTTGAGGTCCCTCAGCCCCTTGAGCTGTGCCTGGCCTAGACATCCTGTGGAGATCCCTGTAGGGCTACAGCCTTGCCCATGTACCCCTGCCTGGCCTGACCCCTGGAGAGACCACACACTGTCAGAGACTATCACTGGTTTAAGGATGATCTGAAATGGTTTCTTTTCTCTCTGGGAATTTTCCCCGCACATTTCTTCTTTTTCTCACTGAGGAAGTCAAAATTACGTATTTTGGAGAAGTAAAAGTGAACACGAGTCAAAACTCAGCCTTATGAGGAAAGGGAGAGACTGGGGAGAAAAGCAAGAAGAAAGAAAATTTTCTGAAAGTGAACAACTTTATAGAAATGGTATTTCCACAAGTAAAAGAAGTGTCAAGGCAATATTTCCCCTGTATTTTGTTTTCCTCCTTTGTAGCTCTCCTCGATCACTGCCAGTAGCCAGCCCTGGAAGAGCACTGTTCCACATTGCTTTCTTCCATTACTTTACATGTCTGCTATGGGGACAAGATATTTCTCATATGGTAAGAGGTGTGCATCATGTGCATCACATGCTGTGCTCCTGCCACTGTCACCTCTCCTCTCTCTTTACTTAACCTCTGCAAAATCTCATTTGACCAGCTGATATGTGAGCCTTACATTAATCTTTACTTACGTTTATGAGCCAAACAGGAGAGAGGAGTTTTATTTATTTTCTGTATCACCAGAGAATTAAGCATCCAAGCCAGCTGCAGGTGTTTCTCAAGCACCTGCATGTGCACATCCAGCATTTTTTTGGCTACAGTGAAGGTCTGGAAAGCAACCCTTCCCTCAGGGAATGCATGACAGCCACCAAGGGAGCCTCATGCTTGCTTCCCTCCTTGCCAAATGAGTACAGGGATGGGCTTTAAAGAGATTAAGTCTCTCCCCCCTGAGCATCTCGCAGCCTGGTGAGTAGTGTGGAGTTCCTGATCTCCTTTGAGCACGAAGAAACTGAATTTGAGGTTCTCACATCCCATGTTGCTTAACCTGTGGCTACAAGAAGAGCAATTCGACTTTTAGATGTGCTTTGAATAAAAAAGATCCTTTCAATTTTTAAAAGAAAGTGCCTGAGGCACCTGAAGTTCAGGAAAAGACTACGAGAAACAACCCACTTCTCCACAGTGGTTAATGATAATGTGATATTTTACTGCAAATGAGCTTTTGAAAAAAGCTAAGTGACTCCACAGCAGTTCTGTTATCTCATGCTGTAGCAGTTCAGCAGGATGGCAGCTTGAGCATAATCAAAGTGTAAGTTAAAAGACCTTGAGAAGCACTGGCTACCTCACTTCTGAAAAATGCCTCTGTAAGCCTTGGTGAGCACATTCTCTGCCCTTTTTCTCTATAGTGAGTCTATCTGCACAGTGTCAGAGTAATCTCAGGGCAAACTACCACAGATTTTTTCAGCAGGATAATTGCCTCAAATAGAAGGATAAATAGCTTTTTCTGGCATTTAATGGGCCTCTCAAGTGAACGGCAATAAACTCTAGGCAAACAGATGTTTTCCTTCTCTTTTTTTTTTTTTTTTTTTTTTTTTTTTTTTTTTTTTTTTTTTCTTCTTCTTCTTCTTTTTGTCCTCTTGCATCTCATCCATAATTACTCACTAAAATGTTCTTGTCTGGGTTGCTGAGAGCAATCTTGCTGCTGTTTGTCTTTGCAACTTGAGGCTCTAATGGAGATAAAGGCTCCTGTCCTGTACATCAGTGATGATCTTCCTTCCTTCATGCTAAGCCTGAGGGAGGAGAAAGAAGTCAGTGGGAAAATGTGCCTTTTCCAGCCACTGCTCTGAGGGTTCCAGTGCTGGGGTCTCTCCTTGCCTGCACCGGTGCCCTGGGCTCCAGCCAGGAGGTTCCTGCCCTCTCCTGGCTTCAGGCATCTTCAGCTTCTCCTTTACCTTGTGGGGAAAGTAAGTGGGGAAAGCCCTCTGAGACAGTCCTGCTCCCTCTGTATCACCTCTGCTACCATAACCAGAAGGTGTGGGAGACAGCAGGGCAGGGTTTCCTCTGTAACCACCAGTTTTGCCTCTGGCCTTGCCACCTGGAGAGTTGCAGGCACCATGCAGGCTCTGCAGAGAGCCTTTGCACTTTCAGAGGGCTGTGCTTTGCCTCCTGACAGAGTACAGAGAAATGACCTTGTCCCTGAATAAATTCAACACATTCTGGCAGAGAGATCTCCCCCAAACAAGGATGCTGCAAGCAAGACAGGAGCTGGGGCACAAGCACAATCATTAGCCTGGATGAGAGTTCATTGCCTGGAGTGATGTCTGCAGGGGTTCCTGGGTCTTCACAAACCCTTTTCGTCCTTCCCAGTGCATCTTTGAAGAGTCTGAGTGGCCTCTGCTTTCTGCATCCAGGGCTGAGGATAGAGGCAGGCAGGCTGTGGGAAGACACACTAACACCTAACCTAGCATACAAACTCTTGGCTGAGGAGGTTATTCCACTTTGACTCAATACCAATATCTCTGCATCACCGATGCTGCTCTATGTGGCATTGAAAGGAAACTGCTGTGAAAGGAGCCTGAGGGAAGAGCATTGAGTTTTATCCTCACCGTCTGGTCCTGGCCAGGCTGCTTGGCTGCAGGGGAGCTGTGGCATCTTTTCTGCTGAGAACAAGGCTATTTTTCTCTTCCTCGTTAGGATTTTGTTTAAGACATTTAAAATTAAGCAGTTGGAGGAGAGGATTGGCTGACCCCATGGTAATAATTTAGAAAAACAACCTTCTTGTTATAGATGAAGACAGTGATACTGAACTCAGTGTTCTACAAAGATGGGACACTTTTCAGACACATGGATGAGACCTTTATTAGAGGGGGATGTGTATTATTAAATTTGTCTGCATACTGGTCCAGGACATTTTTGCACACCTTCTCTCCTATGACAGCTGCTTTTTGACCATCAAGTCCATCAAAGATGCTGCCAGCCACCCCCAGCTTTTATTTTATCCCATTGCCTTCAATAAGGCATAAACTGTACAGACACATCCCAGTATATCAAACAGTGTGAGACAGACTGTAGAAAAAGTGCACAGTGCATTGATTATGGGTCTTCCTTTGGTTTTAAAACTTCTGCTGCTGCTTTTCTTCTCCTGAGCAGCCCCAACTCTCTGTCTTGTCTCTCTTTTCCCCTTGGAGAGCCCTTTTCCCTGAGCACTTACAGGTGAAGGTGAAAGATTTTGACATCTGCTATATTACTCCAGTGCCGTTGTCATCCCCTGCATAAATACTTGGGCATGTGTACTTTGCTATGTAAGCCCATTAAAAACATGTAGTAAAAAAGGCTTATATAACTTCTTAAGCCCATAATTACTACTCCAGCTGCAGTGTTTTGTAGAATTCTGAGCATTATAGATTAATTCCTTTGAAAAATAACATTTTTTAAATGAAAGACACTAATTCTTGAGCTTAGAAGTGTAAAAATGCCTGTAAAATTGACTGCATTTAAAAAAAAAAAAAAAAAAAAAAAAAAAAAAAAAAAAAAGGTAGAAAGCTGAGCCCAGAATAACACCGAAGTAATCTTTAAGCCACACAGAAAACAGGAGTATGTAATAGAAACATAGGGTGATTTTTAAGCAGATCTGTCTGGGATTACATTATAGCTACAGAGGAACTATAGGCAACAAACTGGTATCACAGAAATCTTTATGCAATAGCTTGTGAACTGTATATCACAAATCACCACTCAATTCCTGTAAACTGGAATGTCTTTTTTTTTTAATGTCAATATATGTTTTCAATTTTTATACCAGTATCTATTCAATGAAATTGCTAGCCTGTACTTTAAAAGCAGGCATAGGTTTGCTTGGTTCAAAATGAGCAGACAATTCAGTAAGAGGAAGACCTAAAAATCACTGTTGTTCCTCTCCAGGCGTGAAACACAGCATCTGAAGATAGTACTTGCATTTGTAGATACAAAAAACATGAGGGTTTAATAAATAAAAGCAAGATCCAGGGATAACAGAGGGTTGCAGAGCATCTTATACTGAAGGGCCATCTCATTCCCCTTATCACTCCTGCAGCAAAAGGATGTGCATAGGTACAGGCATGTATGTGTGCAAAGGCACAAAAGCATGACTCCAAGGTAAATCTTGATCTATAAGCACCTCTAGACCATTAATTATCAATTATTTCTTTCACCAAATTCAAAGCACATTGCTAGGCTGGGGTATTTGGATCTCTCAGTAGCTGGAGGAAAAAGAGAGCTTTTGCCTATGCTTTGCACTGAGCTGCTGAACATCAAGATCAGTCTCGTGTTAAGCTGCCTAAATATCCTATGAGCTTGAGGAGAGCTAATGGGAGACTGGATGAACGTATTTTTTTCATCTGTTATCTTCAAACTTAGCAGTGGTGAGCTGAGAAGTGGTTTTAATGATCCACACAGCTGAGCCTTGGCCCTGGCAGCTTGTTCAGACACTATTTCTCAGCAGTGTTAAGTGGGTAATAGACCAATTCAGCCAATTTACTTCTCCATTGCTTACACCTAACAGATAACAGAAAGAGGTTCTTTCTCTGAGTATTCAGTGGGATTTAAGGTGCAGGAAGAAGTGAGGGCTCCATCTTCTTTGCAGAGCTGCTGGCTGCACGGAGACTTCAGGGGAGGATCTGTCACTTGGTTCATAGAGAAATACTTCAGGATTTCCAGCTGCAGTTTTGAGGAACAGAAGTGAGAAAAGGCTTGCACTGAGAAATCACTCAGGGAGCTATAAAAATTTCAGCCCATGTTCCTTAGGGTTGTGGCAGATTTTTGGCATGTAAGTGTGAGAGGCAATAAAACAGGTGTGGACCAAAGCTCTGACTCACGTAGACCCAGGATCAGAGGCACACACATCTTCTTTGGGGAGGGACACTCCGAGCTTCCCTTCGTGCAGCTACTTTTAAAATGACCTTGTGGAAATTTCCACACAAAGCCTCCCTGTTTTCATGTGTGTGGACCAACATCACCCTGGTTTTTAAAGCATTAGCCAAGAGTGTAGGAGGGAGCAGAGGAAAAAAAGTGTTTCTTTGCTCTGTCCTGTAGATTTTGGCAAGTGGCTCACACCAAATCCAGCAGAGTTGTTAAGCAGAGTCAAGAAGAGCATTTTTAGGCATTTGCTAATTTTTAAAAACTTTTCCTGCAGAAATGAAGGCAACTGTAGAAATCTGTGCCACCTACAGAAGACAGCAGATATACTAGGACCAACATCTGGTTTTGGTTATCAGGGCATAGTGCTTGCCACTCTCAGTAGAAATTGCAGGCTCACATTTAGAGTTGGTGATTTGGTTGCTCCTTGCATTATGTGGCAGTACCTTGTGCTCTGTTTGATCTGGTATGATATATTTTCCTCTGGCATTATGCATCTTGGTTTGGGGACAACAAGCAGGGGAGGCTATTTGCTGCCTGACTTGAAGAGTGAGCACATTTTGCAGAAGCTGTGAAACTTAGCAGAAGCTCTGTTTCCCAGTAATCACCTCAAAAAGGCCCATCCTCCTGCTGGACTGGAGCTGCATGCATTACACTTCAATTTTAATTTGCTTTTCTTCTTAACATGCACTGCTCGCATACAGGTGACTTTGCAGCAGGCTTCTGGTGGAAGAAATTAGTTTATAATTCACTTGCTAAAATGGAGAGGATGCTGGAGAAGTAAGAATATTTAAGGTACTATCTTAATTCCCACTGATTCTCATGCTAGTCCAGATAAGATTTCTCATTGTTCCTGAAATTTCCTGAGATCCTCCTCCTGCCACTGTTCCCTATTTTCTGTCTTTAGAAATGCTCTGCTCTGTTTAAACATTCAAAAGAGATGGGGAGAAGCATAAGAAACTCTATTGTTTGTTAAAATACAAAAGCAAAATGAAAACACCGAGTTAAATTCATGAACTGTTCTTTATCAGGATCATTCTTCGTATGCTCACAAGTTGGGGCTGATCAGCTTTCTAAGAAAGGGAACATCTCGTACAAGGTCAGGGTTTACAGTTACAGCTCAGTGATGACAAGCAGAGAGGCTGGATTCAAGCATCTGAGCTTTCTGTTGAAGCTGTACAATGAGAAAAGAACAGCGTATGAGCCTCTGATGCTGAAAGCAAGAAAGACCTGGTGGTTTTTATTCTGCTCAGTCAGACCTCTTTAGTTGAATACACATTGTCCAAGCTTTTAGGAAAGCTTTGATTTCTCAAGGTTTAAACTTCAAGAGAGAGTTTTATAATGTATTTGGTAACTTTATACTTTTTGAGTCATGACCTTGATACTCCTGCTTTTAAGATTTTTCTCAATAACCATACAAACACAAACTTTTATTTTAAATAAATTTTAAAAGGACCTTCACACATCCATATTTATTGACTGGATAAAGATGCTCTAAAACAACCTTGGTGCCAAGACTTGTCTGATATAAAGGTTTTGGCTAGCAGTACTTGTGTTTTGTCACCATTTACCCTTCATTTAGTGTACTTGATGTATGTCTAAACCTCTCTTCCCTGAGCAGAGGCATCACTTCTGTCCTCCAGGTGAATGATGCCATTTTCCTTGGAGCAGAGTGATGCAGAGGCAGCCTTGTGCCAGCCAAAGCAGCCTTCTGCTGATGAACTCCAGGCAGTGCTCATGGATGGAGCTAGACTCTCTTCTCTTAAGCTGATATTAGTCATGGTCACTGCAGTCACCCTCTCCCTTGTGCCTTCATAAATGTATTCCTCCTTTGCACTGTCACCAGGACTTGTCTGATCAGCTTGTGAGCCACCTAAGGGGATAGAAAAAGGGAAAACTATGTGGTTCTCAGACAGATCAGCTGGAAAAGCCCTCCCTTCCCTGTGGCAAGCACCTGCACCTGCCCAAGGCACAGATGGGGACCCCTGAGCAGGTGCAGGGGCAGAACTGCTCTGATCTGCAGTGTTTCCCTGGAGGCATAAAACACCCAGAGGCTGTCCCACTTTGGCTTTTGGCTAACTAAAAGTCAGGATGATACCAAAAATGGTGCCTGGGTCTATTAGGAAACCACTCCAGACAGAGTTTTCATTAAGTTAGTTTTCATCTGGGTCACTGTCCTGGTTTGGCTTAGATTAGGAGCCCCTGGCTTGCTACAAGAACAGCAAGCAGGAGGACTGCCACCTACCCCCTACTAAGAAGAGCCTGCCTTGAGGGTTTAAAATAACCACAGAATTGCTTTGACCTAATTTGGAGGATTAGTTTACCACCCCCACCCCCCCTCCCAAAGAAAAACAAACAAACAAACAAAAAAACCAACAAAAAACAAAAAAACAAACAAAAAAATCATACACACAAAACCTAAAAAAACAAGCCCAAAAGAGGTCAGCAGTATTTAAATGGCAGGGGGTATGCACCTGGCCTGCCCATGCATCAGTGCTTGGAGCACTTCTGCTGAGGGATCACTGCTCCCTCCCTTCTCCTCCTGCCTGCACCTCCTTTGTCCCTCTGCCAGCAGGTCTGGTTGCTCAGCTGCTGACTGGCTCTGCTTCTCCCAGTGCTCCTCTCTGACCTGCACCCCCAGCAGCTGCCAGCTTGGGCTCTGCTCCAGGCTGTGAACAGGCAGAAGAGGTCAGAGAGGAGCAGTATGGGCTGCTGTCAGGGAGAGGACATCAGAAAAGAGGGAGAAGGTGCTTGGCTCAGAAAGCCTCTTCCTTGCCAGCTGATGAGGCAGGAGCACTGGGAGCACAACCCTGCAAGCAGGGACAGGAGTCACAACCTCCCTTCACTACCTGGTAAAAGGAATGGTGATTAGGTGAGTATCCATTTCCCTGCCACTGATGGGAATCTGTGGTTCTTGCTTCAGAAAATCCCCCCAGCCACCACTGCCTGCTTATCACTCAGTGACAATTTAGCATTGTGGCTCAAGGCCAAAGCTGGCCTGCACACTTCAATATTTCTGTGTAGTGTGTCCCTGCTGCAAGGCAAAAAGCCCTGTGTGCTCCCAGGGATGTAAACAGGACTGCTTCTGCCTCTCAGCTTTACTCAGCTCACCCAGAGCCTTTTCGTCATGGCTGAAACCAAGAATGTGTGGGGAAAATTCAGAGCTGGCTGATGACAACCCAGTAGCGAGGCTGGGATGCAAAGTATAGGCTTACAGGGGTATATATACAGGGGGATATATATCTCTTTATATTCACACACATGAGGTGTTCCAGCCAAACTAGAGCACCCCCACTGTGGTTTCACACAAGGGTTCTCATATCCTTCATGCATTCAGGTCCAACACGATTTGAGTAATCACTAACATTACTAATCATAGCAAAACTTTGCAAAGCAACTCTGTTTTTGCAGCATTCTTGCTGCCTATCTACTGATCCAGATGTCCCCGGTTTTAGCTGTGCTGGAATTACTTAATCTGTAACTCCACATGACACTGAGGGGAGTTTCAAACATGTGTCAGAGGGGCTAAGATGCTGATGTTTACTTGCCTGTCTAGGGGTATCCTTTATCCTTCACCTTCAACCCTCCACAAAGCTAAGTCCTTCCTTCCAGGGCCACAGTGTCCTTTGGTTTGTTTTGCTTAAGCATGAACAATACCCCAGTCTCCAATAAAATTCCCCTACCTCACGACATTATGATGTATAACGTGAACTGATTATATATATATATATATAAATAACTACTTAAAACACTTCCATACGATAAAGTCGGGTTGATGCAATAGTTGGAGGGGAGTTTTTGTAACAGAGGGCAGCTGCTACCCTGGCCTGGAAGGGCAGCGTGGGTCTGAAAAGGGGACATGTGTGACACCAACGTGGCACCCCCGGGTCCCCGCAACCCCCGCCGGGTCAGGGACAAGGACAGGGGCAGGGACAGGGGCATACCGGCCCCAGCCCCTCCCCGGCCGGCCCCTACTCGGGGCGGGGTCTCTCAACTTTCGGCGGCGGCCGCGGGGCCCGTCCCGCCGGCAGCATGAGCCCTGCGGCGAGGAGGGGGGGCGGCAGGGACGGGTCTGTCAGGGCGAGCCCCCCGCCACCATGCCCAAGGAGCGGCCGCTTTGGCGGGGCCCGGCTTTCCGCCTCTGCCTGCTCTCGGCCGCGCTCTTCCTCTGCCTCCAGCTGGGGATGAGGCGATCCTGGTGTCCGGAGGAGAAGCCGCGGGTGCCGGCGGCGGGGCGGTCGCTGCCCCCGGCCCAGGGCACGGAGCAGCATCAGCAGCATCAGGCGGGCAGGCGGCGGGTCACCTACGTACGGAGCGGCCGGCGGGGGAGCGAAAGTCCCGGGGGCTGCTGCCCCCTGCAACCCCCGGGCATCCGCCGCAGGAAGGTAGGGCGGGATGGGGGGCGAAGGGGGAGAGCCCGCCGTGTCGCGACAGGAGTGCTCCTGCATCGCGACAAGGCGCCGCCTCGCCCCCGTTGACGGAGAGGGGATGACCGGGGGTTCCCCAACCGAGGTCCAGTGGTAGGGGTCTGTCCGTCCGTCTGTCCTTAGAAGCCCCCATTCGCAGATGTGGCCTCTTCAGGTGCTCTGTTGTGACCTGTTGCAGGTGCCCGAGAGGTGGTGGCTGGAGGGTGTTGGTGTAGGGTGATGGTGGCTTTCTAGGGAGGCATCTCCTCGTCAGGGATTTTTCAGCCATGCCCTTAAAATGCAGGAGAGCTGGAGACCTCAGTCTGGAAAGGTGTGGTTGGCCTGGAGTCACCGAGCTTGCTCCGTAGGTGGGAACACCCCAATAGGAGCAAGCTTGGGAAAAATCCTTGGCCCTTTGCATCCAAACGCTATTTCATTTGCTGAAGGCTGTCAATAAATGTTTCTAAGACATGGTCTTCTTAAGAATAAGCTAGTTAATGAGTTGGTAAATGGACCTGTAATTAGGTTCAGATGTGGTAATGACTGTGAAGCCTTTTCGAGCTGTGAGGACCATTGACAGCATCTGGAGAACAGCAAGAGTGAGCAATGGCAAGACTAAGCTCACCCCAAGTTAGTTATATGTCTGACCAGTAGCAGGATGCTGCCTTCTTCAGCACTCTCCATGCTGTCTTTGGTTTTGGCAGATGCCAGTCCCTGAGGAATCATGTAAAGATTCAGATATTTGTTTTGTGGAGTTTTCTTTGCTCTCTCTCCCATGAGGGGAAACCCCCAACTTTCAAAGACTGGGAAAGAGTAGCCTGTCACTTGTTATGAGGTCCAGTTGTGAGGGTGCAGTAGTAATGGTCTGTGTGGAGATGTGCAGATGCTTGAAGAGGAGCAAATGGGATTTTGCTAGAGATTTGACCAGCTTCCTGGTCAAAGTAAGTAACTATTTCTGATGTTTGTCATGACAAGAATAAGAGTTATCCATGGGATGGCTGAACCTTCTCCTATCCTTAACTGCAGCTTTATCTGGGTTTCCTCAGACTTCCTTGGTGCTGAGACCTTGTGCTAATTTTTGTTGTCAATGCCATGTTTCTTGGTTTTCTCCTAAATCTCAACTTCTAAGTGATTGTAATTATAGAAGCATTTCAGCATTCTTTTGAGGCGAAAAAAACCCTATGAACATGAGGGTTCAGATAGTTTCTTGAAAACATGCTAAGCATGGCATCACAAGACAGGAGGTGAAACTAAAGCATATGCTACTTTGTTTTGTGGTTTTTAAGGAAATCGTAGTGGAGAAGTAGCACCAGGAGGGGCTGCTTCTTGTACCAAGAGAACTGGGAGCACCTTGCAGTGTTGGAGGGTTTGAAACTCTGGAAAACCTACAGCACATTTTGGTGTTTCTCTGTGTGAAGCATAACATCATTGCTGTGGTTTGTGGTGTTGGGCACGTTGCTGCTGATGTCTCATTTGAATCCCACTAATTAGTTTGAGGGAAAAATATTAGTAAAAATAATATAGGGTGTAGTTGCTAGGTTAAATTTGAGACTAGCAGGCATCTTCCATGTTCAGCTGTTTGACTTGAGCATGTTGCTTCAGGCTAAGGAAACCTATTCTTTGAAGTGAAGATAAGGGTTTTGAGACAGTGAGGGATGAAATTTTGGGAATTACTGCTTTTGAAATAGTTGTTTAATAGAAATGGAGGGGGAATGGTGGTGAGAAAGTAGAAGTGGTCTGACTATTGCCATTTTTTTCTTGTGGAAGTGGAGATCATGCATGATAACTAAAAAAATCTGGGTCATTTATTTTGGTTTTATATTTATTTTAGTTTTTGTTTTGGTGTGTTTTGTTTTTTCCCATCAAAAAACATTGTATTTAACTTCAGACTGTTTTAAGAGAAGGCAGAATTAATTATCAGCAAATGCTGCTTAAATTGGTGGTCCATGGCTTCTGCCAGCATCTCTGGAGTAAGGCAGCAGGGTGCAGCCACAGCCAGGGCAGTGTGCCAGCATCTGTAAATGCTGCCTGGGGAGAGGGATGGGCTCCCTGCCCTGCCAGGTTGGGATTGCTTCTGGCTGTGGGTTTTATATGCTTTTGTGTCTTGTATCTGTCTGTGAACTATTGTTAGGCAGTTTCAGGTATGGGGTTTTTTTTTGTTGGTTTTTTTTTCCCCTGTTGGTGGTGGTGGTATTGGAATATGTTGCAGTTTGTGAGCCAGGGGGATGGCGGTAATGAAAAATCAATGAGGCCAAACTTTGCTGGTTTCCTAGTGCCACTTTGTTGTAACTCTGCTCACACTTACCTGACTGAATCAATGCAGAAGCCTGATGAACAGAGTATTTCCATAAGATAGTTGAGTATCCCACTTTGTATCCCTTTAAAAAAATTCCCAAGACATGCAGGGGCATTATTTTATTCCTACTTCAAGTCGCTATAAGGCTTTCTGAAGCAGAGTTGCATTATTTATTTCCCAAGGATAACTGTTGTCAAACAACCAACAGCATCAGAAGGAGGGCGGAGTAGGGAGTGGGGGAAAAAGACCCCAACAGGGTGGGAAAGATGGAAATTCACCCATAAATGACCCTTGATTTTGCAAGAAACTGCCTGCGCAGTCAGGCACTTTTCCTCACCGCTGGTAAATCTCCATCACTGGGAAGACTGACTGTGCAACAGATGAGAGGGTTTGACCACCAAGGCTACAAGTGTCTGTTCATGCTTGAAGATGCATGCATAAAAATTGCTAAGTGGAAGCAGCAGGGAATAAAGTAATTTAGCAGTGTGAAAGCTCTGGGAGCCGCCGGAGCTGCCTGTTCCGGTGCTTTTGGGAGCTCTGTTGCTCCCAGCTGTGTTTTGCTCCCAGTGAGGCTTACCAAGGAGCAGATGCTGCTGCTCTTGCTGACAAATAATAAACAAAATTTGGCAGTGAGAGCACATGATGGTCATCTGAAGAATAATTTGTTGTGCTGCAAATGTAAAGCGAATGGAAGTCTGTAATCCCATTTCTATCTTGGTGAGAGTGATAATGAAATGCCCATCTGTGTTTATAAGCTGTGATTCTAAGCTCTATTTGTATTAAGCACTGGTCTGGCAATGTATGGAGCTGATAAAAACTCCAGCTACATGCAGACAGAGATTTTGCCACCTGTACCTGCTCTTGCAGTAGGTATTGGTGAGGTCTGCACCTACAGAGCACAACAGACATGTGAGGTGAGTTTTAAAATGTTATTTCAGGGTGTGATGGTAAGAAAAAACTAAACATTTGTTGCGCCTGGAATTTGGAGTAACAGCAAATTCTTATCACAAGGATTGGAATAACAAGATTATGTTGGCTCTCGTGCTCTGAAATGGGTGGGAGCCCTCTCTTGGAGTCTGGTTAAGAGAAGCTGGAGTCCTTTGCTTTCTGGACAGATTTATTTCCATGGAGGAGGTGAAAAGGAAAAAAAAAAAAGTTTGATGTAGTTATGCATGAAAGAAAAAAGTTATTCTGGGCAGATGTTTTGTGTTCTTTCAGCTCTGCTTGCTCATATAACAAGGGCTGAGTCTGTCTCTCCTAAAACAGGAGGTTCATAGTCTTGCTTTCAGTGTGGGTGTGACATTGCTGTGCACTGGGAGACTCCTGGAAGACAGGTTTGGAGAAGTGCTGGAGACTGCTTGGCTGCAGCCATGGCTGTGTCTTCTGCAAGCCTGCCTGCCCAAACACAAGGAAGTTACTAAATACAGTTTGAGAATTGTAATATCCACTGGAAATCACTTCATCTGTTGTTATGGCTGTCCAAAGATGGGGAGTATGGTGTGCTGCCAAAGTTAAGTTGTATTGGGTGCTCTTCCATCCTTTATCTAGGGATAAAGAATTTGTTGCCTTCAGTGATTAAAAACTGAGAGTTAGATTTTGCTGCTGGGCCCATTTGTATTTTGTCTGGGATTGTAATCTGTTTTGGAACATGAAGTAGCATTGCTTAAACTGAACAATCTTGTGAGAATATATTTTTATAGACACTGCTAACACTTTATACATTTGTATTTTCATTCTTTGTAAATACAGACTAGTTGTCTTTTGCTGTCTGTTGGATTGCAAGATTTGTTTTTCTCTAAATAGAAACTATTTCTGAGAGGTTACTGCTTCTCTGAAGTAATGACTGGTAATGGTTTCACTTTTAATATAATTGGAATCTGTACATTATTTTGGAGTGCTATCTTCAAAGTTATGTGGAATAACTGTGTGGCAGTAGCACAACAGGTTCAAAGTAACCTCATAATTTATCATTACATTGTTGCTAAGACTTTTACTTAAATTTTACATTTTTTATTTTTGTTTTAAAGATGACAGTCACAGAAATCACAGAAAGTTAGGGGTTGGAAGGTACCTCAAAAGGTCTGTCATTGAGTCCAACCTCCTCAGCCAGACCAGTGTCACCTACAGGAGGTCACACAGGAACACATCCAGGTGGGCTTTGAATGTCTCCAGGGAAGGAGACTCCACAACCTCCCTGGGCAGCCTGTGCCAGTGCTCTGTCACCCTCACAGTGAAAAGGTTTTCCCTTATATTTAGATGGAACTTCCTACTTGGATTAGACAATACTACTTAGATTTATGTCAGCAATATGTAGTGCTTTTGCAAAGAGTCTTTTTTAATTCTTCTATGAATCTGGTAAACAAATGTTTCAGATGTTTTCATTGTCTATTCATACGTACAGTGCTTTCAAGCTTGCTTCGATCTTTAAAAAATCCAAACTTTGGGCACAACTTGAATAGGGAGTTACTCTGCCTTTTGATGAGCAGGAGCCAAAATTCTTGGAAAAAACTTGGTTATTCTGGAGTCAGATGTACCAGTCTGTTTTTCCATGTCCCATGGTGTAATAGCTGGTCTGTTTTGGGCTGAGACTTTAACTTTTATACCAGTGTATTCGTTATGTATGCCTGGAGCAATGTTTTAACATGACAACGAAGTTTAACACAGCTGAGTTTTGGAAGCTGTGAAGTGAGCCACATCAGGCTGTGTTTTAAAGGAGCAGATTTGCCCAGTCTGAGCCAAAACCAAGGGATCTGCAGGGTCAGCACCATGGGTCAAGGCAGCCTTTTGGATCCCCTAGTGAAATCCATATCTTATTCCAGTCACCTCACCTGCATATCAGGTGTGGCAAGCAGTGGTTTTTTTTAAATGGTGAATAGTGTTTTAGTTTTAATGAACATGTGAGTTGCAAAGAAGAAATGTAAGGCTGAAGAGCTAGATATTGGTTATTCTTTTGAGTGTCCTTCTTCTGGGGACCTGCTGTAGTAACAGGTAGACAGACTGGAGGGGCTCTCAGTGGGAGGGAAGAAGCATTGAGAGGAGCAGGAAGGCAGGCCTGGAGGGAAAGCCTGGCGGAATTGGTACTTGTTTCAAGTAGAGAAAGGTAGGTTTTGAGGAGAATCTACTCTGACTCTTCAAACAAAAAAACTCAAATAATAATTCTTTTTGGGTTTTTTTTTTTATTTTTTTTTTTTTTTTTTTTTTTTTTTTTTTTTTTTTTTTTTTGGAAGGGCACAATGACAGATTGTTCATCTGGTGCAAGTAGAACCAGAAGAAACTGGGGCAAAGTATTTGGAAAATCTTTGCAGTTGGGTAAGCAGTAGAAACTCTGCAATTGAGTAAGCAGTAGAAACAGTCTTTAGAAAAATCATGAACTTTGGGTACCTACAACAGGGGAGGTCTAGGTATCCTTAGCTGACCATCAGGGCAGGGAGGTAGAATCAAGCTAGCCTCCTGAGATCCCTCCATCTACATTTACCTGCTCTGCAATTAGAGAAGCAGTCTGGCAGGTAGAATGTGATTAGCCAAACTGGGATTTAGCTGGAACAATGATCTCATGTCAATGTCATAAAAAGAGATTATGTGGTCTTTAAGGAATCTAAGTGATCCTTGCCCTGGTATAACAACTCACTAGAGAAACTAAGCCCCATCATAACTGTCCTGTGATGACTTAGTGGACCCCAGAGAAAAGAACATAAGAGGACAACTTTTTCCCTCCAGCACTTGGAGGTTTCTTACCAAGTATAAACTGCTCCCAAGATGCTTAACTTGTAAGATTAGCACAAGGTAGAAGTTTATGGCTTCAGGCCATGAGTAGCTGGGGAACAGCAGTGAGAGCCTTGGTTGGTTTTTGTTCTCATATTAAGGCTAATAGCATAACCTGAGGGAGGTTATTGTGTTTGGAAGAAAAGAACAAACTTAAGGGAATTGTCAAAACAACAAAACAACTAACAAAACTTTACAAAGTAACGGGTTGTAAAACTTAATAAAGTTACAAATGTTGTCACCCTTATGTGCCAAGATTGGAAATAAAGAGGGAGAGAGATACAGGAAAGATACCACCACCCTTGGAGCCAGCAATGATCTTGGTAGGAAGCTGTGGTCCTTGGATGGTGGCCAAGCCTTCAGCATTTTGAGTGTTCCTCTTTTATGCCTCCTGACCCCAAGTTTTTTGGAGGGGCTTTGGCATATCTTGCAAAGCCAGGTGTTCACTTTGGCCTCTCCAGATGGGGTGACACAGCAATAACCCCTATTTCTGTGCATGTGCCCTCTCCAGTGACTTCACAGGGGGCACACACAAGATGTCACTCTGCCTTTGCGGGGTACAGCTTGCCTATTCCTGTCCCTTATGGAATCAGGACAGTGTCCTGCCTGTCAGGGTGTCCATCAAACAGAGCTCCCCTTGCAAGGACAGTGTTGAGCTGATCAGGATGGCCATTAAAGGAGAGGCTGCTCTTGTGAGAAAAGAACCCTGTTTATCAGGGTGGTTTCCCACATGAGGGTCTCTCCTTGAGAGAAGGGAGTCCAGGCGGCTTATGAATGAAGACTCCACCTCAGCACAATGTCCATTTTGTCAGGGCAGCTCTTTTGAGACAAATATTATTTTCTGGATTCTACAGCAGACAAAAAAATCTGAGGAGTTCAGTTTGGTGTGGGCAGCTGAGGTGCCAGAAGGAACTCGAGCATGGGAGTCCTTCTCCAAGTGTCCAAGCAAGAGAAATACTGGCATTTCTCTGTGTTTTACCTGCAGATGAAATGTTGTTTCTGACAATGATGTCACGTGAATGATCACTCAGAATAACCTTGATTCTAACACTTTTTATTAGATTCTTCCTTCATTAATTTTGAGAAGCACCCGGGGAACACTATCCTTCAGAAAGTCATCACAGCTTTCTGAGAGTTAGTTATATCCAATAACATAAATTCCTTCCAAATACCTAGTCAAAGCATTCTTTCAGCATGTAAAGACAGGGAAATAATGTTTTCTAGATAACTTGGCACAGAAAAAATGTTTTTCAGGGTATATTAGCATTCTTGCAGAAGGAGCTAAAACAGGTACTGAGAAAGTGATTTCTTCTGCAGATACCTTGCTCCATGATTCCAATTATGCCATCCTTTTCCTGAACAAGGCTTGATGGTCCATGGGCCTTGTACAAAATGGGAATCCTTTATGACTGTGGTAGAGGGTATAGGAAAAAAATGCCTTATTTGATCCTGTCCCGTTTGCTGTCTTCAGCACAAGCTGTTGAACAGGACTGCAGCACCCTGCACTGCCTTCCTGCTTTTGAAGGATGCTCAGGGAGTGGCTGAGCAGCTCCAGTCGGGTACTGGATTGTGTTTTTTGGCAGTATGTGCTGCCAGTTGTCAGACCTTAATGGCAGTGAGAAGGGAGGACTGCCCTTCACATGCTGTGTACATTGCTTGGGGGAGGAAGATGCCTTCTGCATGAGAGCAGCTGTTGTGCAGGAGGTGGGAGATGAGCACTGGTGGGAAAGCCAATGGTACAGCAAGACTCACTCGTGTCATGGGAAAAGACCAAGAATCCCTGAAAGTCAGAAATTTTGACAGCCTTGAAGACAATGACAAAGACAGAGTATCAGAAATGATCTTTTGTCGTTCATATTTTATACTAGAAATAGTAGGCCTGAGGACAGTTTAGAGCACACAGCTTTCCTTGTTGAAACATTTTTCAAGTCACCAAGTTTGCTGCATTCTTTTCTGAAACTTACTTCTTTGGAGAGAAAAGAGGTGAAAAAGGGGGATCTAGGACAAGTAAAATTCTACCAGAAAGTCCTAGAGTTTTTCCCTTACATCTTCTGACCTTTAGCTGCTTTCTTATGAGAAAAATATTTAACTTTATTGCTATTAAGGTTTTGCTCCCAGTTTGTTCAAGTCAATTCACATCCACCTTTACCCATCTAGCCAGGCAGTTAACAGAGATGTGTGTCTGCACAGTAGGTGTTAGCATGCCAGACATCTCTTTTACATCACTTTTAGTGATCTCTGGGCACGGTTCTTCATACTCAGGTGCAGCTGGTGGATCCATGGTGTGACCCATAGCAGAACTCCAGTGGCCCATGACAAAGGATGTAGTACTGAAATCCAGCAGTGAAAAACAAAACCCTGTGTTGACTTGCACAGACATCATGACAAGTGCATCATCTTACTTATAAACCAGACATAAAATCTGGGGGGTTAGATAGCACTTCTCACTTAAGGAGTTTGGTTTGCTTGTGGCAGACTGTCCTGCAGCCTGGCAGTGATGCCTGTCACTCACAGCACAGCTTAGATAAAAGACTTAAGGCGTAGGTGAGAAAGTCTGTGTGAACCACTGCTAATCTTCAGTGGCATCTGTGGCAGCCTCCTCTTATCTCTTGTTCTAATATTAACTTAAAGCTGTGTTTGTGCTGGATGGCCGTTCAGCACTCCAGAGCTCTGTGCTGTGGATATGAGTCATTTAATCAACTTGAGTGTTTTTGTAGCTAACACATAGACACCAAGATACTTTTGTGTATGATGAAATATTGTCCAGAGCCCTTCTGTGCTGTTGAAGTGTAAGACCAAATGGCATTTGGTTCAGCAGAACCAGAAAAAAAAAAAAAAAAAAGTTATTTCATTTTTCTTTTGATTATGGTATAGCATGTATAACCTGGAATCTGTAACATACATTGATCATCTCAGTGTTTTTATGTTAGTGTTTCTGTATGCAGAAGTGACAGGGTGCCACACTGTCCTGTTTTGAGTTAGCAAATCTGTAAGGGTGGTAGAAACCATGTGCACCAAGGAATGGTGCCTTAAGGGACAGATAGATGAAAGCCCTGGCTTTGAACTCATGCTTACAGCAATAACTCAGTCTCTTTAAGCAGGAGATGGTGGAAATGTTCCCAGCTGTTTATGCAGTGCTGAGTGGAAGAGTTTGGATCTTCAGTGACATGTGTTTTCCCCTTCCTGATCTTCTCTCCTATCTTCAGTAGTTTTGCTTTGAAATGTGCCACCAGGTTCAGATGCCATCAAGAAAGGTGCTGGCTGTGAGGTGGTTATGAACTTTACTGTCAGCAAAAGATGGGTGGACAGGGTGTCCTCAGGTGACAACCCCTGTGAGACCACAAGTCCTGAATCTGGCTCTGGAGGAACCTCTCAGTAGTTATTTTGCTTTCTTCTTTGCAACATTTAAAAACTAGCCCTGCAATTTATGTCCCCCCCGACACATGTATAAAAAATGTTAAATAAACCTTTCCTTAAGTCTTTATGTAATGATAAATGGAGTGGTTCCATATAGCAGCTGTTATCACATACACAGAAATCCTGCTTCTTCCTGTATGCTCTGTGAATGGCAACAAAAAAACGTCTTTGGAGCTTCTTCCAAAGTTAGGACCACTGAACAGTTTTGACTTTGCAGATCCCAAATCTAGAGGACCCTTGTGAGGAATGTCCTTCCTGCTGCCACTTCTCCCCATCATACAGTGGAGGCTTCTCTTGTCTCTGGGAATGCAGGTGGGCTTTTCAGTGAGCTGTTGACTTCTGAAATCTCTTAGGAGACTCCTTTTAGACCCAGCCAGTTCATATTTTACATGAAAAACCTCTGGGCTTACATGCTTGTTGCAGAAAGAGCTGGCCAACAGCTCAAGTGACCCACTGAAGCTTACTTTGGCTTCTACTTTCTGATATATTTCAGGTGCAGCTTCAAATATATGTTCCTGTAGTTTTTTTCTGGAAATGACAAAATTCTGGGTTGCTTCTAGGATTTGACCCCTGCACACTGAAGATATTGAATCCTCTGCCCTCCTTAGAGCACAGAAGACAAACATTGTGGGCTTTGAGAGCTTAGCAAGGGAAGGCATTCAAAGAACCAGTTGGGGAATATTGAACCTCTTTGGGATATTGATGAAATAGGGGATGTGTGGTGTTTTGATGGGGTAATAAGTCACTGGTTTTTATTTTGTTTGTGTGAGGCAGGGTGGTATGCTGGGGAAAATTAACCTAGATGAAAAGTAAGCAAAGAAGCAAATACTGGTGATATGCCAGAGGCTGGACCTGTTTGGGAAGTGCCTATAGTTGAAAATTATGTTAGAATCAGTGAACGTTAACGTTATTGATATGTCATGTAATATTAAATAATATTTGCCACTTAAAAGCCTAAAATCTGTAAGAATCAGTTTAAAATCCTTCCTGCTCCCTGCACAGTTTGCTGCACTTGTGGAGGATTGAGATGTATCCCAGGGTAGGAGCTGCCTGAAAAAAAAAAACCCAAAGTAACAATGAAATTTGTTATTATTGATGCCTTGTCTCATTTTAGGCTTTCCTCATGGCTCTTCTCTGGCACTTACACTTTCAAAGAAGTGAACTTTGTTTCATCCTAAATAGAGCATCTTGTTCCTTTTCCTTTGCTCTTTGAGAAAATTTAAACAAGAAGCAGTTGTGTGTCAACTGGCTGCTGCTGAGCTGATGTGTTTCTTCTTGGTTAGAAATCTTGATTGGTGGTTTGATCAAGCAATTATAATTCATTATGTAATCTCTGGGAATTCTGCGTGCATCAAGAGTTCAGGGTCACATGTAGCTGTTCAGTACTATATTCTGTGTAATGCTCAGAATTAGTAATAAAACACTGGAAAAAGTTCTTAACTAAAAAAGATGGTGTGTGTTTGCCCGAGCCAATCCTCCATGGGCTTATGCTGCTTGGGTTTATACTCATCTTGAACAAAAAAATCAAAAAACAAAAATTTCAACAAACTGTGCTTTGAAACAAGCTTGATTTTCTTTTTTATAATATAGAAAATAAACATAGCAACATGTACTTAAAATCCTAACAGCTTGTGAGTAAATTCTTTTTCCCTTTTTAGACATGAGGAACTAATTGCCCAACATGCTGTTTTATTTTGCTTGGGAGACTTCAACATAGCTCTAGACTAAGGGCAGTAATCCATAATCATATTAAAAACAAGAAAGGGAGTATGTTTCCGGACATTTTAGGCTAGTGTACGTTTCATTCTGTGTAGCTCCATTGCCATGTTTTATTGACTAATGCTTTTATGAAATAAGGAGTTGAAAAAGAAAAAAAAGTTGAAGTTTGGCTTTTTAAGTCTTCCTTGGCTATCCAGTAAAAACTAATCATGTACCCTGATGGTGAGTTGAAGGGATGCAGACTCTTGTTGTGAGTATACCTGTAGGAGTCACTCAGCCTTTTGGTTTACCTGTGGGTAAGAATTAATGTTTATTTGCTATATGTTATTATAGATGCCTAGTGATAAATACTTCCCTCTCCTGCTTCCTGGGCACAGAAGTTCCTTGTGGTACTTGCCTGGGAGGGGCAGATGAAGGGGAAGAGTATTTCTGATTCTCAGGTCTCTCTCAAGGCTGGAATGTGTCAACCATTTCTGTTTTGACATTTGTACTCCACTTGGATGACAGAGAAAGCTTCAGAAGTGTGAAATGCTCTTATTTATGTGAAAGCATTGAGTTTTCCTTTAAAGCAGTATCTTTTCCTCCAGTTCTTAGCTTCAGACAGAGCCTGCTGAAGTCAGTGGATAGGCTGCCAGAGGCATCCCTATCTCTAAACCACAGTTAGAGTGCTGAAATTTGCACAAAATAAACTCAGTTTATCTTTCTAGCTGAGTATTTACTGATTAATTCTGTTTGCTGTATGCTGGGGTTTGAATACTGCAATGAAATCAGCCTAGAGGGAAAGAACTTTCTTTTCCTTCCCCCCCTTTTGTATTGATTATGACATCTCCTGTATTATCTCAACCAAAGCACTTCATTTAAAGTAGTTATTGAATACAGGTTGAAGCTTTGGTCTTGCCTCTGGTCATCTAGAGTCTGATTTTGACAAGCAGTGACCAGTAGTTGCTTTATCTGTTTCCTGGGGTTCTTCACTGTTTGCAAAGTCATGCAAGCATTGCAAATAATTCAGCTGATTTGAGTATTACACTGCTTAAGCAGTTTCTGGAATTTGCTTCCATAAATTTCAATCTGTTCTGGTTCCTGGTTTTATCTCCATCAGACCTAAATTATTACACTGTCAGCCTCTGTAGTATTGGCATGCAGCAGCTGATTTATTTGTTTAATTTTATTACCATAGCAAAGAAATCCCTCTTGACTATTTCTTAGCAGAGCAAAATAAATCTTTCTTTTACTAAATGCATATTTCTCCCTGATTTCCAAAGGCAGAGCTGTCAGGTTTTGGTGACTTTTGAAGGTCCAAGGTCCTTGGTTAAAAGCTGCCCTTTCCTACCTCTGCAGCTCCCAGGTCCTTTGGTTGCAGTGAATTTATTCCTCTAAGGTAGTGAGGGGTGATGGTTACTTCTGCCCCCCTTGTTGCTAGAGCTGTAATTTGTATTCGTGTGTCTCCATTTCAAAGTGTCAGATGGGAAATTAGAAGCAAAAGGAGCAGAAAATAAACATGAATATTAACAAAAGGGGAGCATTGGTGAAATGGTGGTGATTGCTTCTTTTCCAGGGGTTATTAGATATGCATATTCAGACTGATTTGCTCTACAGGAGTAAAGACTCTTTCGGTTTCAATTACCATGCAGTGGCTCAGAGCTTTTCTAATGAGAATTGCAGTTGGAAAATTGTTTTCTTCATTCTGATGTAAAACCTTGTGTTCAAGACACATTTTTTCATTTTTCCTGCTTAGTTTTACTTACAGTGCAAACTGCAGCCTTGGAAGCAAGAGCTGATAAAATGCTCTCAAGCAAAGCCCTCTGGGTGATGCTCAGAGCTGGGTAAGTTGGCTCTTGCAGCCATTGCATCCTCCTCTCAGGCAGGCAGGTGTGTGCTGCTCTGCAGGGGCTGTGAGGAGGTGATGCAGGGAGTTCAGTGCATCCTCGAAGTTCCCTCTTCAATAAAACAAAACCCATTATGTCCAGACATAGAAACACCTCTAGTTATTAAAGTTCCTCGTACACAAGTTGAAGTTGAAAACTCATTTAAATAGAATATACCCACACATTAATGCCAATATGGTCTTACCACGGGACAGGTTACACTGATAAGTAGCCTTACTGCACAGGAAAGCCTGACTGTAATGTGCTACATTGCTTGCTTATCTTGGTACAAAGTTTTTGTTCCTCAGTCTAATGTTCTCCCCTCAAATCTTTTGTTAAGATCATGGAGAAGATCCTCCTGAAAGGTATGTCAAAACATACAGACAGGGAGGTGGCTAGGGACAGCCAGCATGGCTTTACTGAGAGGAAAATTGTGCCTGACTAATCTAGTGGGCTTGTATGATGGACTGACTGCATCATTGGACAAAGGAAGTGCTACAGACATCGTTTACTTGGACTTCCACAAGACCATTGATGTGACTCTTCACAACATTCTTAGGTGTGAATTGGTGAGATATGAGGTTGATGGATGGACTGTTAATGGATGAAAAAATGAGCTGGATGGCAGCATCCAGAGTTCTAGTCAATGGCTCAGTGTTTAAGTGGGCACTGGTAATGAATGGTGTCCTTCAAGAGTCCATACCAATACTATTTACTTCAAGAAACCTGATCTAGTGGAAGATATACCCCATGGCAGGGGTTTGGCCTGGGTGAACTTTAAAGATCTCTTCCAAACCAAACCATTGTCTTATTCTGTAACACAATGGAATTTTATAGTTCTGGAGTTTCTGTGGGAGTGACTCCCTGTGTGTGGCTTGTTCCACTGCACCAACCTGATGCATACTGAGGATGGAGCAGCCCTGTGGTGGCTGGGTACAAAGAAGGCTGTGTGCTTGTGTGCAGTATTTTCAGAGCTGCCTCTGTTTTAGATAAGCCTGGAAAAGTAAAAAAATGAGGGAACAGAAAGATTTCCTGTATTAATTTTTTTTCCCAGTTCATTATGGACTTTGTGCAGCACGTGAAAGTTTCACTGTTGGAGTGGAAACCCTCAGTTTAGATGGCTGGGGGACAAGGTGTCAGCTGCATTTTCCAACACCTGGTGCCTCAGAAGGAACCCACTGCTCTTACCTCAGTACAGGCACACACATGCAGAGGAGGAGTGTTATGGAGCAATTTCTGCAGTATGTCTTCTTAGGCAAAATCCTCATGTTTTCAGAAAGCTGAACTGCAAGGAAAAATAGAAAATAATAGTGATTTTTTTTAAAAAGGAACAGTTCAGACATGTAGGGATGTGATACTATAAAGACAGCCATGTTAGAAATGAATTCACTTGGATCTTTAAATATGAGTCAAAGTCACCTTGTGAGCCTATGTTTTAAATTACAGCTTCTTGAGCTTGTGCATATCCCTGCTACTTCTAAATTAATGATGTAGCATAGCATGTTTTTATAAGTGTTCCTCTTGTGAGCCCTCTGTATGAACTGACCTTTCTCAAGGAGGTCTTTGCCAAGGCCAGGGCATACTTTTTCTTTTCTATCACACCTGTGATTTGAGGTAGAATTTTTTTTACTTGTTATTCAAACAAGTTACTCAACCTTGCTGAAGAGTAAAGTACAATTAAGTGTTTCTTGAGGCTCACAACTAAAGAGTAGGCTCAGACCTCTAAAATACAAGTTTTCCTGCAGCTTGGCATGTGTGATAGTCTGTCTGGGGTTCCTCTTCTCTGGCATAGAATGCCTGCAGTGTTTCTGAGCCTGTCCTCCAGGTTTCCTGTACAGGTCATTGGGAGACATATATGTTTCTAGTATATGACTCAGTTTACTTATTTTAGACATCTGTTTTATAGGGAGGTGAATCATTCCCTTAAAGAGGAAAGCCTCATCTGTCCTGCCAAGTAACATAGCTCCCAGCTCCACTGTGGGAGCTTGGTCTTTGGGTGTCCACATTGAATGAATGCTTCTTCACTCCCTACTCTCCCTTGGAGTCGACCAGCTAATTGCCTCTTAAACTAATTATGGGCACTCCCAAGAGGTTTTTCACTGTTGGAGGTGCTCTGTGCCACCAGTGATGGCTCTGCATGCATGCCAGGTTTGGCTGCCTCCACCCTTAGCAGCCTTCCTGCTCATCTTAGCAGGCTTTGCTTTATTTGTCTGTCCCTCATGGGGTGTGCAGGCATGTCCCACAAATCTAGGACTTTGGTGGGCTGCAGCATGCTCCTTGCACTATTTTAGCTTCTCCTGATTTGGAGGGGAAAAAAAGCAACAAGACCACTACAAAATAATATGCTTAAGGCCACAGGTGCTCCGGAGGGAGCACCAAATTGTTGAAGGCCAGGTTGGATGAGGCCCTGTGCAACCTGGTCTAGTGAGAGTTGTCCCTGCCTCCCTGGGGGGATGGATCTTTGTAGTGAAATAGGGCAACCAGGTGCCACTAATTGCCAGGGAGTGAGCATGAGCTTGTGTTAAGCCCACCTGTGCCTGATTAGGGTGGGCCCCCACTGCACATGAGCAGGACCAGGGGGGGCCAGTAAAAGGCGAACCCGGGGCCTCGGCATTGAGGTAGTGTGTGCTAGCTGGCTGCCCTTTTATTGGCCCCCTGGTCCTGCTTATGCGCAGTGGGGGCCCACCCTAGTCAGGCACAGGTGGGCTTGGCACAAGCTCATGCTCAGTCCTTGGCAATTAGTGGCACCTGGTTGCCTCATTTCACTGTAGATCTTGATGATCTTTAAGGTCCCTTCCAACCCAAACCATTCTGTGATTCTGTCTAAGCCCTGTAAGTCTTATCTAGGGACTATCTACTCTCACAAGGGCAAGCCTTCAGGAATGCAATCCAGTAAATACATGCTTGCCTTGCAGATGTCTAAAATTTTGTTATTTGAATCCCACCCATTGCATTTAAAACTGATAAAACCCCTGCAAAATTTCACCCGTGGACATGCTCGGTTCTGCTTTACCCTTCCACAGGGGGTGAGGGTGGCGGTACCCAGGGCACAGCCAGAGTGGCTGGAGGTGAAGATGTGCAGTGTCCTTTGTTTCCATGACCAGCAAATATTTACAGTTATTGACAGAACTTATTTCTGCAAATTCTCTCCACTCACATTTGCTCCTGCTTCAAATGTAAAAAACTGCTGTTGCACAGGATTCCCAAATGTTTCTATAAACACAGCTAATAGTTTCCTGCATTTTTATAGGCTGCCAAAAAGGAGATTGAAAGGAGGGAAAAGAGTGCTACCATGTTAAAAAAGGTGGCAGTCTGGAAAACTTTTCTTAGTTCACTTTCAAGTGTAAGCAGGAGAGAAGGAAGAGGTTGGGCTGTTTGAAATGCTGCGCTGAAACTAGGTTTGATCTGCAAAGAATTTAATAATTTATGGGTTCAAGTCTGTGTTAGGAACACTAGAGATGTTGCAAACCTTTCAGTTTTACACTTACTGGTTTGTGAGGCCTTTGCACATGTTCATTTAAACTTTATATTACTATTTCAAATTTGTAGGGCAAATGATACCGTGTGCATACTACAGATTGTTAAAGGATTATCAGATGGTTATCAGAGATGGCTAAGGAGAGAGAAAGATCTAGAAAGAAGTGATCTCCAGAGAAAAGTCACAGTGGATTACAGTCAGATTGGTCTGAAGGAAACACCAGCCCTTATCCTTAAGTGTGAAGTTTACCCATAACAAAAAACAGACCTTAAAATGTGTTCTAGTTTTCTTAACAAAGCAATGACATTGCTTTAAGATTTTCTTTGGTCTGATTTTCTTTTATCTGATGTGGTTAAAATTTAGACATCACTCTGGGTAACCATTTCTGGGCATCTCTTACCCTTCAGGGGTAGCTGAAGTCAGTGTCTGATCAATGCCTGGGGTAAAGTTTTGCTGGAAACTGAGTTTTCTTAAGATGCTGATTTCAGGTAAGGTATCTAGAAATGAAACAGTGTAAAAGAGGGATATGTCAAGATATTCGGTATGATATTTTTAAAGTAGAATTGTAACTTTCCAGGTACTGTCATCTTTTCATATTGTGGAATCAGGATATATTGGTGTTTGGGAAACACAGGCATGGTGTCTCACTGAATGAGTCTAGGGAGACAGGACGCTGATGGTGACAGCCAGAGCCTGGATCAGTTTTCTGGCTTCTCCTGGGCTACCTTGGTGAGATCTGTCCAAATTTCATATCCAAAGCTGCATAATATGTACCCTAATATTTCCTCTGCTCCTCTCATCTACTTACTGTAGAAGACCTCCTGAGCTGCTTCTCAGTCTATTTTACTTCAGCCACAGGACTTGCACTTGGCTATTTACTCTGAAGGTTTCTGCAATATAAGTGAGAAAATCAAAATAATGATGCCACAGCCAGATTTGCTTTGAGTAAATGAATTTGTGAAGTCTTGAGAGGAAAAAGCTCCTCAAAATAAAGAACATTTGTTTTCACAAAGCAGCTGTTTCACAGGGACCAGGTGCATTTTATCTGCAGTTTATTTGAGAAGGCTTACATGGAAACACTATGGAACAGGCTGAAAACTACCTCTAAAACTATAAACAAAGGCAACCAATGTACACAGAGAATGGCTCCTTCAGGAGGAGATTCTGTGAGTCCTGAACATACCCACACTGCATCACTGACATCAGTGGGTTACCTGCTGGGAGGGTGTACCTGCTGCAAGAGATGTACTGGATTTTGACCCTTGTTCATTGTCTGAACAGCTTTTGAAGTGCCCTGTAGGTGTGTTTTGTTGGTGTTAGGAACAAATGTGTAGTGTGAAGTTGGAGAAGCTATGAGAAAGCATTGCCATCAAACAGGAGCTCAGGTAAGCATTCTGCCACAAAAGAAGCGTTTATGTGGTGCTTTTACAATATAATAAATAATTAATTACAAGTATATAAAAGGTTAATCTCTTCTTGGATTTTATTTTTCTCTTCTTAATAAAACTGCATTATTAAGTCACCAGGGGTTTTATCTTCTGTTTCGTGTGTTTATTGATACATTATGGAGTCAGTGGGAAGGCATTCTGTCATCTTGAAGATTTGATGAACCTGAGAGTAAACCACAGAGGCTTTTGGATACTGCACTCTGCTGAAAAAGAACCTCATTCATGTGGTTAATTATAGAATTCTTTTTTTTTCCTTTTTCCTCCCTGTCAGCTCTGTGAAGAGGGAATTCTTGCTAAACAGTGCCACAAAGGCCACCCTGCAATTCTTCCCCTTAATGAGTTCCTTCTCACACAAATAGATTTCAGGATAAATGGGTGCAGATGTCTAGGTTTAGGTGTCTAGGTTGCTTTTTTGGTTTTTTTGCCTGAAGATGACTGTCAGTCTTCATTTCAGCTTTCAAGCCTGTTGAAACAGCACCATCCCTGTGATTGCAAACAGCCATGCAAACTGTGACTCGTTCTGAAAGATTTCAGGCATTTCTGTCCACAGCCTGCACATATCCCCCTGCTGTAAGCTGTTTTGCAGTCAGCAGGTCAGGGCTACCTGCTGCTCCAGAGCTTGCTTGCCAGCTTCCCTCCAGCCTTGTGTTGTGCAGGGTAGAAGGGCCCAGGACTGCTGCAAGGCAGCCAGTTGAAGGGTTGGAAAGGCTGCTTTTGGAGAAATACAAAAAGCTCAAATGTGCTTTTCAGTAACTCTTTGCATTAAAAGATGCCACAAGGAGCAAACCCTGAAGGAACATTAAGCTTCATATAGACCTCCTGGCTCACGTTCACTCCAGGCAATATTTACTTAGGCTGCAAAAATACCGATTCATGATATCAGCTCAAGGGGAACTCTGTCTGGTCTGGTGATCCCCTTTAATCATCTTCTCCAATTTCACCTTCTCTTTTTCTTTCCTGTATTGCTCTCTGGTATCAGAGGATCCCTACTGTCACCATGCTGGTTCCTCTGGCACTGCAGAGGTCCTGTTGAGGGGCTCAGTACCTCACCTCTCTGATCTGCCTCCATCCTCTCTGCATAATTGCTGTTTTCTCTGTTTTCCAGGGCTTCATTTGAAATAAGCTCCTGTTGGAATCCCAAGAGGGGTTTCTGTTTGGTATTTTGTTGAATGTCAACATGAACCTATGGGGAAAAAAACCCCCATCCTGTTCATTGTGGAAGCTCAGTTAATTGGGGATGATTAAAGGGAATCTTGAAACCACCTGCCCAGCCATAGAAGTGATTTATGGCGCCTGAAGATGAAAAGCCACAAAGAATCAATCTTAATTTAGTACAACTTAACACTGTGCTTTTATATTTATCTACTTGAAGGCAAGAGATAACACGTCTGAACTTCCAAGCATGGCAAAAGCAGGCAGAGTTTGGAGAAGGTGGCACAGATGGGAGGGCAGAGCCCCATTGCTCTCCAAGCACATATCTGAGTGACCTCTTCTGCCCCTCTCTATGTGGGAAGTGTTGCTGGAAAAGCTGACAGGATCTCTTGATGTTCAGAGATGAGGAGTCTCACAGGGAGTGTAGAAAGCAACCACCAAAGCTACTTCCATAGGGCTATTAAAAGAGAAGTGGTAAGGCTACAGAACAGCCACACTGGTGTTTTTTTCAGGAAAGCAAAGATTTCTGGTGTATCTTGTCAGGCAAGCATGGGAGAGGAAGAGGATTTTTCTCAAAGACCACAAAAAGCTTGCTTTTCTATCAAATCTAGATTTTAAGAAAGGAAAGAGATTGCTTGCAGAGGTTTCTTTTTTTGGTGACTGATGTTTGCAATCCAAGTTCTTGTTTCAGTGAATGTTCAAGCGGAGATACGCAATAGATGTAAAATCAAAATTATTTCAGTGTTTTCAGATATTTTGCTAGAGGATGCAGTTATTCAGATCTTGGTTTTCTTCATGTGTTTCTACAAGGCACGGTTTACTTGGGTGTTCTGGATTAACTGGATGAAGAGCCCCATCTTTCTGAATTACCTATATCTGCTTTCAAAGCTAAACATGATAAATCGTAGTTAAAAGCTCCTTCCCTGTAGTTCAAACCCTGCTTCATTCCAAAGTGACTTTCAGAAAAGCCCCTAGGAAACTGCTTTTGTTTGAAATTTAATCTCCTTAGTTTATTAGCCCTTGCATATTATGCTGGTACCAAGAAGTCAATCTAGTTGCTTTAAGGTGTTTTTTGGTTTGCTTTGCTTTTCAGACTGTAAGATGGCACATTGAACTACAACCCTGGGCAAGTCCAACTCCTTCCCTCAACTATGAGGCCTTGAGGTTCCTGAAGTACATTAGCACTTCTCAGGTAGGTTTTTCATTTCAGTCTCCATTTAGAAAACACTTTGCCTGGCACAGACTCTTCCTTCCCACATAAGGAATTAACCTCACTCAAAACTAATTTCTAAACTGCTTTATTTCTGAAGTTATATGACCTGGCAGTGATGGTCATCATGATTGTAAAGATCAATCAAAGGGTAGAAAGAATGTTCTACTTCCTTGTTTTGTTTTGTTTTCCAGATGTGTTCATGTCCTGACAGGAGCATTATATGACTGAAATTCCAGACATGGTTTCTCTCTTTCTCTCTCTCTCTCCCTTTTTCCTTCTCACTCTCTCAGACACAGAAAAATACAGAGCACTCTGTAGCAAGAGAACTCTGTGTTCCACCACTCTACCTCTCAATAATAATGCAATAATCAGGGTCCTTTTTAGCTAAAAATGATGTATTTTAGGTTCCCAGTAAAATTAAAACAAGACATCAGTCCCTAACTTGGACAACTTGCCCGAGTGGTGCCAGAAATTATGACCTGGAAAATCAGTGTTTTAATGTGCTTTTTCAAATATGACATTTTCAAATCCAGGTGGCACTGACAGATACTTCCATACAGAAGTTAGGCTGTTGTGTCTTAGGGGAGGCATCACTTCTGCACAACAGCACTCACACATGCGTTTCCTGTAATAAGAAATGGAAAAGCTGCTGGATGCCCACAATTCCAACAGGGCAGCTGCTTTCAGTACCCAGGTCTATCAGCAGTTTACCCTTGAACATGGGTTTAACTGCACCATCACTTGCCTCGGAGAGAGCAAAAAGTCTTAGGTCACTAAAGTGTCACTCACATAAGAAATTTTTTCTTAATGCAATGCTTTCAAGGCCGAGATGAGATTCATTTGAAACATGTCTGAAAATGTGCTGCTGTGCTGATGGTGCAGTAACTGGGATAGTGGCAGAGTATTGACTTAGCCTCCAGCTCCCAAGCACTCCTGGCTAAATGCTCAAGAAAATGGCATCTCAGGCTCCCACTCATGCCAGCACTGAGAGGACAGGAGGCAAAATGGTATATATTGAAATGTATATATGGAAACAGTAGGAGATATGGGTAGAGCTGTTTGTTTTCTTGTACAGACGTTTAGGGTGCAGCAGGTGTATTTAGCTGAAAACATCCTTCTTCCTGGTGACTTAATAAACAGTGGCAGATGCTGCTAAACTCCACTAGTTGGGTCAAAGCCTACAAGGTCATCAATTAGCAGAGAGTTTATTGCTTCTGACACATTAATTGAGATGTTTCGTTCCCAGAGTAACTGACCTGGTAGGGGGGAGGACAAACATAAGTGAAAACAAAAAATGAGAGGAATCCTCGTTCCTGACCTGGCAGGTATTATAGGATTAATAACTAACAGGATAACACCATGACTAGTATGGGCACTTCTGGAAAAGGAATTCTGCTTAGGTAAGTGAGCATTTTCCTTGTTTGCTGAGAAAGTCTCTGCTAATTACTGTGCCTGAGTTCAGGTCCCTGTCCTCAGCATGGAATAGCTGGAACTGCTGCAGGGGAAGATGCTGTGTCGGCAGGGTCAAGCTGTGGCCAGAAAAAGCTTGTTCAGTGCTGCTATCTAATGATCAGAAGAACCATCTTACATGTGCTATTGTTTGTATCATAGCAGTGAGAAGAAGACCAGAGGAGGACTTGAACGCATTGCATTAGGGTCTGTAAATCATACAACAGACTGGTGATGGTGCTGCAGGCAGCATTCAGGGTTTCTTTCTTATTATTGGCAGCAAGAGCAAAAGTTATTTATTAACATTGCTGCAAATTCTGAGTCCTGTAGTTGTTCATAATACCATGACTCAATTATATGGCAGCATTGCAGAATCTTAGTTTTCTGCAGAGAGCACATTATTCTTCTGTGTCTTAAAATTAGCACATGTTATTGCAATATCATTTATTCCTTGATTGTTGTGTGACTGAAGGGAAATGGATACAGGGGTGCAATGAAAAATCATTGTTTAAAGCCCAGTGAATCCTGAGAGCAGCATGAAGAGATGCTATATTAGTTTTTATGAATTTTCCATGGGAATTACGCGATAAGCAAGAGCAGGGAGGAGGTGATGCAGTGTGCAGCTTTTTGGATGTAATTCTGCAACTAATGAATATTTCATAGCTTTGGGTTTGTAAAGAAGGTTTTATTTACTTATTATAAGACACGTGGAGGCATCATCTACCACGTTAAAGACTAGGTTCCAGTTTTACTGTTACCACTCTGTAAAATTGTTCTATTTCCTCTGGTTCTAGGTAGGGCCAGATATGTGCAAGGTGAGCAAGATGAGAACAGTCAGTTCAGGATTGATGTTGAACCTGATTTTTTTCTCTGTTAGCATTCTTTCCACCTTTTCCTGGCAGTACCATCTCCCATCCCTGCAGCCAGGGCTTGTACTTGCCCCAAAGAACAAATTATTTTAATGATGGCTCAGCTGAGTTCCTGCACCTCTTCTTGGTCTTTGCTTGTCTATTTGTGTGTCAGCAGCCTGTGCCCTGAAACCCCTGAATTTGATGGCATGGTTTGAAAAGCTCTGTAAGCTGATGTCAGTGCGGTGTGACACATCATCTCTTGGGCAGAAGCAGCCACAGCTTCGATGCTTACCTCTGCTTCCTGTTAACCTCCTTAACACTGCTATGGTGACAGCCATAGGAACTGCTCTGCCTTTCCATTGCTTGCTCTGCCCTGGCTCCTGAATGCTGGAAAGGCTGCAGGATCCCCCAGCTCCATGCTGGCCTTTTTCCAGAGGGGGTCTGGAGGAAAGAGATGGTGCTGGATGGGGTAGCAGAGCCTGGGGGTGAAGGGCTGGACCAAGCAGCTGTGCAGAGGGGTAGAGTTGGTACTGGTCCATAGGGTGTCACTGTCAGGGCTACGGCTTCCTTGGGTTTGGCTCTTGCAAGCTGCTGGCAAAGCTGACCTCAACTCTCTGTTAAGTGATTTTTGGCACTTCCAGTTTCCTGAAGAAGCCAGAATGTTTTTAGTCCTCATTTTGTTGGTCTTTACAAGGACATTGGCTTAGTGTTCTTCCCTGTAGTCTCTATTTCTTCTCCTTTTGTGGTGTTTTTATCCTGGCTTCAAAGCCAGCATAGCATACACACGTGTGCTGTGATTCCTCTGTTTAGTTAAGAATTTGCTTAAATCTTTGTTGTTGGAGAGGGAATGTGTTGGGGTAATGAATAAATCCCTTCTGGAACTGAGTTTTGGAATGCTTTAAGGTACACAGTACACATTGTAGTGACACTGCAACTTCTTATTGCAATCTTGAATTGTGACACGATTTTGACTTTATTCAGAATGCAGAATCCACTCCAGGGTTTGAAAAAGAAAAAAATGAATGTTTTAATGCCAAAGTAACTGGATCTTGGGGAAAAATATTATTCTAAAGATTGATTTTTGAGTATAGTACTAATGCTTAATTATTTGCTTTTCAAACTGCATTGCTCTCTGGAGGATTATGTAAGCCTTAAATTTCACCAAACAGAACAGATGAACAAAGGAAAAAAAGCAAAAACATCAGATCTTACTAGCTGCATATCAGATTGACAGACAGATTTAAATGAAAGCAATTAACATTTTTCTTCTTTCTGCTCTTTCCCCAGAAGGCAAATTAAAACCAAAATGAAAGTCCCATCTTAAAATGAAACATCCCTTGATTTCAACAGATTTCATGTGAACACATGAACCTGAGCAGCCTGAGAGGGTACTCTGAAACCACAAAGAAGCCCTGGTCGATCTGTCTTGACGAGAGGTTTAGCCTCATTCATCGAATCAGAAGCAAGCAGTGCCGTCTCTATTCCCTTGGGTAAGAGCTCTCTTTAAAAGACAGCAAATTGTTCCATGCCATCTAGCTTCAGAAAGCCCTATATCTGCAGCAGCCTGCAACAAGGCTGTCTTTTAAACTACAGACTGTGCAAGGTTTGTTTGTTTGTTACATGTTGATGTGCTTCTATGAACTGTTATTAGGGGGGGAAAAAAAAAAGAGTTTTTCCATGAAGGTCTTTGTTTTCCTTGTTTTTTTTAACATTAGTATGAAAAAACAGTTGGTTAATTAATAGTGAGTGGTAGTTCAGGTGAGGTAGATGGAAATGAATGAGATAAACTGAGAAGCCTATAGCATCTTTCCTGAGCATTAGTGACTTCCCTAAGTACTACGTACTTCAGCAGCATTACTGAGGACACTTCATTAACTACCTCTGGGACAAAATAGTGCATTTCCATATAAGCGTGTGTGCACTTCGGGGGTGACATGTACTGAAGTGATAATAGTAAAAGCAGTTGTGTCTTTATTTTAAAATGCTTGTAATGTTTATGATGTTTCCAGCACTTGAGACTTAAATTTTCACTCTTCACAGAACAAGTGCTTTCACAGGTAGTATAACCACAAACACCTCCTGTTTCCCTGCTAATGAAACACTGCTGCTCAGGAGGACCAGGAAGCTCAGCCCTCAGAGTATGTCAGGCCACTGGCCTTTTGCATTACTGGTCAGCATACAGGTGCATTAGGAGAATGGTTGCTGGTATCTGGAGCTCCTTTCACACAGATCTCGGCCTGGCTGCAGCCTAATAAATCTGTCCTTGTAGTCCTGGGAGCCACCTTTAAGGTGAGAGGTGTGTACTGAAAGGCTGAATCTCCCTTCAACCAGCACAGCTTGTTTCTGTGATGTTGCTGTGATGGGTTTACGAATCACAGAATCGGAGACCAATTTGGGTTGTAAAGGACCTTCAAGATCATCAAGTTCCAGCCCCCCCTGCATGGGCAGGGACACCTCCCACCAGACCGGGCTGCTCAGAGCCCTATCCAGCCTGGCCCAGAACACTTCTAGGGAGGGGGCAGCCACAACCTTTCTGCACAACTTGTTCCAGTGTCTCACCAGCCTCACAGGTGAGGTGAATTGAAGAATGAAGAATTTCTTCCTAATATCTAATTTAAATCTACCTTCTTCCAGTTTAAAGCCATTACCCTTTGTCCTGTTGCTACATGCTGTTACAAAAAGTCCCTCCCCAGCTTTCCTGTAGGCCCCCTTCAGGTAGTGGATAATGGTGGGTAGCAAGGAGCTGTGTGTGGGTGGCATTGCTCAGTTATTAGCATGTGTCAGAAAACACCAGTGATGAGCCTAAAGCAGATGCAGAGTGCACTGCAACCAGGGGGAGTGTTTTCTGTTAACTTGGGTGGGCTTGTGTTTGGATGGAGCTTATATTGAGCTGTAGAGATCAAACTTCTTGGAGAGTGAGGGGCTCTCAGGGTTTGTTAAGCTGCATTGCTCTATGATGGAACAGGAATAATATTCCCCTTAGAGACAAATCACAAATAGGGAGTGCAAATTCCTCTGTACTACCATTGCTTCTTATTTTCACAATCTATTTCAAATTACACTTACCTAATTTTATTGCAAAATACTGGGTTTTTTTCCTCAGTTTTTTACTTTCCTATGCAAGTTAGTAGAGATGCTGTGTTACCATGCTCAGATCCAGATTTTTACCTGCTTTACTGAAGTACTGGCTCCTTGCCTGAGACTCCATCTAGTAGTCAGTAGACAGAGGCAGATACATTCTGGTGGGAAATCAGCTAAGCTAAATGACTTTCTGGAGGGAGGTATAGCTTTCCTTTCATTATTGAGCTAACATGGCTGCTGAGTTTAGATGTCTTGGCTTAGTATTCAAATTTCAGTGGAATTAATCTAGATCTCTCTCTTCAAGTTACATGATCATTAAATTATATCTGAACTCCTGTATTAGTGTCCCTCTTTTTTGCTGTGGACCAAATGTGGGTTGAGAATGGCATTTTAATTTTTTTTTTTAATTGGTTAGTAGACACAATGCAGACTTGATTTCATCTGTGCTAGGAAGTGCAGATTTGGCACAAAGCTGACCAGCACAAAGCTAACTTGCTCATGGTTTTGAACAAAACTGAACTAGTGCATGTGCACCACTGCTTTATATGTGGTGCTGCTTTGGGCATGGTACAGGGAGCCTGAGTACCAGATTTTCTGTACTGATGAAACAGTAGGGTGTAGCAGAGGTTGAAATTGATGTTGGCTTTCCCATCAATCATCAGATACGCATGTGTGGTAAATACCCAACCATCACAGGAAAGAGCTCAAAAATAAAAGGGAAATATTTGAGGTTAAGGAGGAGCAGTCTTCAATCATCCTGTTTACTTCAGCCTTTGGAGCTTGTTACTGTGTAATTCTTCTCTCAGATTTTCTTTCTTTGGCTTATGACAGGCAGAAAAGTAATTTTGTTCTGAGTAAGACAAAAATCCCCTTTAAGCATTTTTGTTATCTCATACAGTTCATAAAGAGCAAAGGGGGAGCAGCTGCTTCCAATGAAGAACATTCCCTCTGGGGAGGATGGATGGAGGACAAATGTGAAAGTTCAGTGTGAGTGTTACTGGGAGTCCGGAATTGAATCCATATATCATTAAAATGGAACAAAACATGCTGCTTGGGCTTTGCCTTCTTGAATGCTAGAGAAGAGGTTGCTTGTGAATGGGAGTGAGCAGTGTCTGAAATGTCTGGAAGTCTTTTTAGATTAGAATTAGTTTCTTCCACTGCTGGGAGGCAGCAATGTTTTTGCGTGGGGGACAGGATTTCCCAGTATGCTACGTAATTGCAATATGCATTAGTGAGCTCCAGTTATTAGTGCTAAATCTGCTTAGATTTAAGCTAAGTCTGTTACAAACACTGCAGGCAAGGGGCTCAAGCTGGGATAATATAAATGAATAGGATTTCAGAAAGTTACCAGTTGAGGTTTAAAGAGACTTGCTGCAGTACTGTACAAAAACCCCTTTCAGGTGGATCTCAAAGTGCAGGGCCTTTAGGATCCAGGCAGGGGATCCTCTTTCCTCCTGCATTATCTTCCTTTGGAAAGGGAGGTGGGACACATGAAGAGGAAGCTGGACCATGCCATGGATGTTTTTTCTAGCTCTGCCCTGTCTGTGTTCCCTGTGAGAGATGGAATTCCTGCAGTTACCAAGCTGGATCAGCTACAGGTGTCTGCTAGAGCTGTGCTGGAGGAGACAAAGCAGCTTTTGTGCTACCTGGGTGCTTGCTGTGCTCCAGTGTGAGGCAGGGGCTGGTGTGATGCTCTGTTCAGTGCAATCTGCAACCCCCATGCTTATTCCCAGTGTGAGGCTTTGTGTGCCATGACCTTCTGGAACCCCAGGAGCAGGAGACAGCCAAGGGACACTGTTGCCTGCTGTGATGTGCTCTGTCATGGCACAGCATCCCTACCCTGCTGCCAGCATGGAGCAGGACCAGCGAGCCCTCCCTTCCCCCTGGCATGCACAGGAGGGCCCTGCTGCAGGGCACTGCTCCTGAGGTTTTGGAAGCCCACCTCAGGGAGGTAGAAGCTACGGGGAGTCCCCTGTCAGCCACTGCTGACCCTGTAAATGTACTATTTTCTCCTTTGCTGTAAAAATAGGTCAGTGTCCTTGTCATTTTTATGCTGCAGGCAGTAGCTGCTCTCTCCTGATGCTGGGGAAAGGCTTTTCTGGTCTTCTGTGGCCTCCACACCATTGTTTAAAATCATAGTCCCTTTTTAATTAACAGAAAATCTTTCTTAGGAGACCTCATTTGTTTGCCTTTTTCATGCTTTGTTATCCGTTAGCATGATCACATGTGAGCCAGGAATTTTTCAAACCAAGTCTTTTGGAGATGACCTTATTTTCTGTCCTAAATCAAATAATAGTTTTGGTTGCAAAAGACTTTTTGAAAAGATTAAGTCCAACTGTTAGCCTAGCACTGCCAAGTCCACCTCTAAACCATGTCCCTAAGCATCACATCTACACGTCTCTTAAATATATGTTGTTGGTTCTCTTCAGGCATAAATTTGAGCTGTTAGCTAGAGTCCCAGAAGGTGTATCAGCTCCTAGTTCACCCTCATCTATATTTTTTTTCTTGCTGTTTTGTACCACTGTGAACTTCACTTTGCAGTCCACATGAGTAGTAATCTGTTTGGAGGCAGCTTGACGTTTATCTACATCAAAAGCATCTGGCCCTGTGGATTGTACCAGCTGGTACAGTTAGAAGGATGTCACGGATACATATGTCTGTCAGTCACTGGTGGGCTCATCAATCTAATGCTGAGACTGTCCCCAACAATTCACATATTGTTCATTTTTAGCCAGCTTCTCATTCCTAAGGCATTACACTGGTCTTTGTTCATCAGTGTCCCTTTTGTAGAAAGCCACATGCAAATATGTTGATTCACTTGGTTAACTTCTGAACTTTTTTTTCCTAATGAATGTAGAATGTATTAAAAGAAAACTCCCCTCTTTCTCTCCTACGTGGCTGTACGGGCTGGAATCCTTGAAACTGAGTTGTTCCCAGTCCCAGTCTCTAGGATTCAGAGCAGCATGCTGGGCTGTTTTTGCAAACTGTCTCCTCCTACTTTCCCAGGATGATCAAAGGGGAAGATGGTTGAGGAGAAGACCTAATAATAATGCTTTATTACACTGTGGTTGCTGGTGTTAGGGCAAACAGTTCTGTCCCTGGAATTGTTCAAGGCCAGGTTGGATGGGGCTTTGAGCAGTCTGGTCTAGTGGGAGGTGTCGCAGCCCAGGCAGAGGGGTTGGAACTGGATAATCTTGACAATCCCCTCCAACCCAAATCATTCTATGAATTGTTATACCACATTGGTAACTTCCAAAACACTTGGTCTTCTAAACATTGTTAAGTGTTCTATTTGAACCACACTTGGAACAAGTGTGGATGAGTAGGAATAAGAGGACATCCTATTTGTATGCAGTAGGGAGGGCCTGTGGTCCAGATGTGTGAGTGCAATGATAAATAGAAGAATTTTTTAATTTTAGTGTAATGTCTGTGAACCAATGGTCTGTAGGAGGGGGAAATATGGCACAGCCTTGCAAAGTACTTCTTTTCTGTGCAGAGAGAGGGGATGAGACAACACTGCTCTACAATGGGGCTCTTAATTTTTCTTATTCCTTGGAGTCTTTGCCAAATTAGTAGTGATCTTTCTTTTAAGTCTGTGTAACAACTCTCCTAATGTTGCTGAAGGGGTTATCTTTAAATTTACTTTTTATCTGTGTTTTCCTGTGCACAGAGACAGAGAGGCATTTGGTTCCCCTGTTGGTGAGCATTGTGGCTCATCTTTGTAAACAGTGGGAAATATGCCTGATTTCTACAAAACAGTACTGAATAAATTTTAAATGTATTTCCTCTTCTGCTTACAGCTTGGTTATTGGAAGTTTGTGCAGTGGGGACTAAGGGAAGTACTGTAATCTTGTCAGGAGAAAGCAAATTGGAAATATAGGAATAGTGACAGCACAAAGGTTCTAAAATTGCATTTGCTTTCTTATCAATGATGGCTACTTCTGAATTATGAAAAAGCACCTTGGTAAGGCTATCAGCCTGGCTAAAGGAGGTTTCATTCTTGCCTTGAAAATAGCCCTTTATCCTAACTGTATGCAGTATATTGCATTGGACTTGAATTTTCTGGTGAGGGTAGTTTATCCAATCTACTCCATTAGTTTCATTCTATAAATGAAATTTTTCATTAAAAGTTTCTTAAGGTCAGTTATGAATGTGACACTGAAAAAAACCCAAAACCCATAGGTTCCTCTAAATTTCTTTTATCTCAACTACTTAAATCTTCAGCAAGTATTACTGCTTTATTTCTGATTATCTCAGCAAGAATTGGGGTTAGATTGTGCTCAGTGCTGCAGGTATAACCTAAGAAAGAGCACAACAGCTCCTCCACTTATCTTCAGGAACAAATAGGTTGGATTTTACCATCGTTTACTATAAATCCTCAGAAAGTCCTACTCCCTAGTAGTTCTTTTTGCAGAATTTTTTTTTTTTGTTTTGTAGGCTTGGCAATGATGACAACCAGTTTGAGACCAGCATGGCCAACAGTGGATGTGAAGTGCATCGCTTTGACCCCAGCATCAAGTCAGCACACATTCATGAGGGTCAGCACCTCTGGTATCATCGCCTCTCCATTGACTGGAGGGATCCAAATCCAGCCATTGCTGCTCATAAACTTCACAGCAACACGAAGAAGCTGGGCACAATATTGAATGAATTCGGACATCAGAAGGTAAGGACTCCGGGGGTCAGGTTTCTGATTGCAGGATTGTAAGAAAGCTGGGGAGGGACTTGTACATGTAGCAATAGGACAAAGGGTAATGGCTTTAAACTGGAAGAGGGTAGATTTAGGTCAGACATTAGGAAGAAATTCTTCCTTGTGAGGCTGGTGAGACACTGGGACAGGTTGTGCTCAGGGAAGTTGTGGCTACCCTGCTCTGGGAAGTGCTCAATGCCAGGTTGGATGGGGCTTTGAGCAACCTGGTCTAGTGGGAGGTGTCTGTGGCATGCAGGGGGGCTGGAACTAGGTGATCTTGAAGGTTCCTTCCAGCCCAAGCCATTCTATGATTCTATGAAATCTACAGAACTTCCTCCTTGCTGTCTCAGGCAGGAGTTCAAACATTTTCCAGGGTTATTTCCTGACATGGGGGGTTTCTTCAGCAATACTGTAATACATTTCATAATGCAGGGGTGCATTTTCTGTTTTGCTTTTTCTTTTTTCTGATTAACAGCCACCTTGATTTTAACTCACTAGCCATATGCTAACTACTTCTCTTCTTCTCCCTTCCATTTCCCTTCAGCATTGGTTGTTGGTGGTTGTATTTTCAGTCCTGTGGAAATTCTTGTATTTGCCTGAATATGAACACTAAACTATTCATACAGCCAAGTTTATAAAGAAAAAAAAATATTTGCAACAATAATTAGAAGATTTAACGGGTGGGTTGTTTACATTTTCAAGGTCAATGGTCCTAATTACAATCATCAACAACAAAAACATCCTGTTTTGAAATTGGCAGCAAACTGTGGAGGTTTTATAATTTCCCAGTTTGTTTTTAAGGAACTGCAAAGACATCAGAAATCTTCGTCTTAAATAACTGTTGCCAGAATACATTTGAGGAAGTTCCTTAGATTGCTTTTAAGGGAGTTTTTCCTTCAGAGGATATACAGGGATGAATTCGAATGCTGATATAATTCATTGCCTCCAGCTAGTTCTGCTTGTCTTTGTCTTTTAAGAAACAGGCAGCCTGAGCTAAGGAAGAGCTTAACTGTAAGATTTACAAAGCTAACAGAGCAGTACAATGTTGGTTTAGTTTGTTACTATGAAGTGCAAGATGTCCTTTTCAGTTCACTTTGTGCTTTTCTTCAGTATTTTGCTTTGGCTTTACTGCTTGTACCATTTTGAAGATAACAGCAGAAAAAAGCTTTTTTCCTCCTCCTTAGTCATACTGTAACTACACCAGGCTGTGCATTAGTGAAACATCTGTGGAGAGAGATAGATGGCTTTCCTTTGACGTGTGCCTTACGTCGATTGTTTTGATTTTAGAAGAATTACTCACAGAGCAAATGATTAATGACCCGATCCAGAAAAAGTGTACGAGTCTTGTGACACACCAGCCCTGCTGAGAACCAGCAGTTCTCAGTTATGGTAATAGAGAGTGGCTGTGAGAGCTTCTGTGAATGAGAAGGGTGTAGCTAAGAATTCAGAGTGTATAATTTTTGTGGGTGAAAGCAGCCAGCTGGAGGGCAGCTGGGGAAGATCATGCACACGTAACACGAGCTATCAGGTTTTCTTGTAGCTGAGTACACATGGCACAGGATTTGTTTAAGTGTGTTGGTTCATTATGAACGGTGTATGCAGCTCTGGTATAGAGTAGCATTTGGTATTTATATATATAACAGCATTTGGCTGATGCTTCTGTGCAAAACTATGGCATTAGTGAAGTCAGGAGCTGACTTTCTCCCCTTGAGGATAAAGCTATTACACACTCTGCAGTCTTGTGTTACTGCTTATTTGTGAAATACCTGAATGGGATGACCCTCCTCACATTGTTCTGTGTAGCTTTTCCTTCATTTGAAGGCAGTAACCTGGGAAGTTGCATTGCGTGAAGACACCCAAAAGCTCCAATTTATGAAGAGAACATCAAAATAAATAACGTGACATTCCGGTTTTCATTCTTCCAGTGAATGTGAGTGGAATGTTCCCTTGACTAAATAAATAAGTTAATGCAAAACAGTTTCACAGAATATTTTCCAGAGCACTTTTTTCAATTAGAAAGTTAAAACATGCTCTTCGTACCATTCTTTTTAATTTTAAAATCCTTCCGCCTACCCTCAAAGTTGTTCCATTCCCACTTCAAGGCAGGAATTCCAGGCAGTTGTATTTCAAGTTAATGCCTCATTTTCCTCTGGCTTTTATTCTTTAAGATTTGGGAGTTGATCCAAGACCCTCCAAGTGCTTGAGAACATTTCCACTGATGTCAAGAGACTTAGGATCACGCTGATCAAGAGAAGACAGACAAGGCCCCTGAAGTTCTTGCTATTTTAGCCTTGAAAAGAAAATATGCAATCTGAGGGCTTTGTGTGTGAGGCAATCAAAGAACTTGGATGGTCTCATTTACACTCTGGCTTGAATGACAGCACACCTGCTATTCTGCAATCAGTACTGGGACCTCATCCACAGAAAGGGAAACCTATCATGATATTTTGTTGTTAGAGTGGATAAGAGGAAAGATTAAAAGAACTTGATCTTTCTAACTGTGGCTGTAACAGGTCCTCAGTTCTCTGGGGAGTGTAAATAGCCTGGAGGTAGAGGACTTGGCTAATACTATGTTAGAATGAGACTGACAAAAGAAACATGTAGTCATAGTATGTCGAGGAACTGTCAGAGTGTGAAATCTTTTAAGCCCTGGAATAATCTCCAAAGGATGTAGGGAGAGTCCTATTTCCTGGTACACAGATTTAAACTGAAATTTTAATGGTGGTATCTTCTGAGAAGAGCAGTATTTTATCAGCAACAGGAAAGAATAAAGATACAAAAATTGATCTTGCTCACCTTTTTTTTCTTCTCTATTTTTTTTGCTGAACATGCACACTGAAGCACACTGCTGATGAACAGCAGAAGAAAAGGAGAAAGCCACTGAATGTGTAAGATTTTATTTCTTAGTACAATGGAGTTCAAGTTTGTGAAAGCTTTTGCTTTCATATTCTCTAACTAATTACCAGGGTGAGGATGCTACAGCACTGGTGTTTCACATAGGTTGGTGATAAATGGATAGGGAACTTTACATTCCTTTGTAGTGGGTGAGATGGTTTATTGGAAAACAAATTTAGCTGGAAAGGAGAATCAGAGAATGCAAACTAAACCCTTTGTTGAATCAGGAGGTGTTCATAGCTGTAACTTTCAGTGGACAGCAGAGTTGCATTCTTCTTCTCCCATTTAAGTCATCTTGAACAGAGACCAAACTGTGCCATTATGAAAAGAAACACAAAGCAATTTTTAAAGTTGCTATTTTGATTTGAAGGCTTTAATTTACACAGGCTCTTCAGGAATATTTTTTTTTTTTTTTCCTGTGACAACCTGTTTAACAGGTGTCTGCTTCATTTTATTGAACAGGCTTAGATGTTAGGTTTTAAGAGGAAAAGCCTCCTCCCTTTCACCTGTTACTTAATACTCTACTTCAAAACACTACACCCTGAAGCCATTTTGATTAATAATCTTATCTCCTCCTTAGCAAGAAATTTATCACCTGCTCCTCTCCTAAAGCAGATGGAGTCTATTTCGTGCTTCCCTTTTAGTTCTATGAAGACTGGGGTGAAAGAGCAAAGATTGAAGGAAATTTATTTACCCTTTTGGTTTAAAATTGGCTCTGGCAGCAGTACACAAATAAATATAAAATAAAAGCCCTGGGAAAACTGTAGCAAATTAGTTGTGCATAGAGGTTTGATTAATAAAATTTAAAAATTAACTCTCTTTCTGGGTTGGGAAAAGCCCATGTTCAAGTTTTGGAGCTACCAGATCCATGCAAATTACTCTTTACTCACACACCTCAGGACTGCAGGGGCCAGAAGAGTCTTTTGAATTCTTGACTTTCCCTAGACAAAATCATTTTAACTTCGATTAGCCCTTGCAAAGTAGACTTTAGGTATTTCACAGGGAGCCTGGGTGTGAGTTACGTTCACGAAAGGGCTGCCATGCCCAAGTTCAACATGTGGATGCCACAAGGTGTTTATAAACAGAGCTCAGCCACCAACTTAGGTCACAGAAGGGCCTCAGTACCCTCTGGAGTGCCTGAAAACTGGCCTATGTCCTGATGTGGAAGCTTGAGCTCAGGATGAGAAGCCAGGAGGTCTGGAGGAAAGTCCTTGTACTGTTGCTGCTGCAGCCAGGGAACAGCCCCTTCCCTTCCCCTTGCTGAGGCAGGGAGAACAAGTTCTGAGATGTAATCTCTCTCCATTTGGCCTCCAAATGAGGCCGTATCTTGTGAATTGCTGCATCATACAAATCCTTAAGTAAATGTTTGGACTTGTGTCTTGAAAGGGCTTAATTTTTTTCTTTGTTTTATTATGCTTATTTGGGGCTTTTCCAGAATCTCAATTCTAAAAGGAAAAAAAACCAAAAACACCCTTCATCTGAGTTTTAGCCTCATTTTTTCACATCCTAGTTTTCTTGTGCAATTAATGGTCTTTAGGCTTAAGTGGTCCTTATTCTGCAGCTGTTATTTACCATCTAGATAGATTTGTGAAGAACAGCCTTTGCTTTGGTAGGGTTATCATACCAGCCTCTCTGAAAGTCTCCTCTGATATGAAAGACCCTGCATTTCCTATAACATCTTATTTGGGTCTCACTACCCCTCCTGCACCTGGAGCATCAACAGTCAGTACTATTCAGAAGTCCTGATGAGGCTCAGGCAGTGACAGCCTCATTCCCCTTCCATCCCTGGAAAAGTCTGAACTGCTTGCCATCTCCTTTACTTTTATGTAGACATATCATTCTATCTCTTTGTTAAATCAGTTTCTGCATGGCACAGTAGGAAGAGATCTGTCCCAGAGCACTGATTTTTAAAATTTTATTTATTTATTTATTTAATGTAAATGGCTGGTCCTGGTCTATTTGTAGTAGGACTAACAGCAAAGTCTGATGTTAACAGTGGACCATTTTGTACCAGGCAGATGTAATACCATAGCTGTAAACACTTGTAGTCTGAATAAATAACCTACCAAGGGGTGAAAAAACATGGAACTCACCTCCATTAGTTAAAATTTATACATTTGAGATAGCAGTTGTGGTCCTCATAAACTCAAGGGAAACCATTAAGGTGAAGCTCATGTCATCCAAGGGTAGACTTTTAAAACAGGCTGAATGACATGAAGTGCACAACTGGCTTTCAGAAGTTCCTCCTCTTCTCTGTTGTGTATAAAGGGAGCTTGGGCAGTTGGTTTGGATTTAGATGTCTAAGGCTGGGTGAAGTGCATCCCACCTTGAGTAACTTGCCCCAGTATCACACAGGAACTGTTCAGCTGAGACTGATGGCCAACTCTTCCTATGCTCTTTTCCTTATATAATAACATGTAGAAACATCTTCAAACACCAGTACTCCTACAGCATAAGAAAATGCCATTAATGGTGAGCACAGAGAGAAACATATTCCCCAGACCTGCCAGAAGCATTGTCCCTCTCAGATGTAGCAAATTTACTGGGACACCCAGAGACTTGATAGTCTTTTCTGTCGTGTTTTTCCTGGTAGGGAATTATTTCAGCCACTCTCAAACTGGATATTTGAAGTAATTTTTAATCAACTAGGAGAGTGATTTACAATTTCATGTATACTGCAAGTTGATTATTCCTGAAAGTCAGAGTTTCTCACCACTGCAAGCAGCATAGGTCTCTTGTAGTGATGTATTTGTGCTTCTGTTTTGCTTTGTTTTTAACACATAGTGGGGCAATACTAGCAGATGTGGCCTGAGCCATGTTTATAATGTGTGCACATGTAAGTGACCCACAAATAACAGAAGGGATGAGAAGTGGCAACTGAGTAATTGTTAATGGAATGGCAGTGCAGGCAGGGGCAGTATCGGTGGCAGCACCAGCAGGAATGGTGGGAATAGGAGAGGCAGTGCAGCCTTAAACATTCCACCTGCCAATTTCTCCATGGTTTGGGTTTTTTTTTTCCCTCCAATCTCCTATTTCTGTGTGGGACCATACAGATATGAATGAATGCAGGAAGAGTTTGGCCTGCTGTGCCAGGTGTGTGGTAATTTAAAGGCACGCACAGAGAAAAACACTGCAGGATGTAGGGAGCTGCCCTGGTGACTGTGCTGAAAAACTCAGCTCTGTGCTCAGCATCTGTAGGACAAGTCCTGAGATCAGGCTTTCAGACTTCTGCAAACCTGTCTCACATGCCTGATTTCCATGCTGGCTGCCCAGAAAGGGAGAGCATCCCGGATAATAACACTGGACAAGCTTGACAGAAAATGTGAAGTAAATTTTCTTTGGTTTTTTTTTTCCAAGTCGTACCATATAAACAAAAGCTCAGAGTGCTGGAGAGCATGTTACTCTACAATAAGCATCTGCCTCTAGCTCTCTAATTTGATTTATGAGTTCTTGTGAGAAGTATTGCCTGTAACACAGGCATTCAGTCCCTTTGAGGATATGTTTGTACATGCTGGGCCAAATTAATTCTCTGGATAACGCTACTAAATTCCTCGGAGTTACAGCAGAGCTGCAGTTTGAGCACCAAGCCTTTTGTTTGGGGGTGTGTCAGTAAGTTAACAAATTCTACTGCAGTTGCTGAAAAGGGGCAATTGAATTAGTGCAGATGTTCACAGCTGCAGTTGGAAATGCTGCCTTCCATAACCTTGTAATGGTTTCCCCTGAGTAATCTACAACCTCCTGACACACAGGGTTTCTTTCCTGGATGCACATATTTTTTAATTTTAGTGATAACGAAGTCAGGGTGGTAATTACTCTGCTTTTGCTTAGTCAGCTGAGTCTGTAAAGTATTTCAGTCCTAAGTAGATTGAAAAGTTGGCTGCAATGAGAAGTGGGGTTGACAAGTTTCTGGAAGTAAAGGTCTTTGGACAGTGATTTACTGCTCACCACCTCTCCCTCTCCCTGTGCTGTGTCCAATGAATGCCTCACATACATTCTTTTTCTTTTGCTCCCTTCACCTCATTTAAATTCTTTCCACCAGGAGAAGTTCTCAAGATAATGTTAAGAATAGGAGTGTTTCTAAGGGACCGACCTGAGGTGCTGTTTAGTATGCAATTGTCAGGCACTGAGCAAAGATCTTTATAATGATAACGTGGGCTGAATGTGGTGTGATCCATAGTCTTTTCTTCTCCTAGGAAAAGGGCCAGTCTAATGCCTGAATTGTAATGAAAGTATTATGCTCTTGAAATAGAATGTATGCAGGTCTCTTAAAAAAAACAAAACAGCTTTCAAAAAGCACATTGTTGTCAGCTAAAATGTAGAAAGGAAGGATGATTTTTTTTAGGGCTTGTTATACTTTTTGGTTGCCTTTGTTGTTGTTAAAGAAGACCCTTCAGAAAAATCAGGTGTTAAAAATCTCCTTTCCCCCAGCTTTACTTGAGGGCTGCACAAGCTGCGCTCAATTCCCAGCACAGTTTGGTGCACGAATATACCATTCCACCTCCTTTTTGACAGCAGCAGTGTACCACTATTTCTGTGTTAAAGAGTTGAATTCAATAGAGCCTGGCACTCACTGCAGACACCGTGGAGTCACCACTGGTATCCTGCTGCTTCTGCTGGTGCTGTGAGAATGCAGAATGCAGTCACTCCTGGTTCCCTCCTCCCACTGAAACTGGAGGTTGGGGGGAGGCTGGGGAACCTGCCCTGCTTCAAAGGTGGTACCAGATGCAGGGCACGTGCTCAGGCTTATGTTCTTATTCTTATCCTGCTCTGTGCCAATAACTCCAGTTTCAGCACAGGGCTATGAATTGGCACAGTTTTAATGCAGTTAAGGTGCTGGATATCTACTCAGGATGGTGATCCATGACATGACACTGGTTTTATGAGAATTCAGAGCAAACCCCTTTCCATAAGGATCTTGGTCTTTTTCTGCTACCCGTCTTTCTCAGAATTTCCAGAGAGTAAATGTCATTAACAAGCTCTTCAGATAAATTCCCTGTTTAGAGCACTTAAGAGATGTGTAAAAATTCCCCACATTTGTCTCTAGCAGCCTGTTCTTCCCCACTTTCCCGACTCCACTGTTGTCGATTTCTTTTCATTACAATTGGCGTTCCCATGCTTGAATAGTTTCACCTTACTGTCTGAATCCTTTCTGATGTCATCTTTCATCTGACAGCAGTTTAAGGTGTCCCTCTTTATCCCTCCAAATCCACAGGTCACAGCCTCTACACTTCCCGTCCCAGATGAAATCTGAGAGTCGCGCAAGGAGTTCCTTATCCATATTTTCAGAAACACACTGCTTTCCTCCTGCTACCATTGCAAGCAAATATCATGGCAGACAGGCAAACCATGAAGCAGAAGAGAGGCAGGTTGGCACCTTGAATCAGAAACTGAGAGAAACAAATAGATCCCCCTGAAGGGGTCCCATCTTAAAGGGCTTTACGGTGCACTGGCTAATGCAGATGGGAACCACGTCCTCCACCAGATTTAATTAGAGCTGTTGAGTTATACTGGAGCCATGTGTCAGTCTGCGAGAGATGCCCTTTAAGATGTAGCCAGCTCTTTTTGGAAGTGGGACTCTGAGCCTTCTCTTCAATTATTCTTATTTTGCAGGCCTCTGTGGACACTGTATTAATAAAAAACTATAGCAGGTCTTGCAGCCAGAATGCTGATGATGATGTACAACTATTTTACGGTAGCCTAAATCCTGTTTTTCTTGCACAGGTCTTGCTCCTTGGGGCTTTGGGGTAAATTGCTGCTTAATTATTTGCCTTCTTAATGCAAACCTCCTGCGCTGACTGCCCCCTCGTCCCCTCCTCATGTGTTTGTCTTGTTGCTGTTGGCTATCACCTTTAGCAAGATCAGGACAACGTGACCTTATGTAAACACAGAGCTGGGTCCCTCTGTCCTTGCTTGGTGCTGGAGCAGCACAGACTGCAAATGTTTGTTCCCCTTTAATGAAGAGACTTGAGGGTCCAGTGTACAGCATTTCTCCTTTTGAGTAAACATCCGTTCCCACAGGCATCCAGCTGAGTCTGGCAGAGAAGATCAAAAGCAGAGAAATGAAAGGATTTTCCCTCTTTGCAGGGGGAGCAGGCAGCAGGACATCTCCTGTGAGATTAGATGGCTGAGTGCGCTCTTTGCAAAGCAACTCCTGCGCTCAGCCAGGGCTGCGTGCGGAGCTGCTGCTCTTCCAGCCTGGGCTCCTGGATGCTGATGGAATACACGCAATATTTTAAAAGTCTGCTAGCAGCATGGGCTTTGGTGAGCAGAGCTCCTGCTGCTGATCAGGCTGATAAATAATTTAAGATCAGGATTTCTGGAGCTCCCTTGTGGGATTTTTCTCATGTGAACAATCGAGCCATCAGGTTGAGGGACCTGGTGAGGAGATGATGTTTTCATCATTCTGCACAGCAGAAATGCAGCTGTGCAAACTGAAAAGCATTAACACAGTGCGAACAGGAGCTGGAACACTGTCTTTCTGAGCAGGGATGCACACTTGTGAGCTGCTGCCACTCTGCAGGTGAGGAGGTCACTTCTGGGGGGCTCAAGTCCTCACATTGGCTCTTCACTCTCTTTAGTCTGAGAAGGCATCACTTAGGGTGCTCAGCTAGCTGTGAGGTGCTGATTGCTTGGTCTGGAGACCAGTCTTGTTTTAAAGAGGTGGGAGACCAAGATCTTTGATGCTCAGAATTTGTGTGAGGGGAAGGTCCACTCCCTCAGTGTTGTCTACATGTAGTGCTGGCCTGTCCCATACTAAGGCCTTGCTGATCCTGTTCTCTGGGCTGCTGTACAGGAGCCTTGGTCTTGCAGGGTAAAAAGTTAGACAAGATGGTAAACACAGCACATCTAGCTTTAGGGTCATTATAGCTTAATGCTATAATGCTAGCTTAATGCTAGCTAAACCCATCAAACCTGTCTGAAAATCAGTTCAGGCTTGAGGACATGTGCATTTCACGGTCAGAAGACGATTAAATGAGTGAGCTACCATCTCTAGCTGGTCCAGTGCCCAACGTGAGTTAAGATGGGAAGATGCCAAGAACTAATCCCGCAGTGAAGAAAGATGTACATGATGACAAGAAGGCCACAGGTGAAACATTGCAGCCTTCTGAACAAATGCAGTCAAGGAGAAAAGATTTCAGGTTGTGCTGATCTCCTGAGAAGTCAGATGGTAGCTGTTTGTCCAGAGATTATTTTGTCTTCTGGTAAAGTAGCATTGAAAAATATCTCCTGACAGCTAAAAGGCCTCTTCTTATTTGCCTGTCCACTGCTGCAAGTGACATGGCTTAACTGGGCTGGACTGGAGAAGTAGGGCTGATACGAGCCTGCAGAGAGAAATTGATTCCAGATGGAGAGAGTATGTGGGAAATATCTTGGCATCAGAGACCAAGGGAAGAAGGGGGAGGATCCGGGTCATCCCCACACCTGGACTCTGCATCTATGAGAGGGACTCAGGATTCCCACATGGTCCTCACTGGGAGCAGTCCCCAGTGGGGACAGCACAGGTGGGATGCTCATAGTGCTCCTGAGCAATCTGCTGAGATTGATGCTTCCTGTGTGCGGTGGGCTTTCTGGATGGGTATGTTTGTCCTTTTGGGTTGTTACTGCTTCTGGGAAGCTGTCTCTATACTGGCAACTGGCTGCCAGAGGAAGTTAAATAAGTTTTCTCAATATGATTTTGAAACATTTTCTCCAGCCTAAGTGGTAAACATAAAATGACTTAATATCCTGCCCCTGCTGTGCAGTGCTTTCATGGAAGCACAGCACTGAAACTAGGAGAAAAAAGACTTCACTATCACTTGCAAGGCTGTGGAGGATAATCAGTGAAAGCAGAGGAACAAAGCCTGTTTGCATTCACTGGCTTTTTTTGTTTTGGTGGTGTGTATGTTGTATAAGTGGCTTCACCTGGACAGTTGCCCTTTACTGTAAAAAAAGACTAAAGACCATGTAGGCACCCAGCTGTACAAACCAGCTTTGTGGCTTTGATGCCTCAAGCAGATACTTGAAGCTGTGCCCAATCTGTCACTTTGGGAGTGAATAATCTCCAGTGATACATTTGCCCCAGAGTAATTTTGAAGTTGGCCATGCCAGACCATCATGGAGGGGGATGTAAATGTGAGTAGGAAGGAAAGGAGGTAGTTTGAAGGAGAAGTACTGCTGTTTGGAGCCGTACATGACTGTAAACAAGTAGTGACTGACTTTTCTCCTGATTTTAGTAGCTGTGTTGCTCAGACTGTACCCACAGTCCCCATCTCCCTGCCAGATGCCTCAGGGAGAGCCAGGATGGTTCCCAGTCCCACTGATGGCAGGGAGCATGGGGAGAGGCAGTCACAAGCTGCTGGGAGAGTAAATTGCTATTAGGCTACGTGGCATCCTGTCTGTGGCATCCTGTCTGCCATCAATTACAGCTTCGGCTTGGAATAAAAGGGAATGAAAGGAGACTTAACATCCAAAGGGTTGCCTGCTGGTGAGGAGGGGCTGGATGCATTTTGGAAGGAATGAAAAGTGAGGGAAGTATCATGCTGAAAGGTTACAGATGGGAAAAGAAGGAAGCTATGTTTTAAGAAAAACTACACACAGGAACCTGTTTGTTACATGCAAAGTCATGTGCTATCAAAATATGAATTAGACAGCTTTTCCTAGAGTTTTGTCTGCTGAAAATAGAGAACTTTACTGAGGTGGAAGGGGGAAAAACTGATGCATAAGCAAGCAGAGTTCATCCTGCTGTACAGCTGGTGTTAAAATTGTAACTTGGTGTTGGGGAGCTGGAACACAGGGTCATTTCTCACAGCCTCTAATCCTGGTTCAGGAGGACAGGGTGGTTCTGAGCTGTTGCTCTTCTGCTCCCAAGTGTCACCACGGAGCTGCTCCCATGGAAAGGGAGGGATCTGTACCACATTTGCCATTTTTCACCTTTCCTGGCTGCTGCTTTCCCGTGCTGAGTTCATGCTGGAAGTAATACAGCTATATTGCTTCCTCCAGCTACTCACTCTCAATTGACTCTTCTCCACGGGGAGCTTTAAATGGTGCCCATGGAGCAGCTCAGGGCCTGAAATCCTGGTTAACCCTGGTATTTCAGAAATGATCAGGGCAAATGGAGCTCTGATCTCTGCTTTTGGAAATGATGCAAGGTTGTACCAAATCATTGCCTTAAAAAGTAGAAATGAGCCTTCATATATTACATATTAACCTTTGCTAACTAAGACACATCCTTTTTCAGGTGTCCTATATGCTTGGTTGTGCATGAGGAAAGGTTTTTTTTTATTTTATTCTCTGAGTGTAACTGCTGCTATGCTTTTCCAAGGGAGATAAATGCTGAGAAAACATTTTAAAATCCACATTTTTAACTTTTCTCTGATAACCTAGTTAGCTTGTGGAAGATAAGGGGAATCATCCTGAGTCTGCAAGTGCTCAAAGCCAGCAGGCAATCGACTGCTGTCCTTTACCTTCAGGAACTGTAGATCTTTGCCCTCCAGGATATACTTTCAGCAGCAGACTCCAGCTGTGCTCCCAATTGAATTAGAGCTCTGAATAGATAGATTTGTCCACTAATCCTTTCATTGGCACTTTGAATCAAGGCATCTGGAAGGTGGTAGTGCATTTCTTATCAGTAGTGTGCTGCTTATCACTGAGGGTAAATATCTCCTGAGCACAGTATAATCATCACAAAACTTGCTTTAGTGTTAGGTTGTTATTTGTTCAGATACTCTGACAGCAGCTGTTCTGCTGTTTATTTTACCCTGTCCGTGGCATAAAATGGAGACTCCGGGTTGAGGTGGACCCCTTGCTTGAAGGGCTGTCACAGGAGTTGATGTGTAGGGTTGGATATCTGCCTCCCTCTGGATCTCTGAGCAGTGCAGGCAATGAAGAGCATCTGGTTTCTGTATGCAGCACATCCCACCAGCCTTGTGTTTCTTCCCTGGTCATTTTAGTATGCGTTTAAGCAATTACTGCAGTAACTTGTTTGATCCTATGGAAACATTGGTTAGCAGCCTCTTTTTGGATCAATTTAGCAATACAGTGCAGAGCATGCAGAGTGCCTGCTGAGCAGCCAGAGCAGCATTTAGTGGTACAAGAGAAAAACAAACCTGAATGATGACTGGAAGCATTACCATGGGAAAAAATGTCCTACTGTTGCTATAAAGGAAGATAATGGGAAAACAAAAGCAAACACTTGGAAATCTTTCTTGCCTCTCTTAAAAAAACTGAAAATTTAAAAATTTGTCTCCTTTCAAAGTTGCAGAAACCTCCCAAAGATAAAAATCTGTGGTTTCTGAAGTGTGGCATCATGGGCCTGTGGCGACTGCATGTTTATGCAATCAAAACTAGCTACAAAATTGCCTTTCAGGTAGAGCTGTGAGTTGATATCTGAAAAATAAGTAACCTATTTAAATGTATAAAGGGAAACAAGTGAGCTCAACCATGAAGTAATTCTCAGCTGAAATGTCATGAGCAGCAACATTTGCATTCAGCCTCCCCTTGAACCCAAAGCAGAGCTATGTTAAACTGTTTCACTGACCCACGTATGGACAGACTGACAGGCTCTTTGTTGCAGGGTCAAGTTAGGAAATACCAGAGCTAAGGTTGTCTGTGCAACCTTCCTCTCCTCTCCCCATGTGGACGTGCTACAATACAGGCTTTAATTCCATAATCCCTCAGTCGTTTTCCACTGGCCCCCTGCCTCCCTCTGTGTGGAGGAGGCACAATGCCTCCTTAATGAGCAGATAGGCAGTGTCTTTGCTTGTCATTATTCAGCCTGTGACCGTGGACCTCATTCAAGTCCCACTCTCCAAGTCCTGCCCTGAAAACAGTGTTTCATTTTCAGCTCTTTCACAGCCTGTCCCGGTAAAGTCTGACAGTCCCTTCATGGGCACAGCCCTTTCACCGTGCAGCAAGAGTTCGATGGTTAATACCCTTGTTTTATAGCTAGAGATGACAAACAGCAAGCATTTAACACCTTCTGGTTCTTGCCATCCCATGCCCATCTGTGGCACCAGAGCATAGCCCCTAAGGAGGGTTGACATGACTGTGAGTGTTCTACACCTCAGCAGATCAGCCCTAGGTCCCTCTGGTCTGCCGTATGGAAAATAAGGGAAGGGAGGCACAACCACCCCACTGGAAACTAGGGTATGGCCAGGCCCTCCAGGGCAGCTGCCTTGCATAGGGTCCTCAGATCTCAATCCTACCCAGTCCCATTCTGATGCTTCACTCTGCCATGGGCAGCTTCCACTAGACCAGGCTGCTCGAAGCCCCATCCAACCTGGCCTTGGACACTTCCAGGGAGGGGGCATCCACAACTTCTCTATCTTTTGACATGGGGTTTTGGTCTCTAATCATAGGCTCAAGATGAGGAGTGTGGCAAGACATGAGGCAGCCTCTCTTCTCTCAACTACATCTGTCTACCAAAGTGGACATGTGGAAGTGTCTCCATACAGAAGTGGACAGCCAAATTATTCACAGTCCTGGCCCTGCTCCCTAGGCTTTTACGTATAAATACCCTTCATTAGTCATTTATGGGTGAAGTTGAGGATTCAGCAGCATTTCCCTTAGCCAAGGCACAGTGACAGAAGCAGCCATGTGAGACCCCTGACAGCTCACCTCACCCAAACCCTGCCATGGGCTGTGGTTTCAGTGCACAGCCCCTACGAAGCAGAGCTCCCAGGCAGAGGATTTCTCAGGGTCCATGAGGATCTTGGGCATGGCCTGATGCTGGTGAGGCATCCTGGGATGGCACAGCTTAGGAAAGCAGTTTCTTTGGCAATGCCTTTGTACCACCTACCCATATTTCTGTCCTGTGCTTTTTTCAACACTGCCTCAAGGGTCTGAGAAGTCTCTTGAGGAAGTCTGCTTTTTTTCTGTTGTTTGATTTTGGTTGGTTTTTTTGTTTTGTTTTGTTTGTTGATTTTGGTTTGTTTTTTAAGCTATTCTTGACTCTAAATGTTTCAGTTTTCACTTCAAACACATCTTGACCATACGCAGATGGGCAGCTGCAGTAGCTCAGGTGAAACAGGTACAGGCAAACTCTGCACTCAAAGGGAAAGTTTTCCCAGTTGGGCTCTGGAAAACACAGACCCTTGAGCTCTACAGCTTGTGAGCACTGTTGCCATCATAATTTTCTGTCAGGTGTGACACTGTGATAAAATGTTCTTTTTATTAAAGCATACAATTTCCTTCCCTCCAGCTAATCGTGAAGCGAAGTCAAAACTTCAGTTGTGTTGGGCTGTGAGAAGTTTTTTTGCTGAATATCTAACGGCCAAGTTAAATACTGGTTTAAAGTTGAAACAAGGCACTTGCTTATTAGTTGTATTTTTCTCCTCAAACAACTTCATGGCTTCTTTCCTGCTATCCTTCAGTCTTGGGAGGATCTGCCCTTGAAACTGTGCAGAGTCTTTGTGTAATTCTCCTTTGGGTTGGTCTCCCTCACTCATCAGCTGTAGCAATGTCTGCAAAAGCTTCATACAGCAGCTTGGCCATGGGTGGCTTGTGACCTGGACTGCTCATATTATTAATTTTGCTTGGCCTTCTCTTATACTTAAGTGTTGTATCCAGCTATGGCCTCTTTATGTGCCACACTGTCAAGTCTCAAACAGTCCTTTTGTGGGTGTAGCATCTGGCACATGAGGACCTTTCTCTCCTGTGGTACCAGTAATCACTGTCACAGGATTTTGTGCTGGAGAAATAAGGAACAGTAATGCCTTAATGTCTTTGTTCAGTGATGTGGGTTTCTTCTTTCCATGGCTTTAATGCCACCAGAAGATCTGTGAAGGAACGTGGTCCATGCATCAGATACCTTGGGGTACCAAGTATTTCAGACCAGAGACAGGAGGAGGGCTGTAAACAGGCAAGCCTGAAACTTTACTTACTGCCTGTGTTAGCCTTACAGTGTTCTGAGCCTTACAATGTTTTAGCTTTTCATAAAAAAGGAACTATATATAAGAACAACTTTGTGTAGTATAAAATGGACAAACCTGGCCTCAGAAATTATTGAGAATAACTGCAAAGCCTCTCATTTTCACATAGTAATGATATTTCTGTTGCAGATTGATGTCCTCAAGGCAGATGTGGAGAGTGCCGAGTGGAAGATTCTGGAAAACTTGATCCTGGAAGATGTTGTTGAGCAGATAGGACAGCTGGTTGTTGAGGTGCACGTCCACTGGCCTGGGTTTGAGGTCAGTGGCAATGACAGCACTGTGGTGCGGTACTGGTACAGTCTGCTCCGAGAACTGGAGTTGAAGGACTTCAGGCTTTTCCATACCTACAAAGACTTATCAAAGCCACAGATGTTTCTGAAAAAGGAAGCCTTCAATGCCAGTAGCTGTTACACACTGAGCTGGGTAAATACACGATGGAAATAACTGAAAGGAATTTATGATGTGTGACTGTGAGCCATCTGGCTCTGTAGCATTATTGAAAAGGACTTTGGCGTCACTGGCTAGAGCTGCTAAAATATGCAGACAGTGACTGCTAACAAAATGGTCTGGCTTTTATTTTTATATATTATGAAAAGAACTGGCATCAGGAGAAGATACATGGAGCAAATTTGTATAGTGGTGTCTTTGCCAGCGGGTACACTGTCTCAGAGGGCAGAGGCTTCTGTAAAGGTTTGTCTGGAGAGCTAACAGTGTGTGCTGGAGTGTGCCCATGTGGAGGACATGGCTCCAGGGCTGCCTCAGGATGCTCTGCTCACTGAGCTGCACTGATCCTTGCATGGGAAAGTGCTTGTGAGGAGGTGCCTTTCTCAGGAAGGAGCAAGTATTACTTCTTTGTAAAGCAAGCATCTTTTGATTTGCACCTTCTTTGGCCTTGTTTCCCATGGAACAAATTTTAGGCAAGCACAGTATATTCTCTCAACCCACTGGCAAATTTCAGCTGAATGTGGCAGAAATCACCACCAAACTACATTCCTAGCTGTTTGATGGAGCAGCTTCTGAGTGCTCTTACTTTGCCTCTTTGAGGCAGTCTGGCTGTAGGAAGCAAGTACAGTGCTTCTGACACCAGGAATGAACGGGACAGAGATATTCAGCTGCAGGAAGAGCTGTCCCCAGAGCTCACCCTCCTCACCTGCCAGAGCCTTCATCCACAGAAGACAGGGCTTCCCTAGTTCGTCTGCTCAGAGAATGGGTTGTTCTAAAATACTCTTGCAGTGGCTCCAGCAAATGTTTCCTCATCTAGCGAGATGCTTATTTAAAAGAGCTGAAAGTGAAACCTGGTCTTTTTTTTGTTCATTTTTTGTGGGGTTTAGTTGAATGTTTGGCTGTGAGCCTTCTTGGATTTCTGATGCTTCCACACCACTGCCCTATCCTGGCTGCCTTTTCCTGACACAAGCAGGCCAGCCCCTGGCTCTGCACCAGTGGTGATGGAGGCAGTGGCACAGGCAGGTGTCTGCTCTGCAGCTGTGCTGGGGCTCTGCAGCCCGGGGTGGCTTGACTGCCACTCCCAGGAGGCAGCTTTGGCCATTCCCTAAGGAGCTAAGACAAGGTGAAAGCTAAAATATATATAGCAGGTTAGTGGTTTTTTCTTCCTCTAAAATAATTTTTACATTAAACTTTGTATTAAAATGCAAGATGACACCACTTCCATTGTCTTTGATGATGCCTTTGTAACAGCCTTTGGTTTCTGGGGCTGGAGTAGGTGATCTTTAAATGTCTCTTCCAACCTAAACGATGCTGTAATTCTGACTTCTGCAGGGCTCAGAAGGGTTCCTCCCCTTGGTGTGCCTCAGCCCAGCCTTGTGTTTTTAATAAAGTCCATCTCTGTCCCCATGTTGATCCTTCTCTTGTAATTCTGGCATTTCTCTCTTGTCTTTTATATCTCCCTTTCATTTTTCACCCTCTCTGCTGCCTCAGCTCCCTCATCCTCCTGAAGGGCCCTGTGATACACCCACAGGATCTCAGCAAGCAGCCAGAGATGGAAACAAAAGAACAGGAGCTCTTCCTTCCAGCCAGGTGAGCCAGATTTCTCCCGGTGCCATTTCTTCACCTCACAAGTGGATTCAGCCCTTCCCCAGGCTTTGCCTCAAGCCAGTCATCTCTTTCCTCCTCTCCCACCTCTCTGTGGCTGCTGGACCTGCCCAGGTCCCAGCACCTGCCTCCCATCTGGACCTGCAGAGTCCATTGTGGGGTTTGAAACTGCTTCAGTTAGTCTGACTTTGAGCATCCATGTTGGCCACAGGGATTGGGCTGCTTTGGAAGAGGCAGAAAAATACCCTCCCTGCTTTGATGGTGAAGGACAAGGGTGAGGTGGTGGTGGAAACTGGGGGGATTTTAATCTCTTCAGTGAAAGCCAGCTCTGGGCCCTTGTGCATTCAGGTTGTGCATTCTGGTTTTGTACAGAGAGTCTCTGATTTACTGCCTCCACATTTTATTTTCCTTTTTAAAAGGAAAAGAAAAAGGAAACCAAATCCATTTAGTTCTTTAGTTACACTAGGATTTTTTGAAGTGTAGCTTAATTCTAAGGGGTCTTACTATGGGCTTCTGCACATCACATGCCTCATTTAGGGTAGAAGGAAGATGGTGCAGCCACACCAGGACTACTGACCAGCTGATAATCCCAGCTGTGCCTGTGTACTTAAAGCAAGCCCTGCTTAATTATTGAGAACCCTGGCATAACTTTGTCTCAGACCATCTGGGACTCTCCCAGAGGATTCCTAGACACAGCCATGGAGTTATCTTGGCCAAGGACAGCTTGGATGCAGGCACCCTGTTTGGGAAGCTTAAAGAGCTTTGTAAATAGATATACATGTCCAGGCCATCTTTTTGTTTGCCCTACTAGGACTGTGGAATACATCCTGGCATCATTTTATTTTCTGGTACAAGTGTAGCTTCTCCTTCTGCTCCTGCATCCCACCTGGATCAGGGGCTGAAGGGCTTTGCGGTCACCCAGAGAAGGATGCACATCACCTGCTCAGCTCTGATGCCCTCAAAATCAAGATGATTGCTGCTGTGCTGAATTCTCCATGTCCAAGGCACTGGGCAAAGCACTTCACACAGGGCTATGTTGCATATTGCTGTCCCTGAGCCTGGTAATACCTATCCAAGGGAACCACAGTCTCTGACAGTGTTGTGCCTTCCCCATGACAGCCATGCTTGCTGCAAACTCTCCCACATTAACTATGGAAGCTGCTCAACAATGCAGGGCCACGAGGAGATAGGTTAATATGCAAGAGGGTGCTAGGATTCCCTAAGCTGATATCTAGCTTGCTGAAACTCTCATGCTTGCTGCACTGTAGAATGGCACAACTCCCATTTTTCAAATAATGGGGTGGCAAAAGCCCAGCTGCCAGCCCTGATTTGGGGGCCGCACCAAGAGAAGTGTGGCCAGCAGGTGATTCTCCCTCTCTGCTCTCATGAGACCCCACCTGGAGTGCTGTGTCCACTTCTGGAGCCCCTATTACAAGAAAGACATGGATGTGCTGGAGTGTGTCCAGAGAAGGGCCACAAGGATGATCAGAGGGCTGGAGCACCTCTCCTATGAGGACAGACTGAGAGAGTTTGGGTTATTCAGTCTGGAGAGGAAAAGGCTCTGAGGAGACCTTATTGAAGCGTCCCAGTATCTGAAGGGGGCCAACAAGAAAGCTGTTGGACTTTTTTAGGATGTCAGGCAGTGGCAGGACTAGAGGGAATAGATACAAACTAGAGGAGGGTATATTTAGATTGAAAGTTAGAAAGTAGTTCTTTACTATGAGGGTGGTGAGACACTGGCACAGGTTGCCCAGAGGTGGTGGAAGCCCCATCCCTGGAAGTTGCTATGGCCAGGCTGGATGGGGCTCTGAGCAACCTGATCTAGAGGGAGGTGTCCCTGCCCAAGGCAAGGGGGTTAGAACTTGAGGAACTTAGTTACTTCCAACCTTGAAAATTCTATGATTCTATGGTTTATTAATAAAAAGCATAAAAATACAGGCCCAAGTACTGCACAGTGTTTTTTCCTCCTGATTAGATTAACTAGCCTAGTAGCTTATTATAAAATGTTTAAGAAACCATTAGACAGAGGTTAAAACAATTATGTGAGCTTTTTCAGATGCCCTGAAGCTTTTTCAGTATTGCCCTGAAGAAAAAACGGCGATGTATACGTAAATTATAGAAATGGAGTAGAGGGTCATCCTGGTTATTCTTTGCCTAAGGGTTTAGTAAACCCTCAACTAATCTCTTGCTCAGGATTGCCAGCTAGTGTCAGGAACAATTCAGTCTGTAGCAAATAGATCTTTTGGAAGAAAGGATTTCAATAACTACGGTAATTTTTAAGGAAACCTTATCTCAGAGATGAGATAGATAAAGACCATTTGTCATTCTGGAGGCACTTATGTGATATTATGGGAGAAAATGAACAGCTCTTCTTTCGCACACACTTTGTGCCTTTCTACTTAGCATCCCTTAAAGCAGAGTTACAGCCTTCCTTTCTCAGGCCTTGCTTTTGCACCCTTACCTCTTTAATTGATGTCTTTTGCCTGAAGACTCTTAAATGAATTCTGTTCCCATCTCCTCATGGCTGAGCTGACAGGTAGGTGTGCAGAGGCACAAGCTGGTGCTGGCTGACTGCCACAGAGGACAGGGACACCAGGGCAGGGGTAAATGTGTGTCCACCCACTGCCATACCCAGGCATGATCAGCCCCTACCTGCTGCAGGATCCCTGCCATACACCTTGCTCAGGTGGTATCTCCAGCCCCTTCTGGATAGTGCTAGGAGAGAAAAGCAGGATCCAGGACTACTGGTATCCACAGGCTCTTGCTGATTCAGCCAGAGCTGAAAATCCACGAGTCAAAGTCCCCCAGACTTAACGCTATGTGCTGGCTCTCAACCAAACCAGCTATGATGAGGACATTGGCACAGATTTGGCACCCATGTTTGAGCCTGCCTTGCTCCTGTAGAATTGCTCCTTGTGGGGAGCATTGGCACTGCCCAGGAGCAGCTCTGGAGGAGAGGGGACAGCTACAGAGGGCATGAAGCAGGCTGAGAGCTTGTTGTGATCATCTCCCTGCCAGGAGCCCTACAGCGTCCACATGGCAACGTCCACATCTCTTCCCAGACCAGACCTTCACAGAAACACTGATAGCTGACCCCTTCAAGTAGAGAGCACACCATTAAAACCAGTAGGGGCAGGGTATTGTCCTGTTATAGCCACAGCCTGGAGACTGGTGGCTTCTGTGGCCATGCTTGGGCAGAAGGAAAGGGCTCCTGTCCTGTCCTGGCATTGCTGAAATATTCCTGAGTGCCTGGTCTGGGCAGCATCTCCTGCAGACAGTGCACTAAAACCTTTTTTTCCTTCTGGTTAGTCTGAGAGAAAGAGGACTCCTCAGAGGGCCCTGCTTTCCGCAGCATCTGCAAAAGAAAGTGAGACTCATTCTTCAAACTCCTACTGCCAAGAGCAGCACAGGAAGGTTCCCAGCACAAATCCAGGCGGGGAAGGAGCACAGGGACCAAATCATTCCAAATCATCAGGTGTCTGCTGGCAAGCGTATGTCTTGGGACTGACCCTCCACCAACATGCTCAGCAATATGCCTGCACAGGAGGTCATTGCAGAAGAGTGGCCTGTCCCCTTCCCCAGACTGTGTAAGCTGTGTATGCCATCACCCAGATGCATAGCTCAGTGTCACAATTATGCGTATTGCCCAGCTCTGCTCTCCTCCCAGGCTCCTGGCCCACAGTACCCAGGTACATTGGGTGGTGCTCTCTCCTCCAGAGAAGTCAGCCCATTGCCTTCAGCCAGGAGCTGGGTACAACCCAGCCCAGAAGCCTCCTTACTTCCTACATCTCAGGTCACTGATGGTGGCTGCAGCCAGTGCCAACCCCAGCAAATAAGGCCACAGCAGCCAGGTACTGTTCCTCAAGTGGAGTTGTTTGACACCTCCACCAGGAGATGTTTCAGCTGGATATAAAATGGTTCTTTGTAGAGATAACTGGCATGTAGCAGCAGTTTTATTCACATGGATCTTTCTGTGAGGATAATGCATTTCCCTTTCAGAGAGGCCCACGCCGATTTATAAATCACCCATGACCTGGTGAAGATGAAGAGCAGAGAAAGATGTGAATCCCTCAAACTATCACAGTTAACATGGACTTACCAAAGAGACCCGCAGCAGCACAGGGAGGGATGCGTTAGGACATTAACACACTTTTCCAGGGAAATAGGTCTCTTTCTGAATGCCACACTGGCTTCCTTGGAGGCTCCAAAATTTAACCAAAGGTCTTCCTGGCCCACTTCAAAACCTGATGTTTATCGCATGCACTCCTTGCCCCAGCTGTTGATCCCATCAATGACTTGTGAAGGAGCACCTCTCAACTATGAAAGATAAGAAAAGAGAAGATATGCCTGGCCTTTCCTGGCAGATACCAAGGAGACACATCACCCAGTAGCACACCTGAAGAAATAGCACTCAATCTCTCTGGTGAATTATTCAACAGATGAGACCATCTGGTTAATTCAAAAACTTTGATTTCATGAGCTTCATTAAATGCTCCCTTGCCCTTGAACAGACCCTCAGGGTTATTCAGTAGGAAATCATCCTTGATTTCTTCCTGCTTGTTAACACAATGTGACATTTAATTGCAGTCAGCAGAGACCTGGTTTAGTGCTGATGGAAGTTCAGATCTGACCTACATTCAGAGACATATTTGTATGTGCCTCCCTCCCCTGGCTTTCAGAGGCAGCATCTGTGGATCAAGCCTGGCCTTTGAAGGGAACCATCCCTGATAATGAATGGATCTCTTTCCTTAAATAGAAGTCCCTGTTCATGGGGTAGTTTGACCTGTCTGCTGTAAAATCTTTCAGCTGGTCCAGAAAGAGACCTTTGCAGAGGCAGCCTGTGCTCTGTCCCTTATCTCTATAGGCAGCATCTTGTGCCAGGGGAAACAGGAGCCTGCTTTCTGCTATGTAAAAATGATGATGCAGATGTGAATACCAATGCAACATCCCTGCTCTCTTTGGGGGATTACCACCATGCCTGCCAAATTTTCAGCAGTTTCCCAAAATAAAGTTCAGTTGTGTACACAGTAAAAAAACTTTGGCAAGTAATTAAACTGCTCTTGTGTCTCAACTGATATTTCTCTCCCTGTATTTAAAAATCCATTTCGGAATCAAACCCAAACAATATGAATCCCATCCTTGTATCCACCTTCAGCTATCTAGAGTGGAGCCACCATCCTGGGTGCTATCAGTGAGTTTTGCATCTCTGACAGCCCAGAAACACTACTTTCCTTCTCTGTACCAGCTGGTCTCTACAGACTCCTGTTCTATCATAAAACAAGATAACAAACAGGTCAAATTTCCAGTGTACCTGGTGAACATTGAGGTCCATGCCCTGTTGAAAGCCATTGCAACTAAAAAGCTTTAAACTCTACAAGGAGCTTCAGTAAATACTGCAAGCAGTTTTCTTCAAGTACTGCAAGAGCCATGGGGTGTTTGATTTTGGTTTTTTAATCAGCAAACCTGACAGAAAAGACATACTTTAATGCAAGATACAAGACTTAAATTTTGAGTGTGCTAGTGAAGTCAACCTAGAGTAGCAAGCTCTTAGTTTGTCTCCAGATGAGCAACCTTCCTGACAACTGATTTTTCTGGTGTATAGGTTCAACTCTTAAAAGTTTTCCAAGAAAAGCTCCCTTCCCCCCCTCCACTCTCTGCATGTTCCCCCTTGTGCAGCCTGCTTGTCATATGGAGTCTTCCCAGCAAACGGGAACAGAACAGGAGTTTGTAAGGACCAGCTGGTACAGAGAAGAAAGTACATTGTGTTACTGGGCTGCCTGAGTAGCACAGCTCAGTTTAAATATGCCTTTAAATACAACAGTGTTAAGTGGTATATTGAACATCTGCCTTGTGCTAAAAATCGGCCTTTTACAAGATAGTCTTGGACTTTTTTGGATATACAGTAATTTGGGTATTAGTTCCTCACAATGAGAGCAAACAATTAGCAGCCCCATCTTACTGGGGACAGTTATAAACTCTGTGCAAGACAGATGCCAAGACCATCTGCTTCAAGAAAGACAAGCCACTTCACCAGCAAGCTGTATGAGGATAGGTGGGATATTTTGCCCCTCTTGCATACAAGAAAAAAGATGGCATAAGGCCAAAGGAACACTCAAATATCCCAGGCAGAACTCCAAGCTCACTCACCTGTAAAACTCTCACTATAAAAGTAATAGGTGTTATTATAAAAGTGGCAACATATGGGCACATAATTTCTGATCTGGTATGGATACATGATCAAGGGGAACAAAATTATGATGGTGTGACAGTATCCCAGAACTCCAGATTGCCCGTATTCCTGTCAGTGCAACATGTTTGCCTCCAGCCCTCCCAAGCACCTTTCAGCTTGAATCACTTTGTCCTATTCTTCACTTAATGTTAGAGAAGAATAATCTGGGGGGGACCCAAACACACTCTTCCCTTTTCTCTCAGTGCTGCCTTTTCTTTGGCTCTGTCAGCACACACGCCAAGTTCAGCCTGGGGGTCTCAGTCTAGACTTGTCCTGACCAACATTGTCAACAGACCTATTTCTGGGGAAACATGAAATTGGGAGGATAAGAGAAGGACGTGACTCGAGTCAATTAGACCAGGAAGAAATCTTTTCCCAGGTGGCTGCTGGAAAGACAAGTCTAGACTCTCCCCACACAGACACATGCTGTCTATCCTCATGCACAGCAAAGTAGCTGACAACGTGAGCTTTGGCGTTTGCAGCTCCCAAGCCAACGAGGGAATTATCCTCATAAAAATTCCCCCTGCAGGCTCAAGTGCAGATGTGAGAAATTCCATGAAAGATTAACACAGTGACCAACAGCGAGGGACAAAGGATTTTAGCTGAAAGTTTCTAGGGGGATTTTGATTCATGGCAAACACGTAATCCCAATTCATCAACTCCAGCAGAACTGATTGAGTCAACACTAATTTTTTTTCTCCAAATACAACACCCAATAATTACTAATGTTTATCCACTTATTTTTATACTTCATATCTATATATCTATACATATATAAAATACATGGAAAACCAGAGTAGCAACTAGAGAGCCAAGCATTTTGTGTATTACGATTTCAAGTCTTTTAAGCACTCGGAAAAGGTGTTTCTGGTATGGAAGCTAAATTACATTCCCATGAGAAGTTTTTGTATCTGCTCTAATCCTCCTCCCCAGTTCACTGTACTCTGAAGCCATTAATGGTCAGGGCACAGTGCCACATATCCACTTAGGAAACGTGTTTGTAGGAAGAAAATCTTTCTCAGCTATTTTAGGCCCCTTTCTCCTGGAGCGGCACTGGGGCACAGCAGAACTCAACTCCCAGCTCAGTACTGAAGTCTTCCCTGTGAAAAGAACCATGTTAGAAATTCACCTTTTTTTGACATGGCAGCAGCTCACTCACCTGCATTCTGAAGAGATGAGAAACATGAACAGCCTTGTCTGTCCCTGAAGAGGTGATGGCCCCTGGGACACACTGGACTTGGTTCTTTCCTTTCACTCCAGGCTCTACCATTCCCTACCTCACTCCTTGTGTGGGTGTGAGGTAAGGCAATACCCAGGTAACCACTAGGACACTACTCAGGAAAAGAGTCAGTGGAGTTTTGCAGGTACACAAGGCTACTAAGATGGGAAGGTAAAGAGAATACATGTAAACTTAGTGCAGTTAGGCAATGGCATGAATGGGCAGAGGGAAGACTCAAGCTCAGCTTGGTCTAAAAAAAAGATTTTCTTGGTCTAAAAACTTGTAAACTCTGTTCACTCACCAGGGCCTAACTTTAGCAAGTATAGAATCATAGAATCATAGAATTGGCTGGGTTGGAAGGGATCTCAGAGATCATCGAGTCCAACCCTTGGATTTTTACTCCGTAAAAGCACAGAATCATCTTGTTAATCAATCCTTCCACAACAGGAAATCAAAACAAAAACCCCAATCCCAACAAAAACCCCACAAAACCAACCCATTTCCTTCCATCTACATTATGTGAGATTCTTTGCATCTCATCTATGGAAGTGCCTTTATCTTCTACCCTGCTGTCAATTAAGGCAATTACTCCTTTGCTACTGTTTATAATTGATGAGCAGTAATTGCATTTATAGCAAACAATACAGTGTCATTCCAAACTGTAATTAAAGACTGATCAATGGGATAAATTTGTCATGCATTTTTGTGTTTCAAAAAAAGAGTGGATAGGGAGCTAAAAGGATTTTTTTCACTCTGGCTTCCAGCTTACATCAGTTCTGTATGAACAGTGCAAAAGAACAAGTCTATGAAATGCTGGTACAACTGCAAATTAAAACACAAAAAGACAAGAAATATTTTATGTGGACACTCCTAGACAGAAGAAATGAATAAAGATAAGCAGGCTTTTTATAAAAAGATTTATTAAAAATAAGTTCTTTAAAGAGAAAAAGAGTGACATGTATATACAGGAAATTGTCAAAAATTTTATGGGACTTATAATACAGTGTATTCCAAACTGAACAAGAGGCATTCACTTTTTTTTTTAATATGTCATGCTTACTGGAACCTAACAGCATATGAGAAGAGGAAAAACAACACAACACACCACTATTACAAGCAAAATCTTGAAAGTGAGAAGTACTTGTAAAGATGAAACTCAGTGTTCAGTGTGATGCTATTGTTAAATAAAGATAGAAAATAGGAGTTCATGAATAGTCTTCAATTGATACAGTTTATCTGACAGCTGTTAGCTTCTGATTAGTTCTTCATTTCTAATGAGAATTGGGACAAGAAAATATCACCCAAAAGCAGATAAACATGCACCTTTTCCAGCTCTATTTTGCAGTAGTTACCAAAGATGTCTTCTTAGGAAGAGAGTTACATAATTTCTGGCTTTCTCCTTTAACTTCCTACACTGCTGACAGCCAGAACCACAAAACCAGTTTTTCTTAAAATCATTTTATTTTACAAGAGTGTTTTGCACAAGAAGTGACATGACAAACTAACACTTGATTCTGCATGCTTCAGGTGACCTCAGCTTCTCACACTGGGAGGTCATATTTCAAACTACATCCTTTCAGTCGTGCCTTCTACGGATTTCCCAGGTTTTGTGCATATATACAGCTAGCTGAGAACTGCAGCATTACAAATGTTTGCTCATCCTTACAGCAATTTTCACTCTAATCTCAGATGTAGGTAAGACTTATCTTTAGATCTTCATAGCATCCCCTTTAGTCCCATAGTTTAATAAGACCATCCCAGCCACATGTAATGACTTTAGATGTTTCGTGTGGATGCCACACTGCACCGATACAGACTTTGTCATGTGCTTTTAATCTGCTGTAGAGTTTTGTTGTCTTCCAGTCCCAGATGTTAAGCTTCCCATCTGCATCTCCAGATATCACGTAGCTGTATGAACAGGAATAAAATAAAAGCTGTATCATGTGTGAAGGCTGCTTGCATTTTAATACTTTCGCACTCAGCAATGGAAAAGAGCTTCACCCAGGGAGCTTTGTGTCTGTCTGACAGTCTGCAAACACACCTACCAAAGAATTAGCATTCATGCTGTTCTCTGAAGCACACAAGTCCTGCAGAAGGTGATTCATCAACTGCGAGGTAAATGTGCTAAGCAATGCAATTATAGCATACAGTGTGTTACTGGAACTCAAGAGAATACATCAGCAAAGGAGAAAGTGCCAGAAGTGTCTCTAAAATTCATAGATGCTTCTCTGCACTTCTTCCTCCAGTTTTGCTGAGGTTGTTCTCTAGTTTTTATACTAATGAATATCCTGTGTATGTACACTGGCAAATGTATGGGCATATCACAAAGCAAACAGGATATTTTTCTGAACAAGAAATGATGATACCAACTGAATCAACTGTGGAGGATTTGTCAAGAAATTCAGTGTCTGTGCTAGCAAGTTTTAAGATGAAGCTCATTCCTGTAAAAACTTACCTCATGTCAGGTGAAAAATCAACTTGACAAGCATAGCCAGCTACCATATGACCTTTGAAAATTTTCTTTTTGTTTAATCTGAATCTGTTCTGAGCTCCAAAAATCAGAATTTGGTTATCCATTGACTGGCAAGCCAACCATTTCCCTGTAAATGCAATAAACAAAAGTGGTATCAGTGCACTACCTGAAGAAACAGACTTAAGTGGAATGCTTTAAGAGATTTTTCTGGCTGTTCTTGCACCATCTTAATCCACGTTTACATTATGTAGCAAGGTTCTAGGTAAAAGCTGATATTGCTTCTGCCTGGTACAACTGCCAAGAGGCAAAACCTTATGTTTGGCAGGGTTTGAGATGCCTGTTCCTACAAAATGCATTTAGGACATTGTTAGAACAATGTGCTGCATCAACCCCACTGTTGAGTTTTAAGCTGTGTAAAGCTTTCTGATGCACATAATCAGATGAGGGGTAAAAAAAAAAGAAACCACTGATCTGCAACCTATTTTATTACCTGTTTTGTGAGTACTTATTTTGTAGTCATCTCTTAATTTCTTTATGGAAAAAAAACAGGTAGACTAAGGAGCTTGAAAAACCTTACATTTTTGCAAATATTTAGTATTGTCTGCTAATGGAAAACAATTTAATAAAGATACTTAAAAAAAATCCAACAAAGCTGATGTGCTACAGACACCATAGGACAAAAGATTTCTGTCCTGGACTCTGCATATTGTCACTGCCTTTACACAAACAGTGACAACATGAAATGTGCTGGCTTGATGGCAAATTACACTTCCAGCTACTGTCTTAGAATCTGAGGATTTTCCTCAGCCTCTCAAAGAAACAAATCCAGTGTGCACCCCAAGCATGTTATTCTCATTTTTTTTTAAAGGTCTGTTTCCTGCATAACTCACGAGGAAAAATTTAATTGGTAAGATTCATAAACCAGTCCTCTAAGCAGAAAAGTTCATAGAAGTGTGAATTTTCCAATTTATTTTTCTCTAAAGGACTCATTTAACTCCAAATTGATGCATAATGTGTCTGGCACAATCTGTAGCATAATTATTCTGAAAGAACTTGTTTTTTGTTGTGCTGGACTAGCGTAGTTCAAGATAAGGCTAATGTGACAGGTGATGTCTTGAGCTGAAAAGATGACTACTTCATTCCTAGCACCATTTATTGTCTCAACAAATACTCAAGTGGTAGCCAGCCAGAACTGGAAAAAGGTAAGAAATCCAGTATTTCAATGTGAAAGAACGAGATAGTCTGAAAAAAATGGATCAGAACACAGCAAGCTGTGCAATTTCAGAAACAGAGGTTGAAAAAGGCCATCTTGGGAAGCTAACATTTTTAAATTCAGCTCTCTCTTTCTCCAGAATCTTCTTTTTTTATTTTAGAAACCCACTTCGATTGTTAAGAATAAAATATTTATAGTGCAAAGCAAATACAATTTGATGCTGATAGCTGTCTGAAAACCTAAGCTATGCAACAAGTTGATCAGCCACTTAGCATAATGGGCCTGTTAACTGGAAATCTGGCAACACTTCAATAATGTTGATACAAAAGCTATTTAATTTTGGCCAAAACAGATAACAGAGATTTTGCCCCGTTAGAAGGATTTTCACTGATTACTGGAGGCACTAAACTTTTATCTTCCTTCACTTTGATTCTAATTGAAGAACACAAACAACTGTTTATTATTAACTTACAGAACATTAGCTTACAGAAACAGAGATAATTTGGGATTTCTCTTATGCAAGAGTTATTTGGGTTACATTCAGAACAGAAAGGAACAGCATTAACACGATCATGTACAACATCTGTTTCTGCTTTAAATGGTGGTACCACAAGGACTGCTGAACTTGCTTAGTGCTTTGCAGCCATAGTTAGGTCCCACCATTTTTTCTCTCACTGTTTTGAATACAGCAAAGAGCACACTGTAGCTCTACGAAAGGAAAGAGTTCTCTTTTATCCTGCTTTGGTGAAATTTAAAATGATACAGTTATCCTGATATAACCCCTTATTTTGACATACTTTTGCTTAAGATTTAAAAATCAAGATTAGATGCAGTTCAATCTTGAAATTAATGCACATACTGATTTGGGGGGTGTGTAGTGTGGGATCAGAGGGGGATGCAACACATTACAGAGATATAATCAGACAGATGTGCCTCCATAAACATGCCTAGAAAGGCAGTGAAGCCTTCACTTACCATTTGGAGACAAGGTCACGGCTGGCATCGAATGCATACTGGGTTCAGCTATGTACTTGAAGTCTACAGGAATGTCCCTGCAAAAGAAAGATGTATGTGCTGTATGAAACAGAGATGTTCCAAAGGGCTGCCCTTCAGTCAGCAGATACACTCAGCCACTGAACCATGGGGAGCATATGGTGGTGTCTGAAGGAAGAATGTACAAAAGCTCAACACCATTATGAATGCCCACCTAGAGAACTCCAGCTGCAGAGCCATCTACAGGAAAATCTCTGATTGACTGAATTTACCCCAAACCAAATGACCCAGAGTTGAAAGCAGAATCATAATTCCAATTGAGTAACAAAACTGCAACACAGATACTCCACTGCATACAGTGTAACTGCATCTCTTACAGAAGTCTTCTATATAGCATGACTAGACCTATATATGCATATATATTACTAGAACATCTTTTCTTTTTTTTTTTTATTTTATTTTTTAAAGAAAAAGATAAAGGGAATCTCTCTTGTCTGCCTGATAATGCCCTTTTCCTCCTGAACTGTCTTAATGGGATACCAACTAATTCCAAATGTTTACAGCTGAACTGAACCATGAATTCCTTGGTCTTGATTAGACACAGGATTGAACCAGTTTATGTTAAGAACATATACTGTCCTGTATAAAGGTCTAGGGAAAAAACAAGTACAACCTAATTCTTCCTCAGCAGAACTGTCATTTGGTTTTAACTATATAAATTGAATTACTAATGGGCTGTGCATATTCACAGTATTCCTCATGCCCTGTACTAGAAGAGTGGTAAAAATGGAAGGCATGCATGTCTTTCTCATTAAGCAAAAAAATCTCCAGCAGAAAATAGATTTGATTAATGTACTCAGCAGAAAACACATGCAAAATGTTCTGTAGCAACATTAATTAGTACAAAGGGGATGGCTGTGACTTCATTGTCTAGTTCACACAATAGAAGGGCTGCTGGGATGCTACTGAAGCAGAGAGTGTGGGTAGCTGCCTTGTACTAGGGCAGCAGGGTGAGAAGCTGCTCTGTTGTCAGGAAGCAAAACAAATGCTTTTGTGAGTTAAGTGTTAGAATCATTTATGCCAAAGAATAAGAAGGGCAACCAACTTAATACACTCTGTGAATCCTTGCACACGCAGAGATAAATGGCTTCTGAACAGCCAGAACTAAGACTGTTGTTGGATGGTAGATCTGTAAAGGAATAACAAAAAGTCTGCACAATCTCTGAAGTTGTGGAGTCTCCTTCTCTGTAGACTTTCAAAACCTGCCTGGATGTGCTCCTGTGTGGCCTGCCCCAAGTGATCCTGCTTTGGCTGGGGGGTTGGACTAGATGATCCCTAAAGGTTCCTTCCAACCCCTAACATTCTAGGATCCTAGTAAAGACTTAGAAATGTGATACTCTGGCATTTTAATACAACTACTTTCTCAAGCAGAAAGAAGTGTGAGGAAAATCCTTTTAAAGGAAGAAAGGAAAAAAACAGACTAACACCCAAACCCAACCCAATCCAATTTTGAGATCTGAACATCACGAAGAGCTCTCTCAGGAGACAACTGTATCTGTATCAGGAATGATGGAGAAAAGAGGCCTGCTGAGGGGTACAGCTTTACAGAGATAACTAGCCCTCCTAAGCCTGCCAGGATAATAACTAAGATACCAATGTACAGCTTTTGCTTTGCTGGCTGACATGAAGGTAAAAGGAAATCAAAGCCTCCAAGGTCAATTGGCCAAATCATTTCACTCTCTATCCAAGAAGGATCAGATGCATATGAAGTGAAGAAAGACAAAATAACATTTTGCATTTCTGGAAGACAGAATACAGAATACAATACCCACATCAACTTAAATATCCCTGCTGTAGTTATATAATAGCATGAAATGCAAAAGCAGCCAAACTTTAAAGTATTCCCATTAAGGCTCCAAAAGAAACTGTTTATATCTGCAGGAGTCTGTCCTGTTCTCACAGACTGAACTTCCAGAAACCACCCAGCTACAATTCAGTATGGGAGAGTGACATCTATTCATGGGATGAACTCTGAGGGACAGGGGTTTAAATTCTTAAGGAAGAAGTTCCTCACTATGATGAGGTCTGACAATGGCATCCCATTACCAGCTCTGGCTGAATCAAAGTATTTACAAAACATATTACAAAATTCCTCTAGACAATCAAAATGAAGCAATTAGACCAGGTTTTATTACTGGCTTTTAAGGGCATTCTCAGGTCATAATTACTTCTGCTTTGTTAATGTAGGACACCTAATAAATATTGTGCTGAAGAACATAAGAAACATTTCAAAAGGTGCAGTGGCCACATCACCCTAGGTTGCAAGTCATTTTCCTAGTGTATTTAAGAAAGAATTTGAGGTGCAGCATGAAATCATTTGCCATGGAAGCTTTCAAGCTCTAAAAGCTTCTGTTATGAATATGTTCCTTTAGGCTTAATGCATGGTAAAAATCTGGATAATGAAAAGAGTGATTTAATGTCTATCATGGCAGGTTGTGGGGACAGGTTTTCAAGTTGTGCCTAGAAAGACAGCCTTACATTTGCTTTTTATAACACACAAAAAAATCCCTGACAACTGTATTACAGAATATTGCCTGCAGCTGAGTTTTCTACTATCAGAACAAGGCAGCTCTTTCTTCAGTGTACAGCAAGCTGAGTACAAATTTTTTGCTTCTGAAGAAAAAAAAAAATTCTGCTACTGGAACAATCAGGTTGCAATGTTCCCATGCCAGAACTTTTTTGCCTTTCCTGCTCTTTCCCAGAGAGTGACTGAATCCACCCACTTCCAGCCATTGATACAAAAGCTCATAAAACAAGGGCAATCCAGCCTCAAGGAAATAACAGATCTGTGCAAGTGAGATCCTCCTCCCACTCAGCAGAGAGGAAATGCTCCTTAGCATATATGATATTGTAAAGACTTTTCTTTAAGAAGCTCAGTAAATACATGGGTCTAATTATGCAATACTGATCAGAGGCTCTCCAAGAGTGACATATGGGGACATCATTACATGTCTAACCTAAGCCTGGGTTCCCAGACTTTGGTCATGACCACTGCTGCTATTGGCAATGGTAGAAACTATTCACAGACATGCTGAGGGTTTTGCTGGCTGCCTGGGTAACATTCACATACCACAGATTAGAAGTCTCTTGTCTAGTTTTTGGTTTTGGTTTGTTTTTTTTTTTTTTTAAAAAAAAAGCTAGGAAGGAACTGATTAGTCATGGAGCTGTGGAACTAGCATCCATACTGTGCAACAGCTTTGCATGTGTGAATGACAAAATGAAACAGATACCTAAAGATATGGGAGTGACTACACACAAAAAAATTAAAAAAAATGATAACCTAGAGAAATCTTAAAAGTCCTAAGCTGAAAATTTTAGTACTTAGAACCTTTTGCAAAATATTTCAGCTAGAAGAGATTGGTTTCTCCCCAGCTATGTTAAAAATTGGAAACCATTTAAAATGACGTTTTAATGACTTTTTCCTCAGAAAGGCTTTCACCTCTGTCATCTTCTGTACTCATAGTGTGGATAACAATGGTTGCCAAAAAACCCCAGACTACCAGAAAAACAGAAATGAAGCTACACTAAACTATTTCACACATGGGCCAAATATAATATAATATAATATAATATAATATAATATAATATAATACAATATAATATAATATAATATAATATAATACTATGCACATTGAAGTTCAAAGCTTTCAGAACCAACACACACTTACGTATAACACAACAGACATTTCTTTAAAAGGTTAATTTAAGGACTTCTACATCCTTGGGGAAAGGAGAGAGAACAGAGATCAATAATAAGAGTGCTTCAGGTTGACAGGGCTGTTTTATGTTTTCTTTGAAGGAGAAGGAAATCTGTCTTGAGCATAAAACCAGATGGGTTGTTTACTATTCACCAATTTCATAGGAAGTAACTGGTTTTAAAGATAAAATATTTAGAGAAATTATTCTAAAAGATATGTTATTAAGATAAATGGTTAATAATGGATGCTAAAAATAAATACAGCCCAATGTCCTTATAGAATCTGCACCAATAAAGCCAGACGCTATTTAAGGCATTTTAGTTTTGCATACAGTGATTACGTTTTGTAGCCTTTAAAACCAGTTTTCAGATATTGCTGTACAGTAGGGAAGTAAGCTAGGAATAATAATTCACTATTAGACAATAAGAATGAATTTGAATAAATTGAAAGTAGTATGTTAAGATTTAGGAAGGGATGTTTCCTTTCACTGGACAAAAATCTTTAAATAACTATGATCCATATTAGACTGAGTGGGGCAATAAGATGGAGTTTGCAGAGTATATGCCCATATATGCAGACTATATCCCTCTATAACTTCAACAGTTATCATAAATTAGCAACATTGGCTGAGATTGTTCTTGGTCTATTTTATTGTGAAACATTTTAGTTACTGCATATATAATTACCTAAACATTTGTAGAAATTTAAATTGATCTCTTCCTCAGCTAGCTATAACTCCATACACTTAGGTGTCCGATGTGCTATGTATACTTTTAAAAATAAACTCTGTTCTCAGTTTGTTTCAAGTTTAAAATTTGAACTTTTTTAACTTACCATTCCCAGACTCTTAAACTCTTGTCATCAGATGTACTCACAAACCTTCTATTTTCATCCACAAACACAATGGTGTTGACAGCTCCCAAATGCCTATCATATTCCTGAACAATCTCACCACTTCGAATATCCCACTACAAATAAAAAAAGTCAGAATAAGACCTTGTTTTTTACTAAGCATGGTATTTTTTAGAGTAAGAGATATTAAATAGACATACCTGCACAATTTTCTTATCTGACATTCCGGCAACAAAGAGATTTTGTTTATCTTCATCAGGATTGAACTTGACACAATAAGGAACCTTCCGGTTTGTGAATCTTGAAATACATTGCCCTGCAAGAGAAGCCAATCACAGTGCATCAACCTGCAAGTTCTGTGGATTGATTAGCTCTTTTCAGATACTGATAAAACCTATTCATTTTACTTTTATTTTACTAAAAGCAGGAAATACTTTTTTAAAGGCCCTGAGAGAAATAGAGGGTAGAATTTACCCTGTTCTTGGATTTTACCTTCTTTCATATGCATTCACCTCTCTTTGTATGCATTCATCTGTGTAAACTCAAGAACAAACTGTTCCCTGTCTTTACTACAGCTTTCCAACAATGTAGCTGCTCAGTACCCAGTATGTCATCAGGACTTATCAAGGCATCAGGACTGGTCAGGATATCACAAGCTGATCACTGCCTTTGCACAGCATCACCTCTTCTTGACAAGTGACAACTCAGAGAAAAACTCCTCAATGCTAAGCCTACAAAAGGGTAACAGCAATCCAGCTACAAAATAAACAACTGACCACATAGCCTCATCCATAAATATGCTGATTACATATTATCCATAACTTACAGGAGCCTGTTTTAAAGCAAAAGCTCAATACATTTTACAGGTGTCTAAATAATTAACTGAGCTAAGATTCAAGTCCAGAGAATCTGACTTACACTCTCTGGCTGTCACCTGTATGAGTCGAGTGGAACTGCTAAACAAGAAAGCTTCCATCTTTTTAAAACATGGAAATTTCCTTTTTTTAGGAAGAGACTTAAATTTAAAAGAATATTGACAAAATCTCTATCTTTTTAGCTTAAGAAATTATTTGGAGCAGAATGTTACAGAGTCTCTCCCAGGCAGTTCTTCAAGAGCATCAGACCACCCCCCACTCCTTATACCAGCAACTCACTTTCTACCAACTTTTTGTATTTGGACTGCTCTTCAAGTTCAGGTTAACTGAAAGATCAAGTGAAATAATTATTCTAAATTAGCCATATTTAGGTCAGAAGTATGATCTTATTACTTAACTTTATACCTGTAAATGTAAACATGCAATTAACTTATTTGATAAAATTTTGTCTTTTTGATGAAAGTTGCTCTAGAATCACAAATAACTTTCAAACCTTCTCAAATAAAAAGGCATATGAAATATGGGTACATAGGTAATGTCAGTTGTACCATTACAGATAACAACAAAACATTTAGGAAAAAATGGCTATTCATCCTGTAATGAAAGCCTAATCACTGAATTAAAAGACAATATATCTGGATACTTATAACCTACCTGTTTCAGTGTCCCAGAGTTTAAGATAGCGGTCATACGCAGCACTAAGAAACTGAGTGCCAGCATTATTAAAACAGATGTCTCGAACAGCTTTACTATGTCCTACACGATAGAAAAAATGTGATGACAAACTTTTATGCATTCATTCTTAGAATTAATAGTTTTTAGAAAAACATTATTCAAGTTAAATGTTCCAGTTTGTAACAATGCAAAGAGAATAAGGAAATTGCTTATTTGAAGTTCTTCAGAAGCACTAGTAAAGAAAGATGCAAGTGAGAAAAACTAATTCCTAAAACAATGAGAATAAAATCCCTAAGTCCTCACACCTCTAAAGCACTAGAGAGAGAAACAATAGCATTGGCCAGAACCAACGACTGTGCATCATTTATAAATTGATATACAAGCAGAACTTTCAGTACTGTTGGCTTCAAAGATTGTTCTGGTCACAGTTAAGAGGTATAGGAGGAGTTAAAAACACTGGAATGTCAACATCTACTGAAAGAGAGGATATATATTTAAAGGAGAAACATTTTAAAGTAGTTAACAGGTATAAAATATGGAAAACATTAGATGAGGAAATGAAGAATTCTTTCATCTGGTGTCAATCTTGCTATCCATCAAACCCAATGCTTTCACCTGACCTCTGTATCAGATTTGTAGGAGATCTCTTTAGTTAAAATACTGGCACAGTAACTTAAATACAGCAAAATAGCAGGTGAATCTGGTTGATAATAAAGACCTTTTGAGAAAAACTCAAACTGTTCAGAAAGAGCAGTCTATTGAGAGAGAACCTTTTTCTAGCCATCATCTTTGCCACACTGCTGTCATCAGAAATATTAGGAGAAAAAAGACTTCTTTGTTGTTACTCAACATATATTCATCCAGTGTTCTAGAAATGTTCCCATTTCAAAAGGAGAATCAGATGCTTTTGTTCTGCATTGAAGGCTCCTAAGTTTGTATTTCTCTCCCTCTCAGGTATCTGCTTTAAAAAGCATCTGTTACATGAACAAAGGCAACACCTGAATCTCAAAAAAACCCAACAAAAAAATCATAAAAAAATTCCCATGCCTTTGCACTAGAAACTCAGCACAGAAGAGGGAACCTATTTAAGGTGAGATCATTAGACCATGAAATGCTCTCACTGCATAAATACAGAGGGCTGCTGTTCTCAACACGAAGATGAGACAGCATCCCTATTTTGCCTCTGGGAAGGAGTCTTGCATGAAGTATTGATGGCTGCAGTACACTAATGTTTTCTTTTAAGGGTCATAAGGTGTTATGCATCAATATTAAATTGCTTGGAATAATGACAAAGCTTAAGAACTTGCACCTTCTTCAATTCTTGTCACCAAGATCATACTAAATCCCATTTGCTGTGTATGCCTACAAGTCATCTGTATGATAAATTAATAAGCTAACCTAAATCACATCCTTCCATGAAACTGCTTTAAATACATATCAGTTTAGAAAAAGAGGCTATTACCAATAAATGTCCGTAGACACCTTCGATCACCGTACACTTCCCACAGCTTGGAAAAAAAAAAAGGGATGGGGAGAAAATAAGTCAATTGCTAAACAGTAATGATGCTAAAATTAAATGCAAATATGTACAGCATCACCTTTTAAGAAATTAATTGCTAACATATAATAACATCTATTGATTAATCACAACTATCTACACAGAAATTCACATGAATGCTTTGTCACCACCTTGTTAGCAACCCTCCCCCTTAAAATAACTAAAAAACCCCACATGACATTCCAACTTTAAGGTTCTAAGGTTTTGCTAGTAAAAAAAAAAAAAATATTATCAGCTATTTATATATGATGTATGCTGGACAAAAATGAGATTAATTCATGACTACAAATGCTTCAGTAAAACACTTCAGCAGAAACCTATTGCTGGTTGTACAACTAGGCTTCATAGAAAATTTATTGTTATAATAACAAAGGCAATAACCTGAGAAAGGTGACTTTAAGTGTTATTATTAAATGATTAACAGTTTTCTAACACCCACAATCATGTGTACTATTTCTATGTTTCAATGATTTGTAATTTAAAAAACCAGTGAGAAAAATAAAAGTAATACAGACAAAAGATATTTGGTAGAAATACCAAAAGTTTAGGGATTCAAAACTGCATTTTTTATATTCAATGACGACATAAAATATATGTATGAAAATAGAGAAATAACTCACCTTAATTTTGCAATCCATAGAGCAAGACAAGAGTATATGCCCAGAGAGGGGAAATAATCTAACTGCACTGACACCCTGTAAATAAGGACATAATTAAACAGTAAGTGGAACTTTTAGATATATCTCCAGTTCACCTTCCCTAAGCAAAAACCTAAAGCTTATCTTCATAAAATACATACTGTATATTGCAAAGAAATAACCTACCAAGATTTAATTTTAGAAACAGCAATGCATTTTGTATTATTGTTATTATCAACAAGTTGGTTTGCTTTAACAGCTGTATATATATCCTCCTCCAACTCACACAATTACCATGATAAATAAAGCAAAGAAATAAAAATTGTGGGGCTGGGAGATTCTTTCTGTAAAACAAGCCTTTTCAGGTAGGCAGATGAGGAAGTTTCCCACAAAAAAAAAAATTCTGGCCAACTCTATTTCTTATTTATATTACAAGGGGCTTTGACTCACTGGGCTCAGATTCCCATCTATCTGTATTCTAGGTACTATTTGCAGGGGAAGGCCAAAGAACCAAGTACTCATTGTCTGATGTCCCTTCTTTCCACTGAATGCAAGTATTGTAATTATATTCCATCCAGTTGCTTCCACTTCTGCTTGGAGTTGGGTGCTTTATCTTCCCTATTATTGCCTACCCATATATCCCAGCTTTCATTTGCTCTTCCATCTACATCATTATTCATTTCTTGCTTGAAGGAAGATTTTATTTTATGCATCAGTCTGTTCTAATAAGATAACAGGCAGAGGAGTGACTAGAACTTTGGGAGAGGAGAAGTTATTCTGGAAAGCATTGATAGCTGCAGCTCTTAGATGCAGCAGTCATTGAAGAGTTCAAAGCTGTGACACAACTGAAAAAGGGTAAAAGCTGAAGGTGTTCTCTTTGTCCTCCTTTCTACCATGTTTCAGATACCATTAAACTGCTGTCCACTGCAGAACTGTATTCCCTCAAGGAATACTGAAAATTAGAGACAAAAGAAGCAGCAAATTGAGTATAGGCTTTACAAATCTGGTCAATGGAACTCCTTTTTAATATCAAAATTATGTACATAGTGATGAGCTCTGGCAAAGGAAGAAACTAAAAGTTAGGTAGCAAAGAAAACTTTTCATGAGGCAGACCTCTCAAAAGTAATAGCTGTTTGGGAACCCTGTAATGCTGGTGTACCACAACCACAAAACCTATGTAACTTTTTATACCTTTGATACAAAACAGATGTTAAGAACTTCCACAATTAAAAAAAGCACATTTTCAGGGACCTCTTGAAGTAGCCTTACTCTGCTTCACATGGTAGTTTAGGAAACAACTCCATATCCCACAGAAGTCACTGAACAATATTTTTTCTTTCAAAGGAAGTCAGGAAGTCAGTATGTTCATGAAAAGGTAATGCAGGTTAACAACTGCATTTGAGCAGGGAAACACCTTGTGTGAGGATGTAATGCAACCAATGATATCATAATGTGGTAAAGATTACTCATTCCTGTTACTGATACTTTAGTTTTATAGAAATTACTAGCTTCAGACACAAAGTGAAGTGGGTTTTAAAGATGCATGATCACAAACAAATCTTCCTACCTTTGTGTGTCCAGACCACACATGGATTTGTTTCTTTGGAAGATAGCACTTCTCAGGTGGTACTGTAGAACGAAGATTAACTCCAACATCTTGAGGGACATGAAGATAAGATCTTCCCTGATAGTCATACATTTCCTTAACTGAAAAGGTAAACACAAAATTCTAAGCCTGTGTTTTAAGAAGTTACAATCTTCAAAAGATTCCAAAGCCACACACAATTAAGGTTTTCCTCAACACAGCTGCTCGTGAAGTGTGGGGGTGTGGGAGTGGGTAGGAGTGGAGAAGAAGAAAATCCCACTTCATAGGACATAGATGTGGCAACTTACTGACATTAATTGAGTTCAAATTAAGTAATTTCAGCAAAGTATGCTTGGAAACAGATTATCTGAATACTAAGACAATCTCCCTCTACACATTTTACTCATCACCAAACAGTAAGAGGGTTTGCTTACAGTAACACTACATGGATTATAATGTACAACTCTGATTTTACTTGCAGCTCACATTCCATCCAGCTCTGTGCTGTGTCAGTCACATTGACAGAATTACAAACCAGAGAAGAAAGATCCATTTGGCCAGGTGTAGTGAAAAGCTGCTCATTAACGAGATTTAAGAAGTGACTGGACTGTCAGATATGCAGGGATGTATTAACCATGGAAATGGATATTTCCGAGTAGACTTGAGTTGGACAGACATGACATTAAGCTGTGCACTGATTAAATTAATGTCTCCATTTCTGGGGTTTCATTACAGCAGTTCTGGTTGTACAAGTGACCTCCTGTGCATTTTAAGTATTTACACATCTACAAAATGGCCTATTTCTGGAATGTTTGTGTTTGAGAAGATAAAGTTTATTTTCTAAGATCTTTCACTGTGAAACTTCAGGTAGAAGACTATGAAAAAGTGGATAAATATTCTACAGGAGGCTTAATGGCTAAAATTTCAGCTTTGCTATGTTGTCACTATTCAGTAAGCATTGCCATGATCTACTACATGATCTACTAAGCAGAATGAAGTACTAATGTCAGCAATGCTTATTTTATAGCTACTTTAATGCATATAAGAAAGGATGCTCCAGCTTCTGCATGTGAGATGGGCTGTAGAAAGTGGTAAACAAAGAGGGACTTGGTTTACCTAGCTATCTGTGCAAACCATGTAAGGTAGGACTGTTTTGTATGCAGAGTGTTGAAATAACAGTTTCCAAAGATCACTTGATTTTACTTCATAAAGCACTTTCTTTGAAGGTACCACATGGCTACAGGCTTCTATAGGGTGATTATTTGATGCACAGTTATTCATAGTATGACAGTAAGAACATTTACATTGAGAACTGAGGAAGTATAAAGTCTAAGTGATTTTCTAAATTGTACACAAGCCATAACTCAAAGCACTACCTGCTGATTAAAGCAACGACACATAAAACTGCAGCAATTCTGAAACTGAAACCAAGCCAAACTCCTAACTTTAGAACATTTGCTCTGCAAAACAGGAAAGGGATATGTGCATCTAGCACCACTAAAAATAAATAATAAAACCAGTACCCTGAAAGATGACATTTCCATGCTGCTCTTCACAGTATGAAGTGGAATTAGTCCAAGTTTCTCTCTTTCTCTGTCCTTTATGCTTATGCATTTGAGTGCTATTATCTCCAATACAGAGACATCAAGGTGTCTCACCAAAACTGCTGAGGCTGTCTGCCATCCTTACTAATTAACACAGCAGGCAAGAAAACACAGTGAGCAAGAAAATGAGAACAGGCAGGAAGATGCCATTACCATGTAATATAGTCTTCTCCTCTCCAGGTTTATCATCTTCTACTTTTCCTCTCTTCTGACGCTTAGCTGTTATTTCATCCAACTCCTTCTGTTCTTCCTGGAAAAGTACAACATGAACTTGACTTTTAAAAATTTGGCATTTGGAATCACCTAACAAAAATCCAGAATGACACTTATCATTTGCCTACTACTAAGAACACATTTCTTGCTAAATGAGATTAGAAATTTTTCTAAGCATCAATAAAGAGACTACTTTTATCAATCCCAGAATAATAAAAAAGCTATTTACAATGAAAAGAATGAAATACTCTCTTTTTATTCATAGACTAAAGCGAAGCATCACTAACAGAACTAGAAGGATATCTGTTGGTTGGGGAAGGTATTTCTTTTCTGTTGTGTTTCTTTTAAGTTTTAAACACATTTACTTGCAGTCCTTCTCAAGCTGCTTCTTTTACAAACGTTTTAAAAATAGACTCTATACAGGGATGCCATTGATTTTATTTTCAAACAGTCTTGTAAATAATTGAATGCAAAATATGCAGAACAACTTAGTTGGACATATCACCTCAAACGTGTCTATTACCCTAAAACACAGCATGGACCTTCTGCTTGGAAAAACTACTAGTGCAGCTGGATCTCTCTTATAACCACTGCAGTGTACTAACAATCTGTATCTATTGTGTTAAATTAATACTTACTTCTGATGGCTTGGCTACTTCTTTTTCATCAACATACTTTGCCCATGGTCCCAGAAACCCATCAATATTAGATGCATCATTCTCCTTGAATTTCTTCCTTTTTTCAATTTTCCTTTGTCCTGTTTCAAACACTGTCAAACCTGAAGAGGAAAACAATGCATTGCCTAGCTGCTAACGCAGAATACAACATCATAGGTCACATCACAGTCAGTTTAAAAGAAAAAAAACACCACTACCACCTTATTTCACTACACACAGCAAAATGCAAAAGCAATTGACCAAAACTGGCCAAAGCACTGCTAGCACTTTCCAGTTAAGGAGACTGCTAACTATGTACAGTAAGAGAGGAACAACTTAAACTGTGTGTCATGATTGGTTAGAGTAATTAACCATGTATGTACCTGTTTCTAGCAATCTATGACTACATCAGTTTTCATACTCAGAGAAGAGTCCTAAGAATTTACTTCTGGACTCCCTTAGTTTTACATCTCTTACCATTACCTCTTCTAGTTTCTAAGGAAAAAAAAAAAAAGGTCCCCCAAACCCAAAATAAGACAAGTTTCCCAAAATCCCAACAATGACTGTGCATTTAAATTTAGTAAAAATGTCATAGAATCATAGAATGATTTGGATTGGAAGGGGCCTTTAAAGGTCATTTAGTGGAACCCTCCTGCATTGAACAAGGGCATCTTAAACTGATCAGGTTGCTCAGCACCCCATTTAACTTGCCCTTCAATGTTTTCAGGGACAGGGCATCTACCACCTCTCTGGGCAACCTGCTCCAGTGTTTCACCACCTTCAGTGTAAAAAAAACTTTCTTCCTTATATCTAGTCTGAATATCCTTTTCTAGTTAAAAACCATTACCCCTTGTCCTATTGCCAAAAGCCCTATTAAAAACTCTGTTTCTACTGACACAGTAATATACCTCCAATCACAATCTTGTTCTTTCATATAAATGCTCTCTTCTCACAAATGCTGTGCCCTCAGAAATCCATTAGTCAAAACCATTAAGAATACAGACATGGGTGGAAAAAAATTAAGTAAAGAGACGTTAAAGTACTGACTTAAAGTTTTTCAGAAGGTTGTATATATAATTATGTGTAATTTTCAAACAATGTTTTCTTTCATCATCAGTAATACTCATCTAGTACAAAGAAGAAAAAAAGAGCTTTGTATAAGCAAGAAGAAATAGGAAATATAAAAATGAATGCTAGTGATCATACAAAGGAATTGTACACTAATGAAGAGTTTTCTTAAATTACTAAAATTCCATTATGAAAAGGTTATTTTAAAAAAAATATTATTTAATCTAAGCTACTTCTGTCCACTACCTGTAGCTGCAATACCAAAGTAAGTCTATTTTCTTTATTGTACATTGAAAACAAAGAGTGAAATAACCTTGGATATATTCTGTGGAACAGGACACAGAACCTTTGTATACAATATGCATAAGATGCTAGAAGAAGATTTGCAAAGGAAAGCATAACTGTAAATTTTACACAGGTACAATTTTCCAATGCAAATAAGTCACTTTGAAATGTTAAGTATCTTGTATCAAAGTATTAATTACAAACCCCATGCCTCTGGTAGTCAGTCCTCCCAGTGGTACCTTATGCCTTCACCATTTGGCAACCTTCCAATGGTTTTTCTTTTCCAAATAACCCAAACAGCTTAACTCTGCTAAGCAGAGATAACAAGCAATTCCCAGCAGAATGCTAGAGGTTGCATACACAGTGATCCGTTTGCTACTGAGTAGTATAGTCAAGGTGATAAGCTGAATATACAAGTATATTCAGCTAATGCCCACATATGACAATTTTAGCTAAGAGAGAACTTAGGAGAACCAAAAAGGTCTGTTTCAAATACACAGGTCAGTTTGGCACATGTGAGGTTCCAGTTACAAATCCTGAATTGAAACTTGACATAATGATAACCTGAAATATTTGCTACTTCAGGAAAACAAAGCCATCCATTATCCCTCTTCCTTCTTCACATTACAATTCCAACACATCTCAATTTACTGTGTCCTTGGACATGGGTTAAGACTCTCATAATTCATTCTCTTGCCAATAACTATTGCAGTTTTTAGTGAAGAAGAAATGGAGTCATCGGTTGCAATTAATTTACCTAAGTTTCTGAATTATTTACCTTGATTTTTTTCAGCTTCTTCTACAGAACCAATATATTTGGTAGCAACTTCAGGGTTATCTATGGAGGGGTCTAACGCATAACCTAGAACAAGAAGAATAAAAAATAGTGTTATTTCAAGTTTTATAAGATGTTTATTACTCTCTCTCCCACCCTACACTCCACATTTTTTTTGTGTGTATTTTTTCTTGTTTTGTTTTGTTTTTGCGTTGGGTCTCAGGAAGCTAGGGATGAGGAAAGACTGACACTTTGAAATCTCACCCACATTTCACTTGGCCTGGGTATTAGGATTACTACAAAATATTACCAGGAGGTCCTTGAGTCTTCTGCCAGAATGCTTTAACTCACTTATTTTCTTCTCAGTCTTTTTCAACAGGAATAGTTAACATAATACACAAAGGGAGGGTAGTCATAGGAAGTAAAGTCACAGAATCTTTCTGATGGGAAGGGACCTCAGGAGGCCCCTGCTCTAAGCAAGGTCAGCACTGAATTCAGATCAGCTTGCTGAAACACCATAGCAACCTCTTCTTCTTGTAAGATGGCACAAGAAAAAGACTAGCTCAAAACCTTACATTACTGACTTGATTTTAAACAGATGCTGCTTTAGTTCAGGGCACTGTTCCTTTGCTTTCAAACCCACTGAGTTGTGCTGGAAACAGCCTGGTGCTGCTGCACTGAGAACCCTGTGGCTTCACAGCCCCCGTGCTGCCCACTGCCTCTGCTGGATCACAGCAGTCCCTGGCAGTCCTGAGGATGGCAGATGCTGGAAGGAAGGGGATAGAGATGGGGAAAAAAGGAAAGCAAATGAAGCTTTCTAGGGCTTTGTGCGTATTTTGTCTCCCTCAGCAGAAATCACTTCATCCTCCTTGTGCCAGTGCTGAGAAAGATTGTTGCATCTACTTGAAAGCAACTGCTTTAACTAACACAGATGATATCAAAAGCAGCAATGGCCTTTGTTTTTTATAAGAATTAAGTAGTGACATCTTCATCTCCTGATTACAGCTCTTGAGTGACATTCAAAAAAACCACCAAACCTCCTGTACTTTTATAAATAATTTATAAAATGTACCAGCATTTCATATCTATTCAGGATATTTACAATTTTTGATACTGAAGTTCTCATTTTAGTATGCATATTTTACAGTTTTTCTCCATTTCTCCTGAAGTAGATAACATGATCTTAAGAGAATAAGATAGACAAACTCATGTAGTTTCCAACGAACAGGTGCACTGAACAGTTACTGACCACCAAGGCTTTTTTTTTTTTTTTTTTTTTGTGAAAGACTGCACCCTGGTGGACATAACACTAACTTTTATTAAATATTATTCACATTATAAAATGTGCCTTGAGGACCCAATGAAAATGTCTCCATATCAGGAAAAAACCAAAAAGCTGCAATGGCAATATTAAAATTAATCAGACACACACACACACACACACACAAAAAAAAAACCAACAAAAAAAGCCCCCAAATAAATCCTACAGCAGATAATCTAATTCTTATATTTTTGTTGATTCAGAGAGAATCATGAGCAGTGGGAGATTATGTAGTCCACTCCTGAGACCAATGGCTCATACAAGTTAAAAACACATTAACATCACCCCAATAGCAAAGGGAGATCATCTCCCCAGTTGTTTCTGAGAAAGACTACTGTCCTAGAAGGTTGTCCAATTGTCCAATTAATGTCTTTTTAGATGCTAGGGGAAAAAAAAAAAAAAAAAAAACTTAAAAGAAGAGCCATTCTAAGAACACAGTGGCTGTTGCCACATAAAGGGAGCAATCCACCTGCAGAGCAACTCTCAAGCTTCAAACCTGGATAGACCTTGTTGTGGAATACCATATGCCCAGATGTTTCATGAGCATCATATAGGGAGAGAAATATGTACCAATGCCTGCTTACAAAATGTAAATTCCCACTATCCCACAAAACAAAATAAGTTATTCTAGACTATTAATAGGATTTATTTCCATGGATAACCAAACTGAGCAGACACTGCAATTATACTTCTGCTAATTTAACTGCCTGCTTTTATTAAGCCACTATTTCAATGACTTCTTTTCTGAGCTATAAGGTTTCTGTTAACAGCAGAGAAATATTACTTTGGTTTTCTCTCAAAATCAATACAGTGGTTTACTTGTCCTCCAACTGTATTGACACAGTCTCTGGGACTCTATTTGCTTGGTACTTCTAAAAGAGGGTCAGTATTCTAATGAATAGAGCCCCTGGGCCAAGCACAGCTTCCCGTGGAAGTAGAGACTTCTTATAGCTGGGTTGAATTTGGTCCAGTATAATGCTCATAGAAAAGCTCAGAACAATTTCTACTTTCTAGTGGATATGTGAAAGAGAATCTTTCTTTTTTTTTTTTCTGGCTGGGACTCTGAAACACAGCTGCAGAAGACAGCTTGCTTTTATCCTGCTCAGCTGGTGTGCCATATAATGTGCCCCAACTCCTACGTCTCCTTCAGTTTTATTCGAGAGATATTTTATGCTACATTTTAGCAAGGAAAGGTACAATTCCACCTCCATCTATAATTTCAGTGCACCTGAGAATAGGTGGTTAAATAATTAGACTTCGATGTACATTTCAGAAAGACATTAAAGTATGTTTTCACTGTCCTGTGCAATGAAGCATACAGAAACCCAAGGCAGCCCAGGTATGTGGAACAATACAGCTGTATTACTCCTTTCTGACTGCATTGGCCTCTCTGAAAAATCAAAGTAATCAGAGAATAAAGTGTCTACAACTGTAAGAGATAATAGCAGCTGTAGGTATTGCATGTAACATGAATAGATGAAAAAGAATCAGAAGTGTTATTTCCAAGTCAGTCATTTTAAACTCAAAATGTCAGTCTGACTAATGAAGAATCCTGTTATAACCAAAATACTGAATACTCATAAAGATCTTTGAGATTCATGGACAGAAGATTGTTTCTTATTTCATAAAGACATTAATATTTTGTGAAGGAGGGATTTTAAAATATTAAAAGATGCAGTCATGCATGAATGAAGCAGTCCACTTCTAGGATGAGTACTAATGCTGTAATAGCTACAAAATTATTTTCCTTTACAGTTTGTGTGCAGTATGTAAAAAAATAGTAATTCTGCATTCCATTGAAAATTTATACATGTCCACATAATGAGAGTATATTGACTTATGTTTTCTTATATAATGCTCAAGAGGATATTTTCAGGAAAAGAGACTGTATCTGCTGAGACTAATATACAGAAGATATACAGAAGAATATACAAGATAAATTAGATAAAGAAGAACATACAAGTGCTTGTATTTTAGAACTTCCTAGTCATTTTAGCCATGCTGTCTCTAAGGGCAACACTGAAAAAATAATAGTGGTTAAGCTTTTGGTCATTTATATCATAATGGCTTATGATGAGAAATTCACTTTTCTAGAGAGAAATTTTTTTTGATAGCTGATATTATTTAGAAGGTTGCCTTAAAACAGTGGATTCAAAACAGAGTAGGCTACCTATGATTGCAGATGCAAAAGTGGCTACTGATAAGTTTTTTATTTTGATCTTTTTGGGTCAGACTGTCACAGAGTAATTGTCAATGGCTTTCCATCAAACTGCAATAGGATCTTTAAAAGTCATTTAGTGCATCTCGCCTGCAATGAGCAGGGGCACCTTAAACAAGGTAAGGGAAGATAACCTGACCTTGAATGTTTCCAGAGATGGGGCACCTACCACCTCTGGGCAACCTGTTCTAGTGTCTCACCAATCTCTCATTAAAGAATTTCTTCCTAATGTCTCATCTAAACCTACACTCTTCCAGTTTAAAGCCATTATCTCTTGTACTATTGTTACATGCCCTTATAAAAAGTCCCTCCTCAGCTTTCTTTTAGGCCCCTTTCATGTACTGTCCTGAAATGGCCAGCCTGAACTATTTTATTCAGTATTTTAATGGACTATGCCATCAGCAAAGGATCACATACCTGTAAAACCTGTAGCTGACACCAAAGACAAGTGTGAAATATTTCACCTCAGCAAAGAAATGCTGAATGAAAAATAACAAGAGAAGAAGAAACTAACTAAGTACAGGTGAAGGAAAATACAGGTTACAAGGACAGTGACACTGATACACTTAACAAGTCTATCTGACACCAGTGTTGGGGGGAGTGTGAAGAAAAACTGAGATTTAGTGCAAAGGAAAAACTATATAAATCACACTGGCAAGATCTAGATTGAGGTGCCCAATTTTAAGCAAGGAATTTTAAGGAAAAATTTAGTTAAAAATTGAGAATAACAAGAATGATAAAGTGTTGGGGGTGGGGAGAAGGCTTAGAGAGGGTTGAAGAAACATGCCTGTCAGTCTTAACAAGACATGAAGGGCAGAAGGTGAAAAACTGATGGACTCAAAGGTAGTTTTAATATGCAAAACATTAGAGTCAACAGTGACCCGTGGCTTGATAGAGCTGCTGAAGGGAGTATTAGTCGTGTCAATTTGCAGCACACGTCCAAGGTGTTTATCAGTAATTCTCAACTACCACACTTGTGAAAAAATACAACTAGAATATTTATGTATATTTTAAGACCATGCAGTGTAGTATAAAAATAGGAATGACCTTGAAGCAAAAGCAAAAATATCCTCACTCCTTCTGGGCACTCTGAAAGACAGGAGAAGCAGGTTTACATTCACAGTAACAAAGGTTCACAACCTCTTGGGGCAAAATAATGGCTTAAGAAAAAAATGGCAAACAACTAGAGCAGGTTAAGATTTGGCTTTTCCTTCTTTGTATTATATGCCTGAACAGCAATGTTTTGTATCTTGAAGAATAAAAGCACCAGATAACTGACTACTTCCATGTCCTGATATTACAGGGACATAAAGAAGCTGAGGTCTAGTTGATCTGTCAGAGATCTGAGGTTTACTTCTGGCATGCTTTTCCTCAGCTTTCCATGAACTGAGGGACAATACAAAAGTGACTCAGTTAAGCAACTTTTTAAAAAAAATTGTAGGAAGTACATTCTGGGATGGTAGAAAATTCTCAAGAGGCTGTTTACTGAGAGAAGCTGCTGATCTGAAATGTAATGTGGAAAATATCTCCAGTGCCCTTGTCAAGTCTACCTCTCTAAACTTCTGGAATGAGGGGAACCTTACCAAGATGGGTAAGTTTTATCCGTATTTTGAAGGCTGTTGGTAATGAGAAGGTTCAAAGACTGAATTTTGATTAAATAGTCAAGAGTTAAAAAAAAAAAAAAAAAAGAAAAAAGAAAGAAGCAATTTGGAATGACACACTATCTCAAAAAAGCCATTCCCTTAAGCAAAAAGGAACACAGAAATCTGAAGCCTCAGATAATGCAGGCAGCAATAAGCACAGAACCTATTTAAACTGAGAGGAGAGAAATGGAAACCTAGTCATACAATTGGCAGAGGCTAAAAATAATACACGGTGAAATGCAAAGATCTTGTTTCAAATTCAGAAAGTAACATAATTGGTAGGACAGTACTGACATAATCAAACAGAATACAGTAGAAAGAATACAGAAATAAGATGGTCATACCAGTGGGGAAGAACATGCTATATGCTACATAAAGCTTAAAGATAAATCAGATTAACAAGTGAACACTATTAACAAGCACTAGAAAATCCTTAGGATTGAAATTCTAGATTTAAGTAGTTCTCAGGACAGTTGCCTAGACTCCCTTACTGACTGTTCAGCCAAAAGATGTAACAACCATGAAATGGTAACAGAGACTGAACAGGTGCTAGGGAAAGAAGCACAGTAATAATGACATATTTTAGTCATCTCCTTATAGTGCAAATAGACAGAAGACTGCAAATCTCACACCAAAATTTCATGGAAGCAGCCTTTTATGTAATGTAACAGTTATGTTAAGAGATTCACATTAAAAAAAAAAAATCACTAAATGAGCAGTGAAGGAAACCTGATTTTAAGGCATTTTATCTATGGATACACATTCTAACAATTATCATAACGCAGTATAAATCAACATTGTTGAGAGAGCAAACATTTACTACAATGATCTCAATCTCAAAACAGGGTGGCTACATGGCTATATGAAGTAAAGATTTTAAAAAAGGGAACAGAAAGTGAGCACCAAAGGGTAACACTTTTTCCAAATGTAAGCACACTTTAAAGACACCATGTAGGAGAAGAAAACCTAATGTCTATTAGCTGTCATATGACTTTAAAGGGGCCAGAAGGAAGAGAGCACAGCTGAACAGTACGTACAGAGAAACACTACAAATAAGGACCTGTTCTTTGAAGAGCTGAAGTTGCACCCAGATGTGAAAAATACAAAGAACCAAACTCTAGCAGACAAATTAAAAACTACAGTAAGGCAGCCTTGACACCCCCACAAGTCAGGAAGCAAATCAAACCACATATAGTGTAAAAAGTATCACTTATCTTTTGTCAAAACATTCAGGAGCAGAAAACATACCAGACAGCATGTAGGTCAACATATGATCAAGGAATGAAAAGAGAGCATCAGTGGGTTTTGAAAACACGAACATCATTGAGGAGCTTGGGGAGGCTCAGGTGCTAGTGCCCTTCTTTACACGTTAACAGGTAACATGACAAAGTATCTACCTCAAAGTGAAATATCAGGAGACTGGAGTGTCAAATAAGTGGCAACAAAATGCAGAGGCCAGATGGTAATTATCTAAGATATAAAAAGCTGTGGAAAAACTCTGGCCTAATATTGCCTCAATTTGACAGATTTGGAATGTATCAGATATGATGCTAACTTTCAAAAGATGCTTCAGGGAGATATGGGGAACTACAGGTCAACTTGTCAAACATTTGTATGGTTAGAATTTTCAAGCAATAGAAATTATAATAGAGAAAACAATGAATAAGCACTTGGATGAGCATATTAAGTAGCAGCAGAGCAGAAAACATAGCTTTCTGTTCAGTTAAATTACAATGACAAAACCTGCAGAATATTTCTGAGATGACAATCACATGAATGAGCAAAGCTTGGTTATGTTGAATATATTTTCAAAACCAAGTTAGGCTGATTACAGGGTATCTCAAAGACACTTGAAAAATACCACAGGTCTGTACATCATCACTAGATTAAAAGTTATTGAAACACTGGAAGGGCTGGAAGAGAGGCTGGATGGCCTCTCAGTCAAAGACAATATGAATATTCTGAGCTATCCAAGCATCAGAAGGAAAAAGTACTTTTGACAGTAAATATTTACTGCATGGTTGGGTTTTATTTGCAAATAATATGTAGGTTTCTCACTGAATATGTATTTACTTTTTTTTATCACCCTCCCTGTCTTGTACAACACTCATCCTACATTTATAATCAGTGCTTACCTATATGCTAACTGTTGCAGATTTGTTTGAGACAGTCTTAGCACAATGCTGGTAAGATGCCTAAAAAAGGCCAGAGGTCTCAAGATCTGCAGCTTTTAATTAAGAGATTACTCTCTGTTCTTCCAATATGTGATGATTTAGTCACTAAAAACATGTATGACTTAGCCTTATGCCTAGCATTATACTTATGTCTTTATATGTGGTCTTTTCTGAGAAGATACTTATTACTTCCTTCCAAATGGAAAAAGAGAATACTGAACTTTATTAATAGCTTTTTGACAACTTAAAGGAATGTTGTTGACTAGCACATCTTCTAGTGAGCCACACTACCATCCACACTTACTGCATCTTCCATCTTGAACTTCATCTTCTCAGTGCTTGTTCTTGCAGTTTAAATTGCCTACTCAGCCTTTTTGTAGCTCCATTTTCTCTGTACTCAGATCACTACATATTGAACATTTCTAGAAAGTTGAATTTGATAGTTGCACAGCTGCCAATGTTTTAAGTCTTATAAATATATTTTATATTATTTTGTAAATACAGCTCTGAAGGCAGCAGTTGTACACTGATGGTATAAACCAACAGCAGGAGATTTGAGTGGACTTACGAGTTCTATCTTCCACCAAACTAAACCTCACAGTCAAAAAAGAACCCTCAAAACCAAACCCTATATACCTACAGACCCCTTTTTTCCCAGTATCTATTTTACACATATACAAAAAAAAAAGCACAATTCACACAATGAAACATTTAGTTTCAGAAGACAAAATCTGATTTCTCCATTTGCATTAATAGGTTCCTATCTGCACTGTCTGCCAAATTCTAATATTAAAATTGCAGCCAAATAACTTAAAGTTGCGCTATGGAACTACACACCCACTTCTTAGTAGTGACATTTTGCTTATATTTCACACCCTAACAACTGAGTGAAAAGTATCTATTAGCTAAAATTGTGTAAAAGAAAAAAACTGTCTTCACACAAGAAAACCTCTGATAAAAGCAAAATGAGAAACATGGCATGTTATAGTCTCTAATTTCATTTTTTCCAGGTTTCACTGTAATGCATGGCTCCTACAGATGTTAGCAATATAGTCCCAGACTCATCCATCACAGAATGCAGTAAGTGAAAATTCATGCATGCACAGAGCCCTAAAGAAGTTAAGGGGAATTATGTATAGGGAGATGATTTTGAGGCATGACAGTTTGCAGGGAGTAAGGGAGTAATATTTTGAATATTGATACAAATAAAGATGTATGTTTCTTGTGCAAGAAGTTGAGTGCTGTGACACTTTCAAGTTTACACAGTATGAGAGCATGAGAACTTGCCTAATAGACTAAATTTAAAGACTATAAAGTTTTCATATGAAAACAAAGATTCATACTTGCAAGACAAGCATCTACAGTCAAATTTAAAGCAGAAATGAAAACTTACAATGAACACTGAAGAAATTAACCACTATCATATTTAAACACATGGCTGTTCCATTCTTTCAAACATGCCCTAAAGAATGCTTAGAATTCATAGTTCTTCCATATTTTCCTTGTTAAAAAAATCCTTTTTCTTAGAACTAGTAAAAACTTTATTTGAAACTCAAGCTCCAAAACTCAAATATTTCATGTTTCAAAAGCAGCTATTAACAAGTGAACAAGTTCTTCAAGATTAGAAAGCAGTGACTATAATGACCACCAACACAGAGATACACTTTTGGGGGTGTCTTTGCAAAGAATAATCCAGTAGATACACTCCCTCTTTCTTTAATTCCCATTCATTCAGCTTGTGTTTAGAGGGACAACCACTCTGAAGAACCTGACAACTCATTAAGGCTCCCCTCTGGTTTTGAGAGTTACCTGTAGTTACAAAGAATCTATTTACATAACAGATCTACGGTTACTTGTCTGTCATATTTAAAGCGTGAAATTCAGATTTGTTTTTTCTACACTGATGCATCTAATGGAAAGATTAATTAAGAGAGATTTAATAGATCATACATCTGATTACAATTTCAAGGGAAATTATAAAATGAGATTTCTGAAATAAATACTGTGACCTACAGCTGTTTGGATTCTCATTCAAAGATCTTTCTTCATTTCAGTAAATCTGTTAAAAAGTAACTTACAGAACTTGCAGTCCTATTAACTATTGTATAAAGAACAACTTATTTTGTCCAACAAAGGCATAACAAATGTGGAGCTGAATTCCACTGTCAAGGACTTACCATAGGTTGCAAATGTTCTTCTTTGTTGTTCAAACATGAAATCATTGATGTGAGCTGGTTCTGCATATCCAGAAAGCATATTCCTAGGTGCAGCCATTTGCTGAGTCCTAAATGGATTTTCAGGTCCAAACTACATCAATAATGTTAAAAGAAATTATATCAATCACTAGTTTATTATTTATATGTGTGTACTTTTTTCAGTAAAAAAAACAGAAAGAAAAATAGTCCTTCAAAATGTAAAATCAACTCAACTTTCTATTTCTTTAAGACTACAGAACAAACTTCTTAGTCTGTTATTTTAGACAGTGATTGCTTACACAATTGCTCTGAACAGCTCATTTCATGATTGAACTTTCTAGCCTGAAGAGAGGACAAATCAATATCAACTATCTGACAAAATGAGTATGTGACCAGCAAAAAAGCATTCAGAAGATAAAACCACAGCATTCTGTCACTTGTGAGGGGGACATTCCAGGTCCTGCTGAACTCTTACACTTAATACAGAGATTACATTGCCAACAATACTTTTGTTCACTTATAAAGCAACTTGGGGCTTGCTGTATTATTCCAGGAAATAGACTCATGAAGCCCTGCCTTGCTTTTCTTCTTGCAAGATGACAAAAGCCAGTAAGTATTCCTAGCCATACCATGGTTAAGGAAAAGAACAGTGAATACAAGCAAATGCAATACACTGAGGTTTATCTTAAATTCAATAGAATTGTAAGCCCAACTCTTACCAATCATATTTGCAGACCCCTGAGATTGTCCCACACTAAACTTTCCTAGGGAAAACACTTATACAAAGTAACAGTGTATGTATTAAGTTTAAACAAGTATTTCTGCTCCCACACTTCATGGCTTTGGTAAGATGCAAAATGCAAGCTTGCTATGAAAAAATCTACTTACAAAAGGCTTTTTAAACATAAAGCATAAATAACTTAGAAAGTTCAGATTGATGCAGTCTTTATCTACCTGGAACACTAACTCCTGGTCCAACAGCAGACAAACTATACAAAGCAGTTAAATACTGAAAAATGGTAAGCACTTGAACAGCTATTTTTACCTTTCAGATAGCTGATCAGTTATCATAAAACTGAAAGTGGCTCACCTGGCACCAGGCCATCCAAATTCAGCCTGGAATGGTTTTTCACTATACACATTTAGAATAGCTTAAGTTACCAAAATACTTAACACTGATGGGAACAGTTATATTGAAAGTATTTGGATTTAAATTTTAAATCTTCTTAAAGGCTATACATCCACAAGACTTACAACTATTAGTTTTGCTTGAAGTAGCATGAAGAGTAAATGGCAAAAATGTGAAACAGTAAGAGCTTACTTTAATGCGATTCATGTTTTACTTGACATCTTTATAATACTATTTTCCTAGCTTGATTTTTAATTTTCATAGCTGTAATTCTGATAAACATTTTAAGATTCTACTTAGAGCAGCTATGTGAAGAATCTTAAAATTCAAGCATTAGAAATACCAAAACACCTGTGCAGTTTATCAGTTTGTCCATACTAGATTCTAAAATACAGCAAGCAAGCATCCGAAGAAGGTATCTATTACATGAATTTTACACTAGATTTATAGAACCTCTGTCCTGTAAAGCAAAGGCATTTCTGCTCTGAAGATCAGTATTGTTTCTTACCTCTGGTGCAAACATGGTATCATAAGTAGGATTATACTGAACTTCCTTGATAGCAGGATCAAGGTGAACTCCTGTTTCCACATCTTCCTGAAATAAAACAGACATATTACTAAACCATTTTTCACATACAGACTTTTCAATATATGACATTACCCCATTTCAGACCAAATTAGGGCTGTAGTTCAAGTTGACACTTTTAGTACTGGGGAAGAAGAAATGCAGCTTGACCAAAGTTTTTATTTTTAAAAAATATTGATTGCAAAATCAATGTTGGGCCCTCACTTAGAAACTCAGTCTAAGCCGTGTGGAATTTTGCAAGCCTATTATTACTTTTTTTAAAGACTTCATGCACACACTTTAAAAACAGTAGCAACATTGGAAGTATTTTTTTTTTGAGGGTGATTGAAAAATAGGCCTTGTAAGGAAGAGATAATTAAAACGGACACCAATTTAATATACAGCTGCAAAAACTAGTTTACTGCAAGAGGTACAAGGCAGAAGTCAAAAGTAAATGCTGTGAAAGATAGTTGGGGAAAAATATTAGAGGGATATCAGAGTAAATATATGCATAAAAGTTTCAGAGAATCCAACAATCCCTTATCTCCAAATTTTTACCAAAAGATATAAACATAATTCGGCTGCAGTATTTAAACATATTTCTAAGCCTGTTGTGACAAAAACAAATAGATGCAGAGACAAGAGCGTTTAACCAAAAGAATTCTCAAATGACTCAAAAGGGAAAAACTCAGAAGGGCACATATGCCTGAAGTAGAAAATGGAAAAGATGAAGAAGAAAAAGGCTGATGAGGGGGCAGTGCTTAAAAAGACCTGATTTCACAGAGCTCTAAAAAAGGATCATTTACATTGATCTTAAATTGACACCACCCTCCCTCACTTCCAATTAAGGCCTCGGTTAGTGAAGGGATTATTTTCCAGTATTATTACTGGTATTGCTTCCTGCTTCTTTATTCTAGAAATAATGCATTTGAAAGGCATTTGCAATGAGCTAGCATATTGATAATATCCCTAGTAATTATACTGAAAAAGCAATCTTAGCATCAGGGTTTAATCAGTGCCTACAGGATCCAAAAGCATTTGCAACTCACAGAGTGAAGTGGCACAATAGAGGATCTACTTTTACCAGTTACTTCTTTAATAAAAAATTACCTTGAACAAACTCCATCTTGCTTTGTATTGCAGCATCTTTAAAGAGCACAACTGCATGTTCTTTCCTTGAACGCTGCTAGCTATTAGCTAACATGCAGTGCCCAGAAGGCTTTTTCTTTTTTCCTGTTTCAGCAGCAGGTCAATTATAAACAAATTTACTTGGGCATGCAAAGTTTAAAAGGTTTTAAAACCTGGTTTTCTAGAACACGGAAAAGAAAAACAACACCTAAAGGTATAAAGATCTTTGGATTGTTACCTGATTATATTTGCCTAAAACTACTTCTCAAAGAAAAAAAAAACAAACAACAACTAAAAAAACCAGAGAAGTTTTTGTTGTTTTGTTTAAACAAAATCCAAAAGATAATGATATCAGCAACCCCATCAGTTGTTTTGCTACCAAGACCACTATCTTAAAAAAAATAAATTGGGAAGTGCAACTACAAAGCTCTATTTCTCACTGTTCATCAATTACTTAACAGGCAGGTTCAGCCACTGCATTGCTTTTGCTTGAGTTCTTAGTGCTGCCAGTTCTCAGCCTGACCTCCTTTCTCCCATCACACGACCTTTCCAATTCACTGGGTTTGGATGACAACAGCCACCAGCACATTGACAGCCCTGACTTTCATACACTATGAACTTGCTAGGGAACAGCACAGCAGGCCTAATCCACTCATTCAGCAACAAAACCAGATCTGCTCCCACCCCCTGATAGAACAGGAGCAAATCTAAACTGCTTCCTAACCTGTATTAACTACACACTTACATTTCCTTTCACAGCTCCACGACCCGAGGACATTTTTCATAGACAAATTTTTCAAGTCTCATCATACAGCCAGACTTCACATTTTACCCACCAAGTTTATAATTTAAGTCAATAAAAATTAGTATAATTGATAATATGGCAAAATTTATCTCATTAACTGTCGGGACATATAAACAGTCATGAGCTTGCTTCAATTTAAGACAGTTTTTTTCCTGCTTTGTAACCTGAAAAAGTGAGAAGAATCCAGTTTTGCAAAAAATGCCAAGAAATTTTCAGTTCTGCTATTTTTCCTCCACTTTTCTCCCCATTAAATCCTATTAAATGCCACTCAGTAACTGAGAAAAGAAACAGATTGTTCCATGAAAGCTGATCCTCTGCTGGACAATTATAGCAATTCTGGTTCTACTTTGCTGCTGGTAGAACAGTGCTGAATCACTTGGAAGCCACTCAGTATGTTCACTCCTAGACCACCACAGGCACAGTCTTTCTATGTGGAAACTACTGAGCCTTGAAATTGAAGCACATGCTATATTCAGAGCTACACTCCCCAAGAATTCCAGCCTTATTCATGCTTTCACATATTTGGGAATCAAACAATGTCAATAAGCTGATGAAGCACATAGTGGTTATCTTTTTTTTAAACTATCTAAGTTGAACATGTCCCAACTCCCCACTTTACCTTCTCATTATTTTTAGAGAACGAAAATCTTGATGGGAAAATAAAGTATTGACACAACATATTCTGAAATGTTAGTCTACTGCAAGAGCTGGAAAAGCAGCAGATAAATTATACTTTGGTCAACATCCACTAAAATGTACAGCACTATGAGACTCTGGGTAGGTAGCAGAAATATTAGAAATATTAACCTAGCCCATCAATCATTTTACAAATTGGCAAGCTCTCCGCACTGGGGCATTTTTTTTTATTTCTGTGAAAGAATTCATCAGCAACCTCTGCACATGATGAAGGTCACGGGGTACAATTGCATTGCCAGAAGACCATTTCCATAGTAGTCATTTTTCTTAGACCAAGAAAGAGAAAAAAGTAACCACTCGGGTATTACAACTCTGTCACTTTATGCTGGCAACAGCCAATAGACCTTACCTGCAGCATTCTAGATGCACTTGCCATAGCTACAGCAAACAGGGAAAGGATCACAGAAGAGACAGTCTGGCAGAGCTGTGACTGAGATAAGGTAATCTAAGGGATCACATCCCTCTGCTGTGGTGTAGTTTTTCCTTTGGTCACACACAATATATCTTGATTTATCTAAAAGCCTAAGGTGAGCAATTAATATTGCCACTTATGTCTCAAATGTGACACAAGTGGCTCTGTGGGATCGAAGACTGTCAAGAACTAAGCTCAAAGAGAAGGGAATCCATGAATTCAATGGCAGGCAAAGTACTACTCTAGGTCACTTCCCTCTTACAAAGGTAAAAGAATCATAAAAAGAGGAGTCAAGAAGCTACCTATTTATACAAACAGTGTTCCTCCAGAGAAAACTAAAAGTTCAGCTGTAGAACTGGCAGAGCAGCAGCCTGTGTTTGCTGCAATACAGAAATTGTATAAATATGGGCTTTATAGCATGCTGTAGTATCAGTAGAGGTGGTACAGCCCAGAGAACCTGGGAAAAAAGCACTAAGGTTTAGGAAGTTACATTTTACAGAACAGGGCTTTCTTAGAAGACATGATACAAGGGAACTGCAAACTTTGGCTTTACATGTCACCCCTCTGCTTTTCTCAGCACAGAAAAGAACCCAGCTGAAATAGAGTGGCCACATCAGGGTAAGACACGTGTTGCTCATAAGGGTCCAAAAGAGAAAAATCACAAGTGATCCAAAGACTAAGAAAATATGACCTTGTGAATAAATTCAGATTACACCACTTAGCAGAAATAAGGACAACCAACCATGGAAATTGCTCAGCCTGTAGATTCATTGAAGTTTAAGTTTGTGACTGTATAGACAGAGGTGGGTATCTCTCTTGATGCCAGGCAAAAAAAGCAACAGATAATGTCTTAACAACTAATTACTTGGTGTTTTGTTCAGTTTTGTTTGCTTTGTTTTTTAAATAGATGTGATGCTACTTACTTGCATTATCAAGTTGATTTACAATTCAGATTATGTGATTATGTAAATATAAAGTTTAATACTTAAATGCCTCTCTCATCCTACACCACACCATCACACCAACAGAGGGGAATGGCACTCAGGGCTGTACCTTGGAGTATTAGCACTTCCTCAGCAATTCACTTTGAGACAGAAAAGACATTTTCAATGCTAAGTGTAGACAAGCAGGTGCCTCGTTATAACTCCCTCGAGAATGTCTACCAAGGCATCCTTCTCTAGTCCCCTCATAAAGGCCCTTTAGACTGCTAAAAATCAGCATAGGAAAGAATACAGGAAGTAGGAGGAATTTTAGACTACAAATACAGTAAATCAGTTTAGCTTTCCCCCATATCCTTAAACATGCCACAGCCCTATCTGTTACCATCTATGGAAAGTACTTGATTGTAGAAGGCAAAATAGTTCAGTAATTAAAAAGTCTGAAAACACCTTACAGAAGTTTTCTTTTATATGTATACAAGACAAACCTGTAGAGAAATAAGACAAACCAGGTGCCTCGAGTTGCCAGTGAGTGGGTGTGAGTCCACCTGTGCCTGATTAGGACAGGCCCCCTATTACCAGGGGGCCAATAAAGGTGGGACACACACCCACAGAGCAAGCTCACTCTGGTGCGAGGCAATGAAGAGGTCAGCAGCTCATCGAGCCTCAGGAGCAAGAAAGGCTCATCCTGCTACACAAACCCACTTTTTAATTAAATACAGGCTAAATCTCTGTAATAGGCATCAAAGCAAAGTTTTAAATAGAAGAAAAAAGGTGCAACCTGGGCTGCAACACTGGATGCTCATTCTGTTCTTTACAAAGAATATAACATCATTTATGTTTAGGCAACTCAATCCTTTCCGTCCATGATATTTAAAAATTGCAGTAAAATTCTGTAATGCCCACTGATCAATACACAGCTAACTGCAAGTTTAGAGAGCCATTTATGCATTTAGAACCAGAATCTGGCACTTAAATCTTATGTGTATGACTAAACATGAAGCTTCTTAGAACAAAGCAAAGGGCAGAGTTTCTCAGTTACATATCATGCAAACAAATTGTTGTGATGTTTATATGATTTTTTTTTCCTCTGGACTTTTCAGATAATACTCCTATAATGTTCCCTTCTCTCCAGGTAAATTAATTACTAATTATCCAAACAGCTAAGAAGGGCAGGCTGTTTTGCACAATATTTAATTAGTTTTAATTATCCATTACGTTAAAATGTATGTTAAAGTCCCATGAGCTATAGAGACTCAAGCAATTTGTCACTTACCCATTCTTGCGTAAACTGTTTGGTATTGTGTCTTGACAGACTATTTCATTCCAAAGATTTTCAGATTTATTACCAAAAGATTAATTGCATATGCAATAAAGTCTCAACATTAAGATCTGGTTGTTATCAACTTTTAGTCATTCTACCCATTTGCACACTCATAACAGTAAATGTCCATCCCACTAACTTCAATAGAACAAAAATAAACCAGCAAGAAAAGCATATATTAACATAGTACTGTTGAACTAAGCTAAATTCCCAGCATCTGCATGATGACAAGTTCTAAACATTCTATTCCCAACAAGATATCTTGCATCAAAGAAAGCAGAAAACCCCACCAAATTAAAAGAAGCCAAAACATTCCTAACAAATAACACCTCCCATGTCACTAATGTGCATCACTGCTATGAAACAGTCACATACTGACCTTGGTTCTTTCCTCTCTCCATAGCTGGGCAGGGATTAGGTTTTAAATAACAGTAAGAAATGTGACTGAAATCTATTTCTTCCCCTGAAGTTGTATTTTTCTGAACACCTGCATAGTGCCAAAAGTTAAATAGATTCAACAGAGAAATAGAGCTGAGACTTCCAGCTCCTTCCCACATCACAGAAAACATGATCCCTCCAGCTCCTGTTCTGGGCCAGGCCAGCCTAATTGACTTCAACCCAGCTGAGTATCCTCTCCTCAAAACCACTGAATGAAACACTGTAGATAAATATCACAAAATCTGCTCCCATCCAAGTCTCACCCTGATCTGACGGAGACCAAACATTTAAATGTTCACTCTAAAAGTGAGGCTGATAGCTGCAACATTTCCTGTGAAACTCATCTCTCCAATGAATGTGCTATTTCCTGAATTTCCTTCAGCATTTTCAATTCACTAGTGAAGGTAAATACTTTGTGAGCATTCTTAGAAGGATTTTTTTCATATCAGTACAAGTTGTAGGAAAGGTATATTGCTTCTGTCAATGTCTAGTAAAATATAACTTAAAGAATCCTAAAGTAAGAGATTTTGAGTAAAAAAAGGAAACTGATATGTTAAGGAACTTGGAATGCATGCTGGCTTCTACTTTTAGATTAAAGACAGCATTATTAATACACAGAGCAAATACTCACAATGCATCAGTGTTAAGGACCAAGTAAATGAACATCTGTATTGAATTTTTCAGTTCAGATTTTTCATTAGCATAATTCACTCCAAATATAAAAGCCACCACTAACAAACACATCTTAGCCAGTTTCTGGATAGCTAACAGCAAAAGAGAATTAGATCACCAAAATTCCATTACTTAAACATACTCTGGGTTTCTTCTCACTGTGTTAACCATAGTTAATCTGGATTTTCACAAAACTGATTGCTTTAAGAGCATAAGAGAGGAAGAGCCTGCCCAGCCCAGTATCATGGGCACTGCCATGCTGGGGAGAAGACCTCCAGGCAAATTCATACCTTGTGCCTCAAGTTCTCAATAGGTTCATACCCCACAATAAACGGAGTCAACACCACTGTCCTGGAGCTACCTATCCTGCAGCTTGCAGAACAAAAAAGCCTAAGGCTTGGGCTCTATTTCTCCTTAAAGTAGACTGGAACAACAAATGGAGCTGCTGCCCACATGAGGCCTGACCAGTACCAGAAAGCACAAGTGCTCCTGCGCAGGAATGAAAGAGGGACATAAGCCTCTCTTCCTCTGGAAGCCACATAGGTAGCTCATAGAAGACATAACAGAGACAAAAAGGTTGTACCTTACCATTGATATTAACTTCCTTAAATCTCAGCACAATGCTGATTAAGGAAAAAACATCCATGGAAAACCAGTTCCAAAGAACCAGGATGGTGTGTGCTTAGCCACTGTGGTTACTAGTCAGAAAGGAAGGATGAGCTGTGCTCATCTATGATGTACTTCCAAGCAAGGACTCAGCAGATTTCTGTAGAATAATGAAATGCATCTTAAAATAACATCTTAGGGCTATATTCAACACACACATTCAAGTAACAGCAGCAAAAATGCTGTGCCTGAGTATGCCTTGCTAACAAAGCAAGGAACCCATTTCTCTTCAAATTACACACAAATCCAATGCCTTTGTGAGTTAACTGACTCAGAGGCAGGCACATTGATTGAAACCAGCGTGCAGGGTACCAACCATTTAAGATTTACATTCTCAGCTGCCAAAAATGCACTTGCGAACAGCTGTCGTTTGGATTTATTGCGTGACTAACCCTTCCAGCCTCTTTTCTTAGCACCATCTTTTCTCATCCACTCCTGGTCCCTTGTGTAATACATATCCACTCATGCACTTAAGAGTACTCGATCCTTTTTCATGTCAAAATAAGATTTGCACAAGTGAAGTGATACCAATGGACTGTAACCCTGTCCTCCTCCTCACTCAGCTTACTGGTTTTCTAATCCTATACCTAAATAATTCTTATGACCCACACTCAAACATCACATAGTTCAGTAAAGGCTTTCTCATGCTAAAGAATTAGGTTAAACTCCTGAGGGGGGTGACTGGCAAGATTTTGTTGATGATGTGTCATTTTTATACACAGAAGATGTTGAAAGGCTGCTGTCTATGAGACCAGCACTTCTTTCTTGAACTGTAAAACTCTGAAAAGAAGGCCTGCAATTACTCTTCAAGGAAGTGACCCATTATCCCTCAAGGAAGGTTGTGGTGCTAAAAGAAGCTATAGTATGCTGCGTATTCCAGAAGTCTCAGCTTTCAGCCATCAATCTTTTCAGATGTATGCATCTCATCTGTGGTCTCAAATCAAAATGCTGGACAACATTTTAAAGAAGCATCTTGGTATTCAGAAACCTCACTTTGTTTTTATCTTGGTTAGCAGAACATCTGCAGCAGAGACAGCCCTCGATGAACTGGTGGATACCACTTTCTGGGTACAGCTTGGTGAACAGCTTTGAATGGAACATCTTACTGACATCTAACTTCTCCAGCTGTTTGTTCCTACTCTGCAACAGAGCATCTGTGTCAGCACAGCACCTGTGCAGGTACATTACAAACCAGATCCCAGATCACAAAATGGCTCCCAAGGATAAATAACTCCATCAGATTTTATTTCTTTTAATCCAGATCAGTTTCCAGAAGTCAGCCACCAAACAACTGAATAAACCTTTGTGGTGGCACGGCAATGGGAAAACCTGTTGCCATAGCCTTTACAGTGGCAAAGAGCACAGCCATTGTTACTTGCCACTTATCATCACTCCCTTTCAGAAGGTACTACAGATGTTAGCATTCCTCTCAAAGCCCATACAAACCAGTCTGCCAAAGGCTAGAAAACAAGTAGTTAAATACTTCTAAGACTCAAAGGGATATGAAAATGCACATCTAGTCAGTAACTGTGATATAACGTGCCCAGGCAAATGTGCATATGAAATAACATATATGCAAACAGGATATGAATAAACAAATGGCAACAAAGTCAAAGATTCCATCCAACTCTTTGTCACAAAGCAGGACACCTTAGAACAACTGGAAGCAACATAATACTGGTAAGACGTGGTAAAATACCTGCCTTAGACTAAAAGTTAGTTGTCCTCAAATCCCCAAACTAAACCAACACCTTCCCTTCACCCTTTGCGGATTTACAAATTAAGGCTTCCCAAGCAACACTGGAATGAAAACAGAAACACCGATCAGCCCAGGCTGCTCTCTAGAACATGATTCAGCCACACTAAGCCTTTCAAGCGTCTATCTTACCCCAAGACCCGGGCAAACCACAGAGAAAAAACACTTTTAACTCCAAGAGGAAAGAAGGCAAGAGTATACCGAGTAACTCCAAGCAGGGCACGCCTTTTAGAAAGAGATAATACACTTTAATAGGCTTAGTGTCACAGAAGGATCCACCGGCCGAGTCCAGACACAGGCCCCGCCCGCCCGCCCGCCCGCCCTCCCTCCACTCAGCTGTGCCCACGCTGGCTCCACACCGCGGGCATGCAAAAGGCCGGGCCCGCAAGCAACGTCCCCCCGCCGCGTTTCCCCAAGGTTGTCCCCATCTCTGTAGGCCGGCGGTGGGGCTACAGCGGCGGGCCCGGTGCTCCGGGTGGCGGAGGAACGCTTACCTTCACGGCCACTTCCGGGGCCGCGTCGACGGCCAGGGCTGGGGGGGCGGCGGGCGGCGCCCGGAGGTGCAGCACGGCGTCACGGCTGGCCAGTACCGCGGCGTGCTGTGAGCCACCCTCAGCCTCGGGTTCCGAGTCAGGCTCCGAGTCGGAACCGCCGTAGGAAGCGAGCGCGGCGATAGCCGCCGACATCTTGGCGCAGGGGGTGACGGGACGGGAAGGTCCTGGCAGCTCCGCGGAGCCCTTCGCGTACCTTCCCCCTCAGAACGAGCTGGGTGGGGCTGTGCCCGAAAAGGTGGCTCTTTAAAACGGAAAATATGCTTTAAAGGATAAATCACAGTCTTCTGTAGGATGCACAGGCGTTTGCGGGTGGATCATCGCTTTTTGCGGTTGTTTGCACGTAACCTTTCAGGACTCACGGAGAGGACTACAAGTCCCAGCATGCAACGGGGCCCCGGCCAGCCAGCGCCGTGCATAGCGGGTGCTGCCAGGGCGGTCATCCCGGCGGCACCGGTGCCACGGGGCGGCTGCCGCTGTTCCGCCGGAGGACTTTGATGTCGCCGGGGGATACGAGCGCGAGGGGGAGAACGACCCGGTACCCGGGAGCGCGCGCTGGCTGATGACAGCGGCGCCAACCCGGCCGCTCATCCGCACCGGGTCGCCGTGCTCTTTCCAGGGGCTCGGGCGTGCACCGGGAGGCCGAGAGGTTACGGCCCGTTAGGGGCTCTGGGGGTTTCCCCCGTGCTCGCCTGCACCTTGCGTGACGGCGGGGGAAAACATCCAACAGACGGGGTGGGCGCCACAGCTCCTTGGCGCCCCCGCCTCCTTCTGCACACAAAGGGCTTTCGCCACCTCTGCCGCAGAGAGGCGGCAGCGGGGGGGACAGCCCGGCAGCCGTGGAAGCGGGCACCACAGCTACTACCGCCTGCCCCAGGCCTGCCGCGCCCCCGGCCCTCAGCCCCGGGCGCCCACCGCCTCGGCGCGGGGCTGTGCCCCGGGGAGCCCGGCTCCCTCTCGCTGATTGGCTGCCCGCAGCCGGCTTTCGGCACGTCACAATGGCGGGTCCCGCCCCGCCCGTGCTGGGGAGAGGGAGCCGGCGGGGCGGACTGTACCACCTGCTGCCCGCGGGGTGGTGGTGGTGGGGGGGCTCCTCGCCTCCCTCACGTCGCGGGGCTGGGGGGGGCGACGTTGTGTGGAGCAGCCCGAGCATCAGGGCTGGGGGGCCGGGTCCGGCCGCCGGGTAAACAGCGCTGCCTCCCGCTATCGCTCCCTCCCGCCTCGGCGCGCCGGGAGAGGCCCCTCCTCCCTCCCGCGCATACACACACACACACACACGCGCTGTCCTGTGTCTATTGTGAAGCCTCCAGGGAAAGCTCCGCGCCGCCGCTGCCGGGGCCGCACGCCGGCTTCCTCCCCCCTCCTCTCCCTCCTTCCCTCCCCCGCAACCCCGGAGCCCTGCCGGCCGACCGTGGCGTGCGCGGCATGGCAGGCACCGTCTGAAGTCCCGGCGCCCCAGACGGCCGCGGGGGCAGCGAAGGCGGAGGGAGGGGCTGAGGCGAGCGGCGTGAAGGTGTGAGGCGGCGGGGAGGCACCGCGCGGCAGCCGGGCCAGCGAGTAAGTGCCCCGCACCCTCCCCTCGGGGCCCCTGGGGTGGGCGGGAAGGAGGGACCGGCCGCCGCTGCACAGCCCGCGCCTCCTCTCCCCGTCCCCGGCCCTGCCTGCCCTACAAAGGGACCGGCTCCCGCCAGGTGTTGGCCCCCTTCTCTTTGTCCGTGCCCGTGCGAGGCGGGGGGCTGGCGGCGGGAGGAAGGAAGGAGGGGAGGGAGGGAAGGCTGCACGTCGCGGCCGCGGAACCCCCTTTCCAGCGTCTCCCCCGCGGCCCCCGCTCGCAGGGGCAGGAGGGGGCGTGTTGCGAGGCGGAGGAGGGGAGGGGGCCGCACTTGTGCCGGGGCGCCTGGCGCTTTCCTCTTCCCTCCCCTGGCCGCTCCGGACCGCTCTCCCCCTGTGTCCGTAGCCGGCGAGGCGGTGGGGGGGGGTCGGCCGGCGGGGAAGGTGGGGCCGTGCGGGGGGCCGGGGTCGGCGGGGGTGACGTCAGCGGGAGCCAGGTGCGAGCGTCTGGCTCCGGGCCGGGCCGAGGTGAGCCCAGGTGAGGTGAGGTCAGGTCGGATCCTCCCGACCTCTCCGGTCCCCGCTGCCGCTTTCCCGTTGGGGGTGACCGGGGTAGGGGAGAGGGCAGAGGTGGGGCACACGGGCGGAGGGCTCGGGTAGGCGAGGGGGATTTCGAAGGGATTGACGGCGGATCTGCCCGCTGGAACACACTGCTACCATTGTTCGGCTGGCTCGGAGATCGCGGCTGGCTCGGGAGCAGGAGAAGCACGTAGGTTTCAACTTCTCCAGCCAGCAAAATGCCTTTCTCTGCGCTCGCTTCGCTCACGGGCAGGATAAATAAAAAAGTATAGAGTGCTGAAGGGCTTTAATGCCAGGTACATGCATTGCCTACGCTTGCACCTGGAGCAGTATATTGCTGTGACTTCCTTTCATTGCTGCGTGTGCTCTCGGAGTTAGAGTGAACATACAGTGACACCTAATTGTGACACAGTGGCAGTCAGATTAAATTCACTAGTTTGATTTTTCGACCCTCTTTAGCAGTCGCGGCTTTAAACAAATACCTTAGTTTGAGAAGATATAGCTGGGATTATTTGGAAAGAAATGATAGAATAAAGGGCAAAGAGAAAGTGTTCATAGCATGGAGTGGAACAAGGTGGTGTATTTTGATCTGTTTTATTAACACGGCCGTGCCTTTTCCCTGTATACTGCAATCAGGATTTTAGGTTAAAATCCCACATTTTCAACACTTGAGACTTTTAGTTCGCATCTCCAGAAGCTGAAATGTGCTATCTTTAACTAGCGTTTCATATGGTAATGAGTCAGTTGGTTTTTCTCTTAAATATATGGATGATGAGGCTATAAGTGAGGAAAGTTGCATGACGCTTCACATGAATCACTGCTTATTAATATCAAAAGTAAATCCTCCACTGCAGTCGATTTGTTTGTTGGCTGTAACTGTTAACTGATTCCATATGACTGCATTCCTTTATGTCTTGGCTTGCAGATCCTGGGTTGTCTGAAGTTGAAAGGTGTGCTTCCTGAAAAGTGAAATGTTTCAAGATCTATTTGTGCAACAATTCTGTGATATTTCATCTGGAGAATTGTGTTGAAAATTATTAATCTAAAGCTGCTTTGTTATCCTTGAATCTGAAGTGCTTAATTTGTAAGCTTTGGTAGTTTGCTTAAGTATGTTCAGCTATGTTATATCCAAGCATCCTAGAACAGATCACTTAACCAGTTAAATGTAATTTTCTGGGATTCTAGATGCTTTCATTGCAGAACATATGAAGATCACTTAGTGGATTAAATTAGTTACCTTTCTGGTATATATAAGCAAGCACACAGAAAGGCATTCGATGGAACATTGTCTGAAGTTTCTCTTTGCTTAAATTGAAGCAAAGATTAATTTTTAGCAAGCGTGTAGATTCCATCTTTTAATATGAAATACTGACTACTTTACAAGTGTAGGTGGATAATATACATGGTTATCTAAAATCTGGTTTTATTGGAAAAAGCTGAGGAATTGCTGCTTGTCATGTGTGTCAAGATAATATATTAACACACAGTGGCTATTAAGTGAATAGTTGTGAATTCAAGTAGGGGTTGATCGGTATAAAAAAATCAAAGGAGGTTTTAAAACCTTTTGTAAAAAAGACTTCTCATTGATTATTGTGTGCTGTAAATATGCTCTGTTATGATCAGGTTTCAGAAAACATGTTATGCGTTGGATGTTGCTGATTCTGAAGGCAGACTGGAGTGGTGGGTGGAAGGTGATTTAGGTTACTTTTCTTTTAATCCAGCTTTTACACTGCTGTTTTTCTTTGCAGTCACTTTGCCTCTCTTGCTCTCATCTTCTCCTGCTTTGATTTTTCCAAAGAACAATAAAAATGTCCTGCTTTGCACAGCACTTTTGAGTACAAAAAGCACCTTTTGGCACTTGTTTCTTACTACTCCTGATGGTAAATGCTATACGAAGTATTACCATATCGTCCTTTTTTCCTCAGGTGAAAGAGGATGAAGTTTTTTAAAAGAGGAGTTCCTTAAGCAGTTCTGGTAGTTCCTGGCTTCCTACCTCCCCCTTCCCCCTCCCCCCTTTTTGTTTTTTCTTGAATCTCATAGATTATTGTAAGCACTAAAGGGGTTTTTTTTGTTTGTTTTCCTGTTTGAAACATTTGTAGGCTCATCCTTTTGTGCGTAATCTAATGTCTATTAAGGCCTTAATGCAAACTTCAGCCTTTCCCTCCATGGTTTCATGAACTTAGCATTTTCTCTGGCAGTTATCTTTGAGACCTCTACCCTTCTGTCAAACTTGATTGAATTCAACCCCAAATGCTTACTGAATCAGGCTAACTAACTTCCTTAATAATCTGGGATAAAATATTCTAAAGTTTTAATGCAACTTTTTCCAGGTTTTCACAGAGTCACGGAATGGTAGGGGTTGGATGGGACCTCTAAAGGTCATGTAGTTCAACCTGACTGCTAGAGCAGGATCACCTAGAGCAGATCACACAGGAACACCTCCACATGGGTTTTGAATGTCTCTGGAGATGGAGACTCCACAACCTCTCTGGGCAGCCTGTTCCTGTGCTCTGTTACTCTCACAGTGAAGTTTTTCCTTATGTTTAGGTTGAACCTCCTGTGTGTTGTGACCATTATTAACCCATGTCTGCCACTGGACACCCCTGAGAGGAGTCTGGTTCCGTCCTCTGAACACCTGCTATTTAGATATTTAGAAGTATTGATGATATTTCCTTCACACCAGTGTTTTCCTCCCTGTAGCAGATACTACCCTGTGCTTTTAACGTGTTTAATCCTATTTTCTTTTCTCTTTACTTGCTCTTTCATAATTCTTGCTTTCCACGATGGATATGCTTTATCTCATGCCCAGTGTTTTCTGTTGGTTTCTCTTCCCCACAGATGATGATGCATATAATCCCACTACTTCTATTTTCTTCTCTCTATATATATATTTAGCATTCTTAAACTGCTATCAACCCACTTGTGAATACACTCACTTCTCATCCACCAAGATGTGTAAGTCTGTGCTGTGGAGGGAAGGGGGAAAGAAGCCAGATACTTATCAGTTAGAGGCTTGAACTAAAATATGAGGCTCTATTGTCTGTGGAAAATAGAGAGTTTGAAAGAAAATGAGTTTATTTTCCTTTGTTCCTATGCTTTTGGCTGCTGAGAAGAGGTATCATGATGGAAGATTTACTAGGTTACTGTTACTGCATTTTATAACCTGCTTCTGTGTCTGATGCATCCTAATGTACTTAATTTAGCCACTCAGAGACTGAAGCACTTTTTATAACTCATTCTCTGCTTTTTCTGTCACCTTGGAGCCTCTGACTGTTGCAAGGATGATAATGCCTCCCTTCCAGTTTTTGGTTTTTTTGGACTATATCCTGGATTCTCAAAGATACCAAGGTGCCAGATTGCAATAGGAGTTCTGTGTTCCGGTACATCTATGAATCAGTCTCTTACATTTTTTGAGAGGGATCTTGAGGCCATCTAACACAGATTACAGGCAATAGATTTCATGTGTACAAAATGCTCTTTCAAATGAGAAAAGATATGGGTTAGGACAGGGACAACTTAGACTGTAATACTTATTTCATATGACATTACAAACAATTTTTTTTTGCACAGCCATGTCTTCCCTAGAGGTCGGAAGCTGTGTAGCCTCACCCAAGCTACTCAAGTGCTTAATGCAGTGATGTGACTTAAGTTCAACAAAGAATGTGCTGGAGAGGCAGCAAAACATTAATTATAGACTTCCAGGAAAATAAACTAATTAGCCTAATTGGAAATCCTCATATCTTTAATACAAAAATTCTTAATGCTCTGGAAAAGGTTTTTAATCAGTAAAAGGGTAGAAAATGTCATATAGCAAAAATACCTTATACACACAAAGAACTACAGAATAACAAAGGTAGTTACATTTTAACTAAACACTTAAGGAAGAGTGGAATTAATGGATAGTTTTCTATTAGTTTATGCATTGCAGTTGATTGACTTTTTAGTTAGATGCTATGGTTGCCACATGAATTTCATCTTCTGACAGCTGACTCCATACAAAATAGATTATTATGAATGCCATGACTGTCTGATACTTGAAGCTTATTAGAAATCCAGAATACATTCTAAACCCAGGTGGGTTCTTTTGGCATCTAATAACAGACTTGTTTTGAAGCATTTCTTGCAGCTAGGGCATCTGTACTGTTTTTTCCCCTTTCTTCCTGCTCTGTGGTTAGCTGCATTCATTTATAGGGAGTATTAATAGAGTCTCTGTTCTCTGTTTGGCTCTTGTTTTCATGGATTTGGAGAATCTCAATGTACTTGAGTCAAATTTGGTAGAATTTGGTCAATACATTTTAAGTGACTGAAGAGAAGATTCCAGCAAATACTCTGCAAATGATCTCATAAACCTTGGATAGGAAATGGGTCTGAAAATTGTTGGGACTTCCTAAAGAAAAAACATTCACATGCAGCTGTCATCCCTTACAGTCTCAATTGCTTGTAGACAGAAGTATAGTTATATTAAAACTGATGGTAGATTTAGTAGTACTAACTGGTATTACTAATGTGGTTAGTACTATTCCTGCAAAGACAATTTTCTTGTCTTTGGTTTTGATGGCTACAGTAGCATAGCAGATTAAATTTTAATATAGTTATTATTTACCTATACTTGACAAAGGTGTATTTGAAGGTTCCTCACACCAGGTTATTAAATAAAGAAGCCATGATGTGAGAGGTATGATATTTTCATGGGTCTCAAAAATCTCTGAGAACATAGCAGAAATAAATGTTAAGTTATAGGAAGCATACTGCTTTGTCTTAAATCAGGACCGGCTCCATATTTTCTATTAATCATCTGTAGAATTTGATTGATGAATTAACAGTATTTGCTGAGGACTCAAAACTGTTCAGTCAAATTCAGAAATACTGAAACGATCTCTGCGAAGCAGCAATGAGCTGTGTGAAAGAGCAGGAGGATGACAGGTAAAATTGAATGTTGGTATAAACAAAACAGTATCTTTTGGAGGCAAAAATCAATAATCTATTTCTATAGCTTTATAGTTCCTAAATTAGCCGTATTAATATAAAAAGAAAAATTTTGCATCATTGAAGTTTCCTTAAGTATTGTTTCCCAATTTATGGCTGTAATCAGAAGTGAGAAGAAGCATAGAGAAGGAAGAGTCATTCTAAACAAATTCTCTAATTCTTATCTGCTATTCAGAGTGTATTATTAACTGTCAATTAGTTTTTAAAAAATCACAGTATTTTAGAGAGTTTGATATGAAGAATACAGCAGATTTTTTCAAGGGATTGAAAAGATTGGAATTATTTACTCAAGAAAATGAAATGCAGATCAAAAACAAGGAGAGGATTTTAGACTTTGAGAAGAAATTCTTCACTGTGGGGGTGCTTACACACTGGCACAGACTGGCCAGGAAGATTGAGGCTGCTCCCTCCCTGGAAGTGTTGAAGGCCAGGCTTTGAGTGTTGATTTAATACTGCATAGCATGCTATACTTGACCTTCTTGTGGTGAATCAGTGTGGTCCAATAATGGGACGCTTTGTTGAATGTATATACTTCTGTGGCCTAAAATTTTTCTTAACTCTGAGCTTCTGACAGCAGCTGAACGTGCTCTCTGCCTAGATATTAGTGAGTTCCCAGGGGAAATAGCCACTTAACAAGTATTGCTTTAACACTAATCGTTAAGGGGTTTCATGTGGCATAACCCATTGGCAGAGCCATAGTTATTTTTCCTTTGAAACCTCCTGTATCATTGTAGAAATAATCTTTTCAGAAAAAACCTAGAAAAAAATTAAGTAATCATCCAGTTCCAATCCCTCTGCCAAGGGCAGGGACACTTCCCACTAGACCAGGTTGCTCAAGGCTTCATCCAGCCTGGCCTTGAACACTTCCAGGGAGGGGGCAGCTCTGTCTTCGTGGCCAGTCTGTGCCAGTGTGTAAGCACTCTCATAGTGAAGAATTTCTTCCTGATGTCTAACCTAAATCTCGCTTCTTTCAGTTTAAAGCCATTATACCTTGTCTTACCACTACATACCTTTATAAAAAGTCCCTCCCCATCTTTCTTGTGGACCCCTTCAGCTACTGGAAGGCCATTAGAAGATCTTCCTAGAGCCTTCTCTTCTCCAGGATGAACATCCCTCTCATCCTGTCTTCATAGGAGAGGTGCTCCAGCCCTTTGGTAATCTTTGTGGCCCTCCTCTGGACTCTTTTCAAAAGCTCCATGTCCTTCTTTTGCTGGGGACTCCAGAGGTGGACAAGAGGCTTTTCATGTTTGTTTTTTTTTTTCTGATTTGCAACTTCCCTGTTTTTTCAGGCTAGCAGATTATGTTAATTTTTGAGACTTCAATGTCCATTTGATCCCAGTACACATCTGTTGGCCTTTTAGAGTACTCAGCTACATCTAAGCTTTAGTTGAAGACAAAATGATAGGTGGTTTTGATTTCATGTTGGAACATGAGGAACCTTATGGGCATTGTTGTTGAAAGGATTCTGGAGAAGCCTGATTCACCTGTGCTAGGAAACTGTACTTCAAGTGAAAAGATAGACTTAGAAAAACTATAGATTGTGTCAGCATCTTATCTCTGTAAGACTGTTGGGATGTTGAAATATCTGGAGTGAGTCTCACAGAAAGAAAATGCATGTTTAGTGCATAGTTTTGACCATTTAAAAAGTTCATACATTTAGAGGTGGGAAAAACTAGCAATGAAACATTTGTGTGTACTGAAATAATAATGTTGTCCAGAGCGATGTTTTTTTCTTTCTAAATGAAAATTTATAACTAGTACATGGTGGTCTCACTGTAGTGCAGGTATTAATTTTGAGTAGAATTATGCAAGATTGGTAGATAAGATTTATTGTGTGGCATGCATATGCATTTCAAACTATAAAATTGTAAACTTGTAGATTAATTGAACAAAACTATGGTAATTGCTGATACATAGTAATTTTGGTTAAAAATGCTGTAAATTTTGTTCTATAGATGTAATTATAATTGAGTGCCTCAAAAGTGTTTGCTATCCAAAGTTAGTGAAAATGTATTAGTAAAAATGAAATATATTTTAATTAGAACATGTTTAGAAAGTAGAATTATAGCTAATTCTCTCTCCTATTGTGTGGCTGTTAGAATTTTAAAAATAAATTCTGTAATTAGTGGATACCCTTGGGAGGGATAGTTGTCTGCTATATATGGTTATCTAGTGTATAAATTGAGCAGATGAGTGGATGGCATCCAGAGTGACTCTGGCACAAGACCACTACAAGCCAGAACTTACTCTTTTCAATGGACGTATTTGTGCATTATAAAGATCACCATCAGCACCACTTAGTTAATACTATTACAGATAAACAAGGAGTAAATGGATTTCAGTGTGTATTGTTTTATTACATGGCTTAACTTTTCTGTAAACCAACCTGTTTTGTTCCAGAATTTCTATGTCTGAAATACAAGCTTGAGTCATACAATTGCAAGGTCTTGAATTTCAGTTTTTCTTGAAACTACATTTACTTTTAAAATAGTAAGCTTACTTAGGAAGTGTACTTTGAAGAATGTCAACCTGAAGACATATTTAGAAAAGCATGAACTTTAACAATTTCCCCTTTCATGTGCTGTTATTTCTTCTTCAATTTCCATGTGTCAATAATATGACAAATTGGCTTTTGTTGATGAAATTGGAACTAGATCATGATACGGGACTCCTGCATAATAATCTTAGTGTTCTTCTGCTGGAATGACACTTTCAGGTTATCCTACAGATTCAAAAACTAATGCTTCAAAATCTCTGGTGACTCTGTATGTGTTATATGGGAAAATATCCTTGGTTGCATCAAGAGAAGTGTGTCCAGCAGGTCGAGGGAGGTGATTCTCCCCCTCTGCTCTGCTCTCATGAGACCCCACCTGGAGTACTGCATCCAGTTCTGGAGCTCCTATTACAAGGGACATGGATGTGCTGGGAGTGTGTCCAGAGAAGGGCCACGAGGATGATCAGAGGGCTAGAGCACCTCTCCTGTGAGGACTGGCTGAGAGAGTTGGGGTTGTTCAGTGTAGAGAGGAGAAGGCTCCAAGGAGACCTTATTGTAGCCTTCCAGTATCTGAAGGGGCTTATAAAAAAAAGTGGTGAGGGACTTTTTAGGATGTCAGGTAGTGATAAGACCTGGAGGAATGGATTCAAACTAGAGGTGGGTAGATTGAGATTAGAAGTTAGGAAGAAGTTCTTCACCATGAAGATGGTGAGACACTGGGACAGGTTGCCCATAGAAGGTGGTGGAAGCCCCATCCCTGGAAGTTTTTAAGGCCAGAATGGATGGGGCTTTGAGCAACCTGATCTAGTGGGAGGTGTCCCTGCCCATGGCAGGGGGGTTGGAACTGGATGATCTCAAAGGTCCCTTCCAGTCCTAGGTATTCTATGCAGTCTTCTATGATTCTATGAAAATAACTTTTGTTGCATTTGATTAGTGTTGGAGAAATTAGTTTACTGAATCTTTAGGACAAGCAGCAGTATTAAGATAATACCTACTTATCAGTAAACAGTGAGGAAGTTTCCCCTATTGAATATTAAAACCAACTGAAAGCTCAGTAAGTTTGTAGTTTACACTTTCCATTAAATACCTAGAATTCATCAAGTGTTAATAGAAAGTAGTAGTAATTTTTTGTGTGCTTAATGCATGGCATGTTTCAGTCCCATTGCTGCAGCATGGCTTTTGCCAGAAAGTTTCAGAATGAACGTAACACCTCCTGACTTGGTGGAGACTTTGGCACTTTCTCCTCTCTTCTGTGTAGCAACCATAAAGATGAAAGGAGAAAGTGGTTTTGTTTTAGTGCTAATTAAGGTACAGTGTGTCCAGTATAGGAGACCTTGGGATAGAAAATATACACTTCAGGGATCTTGTTTTTCAAGAACAAAGTGGTGGATTGCTAGGCTTTTAATTAGGGAACTGTAACTGAATATTACTGGTGGTCGGCCTTACTATTTGGAAATAGTGTCACCTGCTTGTTATGTCAACCTGCTTTGGACTTGGATGAAAAATTGTAGGGCAAATCATCAGTACTTGATGTTTTTTCCTCTTTAGGATCTACCCACTCTTTTTCTACCAAGTAAAATGAAAATAGCAATGTCAGACTTCTCAAGAACATGCATTTCTTCAGTCTTTGGTTTTTAAGGATGTTGCCTGTGTTCTGAGTTTGTAACATCTTTTGTTGCAATAACAGAAAATTTTAGGCAGTTATTAAATGAAATGCAGAAAGGTTCTCTAGGGGATGTATTGTGTGTCCTAACTGCTGCATCATTCTGTAATTATTGCTCTTTTTCTGCGATTGTGAATCTTGAATTGTTTTGTGGTTAGTGGAACAACTGCAAAGAGAAGGTAAATAGTTTTGTAATTTGTGCTTGTTTATGTTCTTGCCCATGGGAAGCAGGAGATAAGCATTTGAGAGAGCCAGGGAAGGTTTTTCTTCTTTGGAGGGGACAGAGCTAATATCAAAGATGGGCACCCTCTCTCCTGGCCATTTTTTATAAGAGAAAAAAAGGAATTTGATTCATTGATGGAATGATTGTAACTAGCTGTGTTAATTTTTAGCAGAGAAAGAAACTGGCTTTTAGGTTTGAATCTGACAGATGAAATCTGGAAAAAGGGTGGAATATAAAATTTATCTATCTTCACTATTATTCATAGATTTATTTTAGCATATACCTTCTCTGCATCATACCATGTGCAGATAATCTAGAAGCTAAGTGAAGACTCATCTCTGAAAGGACAGTCCATACTGCTTTTGAGCATAACATGGGGCTGAGGAAGTTCTGGCTCATTTCAAAGACCTTAATGTGTAGCCATCTTCAGCTGTCCAGATAGGCATACCCTAAATGTTTTATTATTTCTAGACTTTAGTGATTTGTTCAGTTCTGGCTGGATGGTATATCATGCAGAGTTGATTGACACAACATGTAAATAAAAGCAAATTGTCTTGTGTGTGTGAAAATAAAGCTGTGTATACAGTACTGAAGAATGTATGTTAAATGAAAGGTGACAAACTTATATCTATGTAAATGGAGTCAGTGTCTCTTTTTAAGAATTATGTTTCATGTGTAATTATGAACTTTTCTTCTGAACCCAATCTTTAATCTCAGAAAAATCATGTTATGTGCTTTCCTGGACAAGTGAAGTTCAAAGTCATGCCATTTTCCTTTCAGTCTTCTAAATATGGCACCTCCAGAAGTGCTGACTTGCTATCAGCTTTTTTTTATTTTATTACAATGAAGCATGAATTTATGAATGTTATGTATTTCTGTAGGCAACAAGAGAGAAACTCTGAACAGAAAGATCAACAGCTATCAGGGTTGTTCCACCATTTTCAGTGCCTGATACCCTTAGTCTGGTGTGTGCTGCAAACCTTTATTGTTGTAAGGCAGTTAATAAGCATATAAACAGAATGTTTTCTTAAATAGCAATTTTCAACCCTTTGTCTTTGATGCTCCTGAGCAGTCGGTTTACTGTAGTTTCAGAAACACTGTCTTGGTTTGTCTGTCCCTGCTCTGTTGTGCCTCTGTTCATACCCACAGAACACAGCTAAGAATGCGGAATGCAGACAGGCAATAGGTTCACTCTGCTCCTGGTGGAGAATGAGGGGTCCCTAAAACAGTAACTTTTCTAAAAAGTGCAATGATGAGCTTCCCTTAGAGAATGCTGGCTAATGCCTTTCTTCTCACCTCATAGCTTTGCCTTTCACGGTCTGTCATGACTCCCCAGAGTGGCCCAAGAGAACACCTTATCTCTAAGGCAGTCACCGTGTAAAGTCTGCTTCAATCCAACATTAAAAGCCCCTTAGATTGACAGCTGCTGTCATGGAGAAGGAAATCTATGCAGATGTTGTGTGACTGCTGCTTTTAAAGAGCAGGAGAACCTTCAGTCACTTGAGTGTTCTGTTGTGACGTGTAGATAATGGGTATTTCATGGGATTCATACGCTACTCTTTGACAGAACATGTTGAACTTTGGGTATTAGAACCTAATTGAAGTGGACATTTTACTTCAGCCCTTGCCGACCTCTGCAATTCACATTTCTGCTTGGCATGGTACTTGAATTCACTTGGTCGTTAAACAACTTCTAAAACTCTACTCTCTGATCTTGAGAGTATAGTTTTCTTAATGGGATTTTTTTGAAGGTGGCCATAAAAGAAAGGTAATGGCTACCATCCGAAGTATTAAAAAACTAGTGAGCAATGGGAATGGGCTAGTTCAATTCACTCAATTATCATTCTTCTAGATTCTTCTAAAAATAAGTCTTCCAAACAATAAAAATTGATGTAAGTTGACAGCATGTTTTAGCAGACATAGGCAAAATGTTTGTCTACTTTAGATAAAAAAAAATAAAAATTTTTTACTTGCTGAGCTGGTATCTAGTTTAAGCAAGAGGCAACTGCCTCAGTTATGGAATAAGTTACTCTTCACAGTTCTTGCCTTTTTATTTCTTTCTAAGTGAACCAGTAACTAAAATGCTTCTTTCTTGGTGGAGGCAAGTCTTTGCATAATAAAACAGAATGATGATGTGCAGGATTTGTTTTAATGTATAGGTAACATACACTAGGCAAGGCAAGTAAAGGTATTACAGACTCTTAGAACAGGTGTCAAGCTATGTTTATTTGCATTGGCAGGTTACTTTATTGTGAGTGTGTAGAAGGCTTAATCATTTTAGCAGCCTAAATAATGAGTTGTAAATTAAAGATATTGCTTGGAATTTTTTTTTTCTAAAAACAATAAATTGTAATACAAATTTTCTTTCCATTGTTCTTTTACTTGTAAGGCTTATAACTTCTATACATATTTTAAAGGAAGATGTGTTACACTGTGCTTATTTTTATAAGCTTGTGTTTGTCATTATGAAACAGTATTTAATAGCAGTTGAATTTTTAACTGAAAGCTAGACATTTGTAGCAAGATCAAAAAGATAGCAAAGGAGTCAGGTTTTGACCAGTAAATTCTAGAATTTCAAGACAAACTTTTAAAATTATTATTTGTAATAATCAGTATAATTTAAAGAGCTGGTTATATGAAGAGAAGGTAAATCTTACTGTTGGAATTTCCTTACGTTACCTATTTAAAATGTTATTTTTTTAACTATTAACTAATGCATGTGGGTGTTTTGGGGTTTTTTTGTGTGTGTATGTGTGTGTTTTTATATTCTTATGTAAGCCTGCTCAGGAGAGAAATTTTTACTAGTTTAATGCATTTGTGTATTTAGGAGTTGAGAAAATACCTTTCTAAACAAAACTTTGCAAGTTATTGTTGAAAATTTTTGCTTACTCTTTTATTGTAATTCTAGGCAGAACTATATTTAGTGAGAATAAACTAAAGCCATCATCCTGAGTGGATTTATTTTTAAGTTTTTAAAATATTGACAGTCTATTAAAATAAACTTATACAAGTTCAGAGAAACTGGTCATCTTTGGTAATAGGAGTTATGCAGAATTCTAAAGGATTTCTGTGTGGCCATTCACAACTATGATAAATATCAATACCATGTTACAGCTCATAGCATTTATAGTTGTTATAATGAAAGCAAAACAATTTTTAGAGCCTCTCTGTTCTCTTCAAAGCCTGTGCAGCACTGTTATTAAGGAAGAAAATATTGTTTTCCTCCTGTTATTGTCTCAAAACTGGAAGAAGCCATTAACAAGAAATGAAGTCTAACAGGTGAAAGGAAATCTAACATTTCCAATGTGGAAAAGTAGAAGAAATTACTGGCATGAGCAGCAGGCAGTTTCAGGATCATGTGCAGACATTATATTCTCAAAGAAATTTGCTTTGACTTCCAACCGAGTCTTAAAATTTCTGCTACAAAATTCAAGGAAACTTTGAGGGTGGTCTTGTCTGCAATGATAGTCTTAGTTCTGAATATCGTTAAATCACCCTTATAATTAATGTGGGCATCTCAGGAAATCTTGCCTGTCTTTGAAAAAATCTCATGCTTTTTACAAAGAATACAGAATTATACTAGTGAAATGCAGCTTAGTAGTTGTTTGCTTGCCAATATACTTGTGTTTTTTCTCCTTCATAGTTATTACAAAATTTAAAATTACCCAGTAAGACTCTAAACCTAGTCATAGTCCTTATCATTCCAGTTACAGACTGTAGATAGATCAGTTCTGTCACAAGATGAAAATCTTAAGGGCCTCTTGTATTATCACAACCACTTAGCTTTCTAGCATAGATGGGCTGTAGTTGGGGATGGAATGGGGAGATTTTGAAGTTCTTTTCTCAAGCTGTTGTGATAGTAAGAAAAGGGATGACTACTGAAGAAGAAAAGCAACTAATAGGAGAGTGAAAACTTGTAGCTTAAGCAAAAAATAATCAGAAAACATGACAAACCCCCTCTTCTCTTTCATCTGAAAGGCTGAAACAAGAACACAAACCAGTCAGTAATGCTTTGAATCAATTTATTTGACATTTGGTTTTATCTTGATATAGTGTTTTATCTACTTAATTTCAGTCTTTCCTTGGAGAAGAGCTAAACCTGACAAGTGAGAAGGGGAGTTAGACCATTGTCTTGCTTACCAACTTGTCGTCTTGATATAAGTAGGACAACAGTTTTGAAAATATGAGAGAACTCCTGTCAGTCTCCCACATGTGCAAAACAGGAAGATTTTTTTATTTTTCTTTTCAGCATGGAATGAGAGTAGTTATGTTCATAGTTGTCTGTGTTCACATCCTTGTGTGTGGAAACTGCAAGACCTATGGATGAGATCAATAGATGACATCTGTGAAGGCATAGAAGTCAATCACCAAGATGGGTGAAGCAGTGTGTCAAGAAACCATAAGGAAGAATTAAATGAAGTAGAAAAAATCATTTGTGACTTTTCAAATACCTACTGAGTTTGAGGAGCACAGGGGCTTCTGTGTGATCTCCTGTAGGAAAATTCACTTTAAAAACTGCCCATTTTTCTCTTAATTTTTTTAAAGCTCTAGTGCTTTCAAAATCACTAGTAATTTTCTCAAGATTTTCTGTAATGATGCTGATAGAAATTTATATATATATATGTTTATATGTGTGTGTATATACACACACACAGATTGTATACACTGGGAAGAGCTGAAGTTAATAAGATGGTGGAGAGTGATTAAAGGATAGAAGACATACTGTAGATAAACAATTTATGTAAAAGTAAAAGGTGAAGCAGCTTTGGAAGAAAGCTCTAACAAGCTAGCATATACATTTGAGAAATAATAGAGATCAGCAGGAAGGGAATGGAAAATAACCTTCTGGGAAAAAAAAATCCTGTGTATAAATATAATTGGTGAAGAATGTGCCTGAAAACAAAGCGGAGGTAGTAAAGCAAGCAGAGAAAGACAACAAAAATACTAAGGATGCAGAGGCACAAAGTGCATATCCATCCTAAATCAGGGGCTTATTTCAGACAAGAAAACCCCTTGATTTTACAAATGAGGAAGGAGGAGGAATATGAGGTACAAAACTAGGTGAAACTACAACCTGAGATTAAAAACTATACAGAACTGGAAGACATGTAGGTATTAGTTGAACTTCTATATGGGCCATGGTTATTTTATTCAAAGGAATATCCAGACAGACTAGTATCTTGTTAACCATTGTCATTTATCCCATAGCCTTAGAGTATCAAGTTTTCATGTTATCTTTTGGCAGATACTTTTTTCTTTAAAGACAGCAACAGAGGATTTTGTGGTGCCAGTTATTCAATTGTGGGTAGCAGGTTTCAGTACCTTATGTTAATCTACCCAAGGCCTCAGCAATGTCTTATTTTAAGAACATTATAAAATCTGAAACTTCATTACTAACTTAGGCTAATACGGTATATAAAATTCTTTGTCTGCTAACATTAAATGTTATGCAGGAACCTTGTCTCTCTTCCATGACTTTATTTGGAAAAAAAGCATGGATTTTATATGGATGTAAGATTTTAGATAGACTCGGTGAGTTTCAGAAACACGCTTGTGTGAATGTAGATTGTCAAGAAATTCTTGTAGTTCCAGTATTATTAGACAGCCCCTGCTGATGGATCTTGCATTCACATCATCCTGCAATTGTGTGGTCCACAGTAAGTGGACTGGGTACTCATCCAAGGTCTTTTTTTGGTTTATTTGCTGGATTATATTTTACTTGGATTAGTTTTCTATTATTTTCAAACAATTTTACCTGCATGCTGGAGGTGGAAAGACAGATGAGGAAACTGCAGGATTTTTCTCTGTGATGCTTAAAAAGTGATTATCATGTTATTATCCAAGTATTCCCTGTAGGTTTATGCAAAATTTTTTCAAGAATTCTCTTCAAATCTATTTCTGCACTTGTGAAATCAAAGGGGCTTTGCAATTGATTTCAAGAGAATCAGACTTCTTATTAAAAGAAGTAGACTGGAGAAGATGGGTGGCTGGAGGGAATTCCTGGGGTTTTTTTTCAAGATACAAGTAGTCTTTTCTGTTTTCCTCACCATATACTTAAACTAGTAGAGCAAGAAAGTAAGGCTTGGAATTGGACTTTACATATCAGTGGGCCTTTTACCAGAAGTAATTACAATGAGTGTTCTATACAGTTAGAACATTCTTTCTAAGATCATATCTGTAAATGATCCTTTCTCTTCTTAAACTTGGGCTGTTTTACAGAAAAAAGTAATTCTGGCAAATACTTTATTCCTAGCTGAAGACGCTATTCTGTGAATCCCTTAAATTAACTTGTTAATTATTAGTGTGACATTAGGGATGGGGAAGCTTTATTAATGAGCTCGAGGATGAGCAAGTTTGGAATAAAATAGGCAATAAGGGTAACAGTTAAAAATTAAATGAGATTTTCTGCTGTCAGTTCTGTGAAACAGTAGAGCTCTAAAATCAAATAAGCTGTTTGCATGTAAAGCTAAGAATCAGTAACTTGATACCATGTTGAAGAGACTTCTGTAATTGTTTACTTTTTCAGAAGAATAAAATACATAGTTCATATTAAAAGTTAATGTGGCGCTGGGGAAAATTGGTTTTGCATGACATTCTTATCACAAATCAATCCTTTAATAAATCATTGGGACTGGCTTAGTTCATAGAATCATAGAATTAGCTGAGTTGGAAGGGACCTCAGAGATCATCGAGTCCAACCCTTGAACCACCGCTGCAGTTGCTAGACCATGGCACTGAGTGCCACATCCAGTCTCTTTTTAAATACCTCCAGGGACGGAGAATCCACTACTTCCCTGGGCAGCCCATTCCAATGCTTGATCACTCTCTCCGTAAAGAAATTCTTTCTAATATCCAACCTAAACCTCCCCTGGCACAACTTAAGACTGTGCCCTCTTGTCTTGTTGGAAGTCGTCTGGGAAAAGAGACCAACCCCCACCTGGCTACCCCCTCCTTTCAGGGAGCTGTAGAGAGTGATGAGGTCTCCTCTGAGCCTCCTCTTCTCCAGACTGAACAGCCCCAGCTCCCTCAGCCTCTCCTCATAGGGTCTGTGCTCGAGTCCCTTCACCAGCCTGGTTGCCCTCCTTTGGACCTGCTCCAGGACCTCAATCTCCTTCCTGAACTGAGAGGCCCAGAACTGGACACAGTACTCGAGGTGTGGCCTCACCAGGGCTGAGTACAGGGGCAGAATCACTTCCTTGGACCTGCTGGTCACACTGTTCCTGATACAGGCCAGGATGCCATTGGCCTTCTTGGCTACCTGGGCACACTGCTGGCTCATGTTCAGCTTCCTGTCAATACAGGAAGTTCAGACCATTTCTTTGTATACTACATGCTTTGGGTGAAAGGACAGATTTTATTTTAATGTTATTAAATTTCTTCTGAGCCCTTTTGACGGAAAAGGTCTAGCTTACCCAGTCTTCTTGGATGCTGTGAATTCTCAGCCCCTGACCATTCAGGAGGACCTGAAGACTTTTTGAACTGGGAACCTCAAAACCAAAACAAGTACTCTAGGTATTGTCTTACTAGCGCTGAATTACAGGGGAATGGTAACTTTTGGTTTTCTGTTTGTCCTTATTTCTGCCCTGTTCTTTTCTTCCTTGTTGAGCTCTGTACTCTTTGCCTTAATGTGATGAAAAAGCCCTGCGGTCTTGTCTTCAGCTTTGGGTCCATTGTAACCCTCAGGTCCTTCTCAGCAGTGCTGGGTTTTGGCAGGTCAGCTCTCAGCATGTACTGCTGTGTGCAGCAACTCTGTTTCTTAGTAGTGAATGTCACGGTTTCAGGTGACTTCAGGTTTCTTAATGTCCCTCTTTTTACTGTTACGCAATGAAATTTTTGGTTTTAGTTGGTTGGTTGGTTTTTTTACCATGTCAAAATGGGATCAGGGCTGGATGTTCTGTGCAACTCTGCTTTTACAGTCTGTGGGTAATCTAAAGGTGACTTGGGAATCCAGGATTCATCAGAATGAAAAATAGCCCTGAACGTGTTGAGCCCCTGTCCCCAGAGAATGGCTCTTTTGAATTTTGATCTTAGAAGAAAAGGCCAAATTTCCAAACCTGTAAATTAAAGAGAAAAGGAACATTTCTTTTTAATTTTCATCTCTGTGGTTATGAGAAGTTATTGCTACTGAACAGTTGTATAGGAGTATGCCTGACATTTCTTAGTAATAGCACAAGCAGTAGTTATACAAACACTTTAAAGTGGTATTCATCTGTGTTGTCCTTCAAGGATGTCATCTTAGGTTATCCTTCTATATACTGCATTTGTTGAACCTGTTTTATAGTTTAGTAAATACCTCTTTGGACATGGAAATAACAGCAGCTTTCAAAGGAAAAATGGACAGATATTTTGGAAATAATGTTACAGTCATATTGTGAGCATCTGCAGCAAAACCTGCTTTATACCCATGCATTTCCAATACAATTATTGAACAAACCTTGTTTTGATTAATACAGTTAATATGATTCTTTTTTTACTTTAATAATCAGGCCACAGTAAGCTTCTTACTGCTTTTATATTTAATTTTTGTTTTTATGATACAATTTGACCAGAAAGAGGAAGATTGAGGTCATAAATATGTATGTGAAGGAATTAATTTTTGTTAATCTGTTCATTGAAGTTTTAGAAGAAAAAAAACTTGAAAGTTTTTCTGACAAGCTATGCTTAATAGTTTTTTAATATTTCAGCTGAAATTAAAAGCATCTGTCATGGTGTTGTGGATAAATAAAGAAATATTTCTAACAGTTTCACTATTACAGGCTAATGTTAATCTAGTATTAATGTAGTTAATGGCAATTAATTAGAACAGTGAGCGCACAGGAGGTTAATGTGATCAATACAAAATATGCAAGAGTATTTCTGTCTGGAAAATAGTAAGATCTGTACACAATGTACACAAATATAACTTCCCTGTGATTCTGCTGGTTTTGCTACTGTTTTACCAAATGAGATGGCAAGATTAAGACCCATAGTGCTGATATTCAGTAGACAGAGGACAAACGTTGGTAGTAGCAATGCAAGCCTCCTGCCCACACACCAAATGCTATTTCTTGCTTTCAATTCATGTTTAACATGGTTGCTTTAAGGATGCAAAAGGAAGCTGGATGTTCGTTCCCTTCTCCAACCTCAAAGGTTACTGTCCACCTTCGTCAGCAATTTATTTTGTTTTAAATTGAAGGTGCACAGATATGGGTGGCCTCTCACATTCTGAGGATCTGTCTTTCTGAATTCCTAGTGCATGTAAATTGGAGGAGAGAGGATAGTTGTTATTTCTTTATGATTGTACCTGAAATCCGCCTTCAATTTTATGACTGTGTGTTTTGGTACAGTGGTAGCATATTGCAACTGAAAGACTAGAAAGTGTGGTACTTCTAATTTCTGGGTAGGGGGGCATTTTGATTGAAGAGGGCACGGTCTTAAGTTGTGCCATGGGAGGTTTATATTGGACATTAGAAAGAATTTCTTTACGGAGAGGGTGATCAGACACTGGAATGGGCTGCCCAGGGAAGTAGTGGATTCTCCATCCCTGGAGATATTTAAAGAGACAGGATGTGGCACTCAGTGCCATGGTCTGGTAACTGCAGCTGTAGTGGATCAAGGGTTGGACTTGATGATCTCTGAGGTCCCTTCCAACCCAGGCGATTCTATGATTCTATACTGAATTCCCAGTAAGCTCGTAAATAAACAGAGAGCCCCAGGTGGAGTTACTTATCCATCTTATGTTTGTCTTACCTATTAATTTGCCACTAGCTGGCAAATTTAGCAAACCTGTAATCCCTGTAGGTATCATGACAATCCAGACAAGAGTGTCTCTGGAAATAGATTATAGGATATGGTGTTCTCTGTATTTCCTTACCTTTACTGCAGGGCAAACGTGTATTCTTTTGCTCACAATTAGTACACTTGCTGAAGTGCAGGACCTCTCCTCCACACTATTGCTCTGTGACAAGAGCATTATTATAACTGTATTTTTTTCCATCATAAGAGCAGTAGGAGGAATAATGCATTTTAACACCAAATCATATTTAATTTGTTGCTTAGCAGCCAAAGCAAATTGTGGAAATGGGAGGCAGATCCAATACTGATGTAGTCAAGGGATTTCAGATCAGCTTGTCCGTTTTTGTTGTAACTTAATGTTACACCAAAGTTCAGAGTTTGTGGGAGAGAGGTATCATTTTTCTGTTACTGATATCTCATTAGTCAAGATCATTTTGATAAAAACGAAAAGAACTTAGGCTAGATACATAGTTAACAAAACATAATGTACACCTAATCTGGAATTTTGGGGAATTCTCTCGATGCCAATTTAATTTACAAGTTTTTTTCACCATGTAAGTTCAAGCATATGGAAAATACCCTAACCTTTGTTACTTGAAAAGTACAGGTGATTCTGTTTCACATTGTACATACGGGAAGCTGTGTTATGTGTGAAAATTTGATCATTTAATCTTAATTTAGTTTACCCGTGTGTAATTGGATACAAAGGATAGTAATTACAACAGCATAACACAATACTTGCAACGTTTTTCTATTTCAGGTATTTAATGCAGGAAGGAATTGTTATGGTTTTGGGGATGTGGTAACTATTTAGAGATAAGAGTACCTCTAGAATAGTTCAGCAATAAGATACATATATAAATAAACACAATAAAATTTCAAATTTAAAAAAAAAAAAAGAGAGAGAGAGACTGAGAGATTTGAGTATACAGTTAAGCTTTAAGGTATATGCAAACCGCCAAACTGCTGTGGGCTGACAGGATCAGGCTGAGCTGAGCAGAGGATGTTCACATGACTCATGCAAGTTCATCTGAGGGGCTGGTATAGGCATTAAAAAAAAAAAAAAAAGCACACAAACAAACAAAAAAAAACCCCAACAATGCACCAAAGTTCATGCAGTGGGAAAGGGCAGAGATTAGGAAAGATTTTTTTGTTGTTGCTGTTTTTTTTCCTGCTGCAGGCAGGGCTAATCAGGCCAGGCAGCAGGGGCTGGGTTTGAGGTTTTTGCAGTGCTGAAGGAAACAGCTGGTGCTGCATTGCATGAGAGCTGAACCCTGTGGTGGGAGGTGTGCAGGGATGTATAAACCAGGGGAATTCCTAAGTCTAAAGGATGAAAATGGACTAATTTTGAGTAAATGTCTTGTGATCACAAATCTGTTGCTGTCATGAATTACTCTTCATAGGAACTTAAAACCTTGCAGAAAGAAACATCCTTTTGGTTGGAAGGTTGATGTATGCCAATCCTTTTGTGGCATGTCAGTCAGGTCATAGAACCCGAAGTTCTTAGGCTATGATCACAAGTGTGGTTTTTGACGTTTGCTTCTAATTCTTTGGGCTTTTTTTCTTTAAATTTCTTTTGGTGTGACGATAGAGTTCACCCTTCTCTTAAAGTTTCTCTTTGTCGTTTAAATGAGTAATCATTATGTGTGGGCAGCATAATTTTAAAGGTAGCTTTTGATGCATAAGCAACTGCTGCAGAGAGATACTGGATATTTATAGAAATTGGGGGGGGCTTTTTTGGTTTTTTTAGTTTTTGGTGGTTTTTTTTTTAAATGAGCAGAATATTTCGTATCCTAACACAGAGCAGCAAATACATACTTTTAAAAAGAAGAAAATGTTTGCAATTTTTATAACATAAATACTTTTTAAAAGAAGCAGCATCTAATGGACAGTTTGCTTACTGACAGGGGACTGAGTAGTCCACAAATTAGCAGTGGAATCATCAGAAGTGATCCCTTTCTGTTAGGTAGTGCAGTTTTTAGATTGAATTGTAAAGCAAATTCCTTTAGTTCTACAGGACCTCTGTTTTTTCTCCAACCCAACAATAAACAGGCTTTTCTCCATTTATGAGCCACTTTGCTCTGCATGAGCCATATAACTTCAACTGTAAGCGTTTTATGGGATGGTTCTTACAGGCACCGTCTTGTCACATTCTCACTTTCAGGACACAGTTGATGTGTGTAATTTCAGGTAGGACCACTGCTATTGCACATTTGCAGTGCAGCAAAAGCACTGACACAGATTCCTGCTTGTGCCCACTGGAAAGGCAGCATCAAAAAACGACACCACAGCAATTTATGTAATATGCTCCCAGCCATATTCTTTCCTGAGGACCGTCAAAAATATGTTGATGATGAGTTAGGCAGCTGCAGTCTATTTCCATCTTCTCTGTTCTGGAGCCTCCACTCTGCCACAGGACTGAAAGTGCATCTCTGACAGAGAAGGAGTGAAATCCAAGTGTCTGTAAGGAGCAGACTGCAGCTCCAGAGCAGTTGGGTTTGTCTGCAGCCCCTTCTCCTCCTACTGTGTTTGAAAAGTCCAAAGTACGGAGCTTGGACTCTGTGTCAAGTGAATTGGAATGGCAGCTTGCATATGTATTTTGAATTATATGCATTATTTTCTGGCGATATTCTGGTGATAATGGTTTTCTCTCAGTGTTTGGATCTAGCCAACCATATACTAGTTTTGTTGAGCTGAAAGTGTTTTGGCAAGAGCAACCCTGAATCTTGTTTCTAGCCTGTGAGCTTGTGGTCAGGGCAGAGACTCATCATATGTGGGGGTTTTGTGTGCACATGTTGCAATTTGGAATAAAACTTGTGAGGGATTGTTTTATCTTGATTTGCATTTAATGCACTTAAGGAATACATCATCTTGCAGGACTGGATTGTTGGTCTTCATTGCTGAGCTTCTTCCTTTATGAACTTGAATTGCATCTATATTTCTGATGCAGATAGAGTGGATTTGTCTGGTTGTCTGCATTTATATTCCTAGAGTAATAAATTCTGAGCAGACAGTAGATACCATGATGGTTGATGTTATTCAGAGCTGCAGAGCTGTGATTGTAGCAAAACCATGAAATTATGTCATTTGTACAGAGAGCTTTTGTGCCTATAGAACACAAAAGTACACAGATTTTGTACCTTTTGTGAGCTCAGGTAAATTCCATTTTTTCCCCACCATAATGCATAGCTGAAGTTTGCTTGAAATTACCAAAGATAAATCTCTTTCCTGCCACTTCTTTGGGTAAATGCAGTGTAACTTCTTGTCAGGAATGTAAACAATTTACTGAGGGCTTTCTGTGGAATTAAAAAGAATGCACTGCACTTGCTTGGCATTATGCAGTATTAACAGTAGTCATTCAATGAGCATTAGGTTAGCATTATGGTGCCATTGGAAGTCTCTGAATATTGTCGTAAATTAAGATGTTCATTTGCATTCTAATGTCAATACAAGTTTCTGGAAATCTAGACTGTGAGGGGGACAAGTTATGGCAGGTTTTTTTTTTCTTATGTAGGTGTTTTTAAAAATTACTACACAATGCCTTTTTTTAAAATGTTTTATTTATTTTAACACTTGGATATAAACAGGAATGCTGCAGACACATTCACATGTCTTGAAACATGAAGACTTTTCCAGCACTCTTCGTACTCTGCTGTGAGAAATGTCTTTGTACATTTAGATTAGGAAGAGTACCATATTATGATATTATAGATCATACTGTGTCACAGATGATTTGGGGCTGGGAAGTGTTCTGGTCCAAGCACCCTGCTCAGGCAGGGTTACCTAGAGACAGTTGCCCAGGACGATGTCCAGATGGCTTTGGAATATCTCCAAGATGGAGACTTGGCAGCCTCTCTGGGCAGCCTGTGTCTTGGCTTAATCACCCTCACAGTAAAAAAGTGTTTCCTGATGTTCAGATGACACCTCCTGTGCATCAGTTTGGGCCCGTTGCCTCTGCTCTGTCACTGTGCATCACTGAAAGGAGCCTGGCTCCATCTCCTCTTTGTACCCTCCTTTCAGATATCCATGTACATTGGTAAGATTGCCCCCAAGCCTACTCCAGGCTGAACAGTCCCATCTCTCTTGGTCTTTCCTCATGTGAGGTGCTCCACACTTCTTCTTGAACCTCATGAGGTTCCTTAACCTGTTCTTTAATCTTTTTCCTGCTCTTGTAGCCAGGATCTCTTTCATCATCTTATTTTATTTTTTTTTCTTTTTTCTTTTTCCTTTTTTTCTTTGAGATGTCATTATTCTCTCCAGTGTCCAGAGATGACACCTGCAACTTTGGTTGTGTATGTATTGCAATATCACCTCTGTAAAGCTATGTATACCAGAATGATCTGGTTTTGTTGGATTGTACTGGGTTTATGTAGCAAGGTTTTGGTAGTGGAGGAGGCTGCAGGAGTGGTTTTTGTGACAAGGCACCAGAAATTGCCCCCATGTGTAACAGTACAGCCGGCTCCAAGACAGGTTCCCTCATTCCCTGTTACATTTTAAGGTTTTTGGAACAAGGAGTGGGCCATTTCAAAGTATCAGGTGAGATAAAGTGGTGAGACAGTGGATCAGGTTGCCCAGAGAAGCTCTGTACAGTCCCTTCCCTGGAAGTGTTCAGAGTGTGGGATGGATGGGACTCTGAGCAACCCAGTCCAGTGAAAGATGTCCCTGCCCATGTTGGGGCTGGGCTAGATTATTTTTAAAGGTTGTTTCCAACCCAAACTGTTCTATGATTCTAAGAACCAGAGAGGTTTATGGTAGATGTAGGGGGTAGAAGAAGATGAGAAAGTCAACGTGTGTTTGATTACTCAAGGATGTTATCTTACCATAGAAAATACAGATAATTTATTTTTAATTGTTTGCAGTGAGAACTAGTAAAAGCTGTGGTCTAGTATCTAAATATATTGTGTTGTCTAAAAAGCTGTACTATAGCTGCATGGGAAACACTGAATGTAATACAACTGCATGATGTTCATATATTAAAAACATGAAACTTCTAAAAAGCATAATTTAATAACATTTAACTGGTTGCTGTGTTTCTTTTGGGGATATGCATACCTGTAGACATCCTGAGCAAAATGAATGTACGAATCAAGTATATTTTAATTTAACAAAGCACTTGATTCTTGAATGTTTTATTTTCTTACAAGAAAACAGCTCTCAAATTACTTTAAAATAAGTCTTTATTTTTTCTGAAAATACATATAATATGTGTGTATCTGATGTTTGTCTTCATTTTTTGTATTATTTTTCTGGGCAGTGACAAGTATAGGGAGGGACAGTGAGCACCTGCAGAGAAATACAAACTGTATTCCAAAACCAAGAAGCTTCCCAGAAATCCCCCTGCAGTTTCAGCACCCTCCAACCAAGAAAATGTTAATTTTAAAATCTTGCCTTTTCCTACCTAACAAGACCATTGAGTTGAAAGTGCTAGAGACTTTAAAGATTAAAGTCACTATCTATAACTGGGTCAAGGAAACAATTGGTGGATTTGTAGAGAGAACAAAAGCTATGTTATGTTTTCCTCACAGTAAAATTTATGTGGAAATGGATGCAGTTCTGCTGGTTCCTATCTTCTGGCCTACTGCCAAGTGTACATGTAAATGGAGAAATCACCACGGTGTGTTTACACATGTGTCCAGCACGTTGTAACAATTTACTAAAAAAAAAAATACTAGGAAAAAAAAATCATATTAATTTAATATGTGTGAAACTATTTTTGTACTCAAGCATATGGTAAAGTACCCGTGACTGCTAATGATGGTTATCATTTGCACTTAATGGATAGAAAGAAGCCATAATCAAAAAGTTCAGCCACATACCTCAGTGTTAGTTCCTATTATTTTTTTTCCATTTCTTCATTATAATTCATGCACATGTCAGCATGACTGCTTCAAAAGGTCATGAGAAAACTTTAATGGTCTTAGCAAAATATATAAAACTCGGAGTAGTTGCTGCTGCACCAGAGGATTTTGCAGCTGTTCTGAGGGACCAGGACAGCCTGACAAGAACCTCATGAAGTTCCATGAAGAGAATTGTCTTGTGTCTGAGGAACAACAACCCCAGGTAGCAGGCTGGCTAGGAAGCTGCTTTGCAGAAAAGGATCTGGTGGTACTGCCTGAACATGAGCCAGCAAGGTGCTGTTGCAGGAAAGGTACTGCCTGAACATGAGCCAGCAAGGTGCTGTTGCAGGAAAGATTGAGAACAGTGCCTGGAGCTGCATTAGGCTAGAAGGTCACCAGCAAGTCAAGGGAGATGATCGTTCACCTCTACTGAGCACTAGCAAGACCACATCTGGAGTGCTGGGTCCAGTTTTGGTTTCCCCGGTACAGAAGAGATGTGGATGTACTGGAATGAAAGATCACAAAAATGGTGAAGGGATCAAAGCATCTGTAAAACAGGGAGAGTCTTCGTGAGCTGGGATTGTTTAACCTAGGGGAGAGAAAACTCAGGGGAATCTTACCAATGAGTACAAATGTTTGACAGAAGGCAGTAAAGAAGACAGAGAGAGGCATTTCTCAGTGGTACCTGGTGGCAAGACAAGAGGAAGTGGGCACAAACTGAAACACATAAAATTCCACTTAAACATAAGAAAAGTCTTTTTCTCTGTGGCTCTTGTCAAACACTGGAAAAGGTTGCACAGGCATTATGGACTTCCTATGTGTGGAGATACTTGAAATATATGAACAAGACCTGGAGAAACTGCTGTAGCTGACCCTGCATAGAGAAGGGGATTGATGAAGATGATCTTCAAGAAGTCCTTTTGAACTGTGTTGTTTATGTAATGTGTTGGCCCAAGTTCTTCTGACTTGCTTTTCTACTGAATTGAGCTTTTATGACTTCAAACATGAACTTTGTAAACTTTCTGAAAATTTTCTAGGAGGACAGTGGGAGCACTGGAATGGGCTGTGTAGAGAGATTTTAGTCTTCATCTTTTCAGGCCTTTTTAAGACAATGATGAATCAAAGCCAGGGCTGCCCTGGTTTTGTGCTGGCAGTAATCCTCATTTCAAGGGGAGATCCCTGTAGCGGGAAGAGCCTTTCTTGCTCCTGAGGCTCAATGAGCTGCTGGCCTCTCCATTGCCTTGCACCAGAGTGAGCTGAGCTTCTCTCTGTGGGTGTGTGTCCCACCTTTATTGGCCCCCTGGTCTTGCTCATGCCCAATAGGGGCCTGTCCTAATCAGGCACAGGTGGACTCACACCCACTCATTGACAATTTGAGACACCTGGTTTGTCTTGTTTCTCTACATTTCCCCCCCCCCCTTTTTTTTTTTTTCTTTTTTTCTTTTTCTTACGGGATTTGACCCTTTGTCATAGCTTACAAACATACATAACACTGATTACAGGATTTATAAACATACACTTATAGCTTACGGGATTTAACCCTAGCTTACACACAAACATACAGGATTTATAAACATACACTTATAGCTTATGGGATTTAACCCTAGCTTACAAACATTTTTCTTAAACACTGATTTTTCTTAAGACTGACACAACCATAGCTTACGGGATTTAACCCTAGCTTCTCACCACAAAGTCTCTGCCTTTCAGACTTAAGTTGTTCTTCTCCCTCCTGTATCTGCTCTTCTCTTGGCTTCCCTCTGCTCAGGGGTTTCCAAAGAGAGAATCCTTATCTTGGCTTCCCTCTGCTCAGGGGTTTCCAAAGAGCTTGCTGGTTCCTCATGGGATTACATGGGATTTAACCCTTCCTCATGGGATTCCATCCTCCTGGCTTCCCTCTGCTCAGGGGTTTCCAAAGAGAGAATCCTTATCTTGGCTTCCCTCTGCTCAGGGGTTTCCAATCCAAAGAGCTTGCTGGTCATACCTTTCAGGGAGAGTGTTAGCCCAGGCACTTTTTTCAAATCAGGGAGAATGTTCCTGTTGCCAGCTCCTCACACTGCTGCTTCTTTAGACGTCTGTATGTTGCCCGCATTCTCCACCAAATGTAGCAGGAGGAGCCTTTCTTGCTCCTGAGGCTCAACAAGCTGCTGGTCTCTCCATTGCCTCACACAAGAGTGAGCTTCTCTCTGTGGGTGTGTGTCCCATCTTTATTGGCCCCCTGGTCTTACTCATGCCCAAGAGGGGGCCTGTCCTAACTAGGCACAGGTGGACTCACACCCACTCATTGACAACTTGAGGCACCTGGTTTGCCTTGTTTCTCTACAGATCCCTCCAACCAAATGAATGTCTCAGTGATTCTGTATCTCCCTGTGAGTTTTAGATCCATCAGAGTTCATTAGAGTTGATTGAGAAAGTGAGCAATGATTATTTCTAGGATCAGGATGATGGATTGATTCAAGCAACAGAACTTCCTGTAGCTGCAGTTCTTTGAGGGGCTGTCATTAGGCATGCAGTGACCCACCTCCTCTTGCTCATGTTTGGAATTTCTGCAGCTGAGGGTTCTTTCCACACATGCACAGGGGACATCTTCATCTGTTGTACCTGCAGGTGTTGTAACATAGTGGTAGTGCATCAAAGTAAAATGTTTCTGGTTAAAAAGAAGCCAAAGTTTACCTGGAATCCTTGCAAACCAAGCAGTAAAAAGGTCTGTGGTCAAGGCATCTGAAGTAACTATGTTTGCTTTCTTGATGAGTAACTGTTTCTGTCTAGAAAACAGGTCTGGGTATATGCAACAAAAGTACCTAAGTTCCACTGCTTTCTCTTTTCCTTGGCAATAACAAGGAGCAGTTGTCATTGGCATAAGGACAATTTGCCTCTGCATGGTGATCCATTCTGATGATGCTCCACAGTAAACAAACTGAACTGAATAATCAAATCCTTTCATATTATCTGCTAACTAACTTTCACTTTTGCTAGTGATATCATAGAATCATAGAACAGCTGGGGTTGGAAGGGACCTTAAAGATCATCTTATTTCAATCCCCCTGCATGGGCAGGGACACCTTCCACTAGGCCAAGTTGCTGGCTTTGCATACCTACTTACAGCATATGGGCTCGTTTGATCATCTTAATGCTGGTTACCAAATGGAAGACTGTCCTCACTGTTCTGTTCTGTATTTTCTCCTTCTCCTCCCTTAGGAAATAGACAGGAGGTAGGGGAAGGAAGGAGGAAGGAGGAGGTAACACTGAAAATCATGTTACAGCATGTCATCTTCTGGAATGGTAGGCTTTTTCAGATTGTGTGCATCTCAGGAGAGATGTTTTTGGAAGCTGCCATAAAACCATGCAGCTGATGAAATTATGCTTATTTCACTGAGTTGATCTAGTTGGTTACTTGTGCACACGCTTGCACATAGGTCTAAATTCACTTAATTTTCTGTAATAAGTGTATTGTATTACTGTATATATCACGTAGACTTAAAATATGTGAAACCTGTTTTACAGATTTACAGCTAACTATAGCTAAGTATACTTTAGTTCCAGACAATTATTCTCAGTAGCCCAATTGGAAACTTGAAAAGCATGATTTGTATGTGTCAGCAGGCATTTCTCTAAATATAGTAAATAGTTCTATTTGCCTATTTTCTATAAGGACAGTACCAGTTGATAAAATACATTTGATGTATTAGAATTTTTATAGAGTTCTGCCAGATTATGTAAATTCAAGATTAACTCCCCCTCCTCCCGGCCCCCCCTCTCCCCTTACTTCTTTGGGAAGAGTTTAGTACTTATTCATCTTTTTATTTCAGGAAACGAGAGATATCATGAAGTGTATTCAGTGCAATAAAGATGAGCGTTTAAATATTGAAAATACTCCAGTAAATGCAGCTTTAGGCAGTTTATGTTGTGCACAATGTTTGTTAATCTCTGAGGTTCTCAGACTGCTTTAAATAGATACAGGATATGAGAAAAAGTTGAGTGGTTTCGAAAGGTAAGATCTCTGTGTATATATAGAGAAGATGTTGCCAGCAGGCAAACAACAGGTGCCTTTAAAAATTGATCCTGTTTTCCTCTCCACTTTTTATGTCAGTCCTCATGTTGGCTATAGAAGCTCTGACAACAGATCAGAGACCTAAGCCTCTTTTCTGTTCCTTGGGCACTCTGGGTGAGGTAATGCATTCTCTTCACCCAGCAACGTGTAGCCTTTTGGTGACGGGAAGAAGCAATAGTCAGAGGTTGAAGCTGCCAAAACAGAATTGAAATGCAGAGGAGAAACAGTTACTCAAGTAAAAAAAAAAACCAAGCCCCAAGAAAAATAAAGGAGAGAATACATGCAGAAATAAGATGAAGAGAGAAATGGGTATAAGGATATAGACAAAGGAAAATTAAATAATTTGATCTCCAATCAGATTTATCATTCTTTATACAGATAAACACAAGCTGTTGGATTTAAAAAAATATCCAAACAACTGCCAACAAATAACATTTCTCTTTCCTCCTTCCCTGTCCCCATGAAAGCTGTCACTGATAATTCTCATTCTAACAGTGGGCTACGTAGGTCTTTAAAAAGGAAAAGTAAAGGCAAAAACCAGCATCCCAAACTATTTTTAAAAAAGATTGTAAACACATTCCCTCCCTTTTGATAATACTGAATAAAATACTTATGTACTCGTTTGACATCATCTCAGGCCATAAAGAAAGGAAACTTTGCCAACCGTGCTTGAAAATATAGTTTTTGCTTTAGTAAAAGTGGTTTCACTTTCATCTTCATTAAATACAGTAATGGAGGAATCAGGAAACTAATTTAACTTTTATATTAGTGTCATAGGAGTTATTTTAAGAGTCGGCAAATTATTTGCATACTTGAAGACCTGAAGTGGGCAAAATTGCATGTACAAGAAAGCTATTGTTTTGATTTACACAAAGCACTTCAGTTGCATTTATATAAAATAGTAGAACTGGAAGGCAGAGGAAGAGTAAGACTGATATATTTTAGTAGAACAAAGTGTGAATAGTTTTATGTAATTCATACAAATATGGTTTTTATCAGTTTTTCAAAACAGACACGAATACTAAAACTAAGAATTCTTATAGTGCTCCTTATAGGTTTAGTATTTTTTTAAGGGGAGGTAACCTGCTATGAAAAAGCCGAACTCCTGCATATTGCAAAAGTGATGATGTGTTTCTGATTTTTATACTCACAAAATAGTAAAAACAGTTTATGAAAGAACATGCAGTTCAGCCTGAATTAGTTATTTAATTCTAGGTGAATGACTGTATTTTTAGCTGATTGAAAGTCATTAGAGATGCATAATGATTTGAGATAAGTAGATTTTGTCTCTCTTTACAGAGGAGTATGGTTTTGGTTCTCTTTCAGTTCTGATTTTCAATTTGCTGTGCTCAAAGACTGGAAAGAGAAGGGAGAGATGAACAGCTAGGAACTGTGCATAGTAGGAAGAAGATGGCATTGTTCCCTGGAAAATATCCATGTCTTGGTTTGGACCATTTGTGGAAAAGAAGAAATGGTTCAGTTTCATCTTGCTTCTGGTGCTTTAATAGGTATTGTGTATAGAAACGTACAGACTCACCGAGACATAATGGAGTGAAGAATCATAGAATTGGCTGGGTTGAAAGGGACCTCAGAGATCATCAAGTCCAGCCCTTGATCCACTACCACCGCAGTTACCAGACCATGGCACTGAGTGCCACATCCAGTCTCTTTTTAAATATCTCCAGGGGCAGAGAATCCACTACTTCCCTGGTCCAGTAAGCACATCCCCACCCCCCCAACTATACAGCATTTTAGTGAAAAAAAAACCCCACCAACAGATTTCAGACTGAACATGTAATGTAATTATATGTCTGGCTATTCTGTGTTTTTTGACTAGCTCCTGTCTGTGCATTCAAGTGATCATTAAAGTAGTCACAATATTGATAGGTTTTTCAGTTATATAATTTTATCTTCTGACTTCTCATTTTTCTAAAGTAATTTTGCTAGAACTGCACAGCCTTTCCTTTAGTTTCTACAGAAAAGATCTAATGGACTGGGATTTTTCAGCTTGGAAAAAAGACATTCAAAAGCTTGAGGAATGGGAGTGAGAAGCTGCTCTCTGAAGCAGGCTTGTGTAATGCAGTTATGATACTGATGTTTTGAAAACAAGGGAGTAGGTTTTCACATACTTAAGTTTTGGCATTTAATGCTTCTGAATGTGTTTGCTGACAGTATGGTTTGTCCTAAGCCATAGCAAAATTATTAAGATACCTAATTAGGAGTCGAGGTAGGAAATGTGGATACAATTTGTTATTTAGGGAGAATCTAAATTGCTTGTGGTGGAAAATTACTGAGGTATGTAACAGAAGTGGTTTTGCTTATGCTTCCTTAGACATTCATAAGTAGTCACTCTCAGAAGCAGGATCCCAAGCTGGGTATTTTGAGGGTGTCAAATACCTTAAAATAATGGAAAGAAAGGTTCTGTATAATATATAGTGATCTTAAAAACTTTCTGTAAGCTTAAGACAAACAAAAAACAACCAAACGAACCAACCAGAAAGCAAACCCACCACCAAACAAAATGAAGAGAAACAGCTGAGCAACTTGCCTTTGGAGGCTTGTCATAATTGTGATAAAACAGAGTGAAAACGCAAGCTACTCATCCAGTAGATAGAAAGTAAAAATTAGATACAGAGGAAGAACTAGCACTACCTAGGAACTCTGGACTTCTGAATGTAATCTCGTCCCCACCCCCTCTTTTTTTTTTTTTCCAACCAAAATAAACCCCATTGTCATTATTCCTTGTGTGTACAAAATAAAGGCTGTCTCTTGATCACAGTAATAATTCTTCTTTAATTCCTTCTGTCTTTAAGAAGTTTATATCCATTTAACTTTTGATCTCAGTCCTACAAATTATTTTGATGGAGTAGAACTACAAAAGCATTCTTTTTTAGATCAGTTTTTAGATCAATCTGTACTGCAAAAGGTATATGTACCATTAGTAGTCCCTGTTCCTGAAGTGACTCCTTCCACTGGAGGCAGGTTGAAGAGCACCCTGCAAAATCCATAGTGAGATAAAAAATAATAAATCATCACCAATTCATGATGTAATTCTGGTTTTGGTATGACAGTCAGAATTGTATGCCTCAGTCCATAATTTCTGTAAAACTCTTTCTAAATACATACATTACCCAGAGCTGTTGGAATGGTTTGATTAAGGATTCTGAATTTGTCTGGAGTAAAGAGAAATTCCCTTCTTTCTTAGCCATGAGATCATCCTGTGCTCTCAGTTGTCCACTGATATGATCAAGTGCTGCTTTTGTAGTCTTAAATTAGCTATCAGTTCTTTTGCAAACTGTGTCCCTTGAATCTCTTGTGGGGAAGAAAAGCCTCAGAACTTTCTGTTTTGTTCCTCCTCAGAGTCAGCTGGCATTTGTTTGCCAGAACTGTTGGGGAAGTTGCTCCACAGAAGGATCCCAGGATGTTTGTGGAACAAGTTGCGCAGCTTCCTACACAAATGTTAACTTCCTTTGTGCAAACAGCTTATCAGATGTGAATATTTATTCTCTTTATATCAATGTAGTAGGTATACAATGAATATTTAAGACAGATTGGTTGAAATGTGCATTCTGTAGTGCTGCTGACACTGCTAATGCTTGGTAAAGAGAAACTGAATTTTTAAAGTGTTGGAAAGAACTTCCTTGTTTTTTACAGGCAAGAGGATTAAGCCATATTTATTTTCACAGGGCATGTGTTCTCAAGTCACAAACAAATATTTTTTCTTAGCCTTGATCCACAGTTGCTTGGTGATTTTTCTTGTTTGTTTGTTTGCATTTTTCAAATATGCTACTATCACAAAGGAATGTTGACAGAGTGATAAAAGTGAATGATAGAAGTCATCTCACTTCCTATCAGTAAATCAGCTTGTTGGCGCTCACCTTCTAACCACTAACAAGGCTGCACTTTGGAAAGTGAAGTGAAGAATAATTTGTGGTTTGCCTGGTTTAGGGTGTGTGGTTTTGTTCTTTTTATGATTAAAATATATACATTAAGCTCTAGAATTTTGAAGAAGTAAAGGTGGCAAGAAATTGACCAAGACTCGTAAAACTATCTTACATATTAAAGGCTTAGTTTCACAAACATATTACTCTATTGTGACAAGAAATCTGTCCTTCACCTGATTTTGCTCGTGTTGTGTGTGTACACTGGTATCTGTATGGATATATGTATTGTGTTGCAGAACTGGGGAATGTCCTACAGCTGTAATGAAACTGCTTTTATTATCCAGCAGTAGTTTATTTTCATAAACTTAAAAAAATTCTTTACTGTGTGAAGTTGCTTTTTCCTGTTGATCAGAAACTTCATGTATTCCTCTTTGTGAGGGAGAGAGGGAATGGAAGAAATCTTTTTATGTGCAGTTGTACATACATGTACAACTTTGACTTAATATAGAAGTAGCCACTGAAACTCAAAAGCCTTGAAAACATATGAATTTGTTCAGATATACCTTACAGTGAGATAATCCACTATGACAGGGGGGTTTAAAGAATGTTAAAAATAAATGACACTTTAAAAGTTGAGACTGTGTTTGATTGAACCCAGGTGTATAAAAATATTTGTGCTCATCATATGTTTAAAATGTATTACAGAAATCACAGTACATAAGAAATTATTACTGACATTTCCTATCATTACTGCATCACACTTATTTAATTATAATGGCAAATATACAGCTAGTTTTTGAGGTGATAAATTTGAGGTGATTTGTCTTTTATGCTTGAAATGTTTCCTGAGCTAAAGAATACCATCTTTCCAAACAAAGCATTAATTTTTGAGGTTGTTAATGCATAGTAAAAATTACATTAGGGGAAAAAAGTTACTAGTGGTAGTAAACATGCATGCAAATATTCAGTTAAATTCACAGAACGAAAGGTGGAATTTCCAGAAACACACAAATGTGTGAAGTGCTTCATAAGAACTGAAGAGCTGTGGAGAGCCAAGGCAAAATGGAAGAAACAACTATCATACTCCATCTGTGGAAATGTCTAAGAATGAGATCAGGCAAGACATGTATACATCTATTTGCCTTTAAAATACCTTCCCAGCTTTGAGTTTGCATGGGATTCAGGTCTCCAAGGTCAAGACAGTGCTCTGAATCACTGAAAAATCTTAAGTGTGTCACCAGGGTGTGATGTTTGTAGTAAAACCTTTTGTAAACTTGGAAGACTGTGCTGAGCCCAGGCCTGGAGGTGCAGCCTTCAGCACTCTTAAGTGTTCTACCTTCCAGCAAAGGGTTTTTGGAAACCTTGGGTGGACGTTCACACAACTATGTTCTTTCAAGAATGTAAACCTGGAGAAATGAGCTGAGCACATTTGGTGCACCTAGACTGTAGGGAATTAAACCCAAAAGACAGCTTGTTTTTCTTTGCCAGATTTCAAAAACATATAGGACACTTACACTGGTGCTTAAGGCTACCTCTGAGAAAGTGAGAAGGATGGATCTGATTAGATGAGGATTTTCTCCTTAGTGAATCAGTGTTTCCCCTTGGTGCTTTAGTACTAGGCTATTATGAGAGAAATGGGCAATAACATCAGTTTTCTGGATACAGACAACGTGGTTGAGAAAAGTGAATTTAGGAAATGTTCAAAATAATTTGAGTTACTTAGCACAAGTGCAGTTTAGGTGTCAAAATCCATTAAATAAGTAAAACTTCAGAAACACATTTTTCCTGCATATTTTGTTCTGGTGGTTGCTTGTATTTCCTCTACTTGGACTGCCACGTATGGTGAATACTATGTCTACACCTGAGGCTGTAGATTCAGTGGACGGAGAATTAAGGTGCTTGATGAAGCCTGTGAATTCCATTCCTACAGCCAGCTGCCTAATTTTATGTGCTCTGGCCTTTCGACCTCCATCAATTTTGGGTCTTGGATGTATTTTAACAAGAGCAGTTAAACTGGTAAAATTATTTCAGTGATATCTCTTAGTGCACATTTGTTGGGTTTGGCAGCTCTTTACACAGAGAAAAAAATATTGCATTTTTAGCTATATCAAAAATTCTGAAAGGAGCCTTATCTTTGATTTATTCCTGATGAGTGTATCTAATGGAAAAGACACACAAGCAATGGAAAAAAACACAACAGAACAGAGGTTTTCAGTGCACAATATGTTACAAAATGGATAGTGTGTATGTAAAGAAAACTTTTCAGGTGCAATTTGCATGAATAGGCATACAGAGCTGTGCCACTTGTCACACTCATGGTAATAGTTTTCACTAGTTAATAACTAAAAATTCTTCATTATAGTCCTTAAAAATCATCCTTATAATTTCTTGTTAAATACTTACCTAAACAGGCATAGGCAGTATTAATGCCAGTGTCTGTGTCTGTGTTCTTCTGTTTCTTATTTTCTTGTATCCTGTTGCAAGTCTCTTGGACATTGCAGTCAATTAGTACAAAGAAAGTGGGAAGATGTTGATGAGACCTGTAGATCAGCCAGTGAAAAGCATAATTAATTAGTGAAATAGGATATTTTAGAGGAAACACTGAATCATTCTCAAGACTGCATTGATTAGGCTGAAATGTAATAGAAGGTGCAAATGTCAAAAAATCGGTCTTTGCATTTATCCATAATGAGTGCATGAGAAAGCCTGAGAAGCACTAGCTGACTCATGTGATAATTGCCAAGCAGAAATGAATCTGAAGTCTTTAAAAGGCATATTTGATATTTTTGAAGAATTATTTCTGAAATAACTAAAAATAGAATAGTGCCATTTTACAAAGCAGTGAGAAGAGATCTAATGTAAATTTTTGTATTTGGGAATGATATAGGATGATTATAATAACATGAAGCAAAGTACTAGGAGAGTGTTTTATCTGATGTGCAAAGTTAAAGGAGTTGTGACACCACCACCCTCCCCCACCATCTAAGCACATCAGAGGGTAAACACTGAAGGAAGAAGAGTTACTAAAGATAAACTATGGTTCTGGATGAAGAACAAATATCCATAGGGTGAGGCATGAATATATTTAGGGTGGAATTTGGAAGGAGCATTTAACCATAGAGATTTGTGATTCTGAAAGAGCTTTCTGTAGGCAACAGGTGCCTGCACTCAGCTGATGCTCAGCCCACCTGTTGCCTACAGCTTTCTATTAAACTTTTATAGCCATGCAACAGATATCAAAGAGAACTTAATTAAAGGGTTTGCCATGTTGAACTTCCTTACCTGAATCTGGCCGTATGCTGCTGTTTGAGCGACACAGATCGGCACAATAGAGCCTTGGTCCACAGTTGTGGCTTCAAAGCACTGTACTGATAGAAGAAATCATGAGCAACCATATTCTATAAACTCTTCCATCTGAGAGATTTGCTCTAAACTAAGCTGATGTTCTATCTATAAGCTGGAGGATGTTCAATTTCTGGATAAAATGTTCCCTACCGCAGATCCGTATGTCAAGGTTTGCAGTACTAGTGTGGTGGTTTAAGCTCCAGTACTTTTTGCTTTTCCAAAAAACCACAACCTTTTCTTCTTTGCTGACCACTGGATATCCACTTGGAAAATACAGACTTCAAGGCACCTTTCTCAAGAGGACTGGACTTTCATAGCAGGTAGCAGGAATTTTATGTAATGTTGTAGTAGTGGTGCAATCCAATGAAAGAAATAAAGAGAAAAATAGAGCTATGGCATGACAAATGAATATTTCACAGTAAAGTAAGACAGAAAGTATTTAGAAATTATAATTCTATTGATAAAACATGGGAATAAGCGTGCTTTTTAAAAAAAATAAAAAAGAAAAATACCTAAAATTAAGAGGGAAAATTATTTAAAATAAATAGTTATAGATATACTGTTTACTGTACTCGTAATTTTAGAGAGGTTTCATAAGTTCAGCAACTAAGTTGCAAGGAGGGTTTGGTCTTCTAAAGACAGAACCTTCCGCATGAACATGATTTCAAGGATGCAATTTGAGTGTTTATCTTTTAAATAGTTAGTTTTATTTGAGGTTATTAGGTAAAATTGTACCTCCTTACCTCAACCTTTGTAATATAAATTATTTGTCAGCTGCAAGTAGTTTGTGGAAAACGTTGCACCCAGATGCTAACCACTTCATGAATTCTGCACCAAACACTCTTGCTCAGTATTCTTACTTCAACAGTAGCCACAAGAAGATGCCCAGAAAACAGTAAGAATGGGATTAGTCCATATATTTTCCAATATTCTTTCTACTTCTGAGCATTTTCATTTTAAAGGTTTTGTAAACTTCAGAGTGTTAGTCTGCTTAGGTACCTGCAGTGAATCTCTTTCACAAGTGCTTGTCTGGTTTTTCCTTGACGTTATCATGTGAACTGCTTGCATTCAATATCCCAGGTTGTCCAGAGAGGTGATGGAAGCCCCATCCCTGGAAGTTCTTAAGGCCAGGTGGGATGGGGCTTTGAGCAACCTGGTCTAGAGGGAGGTGTCCCTGCCCATGGCGGGGGGGGTTGGAACTGGATGATCTCAAAGGTTCCTTCCAACCCTGAAAATTCTTGATTCGATGATCCCCAGCACAGAGTGATATCCTACCACATTTGCTCTGAACCCACCTCCTCCTACTGTTATGTGCTATCCACACATTTTGTTGGAAAAATGATGAATACTTAATCTAAGGTGTTGCCACTGAAGATTTTTTAAATCTCTAGATCTCTTTCATGTCATCTTCCAAACTCATATTTTTTGCAAACAGAAGAGTCCCAGTCTACTTGAGTGTTTCTTGTAGGGGGCAATTCATGCTATAGATTGTCCTTGACCTCTTTGAACCCTTTCCACTTCTACTGTATGCTGTAATGAGAGGAACAGGCTAAAGCATCATATAACATTTAAAGTTTGGAACAAACATAAGAATAAACATAAGAATTTAGAATTATATAGAATGACCTTTTTCTGAGTTTTACTCAGGTTCCTAATATTTCATAGTTTTCATAATGCTTCTTGAATTTACTACTTTCCTTTTTTACTATGACCAAGCATTGAGGTGATGCTTTAATGGAATTGTCTAGCATAACTCCTCTCTTCTGCTCCTTATAGTTACTGGTCTACTCAGAACCTCTTGTTTTATATATGAAGCTAGGATTAGTTTTCCATACATGGATCGTTTTACATGAATCTAAATTGAATGTCACCAGCCATTTTATTACCTGATCACTCAGACTGATAAGGTGGTTTCGCTGTTCTTTAAAGCACTCATGCTTACTACCTTGAATAAGGATGTACCAGCAGTAGATTTCCTCACCTCACTGATCTGAGGTACTGCCATCCCTTTCTTCTCCTCCCTTGCCATGTTCCTTATGCATGTGTTAAACAGGACAGTTCTCAGTACAGCCCCCTGTGAAGGTGAATTCCCTCCACAAGTGAATTCCTTCCACTGTGAGAACTGAGTCTGGACTCCTATCTTCTGAGTCCTGTGTAGCCAAAAAATCAGCTATTTTTCCATACCACAACCTTTGGTTTTATGTCTTGGCAGCTTAGTTTTCTGAAAAGCCTTTAGTAAAGAATTCTGTTTGAAGCCTTTTTTAAAGAGTGAGTGGGCTGCGTGAGCTGGCTCACCCTTGTGTACAAGGTTGTAATCCCTGCAGAGAACTTCAGCAGGTTTGTAAGATGGGATCTGCCTTTACAGAAGGCTCTTCACAGATGGGTTATATTTAGTGAGATGTCCACTTCGTCTGTCCTTTATTATACTTTCTATTATCAAGTCTCAGGCTTGCCCAGATGTAATCCCCAGAACTTCTTTGTTTCTCAAGTCTGGCATTGCATTTGTCAGCTCCAGTGTTTAGTTCCAAAGAAGTTGCAGTCAGTTGTCTGCTTCCTCCTGTATTTTGTTAGAACCCTTGGGCGAATGCTGTGGAGCTGAGGTCCATTTGTGTGTGTGTGTTCATACAAAGCCTCTTCCATAGTTACTTTCATTTTAAACTCAACCTCTGCTTAGTGAAATAATGACTCAGTTTTTCAGTCAGCTGATCACACTTCACCCTGTACCAGCATTTGCTTGAGTAATTTGTGTACTCTGGCACTGTGCTTCCAACATTAAATCCTTCAGTAGCCTCCACTCCTGCCTGTTAGGATTCAGCTGTTTTAGAAGCCCCTTCTGTCTTTTTTAGCAGTCATCCCCATTTTACATACTGCTGCCTTCTGAAGATTAGTACAGCTGTGGTGATTTTTCTTGGCCTCTGCTGTTCCATGCAGTGATACTGATTTTAAGCACATTATTATAGTTGCTGTGGCACCTTCACTGTGAGGCTTTGGGCTGGCTCTACACGTTCCCCAGTGTGAGCATGTCATGAGTTGTATCTCCTGCAACCTCTGATCTAAAGAAGCAGTGGGATCTAAAAAATGTCAAATTTATGCTTGTTGCATCTATGTAACATCTAATACAACTGAAAGCTCTGTCTTTGCTCCAACTCTGATGTCTGTGGGTGATGCTTCTGTTGCAGTTGGTGTCACTACCATGACCGGGCAGATAGCAATATGCAGCAAAACTTATCATTTCTTCATCAAATTTCCATCCATGCAGCTTTTTTAATTTTATTATTTTTTTTTTAAATACATAGTTCTCTTTTATAGAGACCAGTTGGCCATTATCTGTATATTTTGTGTCCCCAGGCTTCCTTTTCATTATGCCTGGCATATTAATGTTTTTATTTAAGACAAGAAACTGATCAATAATGGTCATTTGAATTTTCAATTCCCGTTCTCATGCTGAACGTGAAAATAACATATTCTGCATTATTAATGCGTTCCATAAATATTGAGATATAGGTGTTAATAGTTTGATATGGTTAAGCATTTAAAATATAGTTTAAATTGTAATGGTGTATAAAATTAAAGTTAGAAAAGAAAAAATGACATGGAAAAAAGCAAAATGAAATGTCTTAATTGCTATGCACTGAAAGCGTGAGCTTTATGGTACGTGCTGTTAATGTAGAAGCAGTGGTGATGTAGAAATATACAAATATGTATTTTTTCTATCTCTTCTGTTTTAAGTCCAGAATAAGAAAATGAAAAAACCAGCTGAACAGATCAGATTGGAATTATATAGTTGATAGAATGTGTTAAAGGTATATCCCTCTCATTTTAAGGGGAAAAGAATTTATTTTGTTCAAAACCAGGAAATGGCATATTCTCTTAATTAGGAAAAAAACACCAACCAAGTCATGTAATTGCCTTTCCTCCTTCTGTTCTCTAGTCACGATAGCAGAAGGTCAGGATTCCATAGCTGAGATTTGACCTCTAAAATTAAATTCAGTCTTCATGGCACAAGCAGTGTCTTTATTCAGCATCTAGCACTAGGTAGAGTCTCAATGTGATACTGCAGTAAAATAATAAGCATATAATAGTAAAAATATTCAGAAAAAGTAAACCTTTGCAATTGTTTTATAATTTCTTTGCCCTTTGTTTTTTAGGTTCTACTATGGAAACCTACAGTAATAATTTGGCCTTTTTTAACATTGATTTCATCTAGATTTAACACCTGCATGATTTAGAATTGTCCTAGTGGGATTTGTAGAGTGTTCTTTACCTATACAGATCTCATAAACAGAATTTTGAAGCATTTATACCATGCATGACCTAGGGATGCCTGGTGAAAGTTCTTTTAATCTGTACCTCCAAAGATTTTTTAGCTAATCAGGGTAATTTCTGAGTACTTAAGACATCCTCATTTCAGTGAACGAAGCTTCAAGAAGCTTGCAGTTTAAATAACATGAATAACATAAGTACTCCTCCCTCCATTCCCCAAATTCATCAACCTTCAGAGATAATAAATGAAGTCCTTTCCTTTTCTTTATCTTTCTGTATTGTAAGAAGGAATTAAAAATAGAATTATGAGCTTATAATAGAATTATAAGCTGCTAAAATATGTAATGAACTCTTTCAAGACTTTCTAATTCTTATTTTATATATATGTTCCATTAGTGCATGAGGTAATCTTCAGTAGCACATAGGAACAAGCAGTTACCTCATTCTTAATTTGTATTGCATCTTGAAAGAGGTTTTTTTAATACTGAAAAAGTGAAATTATTTATTTAATAGAAGTGTGGCAAATACAGTGTGTGCCCAGTGAACAATGATAATTTAAAATATTTTAAATTATTAAATATAAATATAATTATTAAATATAAAAATCCTGATTATAGTAGTTAACAACTTAAGCTTGAATTTTGCAGTATGTTTATAAGGCTTTAACAATCTCTTAGTTTTTCTGTGAAATTTGCCTATTCTTTGCTCTTTTCCACTTGAAAATTTAAGTGAAAAATGTAGTAGCATTACCATTTAAAATTAAGAATTGAATTTCTACATGTGTACAGTATTTGTAACTGTTGAAATTTGCCTCCTGGGTAGTGGAAGGCAAATTATTTTTTTAATAATTTAGTAGATGAAAATTTTATTTTTTTTTCTGTTGTTGATGTACTGATTTCTCTGCTCTGAATTATTTTAATTAATCCCTGAAAACTACTTTGAATACTTTTACCACCATTGCTGAGTACTTTGAATTGGCCCCATTACAACCACAAGAACTAACAGGGCCTTCTCTAGGAGAGAGAATCCTAGAAGTGGATTAGCAGCACATGACAAATCATCTGCTTCCTTTCTGCCCGTTCTCATGAGGGTCTTTTTACAGACTCATCCAGACTCCACAGTTGATGGTTCTGATGCAGTAATGGTGGGAGAGCTGCTGAGTGATAGGATGGTTCATTACAGTGTCAGGAGGAAAACCAAGGACCTTGATGCCAGGACAGCAGTGCCAGACAACATTAATGTTTTCAAAACAAGTGTGTTCTAACTTCACAGGGTGCTGCTTGACAAGAAGTCACCCATTTCAGCTGCAGAGGTGAATAAAATGTGTATTGGTGTGGAGTATGGTGATTACATGCAGGTCTTTGCAGTGTTGTTTTAAAAATATTCCCCTTTAAAGTGGTAACTCAGAGAACATCTGATCAGACTCTGATTGCTGCGCGCAACTGGAAACTGATTCCAAGACTGGACCTTGAATGTAGGAAGCAGTCTCAGAAACAGAGCTTGGATTAAAAGTTCAGAAATCCTCACCATAAAAAGACCCAGTTTATTCATCCAGTTGCCTTTCTTTTCACACAGGTTTTCTTTTCAAGCTAGGGTTGGAGTTTCCATTTCAGAGGTAATAGTAGTAGGTAAATATGTTCTTTGTAAGTAGCCAACCTTGCTGCCCTTGGTTGTTGCCAAGAGACTCGGCATAACTAAGTTTCTGAATGATGTCCTTACTTGTCCTTATTCTGTGATTAAAACCATAAATCCCTTGTTTTCACTTGCTCTCTCACCCATGCAGAGCTGCTCTGATGCAGGCATTTGTAGATAAAGTTGTTGGAGTGATAGTTTTATGATATTTGGTTAAGGGTCTGTTTCTGCACAGGTGACTGAAAAGAAGTCCGTGGTAGTTACTGCCAGCCACTCCTAGTGTAGCCTGGATTTCAGCTGAGAGTTGGAAGACTTAGGAACATTTTATCCATTCCACAAGCCATCCAGCAACCTAGCAGGGAAATGAGTTTTGTTTGATTTAACAGCAAAACTGTTCAATTTCTGTAGTATTTAGCTTGTGCTTATGTGTACTTGAGATTTATATTTTTAATTAAAAAAAAAAACCATCATAATTTGATATAAACTATCTTCTTTATGTAAGAAAGAAATAAAGAACTGAAGATTTGCTGTCATTTTGGTATTACCTGGAGTTAGTACAAGTCCTAGAATGACTGACATTTATGCTCTCTGCACAGTTGACTGAGACTCTTGAAAAATGGGTTCTGCTAGAGTTTGTAATGATAGTTTAAGATACTGCTTTTTGCTGTCTGCCTCACCTATCTGATTCCCCTTTGCAAAGGTGGGAAAATACTTGATTTTCACATGTTAGTTTAGTACATCAGCAGACACCACTGATGTCTTAAGCTAAACTGGCCAGAGCTTGTGTGGTTAAAGCTGTGAGAGAGGCAGAAAACCAATGTACTATTTTCTGGGATTGTTGATGAGGTATTTTGAACTCTTCCTCCAAACCTCCATCTTTTTTCCTGTGTATGCACAGTATTTTTATTTGGGACAAATAAGATTTATTCCCAGGTATAATGAAAGATACTTGTTCTCAAGTATTCAGGTGACCCATGGTTTTTGTAAAACATTGTAAACCAACTTACTCTGGGAGCTTGCCAAGCTTCCTGGATGTTTTAAGGACAGGTTAACTGATCATTTGCTAGCAATAACTTGTGTATAATTGATCCTTCTTTAGAATAAAGGATTGGACTGTAGATGACCTCAAACTTTCCCTGCTTTAATACTCAGCATTAGGATTCTTAGAGTTTTCTAAAACTCCCACAGGAGCACTCCTGAGATCTGCTCATTGTAGACTGCTGCAGCCTTCAGACTTCTGAGTGCCTGGATGGGTTCAACAGAGAGACTGATCTTCCCTAGTGACCTCTGCAGAGTGGCAGACTGAAGACATGAGTACCTTGGAAAAAGGTGGTTTTGCTGCCTCCCTCCCCCTTGGAAAGCCTGGAAGGATTAGGAAGCAAATGGAGACAGATGCTGAGCATGACTGCTTAAAGAGCCCAACCATTGATCTGCGGCCTCCCCAAAGTGACCCAAAGCAGCAGGTAATTCTGCCAGGTGTCCCTGGAAGTGTCTACTTTGGAAAGCCCTGGCAGAACTCCTCGTGCTTTCTGCAGTGGAATGTCTTAATTTTGCAGGAGATGTCAGGCTTTCCTGAAGTGGAGAAGAAGTCTCTGGGTAAGAGCACTTTCTTGCCAAAGAACTCACTCAGGCTTCTCACTCAGGCAGTCTCAGCAGACTTCGTGCTCTTTGCAGTTGCCTCATGCTCAATATCATGTTTTCAGTACTATTTCAGCAATCCTGATCAGAAGCTGAGAGGGGGGGTTTAAATTTTACACAGTTATGTGTAGAAGAAACAGGTGGCATTTAAGCAGGTTAAAAGAGACAGGTAGGAAAGTGGGGCCTTGTGAAGACATAAAATATATCAGCCTCTTACAAACTTATCAGAACTGTGGAAAGTATTTTATCCACATTCTGTGCATTCAATCCTGGCTGTTAGAAATTGCTAAATAAATATGACTGTGATTGAAAGCTTAGAGTTCAGCAAAGTACCTCTAAAGTGAAATTACCTACTTTTGTGGTGAGAAAAGCATTTTCTAAAGCTTTTTTTTTTTCAGTTTAAATTGTCTACAAAGAACAAGAACATCCTCTTCTTATCCTGGATCTCAAAGTTAACAGTTTTGCTGTAAATGTTTAGTGATAATTTGGTTCTTTCCTCTAATTATGTGACAAGAGGCTTCTCTTCAGTAAGTAGCAATATTTTTGAGTTACTGCAATAGTAGGGAATAAGTCCTTAATGGGCAATAACTATGGGTTGTTGAACTTTTAGCCTTTGTTATGACTGCAACTGCCCAACAATCACTTTTCAGCCTTTTTATTTATGGATAAGGTTGTCTAAATATTTACATAATGATAATTTAATGATGTTACTATAAAGCCATGTACATGGTTGCTTTTCCTCTTAGATTAGTAAAATATTCTCTCTGTAGTGGTGCCTGATATAAGCTGAGTATTGGAAGAGGGTAGTTTGGATTTATGATGTAGCTTAGAAGCAAAACAAAAGGGTTTTCTTCTTCCTGTTGTTTTCCTTTTCACTAGTTCCTTTCTGGTTCTCTGAAGTAAGGTCTGTTCAGTGTATGATTGGGATATACATTTTGAAAGATCTCCTTTCTTGTTGCTTTAATAGCCCAATTACTATGTCCCTCCTGCCCCCTGACTCATGTACATTTGAATGGAACACCTCAACATTGGTAGAAGAATAACTCCAAGCATATAGGAGTTGCCATGTGTAAATTATATAATTAAATATATAGTTCAACATATAATCATCTAAGCTAGTACCAATCTTCAGTGATAGCCAGGGACTTACACAGGAAAAGAAAATACAGACATGGCATAACCACAAGAGTTATTTATGTTTCAATATGACTTTTTTTCCTGGAAAATTAACATGTACATGAGTTCCATAATTTGAGGTGTTCTATTGTTTGTTCACTCTTTGCATCTGTGTAATTCAAAATGGAAGTTCTGTTGTTGGTGCAAAAAATTTAGAAGCATTTCTACAATCTGTGCGTTTCAGTGAGTCAGTAAGTTTTGTCACCAGTTTAGTATTCTCTCCTGCTTACTGTTGTTAACTATCTCCAGACTCCTTGTAGGAACTTATCTACTCTGTTAAGTGCATAGTCATGTCTATTTTTTTTTTGGTGTGTGTAGTATTGATGTGGACGTAATCCAAATGGTATTTGGTGGCTGTTTTAGCTTTCAGTTGCTGTCAGCACCATTATTTTCTTTCAGCTTGAACTAAAGGTAGTGGGTTTTTAGCAAGCTTTTTACTTTCCTTCTTGGTCATTTTGTGCCCTTTTGAGAACGTTTTTGATCTAAGATCTTGTGGAAAAGCTAAATGGTTGGTTTTTTCATTGTATTTTTTCATTGTTGTAGATCAGGTAATACAAGGAATTTATTTACAGGTTGTACTTCTTATGTAAATAGGAAAAAATAGGAATTTAGCTTTAGCTCCTTTTTAGATTCCTTTAAATCAGTTGCTACGAATTTTAGTATGTTTTCCTTACAGTATGGAGGAAATCTTATGGCATAAGACAACAGCATGGTGAGAGTGGCACCACACAGCAGGTGAGCTCAAATGGCATCTGATCTGCTGTTCTCATATGAGTGGGAACTCCTGTGAGCAAAGACTAAGCCTACTTAGCATTTTTTGACTTCACATATAACTCAAAATTACTTGTTTTTCAGTCATACTTGAACTGGGAGGTCAGGGGATTCCTTCCTAATTACTGGGTTTTTTTGTCTGCTTGGTCTTTCACCTTCTATTTGTGTCACCAGAAGTGTGACGAACACTGAGCATAAAAATTGCTGCATAGTAAGTTTTCCTCTAACACAAGGTTCACTTTTTGGAGACATAACTCTGGGATTACTGTCTACAATAAACATCACTTGACTTTTCTGATGTGGCTGTTCATCTTTTTTATTGCTGATGTATGGAAGGTATTTAGTTGAGTGCTGTTTTAACTTTCTTTTTAAGAATTCAGTGGCTACCTTGGCATACTTTCTGAAGTCTTTCCCCATGGTTCTGGGGATTAATTTATCTGAATGATTTCTTCAGTCTCCTGAATTTCAAAGGTATATTGAGACTTTGTAATCCTCAGCTGGGGAAATAGCAATTCCATGACAGCAGAAAACTTTTGTTCTTGGTGTTCCTTGCACCTCAGACATGACCTCATCTCTTTGCTTAGGTGATGCTTCCTCTTAGCTCTAACTTCTTCCTTCTGACACCTCTTTGAGGTCAAGTCTCAAGCAGTTTCAACTTGAAAGTAAGTATTCAATATCCTTCAGTTCAGTAACCCTCATATCTACTCTTGATTCCCTAGCAGCCCTTACTTAGCCTTGCCATCTCCATCTCTTTTCTGTTACCTTTTTCTGTTTTTATTTTTCTTTAACAGCAGACTGGAATAACAAGAAGCTATGCTTCTAACCAGAGAGAGATGCAATTAATCCTTCTTAACTTTAGAAAAAAAATTACTGCAACTGTTCTCTAATGCCAAAGGGAAAGATCTAGCATCAGAGAAATCTATATGCCTTTATTTGCTAGTTCAACATAATGCACAAGATATATTAATACTTCATCTTCAGCAGAGATCTTGGCCCATGTCTCTTCATTTTCAGGACACTTACTTCTATGCCCTCTTGTCTAGGAAATCACACTTGCAGTGATCTGGCCATTTTTGTTGTGTGCCATTGGAGCTACTATATTCTTCTGCTATCCCTTCAGTGGTGTAAGAAAGAATAGCTGTTTTCTTTTTGTTAGTTAAAAACTCCTTGCAAATCACTTTGGGGTAATAGTAAATCTAAGAAGCCTCTACTAATCCCTATGTAAGTCCCATTAGAACAGCAGTACTGTTCTAGACTTGGTTTCCACTTATGCTTATCTTCTCCATGCTGTGATCTCTACGGTAGATTTTTCCTAGTGCTTCCCTACATTCTCTTCCTGTAACTTGATGATCTCCTTAGGTATTCTGAGCCACACAGCAGCCTGCCTCTGCTGAATGCTTTGTTTAATTCCACATCACTCCCTCTCAGGCACATCTTCAGATTATGTGGATGAGTTACATTTCATCAATGTACTAGTTAGTTACAGTATCTTGGACCAGTTTTCTAATCTGTAAATTAATGAAATAACTTGAGTCAGTATCTGAAGAACATCTCTTGATTTAAACCAAAGCCCACGTAATAATCAAGATATTCTGAACTTCCTTGACGACTCAACTGTGTCTTCCACCTTCATGGGAAGAAAGAGCTAAGTGATAGAGGAAAATCAGGACATTAAACTGGAAGGGCACATATCTAATTTTCTCATGAATAGTTCTGGAGGTAGTTTTATCTAATGACAATATGTACTTTTTTAAGTGCATAATTTTTTTCTGGGATTAAAATATGGAAACTGAGTTCTTCCACTTGTGGCTCATATCCAAATTTCTTGGTAAGATTTGGCTTCCTTATTTGCTTGCTCATTTTCAAGTGCTTTCACAAAAAATGTTCTAGTGGCTTACTGCCTTTGATTACTGCAATGAGGGAGGCATGAATTAATTCCTCCTAATCTGTCTTCCATCTTTTAATCTTTTGCTCTTCTCGAGTGAGTTTCCCAAACAGCAGACTCTTGTTCAGGAGGCAAGAACCATCCATCTTTTAGTACCTATATTTCAAAGAGGGTAGATGGACTTAATCTGAAGTACATGGAGGCCTCTTAGGTTTCCTGTTGGCTCCATATATGCTTAGTAGAAAAAAAAATTATATAAGTGGACCTGCTTGCTCTTTATAGGCACCTGTGATATATCTGTGCTTTCTGTGGAAATGCAGATGTTTAGCTTGGTCTGATGCTTTCCCACTGCTGTCCTCAGAAACTGCTAGGTTACTATGTTGCTGTCTTCCCAGACAGGTCCATTTCCTCCCTTTTTCTGTGTATTTCATTCTAATGACAGCACCAGTAGTTGATAAGTAGGATTTTTTTTTCCCTTTTTCACATGTGTGATCCCTCAACTGCCTCAAAAGAGGTCTGTGTTCATTCAGTGTTTCCTTTATCACAAAAGATATTGTGATTGTCACATGAAATGGTCCTGAGGACCATGGATGTTTTCCCTGGTAAATATGTACATGCAGGTTAGTATTGATGCCATAAACCTTGTAGGTGTACCTTTACTGTTTCTTTGTTAAGAAGTCTGATGTAAGAGTTATGTATAAGTGAAGAAGTCTTCTGACCCTGTGTTGGTAAGTTCCCTGGGAAAGCTTCAAAATATGAATAGTTTCCTTGAAACTGTTGTGGCACCTTCAGTTTAGTGACCATAACTTCCATTTCCTTGGATTTTGCATTTCCAATGCTAGACCGGAAATTACAAGAATGTGTGTGAATTTCAAAATGTGCTTGTTTCATGGTTTTGCCTCCAGTTATTTAATCAGCAACTTTAAACAATTGTTGTTGGAAGCACAGCACAAAGTTAAGTCATTTTAAAAATCAAGTCTCCAAACCCGGAGTCAAGAAAACGAAATGAATGCTGTCTTTCTTTGTCTTTGATTCTTATTTCATCCCAATAATTTCTGAACTGTTGTCTGATTTGAGCTAAATTTCATATGGGAACAGATATTTGGAAGACTGTTAAACTCCTGCACATATTATGAAAATGTATGTCTTTGCAAATTTTCTGGGTAATGGAAAGGTGACAGTGTTAGTTTACATGTAAATAGATACAGGAAACCAGAGAGGAAAGGCATCTTATAGGTATCCCAGTTATGGGAACAGCTTTAATTAAAGCTCACAATCAACCATGACACAAAAACATTGAGAAGAGTAGCTTTAATTAGTTCCAGTGTTCACAAAAAATTAGTTTTCTCTGCAAAATTTACTCCTTTCCCAGCAAGAATATTTCTCAAATTCAGACAGTGATAGTAAATTCTGGCTAGAATTAATTTTAGTATTTAAATTTAGGCAGAAATACATATATAAATGTATTTGTTCTTTAAATGCTGCTTATGAAATTACAAGGAAAACTAATTTTGTCTGGAAAACAAGTTTTTCCTTATGGTATATTTTAAGGTGTCATGGGCAGGGTTGTCTTCCTCTAAGACCAGGTTGCTCAAAGCCCCATCCAGCCTGGCCTTGAACACTTCCAGGGAGGGGGCAACCACAACTTCTCTGGGCAACCTGTGCCAGTGTCTCACCACCCTCACAGGAGAAAATTTCTTCCTAATATCTAATGTAAATCTACCTTCTTCCAGTGTGAAGCTGTTACCCCTTCTCCTATCACTCCAACCCTTATAAAAAGCCTCTCCCAAGCTTTTCAAAGCCCCATCCAACCTGGCCCTGAACACTTCCAGGTAGGGGGTATCCACAACTTCTCTAGGCCACATGCTCCAGGGTTTCATCGTTCTTGTGGTAAATAATTTCTTCCATATATCCAATGCAAAAATGTCTTTCAGTTTAAAACCATTACCTCTTTTCCTGCTGCAGCAGGCATGCTGAAGTTTGTTCCCATCTTGCAGCATTGAAAGGCTGCAATAAGGACTCCCTGGAATTTTCTTCAGGCTGAGCAATCTGAACTCTCTCAGTCTCTCTTCACCGGACAGGTGCTTTGAACAACTTTGTGGCCCTTCACTGAACTCCAAGAGCTTTGTGTCCTTGTCTTGAGGACTCCAGAGCTGGACACAGTGCTCCAGGTCAGGTCTCACAAGAGTGGAATAGCGGGGGAGAATCACCTCACTTGACCTGCTGGCCACCTTTCCTCTTATGCTGCCCAGGATACAGATGGCTTTCTGGGCTGTGAGTGCACACTGCTGACTAAACACCATCCTGATGTTTATAGGCTTGTTTATGTCTGCTCACGTAACACAGATGCATCAAGAATGCTGTTTTTGCATCTGGGTAACACATGGCTAGAATAATGCTGATAAATTAGAAGGTGCTTAGGTAAGAGTAATAAACATTACTGAAATCAGTGGCACTTGAAAATTTTTTTTTCTCCTAAAGAAAACCAAAAATTTCTAGTGTGGTAGAATTGCTAGCAAAGAAAGGGTACAACATCTGTACATACCTGAAGGTTGCAAACAACAAGATGTAAGAACTAGTCTGTGTAATGTGAAAGTATAGGAAACTGGAACCGAGATGGAAAGAGGAACTGGCAGATTTTCCTGTGCGTGAGATGTAGTTGGTTGCAGAATACTTCACTCACTAATTTACTAGAAACAGCCTACCTGAATTGATGAAAATTGAATAGGAAATTACTGGAAAATTTTATATCCCACACAGCACTGCACCAGGTAGGAATCAAGCACATCTGAGTCCTCCAGTCGATACTTACAAATCTTGTACTCACTCAGTAGGGAATTTTGACATTATACTGAGTGAAGGATGAAATGATAATTTTCTAGCCTTCAAAAATATAAACCATCAGTGTTTCTGGACTGATGAATATTTAATAACATTTCTGTTCAAAAGTAAACAACTTTTCTGTGAATGTTAATACCCTTTTCTTGCAGCGTGTCTGTTCAAACATTTAAAGTAGCATAAATGGCAGTAGACAGGTCAAAATATTGTTTTTGCACATTCCTATTTTTTTGCAACAAATCCTCTTCTGAGGAATGTATTGCTCACAAGGGAGAGAAATCCATCTCCAAAGAAGCTCAGCTAGTAATAAGATGATTATTACACATGTCTACATCCCACTTGGTAGTTGGTATATCTCAATTCTGCCTTTAAAACCATGAGCAATAAAATCAAAACCAGTAATATGCTGTTCATGCATTTGGTATCAAGGCACAAAATGCATTTAGGCATTTTTTTATCATTGTGTAAAGTGCAGAGAAAATTTATTTTTTAAGTATGTGGCTTATCTCTGCCTCTTGCAGTGCTAACATCACTTCTTGAAATCTCTGGTGATGTTTTAAGGCACTAAATGGTCAGTGTTGACACCTGTTACTGAGTTTAGTGAGTACTAGTTAGTGTAGAGTGCATCACTGGTGGATTACAACACAGAAATTGGGTAAGTAGCTCCTGCACTGTGTGAATTGTCTTGGTCACAGCCCTCTGTACATGGGTCTCATTACTTCTGTAGATTCCCAACATTATTGATTATTTCATTAGCATCCGATTTCGGATTCAGCAGTAAGGTCAACACAGTGAAAGGCCCAGACTGTCGTATTCCCCTTCCTTCCTTCCTTTCCTCACCCATGCACAGCCAGTCATTTCCTTCCTTTTCAGCATGTCATAATTTAATATTTACCAGCTGTAGCTTGGTATCAAAGGAATAATTACTGCTTAACCGCTCTGCCTTCAGGGGGGCGTTCTCCACTTGTGTCTGGGGAGAAAAGAGCAGGCTTTGCTCACCGGGGGTGTGGGCTGCTGCGTGTCCTTTGTAAGGACAGCTCTGTTGTTGAGGCAGGGCACTGTGTGTTGAATTCTAATTCCCCTGTGCAAGGGCCAGCTTGTTTCTGAGCCTCCCGGCGTGGGAGGTGTTGGCTGCCATCAGCAGTGCCGCAGCCCGGGGGCTCCCTCTGCGTGGGGACCCGTGGAGCTGGCGATGCCACGCTGATGGGGCGGCCAGGCTGGAGCACCTCGTCATCCCAGGAGCCAGCAGGTTACTTTTCTTGGCAGCTGGGAAGTTCAGGTACTTTTCCTTTAAATATTTATCATTTACTGCTGCCGACTACTGTCCGTTCAAGAGTAGGTGGTTGCATCCCTGGAACAGAAGCACATCGGGATTGATTTTGTGTGCCCGTGGTAAAACTGATAAAATAATGAAATTGGCACGTGTTTTAATAGGCCCTATCCTGAACTGGTAAAGGATGAAGTAATGAAGTTAACTGTTCATATGCAGAACTTTCAAGAAATATTGTAGAAAATTTTCAAAGGTAGTATGTTATGATAGGTATGCGAAAACCCCAGAAGCAGTACCCTTAGTTCTGGTACCAAGGTTTTGATTTTAAGTTAACACTGGATTAGTTATCTGTCTCTGTCAAGACTGTAATAAAGAGCTTTTGTTGTAATCCCTCACAAGGCTTTTGTATTATGCACCATATGTAGAAACTGTTAACAGGAAGACAAGATAATGCGGAGTGAAAAAAAATGCCATCAGATAAAACATAGCTCTCAAAAAAGCAATTTCAAATCACATAGTATGTTATGCATTAATAAATTTTTAGCCTTTGGGGAATGGAGGGAAACTTGTAATCAAAAATTAATTTGAACATTCTTGGCTGTACCTAAATTAGAACCCAGGATATTTCCAAAATTGTTTTTAATCAAGTGACCTGACAGGAGCTCACTAGGAGAAAAGTAATGAGTACAGAGTAATCTGAATAAGATTTAGTAATGCTAAGAAATTTTGCAGCTCTTTTTGTCAAATATTCAATGTAATAATTAGAAGGATTTCTATTGAGAGGTAGCAGTATGTGTGTGCATGTATAAAATGCAAATGCATTGTGCAAATGTTTTATATTGTTTTAATTCTTCGGGAAGCTTGATAGAAATATAAGCACAAGGAGTTACTGTATTTATTTCTTGGTTAACATCCTAACAATAAAGTGCAATGTGGTCCATGGGGCAAATATTTCTCCATTAATATATAGGCAAACACGATTAATTTATTTTTTTTTTTAATTAGTAAGGTGTGCCAGTTTGGAGACAAAGATTCTCATCTTTTCTGTGAAATACCCACAAGATGGCTTTTTTTATGTCTTCACAGTAGTGTAATACTGCAGTTTCAGTATTGAAAAAATGAGTGATTAGGATTTTGTGCCTTTAAGATTTGTAATTACATTTGAAGAATGCACTTATGCTGTATTCACTATCTCAGTGTTTACTGTTTTGTAAGCTTAAAATATTACAGGTCATTAAGATGTAGCATCATCACATACGAAATAAAGGTTTTAGTTAAAAGATACTGAGAAGTAGAATTGTAAGGAAAAAGAAAACCAAGCACCAATTAATTGTAATCTAACATCTGGAAATCTTCAAGTTTGGGCTTTGTTTTGGTTTTTTATATACTTTGGGACTTCAATCAGAAATTTTACTTTTCATGTGTTCTGTGGTTTTTTTCTTTTTTTTTTTTTGGAAGTTGTTATAGCAAAACATTTTCATACCCTTTTTCATTTTCATATTTTGCTTAAAATACTTAATGTGAAGGAAGTTTGTATATCTAAGTGTTTCTTGATGTAGAAATAGTAAACAATGTCACATCAACTTCTTTCACTGGATTTTGTCTATGAGTCAGAAGTTTAACTGGCTTGATTCCTTGTTGCCCCCTATATACATCAGCCATACTGTTGAACCTGATTTTTCTTTTTTTCCCCCCAAGAACAATATTATTTAAATAGTTTCTTTATTAAGACAAAAAGAAATTATAAGCAAGACACATCAAGGAACTGCATTATATGTTAGTTGAATTTTATTCTTTTTTAACTTTGCTTTTGCTGCACATTTGTTAGATTTGACATAAACACCTTACATGTAGTGGCATTTATCATACTTAGATAGAAGCTGTTGGTAGTGGGGAAAACTGAAAGAACCAATATGGTTAAAATAATTTATACTTAACAGTATTAACAAGATAACAGGCAAATTAGTAGGTATTTCTTTATATTCCAGAAAGTCAGAGGTGAAAAAAAAAATTAAAAACTTCAGTTACATAAAACCAAGCTGAACTTAGCCTTGTAGACAGAAACTATCTTAAAAAGCCAGTTTGTAAGCTGCTATGCTTAGAAATTTTTGTGTTTGAATTTCACTTCATTAATAGGAATTCTCCTTAAGAAAAGGGATAAGATTTGCAAAATCTGCATGCTGTTTATTTAACCCTGTTGTATTTTGCAGCTGTGCTGGGAAAAAAAGAAACCATCATTGAGCTGAATTTTCTCTCCTTGTGTTTAGGATACCTTAGATTTTCACTTTGTACACATGATGAGAGTGAAATCTTTCATTAGGGCTTGAGGGGAGGAGACAACTTTATAGATGGTGGTGACAGCCTCTGTCATCCGAGTACTGGGACAAGAGGGGCCGGTGACAGCACAAACAAAATGCAGGTGAGAGGAATTTCAGACCAGTGTGTAAGGACCCTCAGGAACCCCAAAGCTGTACAACATGTAGCTGGACTCAAGCTCTAAAGTTCTTCCCTAGGGGTTCATCATTTGCAGTGTTACCTGTGCTGAAAATTCTGCTGTTGCTGCCATCACTGGAGTTATTTCAGGGACAATAACGCTTGTTTTGAAACAACTAATTTATCATAGGTAAAGCTCTTAAAAGTCATCATGGAAATAATTAATCACTCCATTTCTGCTCACCCATAACTTTCCAAAATGGCTTTAATTTTTATTATACTGTTTCATTGTTGGCACAAAAAATACAGAGCTGAAAATAGGAACTTGCTTTGTTTCAGTGTAAAATATTCCTGTCATTTTTCATTTGTTTAGATGAATAAAGATGGAACTTAAAACATTTTGGCAAGGAAGTAAATGTATCTGCAGTTTTTAACTACTATAAACAAAGCCAGAATTTTCCAATATTTTATCCATGTGCTTTAGAGGTGAGCATACCTCTGTATGTGCACAGGTGTGCATGCATGTATGGGGGAGAGATTGTAGTCTTATGATACACACCTTGTAGGACTTTGATTAAATGGTAATAGCTGTAATGTATTTTTTTAGCACTGTATGTAATTATGTCTTAAGAGTTTTAGTAGAACTTAGGTCTTACCCATTTTTGTGATGGCATTGCTTGCTTTCTGCTTATTTGGCATGACAGATGGACTAGAGATGGCTATAGTTTGTTCTATAGGAAGAAAATAAGTGACACTGGCAATTATGACAATACAGTATTCAGGCAGTATTAAATGCAGAATAAAAATTACCAATGCATTTTAAATTTTTATGAGCAAGAAATCTGTTTATTATTATCTTGCAAATCAAATACTTTCCTGTACAACATTACTGAGATAGAGACTTGACATATTAATCCATCCCTGCATGATCTTAAATTGAGTTCAGCAACAGAATATTTAGAGACAGTTTGAGAGACTGGTATTGAAATTAGGAACGTGGGGTTTTTTATATTTGTGGCTACAAATAAAATAAGAATTATTTTATTAATTACTGCAGTTTAACAGGAAAATAAGTTATCAGCTTCCTTTACATATTCTGTAGTGTACATAGACCAAATGCGTGACAACTTTTTTGCATAGACAATCTAGTATAGGAAATATTAGGATGTAAACAATTAATTTTACAATTATTCTTAAACAGCAGTGATGTCAATATCACTTTTTTAGAAATATATCTTGCATGTATTTTCTGGGACACTGGTTTTTAGTTGCAATAAGGTCATCTTTTCCTAGTCATCTACAGTTAGATAAATTTCTGCATTGCAGAAGACTGAAATTTGAGGGAAGTGTTCCAAGGAGATCTTTGATTCTTTGTCATTGTTCATAACAGAAAAAATTGTAAAACTGGCATTTCAACAGAGTTCTGTTCAGTTGTCAATTTAAGATGTCAGTTGCCATCTTGTCAGTTCCAAGATGTATCTTCTAAGGGATGTTAATTCCCTTCAGAGTTTTAAAATCTTTATGTTGACTCAGCAGTAGGTGGTAGTGGCCTCCTCCTTCTTGAAGGTCTCCATAAAGCTGGTGCCTGTGTTTTCTCAAGCTTTTACCTGAACTTTGATCTTGTAGTGGGAGCTGTAGAGAAACAAGCTGCATGAAGTCTCTGCAATTTGCCTTTCCACGACAGAGATGTATATTATAAAATCTTCATCTTTGGATTCTCTGCAACTAGTATATCATGATGTCATGTAGTGTAATTACAAGAAAAATAGGAAAGAGAATGAGCTTTTTCTGTTAACCAATACATTTATTATTTTACCAGATTCATTAATACCTTTGAAGATTTTTATTAGCCATTTTCATTCTGTCCCAATGTCTACATTGTGTAGGTGCAGTTACTACACATTTATATAAGTAAATATAAAATTATTGTATATTCTATTTCTGTTTCAAAGGGCGAGGGAGGGAAGTCTTAGATTGATTGTTGCATTTCAAATTGTGGTCTGTCTTGCCAGCAGCTAAAACGTGATCAGTTAAATGAGGCATATGAAAGTCATTGCATGTTGTTAAAGGAAAATTACAAGAAGTATGGTAATAATAAAACATAAAGAGATGCTTTATGTGGTTGGAATTAAATTTAACCCTGTGAAAGCAAGGGCATTCAGTGCTGCATTATCAGTATATTATAGAAAAATTATAGATTAATGTCTTTAATTCTAAGAAAGTAATGTCAAGTTTAGTAAGGAGGAAATGTAACCTAATCAGAAGTAAACATGCATTTAAAAGGACATGTGATTGTGAGATGTCATTAGTTTTCTGAAATGAAAACTGAAGTATGCTTTAATTACCAGTTAAACTGTTGGGCAGGTTTGTTGGGTTTCCCCCCATTAATGTTCTGCTTTCATTCCTACTTGTCTTCCTGTATTTGGTTGAAAACCTGAATCATTACTGTGACAGCTGACATTTCAAATTTTTCACAACCTTCTAATGTAATGCAATGTAACATTTTTCCACACATCTTGCACTTGAGATGGATCCAGAGACGCTGTTTGAGGGGAAAATGATAGCTGTTTCCTACAGCAGTGATGCCCGGGGCCTTCTCCTGGCACCAGCATCAGGGTGAAACCCTCCTCCTGGTGGGAGCTGCAGTGTGGGCACTGGAGGTAGGTGCCCCCAGAGCAAATTTCTCAGCTGCTGCCAGCAGTGTTGAGGCTGAGATGTAAGAGTGTCACCCCTAAGGCCCCTAAGCAACTTGACTTTCAAAAAGAAGTGCAGTCAAATCTCTTTGAGGCTGTCCTAAAAAGATAATAATTAGCTTCCATTAGTGCCGTTGTTCTTGCTGTTCTTTAAATTACAGGAATTAATTGAAAGAGCAACAGGAGCATTTTTACCTAATTCCTAAGAAATCCTGTGTAAAAGCATGGCAAGAACATCAGATGCTCAGCATGTGCAGGCATTCGTATTCTGCACTCAGGCTTGCAGCGCATGTGGGGGCCGTGAGGCTGTGCCAGGCTGTGTGCGACTGAAGTAGCAGAGGGGTTTGTCAAGAAGATCAGAGCTGGCTTCTGGAGGGGATTCAGAGTGCTTCGTGGGATGCATAGGAAGTGAGAGAGAAGTTTTAAATAGTGGTTCTGCAAAAAAAAAAAATAGATCTGCATCTCTTTGTGAAAGAGGAGTTTCAGTTTACCATTGCTGTAAAGCACTTCCATTTAACTTCAGTGCAAGCCAGTGTCACTCCTTAGGAATTGCCTCAAAGATTTGTATGGGACAGTAAGGAAGAGGAGACACTTGGGGTTGAGGTTTACCTTCCTTTCCCCTGGGTTTTGAGCTGGGGAGCAGTGAGGCTGAAGGGAGGGACAGCTCTGAGGCTGGGGAGGCAGGAGGAGAACTGGAAGCCTCTGAGGAGGTGTCATATAACCTTTCTTTTCAGCCTGAGGATGCTCTCATGCACTGGCAAGCTTCTTCTCTCTTCTGCCTGGTTGGGGTTATGAACAGTTTTCAGGGCTTACTTGTGTGTATTTTTTTGCTTTTAACCTAAAGGATCTACTAGATTCTAACAATGCCTTTTTTGTTTTTACCTGATTAGTAGCTCTAAAGCTGCATGATAAATACAGTTATTTCAGAATTTTTCAGCTTTCTCAGTAAGAACTGCTCTAGAAATATATCTTTTATAGAAACGAAGAAATTGTTTTAGTACAGCAAAGTTCTGTTTGCTGTTGCTCACCTGTTGCACCCCGTGCTGGGACCAGTGAGTGTAGTTGGGGACGAATCATCAAGATCTTCCAGAGGCTGCAGCAAACTTCAAAGAATATGTGGTCCATGGTGGACAAATTGCTATCAGGTACTTTTGCTGTGTACAGCATCCTAAGGCAATGAGTTCTAAATTTAATAATAACTGTGTGAAATACTGATTCCTTGGTTTCAAGCATGTTTGAGTGATACTTTCCTGTGTTGCTTCCTTGTTCCTATTTCCATAAGAAATGGAGAAATACTCTGTCTTCAGGCTTTGCATGGTTTTCAAGCACTGCATAATTTGGAAAGTGTCAATATCTTCTGTCATTTGTTTCCCTTCCAAGTTTATTCTTGCTTTTAAACTATGCCTTTTACCATACGTACTCTTCCCTATACTATCTTTTCTTCTTGCCCTATATCCTCTGTTGGACTTCCACAGCTGGTTTTTTTCAGATATTAGAAAATGGTATTTGTGGGGTTTAGGGGAGAAAATAAGGTCAAAGAGTAGATTTCCTACAAATTTTTTAGACTGGTCAAAGCAAGAAAATTTTAATTGGCTCAAATGGACCTCTATTCAGGATCCGAGGTGTACATTTTGAGGTCTGGGGAATTCCGGTTTAATGTCTGATTGTGCACCATCAGTTTTTGTGTAATGTAGAAAATATTTGGGCCAGCACTGCATCTTATCAGCTATTTTGTTGAATGCCCTATCCTAGAGACAAATCTGACAGGTAAATGACAAAACATACTCAAATGCTGTTACTTAAAATTTAGCTAGCAGATGGCTGGAATTACTTTTTAAAATTATTATTATTGCTGTTACACAGAGTTTTGTAAAGAATCCGTCACTTGAGCATCTGAAGCTTTACCAACTATACATGCTATAAAATTAATAAGATATTTCATGAATGATGGAAAATTAAGGATGGAGAACAATATCATAACTTACTAATGTCTTGATTATATAAAGTAAAACAGAAGAAATGGTTCACTAGTCATCGCCTGTTTTTATGCTTGTTGTTTACAGATTATTTTTTTTTACCTTTCTAGTGCAGATCTGTGGTAGAAATATTAAATCAGAAATTAAATTAGAAATATATTAGAAATAAGGACTATTTCAGTTTCTTTTGTATATACAAATTTTTACTTTTTCTGTGAAAACATTACTTACTTGTTTGGACCTCTTTTTAGACGACTTCCCTACTGTGCTGTTTATACAATAGTGTCATTAAAACAATAATCAAGAAAGGGCTTAACTCTGGAATTAATATTTAATTGCTTCCTTAGAACATTGCTCACGTATCATTTCTTGTTTTCTTTGATAGTGACAGAATGGTTCTTTTATTTTCTGTTGGGAAACTGTGATAATGAACTTATAGTTAAGGGTTTCTTCAGGGTCTTGTCACTGGGGAGAGGGGGGCTGCATATTCCTCAGACAGCAGAAGCTCTGCTGATGGGGACTGTTTGATCTCCCTTTGCTTCATGCTGCACCTGAGTCTTGTACCAAGAGGTGTAAAGTCTCACTTTAATTATAAACACTCTGTCATTATTTCTAGCTGAGACTATGTTTAGATTTGCATTAGAATTTCATTTAGCTTGTATCAAGCAGCTAGCTTTTTTGTACTTAGTTATTTTGGGACTAGAAGGATTTGGGATATTCCAAGAAAAAAATTTTAAAATATTCTTATAATTTGCTCCTGTCCCATGCATATTTCCATACTGTTAATATTTTAAGAACTGTATAATCTTTCCCTTAAGCCAGTGATTATTCATTGGTTTTATCCCTTGAGAAAACAAGGGCAGTAGCCATGGTGTTAAAATGCAATGAATGAAGTCTAATCAGATCCTGGAAACAGAGAGATGTATCTCAGGTAGACTTAGGGATCCTGCCCGGGTCCCTCAGCTCTGAGCCCTGGCTTCAGTGAAAGAAAATACTCCCAAGAAAAGTGGCAAAGAGAAATCTAAGCAGTCTGTGAGGGGAAAATACTCCATTACAGCAGTCTCTGACTTGAAAAAACTCCATTGCAGCAGTCTGACTCAGAAGGGTCATTCCCTATGCCATTCTAGGTCAGCATAATTTCAACTCTATCACCACGACCTTGTGATATTCTTATCCAAAAAAGCTCTCCTTTTCAACCAAGTAAGGATAACGGTGGCTAAACACATACCACAGGGAAGATGCATTCTGTACCACAGCATGATGCCCTGGCTGCATTCTGGCAACATTTCTGGATAGAGCTCCTAAAAGGAGGACAGATGAAGCTGTAGCAGGCTCTCTGGCTGAGAAACTAGGACTGCAGGTTGTGGTATGGAAAACTTGCCTGCCTTGCTGTCTGAAGAATGTGTAATCTCATTTGCAATGGGAAGAGAGAATAAATTATACCATTACCAAGTATATCCATTTCTTGCATATCACATGGGAGTCTTGCAGTGGTCATTCAGAGTTTTACATGATAGATGATGGAAAAATTACAGAATTTTAGAGAATCCAGTTTTCATGAACAAAAATTTTAGTAGACAGATACATTATAAGCAGCACATAAAGTGAGAGGCCTAACATGCCCCCAGGGAAACTCCTCCCAATCAGTGCCCGTGGGTGCAGAAAATTACAGTCCTAGTATTCACAGCCTGAGATGATTCTTATGCTGTCTGCAGAACCAGTGAAGACTGAATTAACATGTGTGGATTGGGAAAGGTGCAGAGGTGCAGGATTTCTAACTTGTGGAGTCCTTTATACTACAAGTTTACTGCAGAGACTTCTAATACTTGGAAGATGTGGTCTTAGCTGAATTTATAGCCAGTAGCAGTGTAGGTGGAAGGGAAACATCTCTTTTCTGCCCTTGATTAGGTATGATTTAGAATTGATGTTCATACTAGAAGGGTGACTTCTGCTGCTGACATGAAATTATGTAATGGAGGGATCACATCTACCCTTCAGGTGGAATAGGCAACAAGTTTGACTTTGACCTCATAATAAAGGGAATTTGTTGCTGGACTTTGCCTGGCCTAAATAAGGAAGTAGTCTATCAAGAAGTAAAGCATTCTTTACTAGTTTTGTACTGCAAAGATTTTCCTGTCTTTTTTTTTTTTTTCCCCAGGGAAAAAAGAAAAATGCATGAGCTCTAAAAAAATATTTGTTACTTCATTTACATCTGAGTCAGGTAAAGATTTAAAGGGAGATAATGAAATAGTCTTTGATCAGGCAAGGAAGAAAAGTTTTATGTAATCATAGGGCAATGCATTCCATCAGGAGTGTGGAGGTATTTTTACCTCCATTATGGAAGTATTTAACTTTAGACATAATCTGAATTTAAAATATAATTAAATGTAACAGTATTTTGTCTCCTTCCTTTGCAGGTCTGCTGGTCCTCTGATATATTTCAGAATGCCGCTGGTAAAAAGGAACATAGACCCCAGGCACCTCTGCCACACAGCTCTGCCCCGAGGTATCAAGAATGAATTGGAATGTGTCACCAATATCTCCTTGGCAAATATAATCAGACAACTGAGTAGCTTAAGTAAGTACATTGTCCCAATAGCTGTGTCTAGAACTAATATATTTTACAGTCAGCTTTTGTGGTTGAAGTAGGAACACCTTTTCCAATGATCAGTTGAAAGCTGTGGCTGAGCCTTGAATGTGGCTGGTGACTGGCATGGATTTCTGTAGCAGAAAGCTAGGAATTTTTCCAGCAGCACAACTTAAAACCTTTTATTCAGGCGTGTATTTCTGTTACCAGTGCAACAGAACAGAAAAAGATATCTGGTACTTAATTAAGCCAGTAATTGCTTAGAGCAATTTTTGAGTGGGGAAAATGACATAATGAGGAATATATCACTGGTTGCTTAATTCTCTTAACTTAAACCCTTGTTCATGGTGTGGTCATTCAGAAAATGTAGTTGCCTTTTAGTAAACCCATAAATGTAATTATTACACAGTCTTTCAAACTGCTTAAGATTTTTCTTCCCTCTTCTCCCTTTTGTCAACAGTTTTTTCCTTGGTGCATTTGAGAGGCATGAATACTTCTTAAACTCTAGAATTCTAAAGTAGTTTTTCTGAAAAGGTTGTTTTCTGGGTTTTTTCCTTTCATTTACAGTAACTTTAAAAACTTGTCTGATGAACCATGGTGATTGCATTTTGAATTTCCAGTACTATGGGTGCTTTTTAATCACTGGGACATTATTCAGACTACCAACACACTAAATACTAAAATGTGCATGTATATAAATCTACAGTGTGAAAAGCCTTTTAGCTGTGTCAGTATCTTAAGGTCCTAGGTGATGTAGCCTAATTGTTAATTATATTGATTTAGTTCATGGTATATTTAGTTCATGACTGTTTTGGAGCCTTTCAAAGCTGTTAAAGTACTATTAGGTTGAAGACTCTAATTGAGGACACTGAATTATGCAATCGAGGCAGGAATGCTTACTGCACATAATGATGAATGTTATTAGTACAGCTGCTGCAACAGCCAGGAAAATAACTTAACTATTTAACTTCTTTTTAGTGAACCAAGGTCATGTCAGAATACAGTATCTGATCAACATCTGTGGTCCTGCTTCAGTCTACTAAAAGCCCTTCTCAGACTAGCCCATTGTGTACTAGTCTCCTCTTCCAAGTCACTCTTATTAATACAGTATTTTAGTTTCTTTTAAAAATTATGATTCGATTATATACTCCATCTAGTGTAATTTCCTTTCACAGGGGACATACCAAATTTACATTTTTTATTTTCATGTGGAAGATTAATTTGACCTTGGAAAAAAAAGTATCACTTGTTCTCTGAATTTTAAAGAACACCAACTTGAAATGCAACAACGTCATCATGGTCTCACTATATACAGTTGAGATTTGGCTGGCTTTATTATGTTTTCTTGGTATACAGAGCTTATGCCCGACATCTTATGTACAATTGCTTAGGAGATAAGGACGAAACAATATCAGAAGAGAAATAAATCAATTCAGGGGGGAAAAAAGTATTGGAGAGCATCTATTGAATGCTTCCACATTTGTTATATATCCACCCTTAATGTATAGCACAATTAGAGAGATACTTTCAAGGGATTGTAACTGTAATTATGTGAACTCCTTGTCTGTTGAAGGGTTGTGGTTCTATGTGAAGTGTGCATACGTAGGGATGAGCCCTAATATAGTTGTTTTCACTCGAGAGGAGTTTCTGTCATGAATTTGTTACTGTGGTCAAAAAGGCAAGCAATGTTGGAGTGTAAAAGAGGAGGGAAAAAGCCCAAGTTTACTCTGCAGCATCTAGCTCAAAATAGGTAATTCAGAATTTTTCATGAGTAAGTTGAACCCTGACAAAATAATCCTGATTTCTCATCAATGTTAAGCATTACTCCATAAAAATGAAGATAGCGTGACAAAGTGAAGAGTACCTATGGAAGTATTTTTTTCCAGTACTCTTTTAGCTTTTCTACCTGCTTGTGCTAGTAGCAAAAGAAATTTTAAAAGATTTTCAAGCTCTGGTGTAGGAAATTTTTTGTCTCATGTGCTTAAACCCAAATAACAAGTCTTCACTTGGTGTGTCACTGTTAGCAGTGTTTGGCGAGGCCTCCTGACATGCAGATAAATTTTAGCAGTTGCCTGTGAGTCACAGCCAGCAGGCATGGATTTGCAGCAGTCCCCTGGCAACCAGATTCTCTGCACTCCTTCCCTTTTTGTTTTCTCTGGATAATGTGTATGTTTGAGACTCAGACTATAAGTTGCAGATGAAATGAGGCTTCGTTCTGAGAGCGGAAACTGAATGCTCTGTTAGGGTTTTATTTTCTTTAAAGCTGCTTTACTTTTTGATAGTAAGGTTATGCAAATTTAAATTAATGGTTTCTGGCCTGATTAGCACTTATTCATTTCTGCCTGCAAGATTTTTAAGTTACCAGCCCGCAAATAGAGGATTAATCTCCTGCCATTGTTACTCTCAAGACCAGGGCTACTCTTAACCTTTCTTCTGATATGTTGTGGACAAAGAGCCCTGTGATGGAATTACAGTTTCCAGTACTTACAATGATACCAAAAAACATTATTTAGAAAAGCTCAGTGTAGAGTTTTGTCAAGTATGTTGTTAGATCTCCATTCTTGGAGATATTAACCACTCAACTGGATTAATCAAGCAACCTGATCTGCTTTGAGCAGGGTGTTAAACTAGACATCTTCTAGAGGTCTTTGCAATAGTTTTTTGGTGCGTTGCTTTTAATCCATTTGAGAAATTTTTTGACCTTTAGAAGAAGTAAAGATAAAAGGACAAAATATTTATTTCTGCTTTGAGTGATAGCCCTTGCCTTTCTCCCTGGAGCATGAAAATACATCAGTCTGTCTTGATGCAACATAAAAAATTGCCAGTAAGTAATTCCACCCCCCTCCCCATCTATTCCCTGTCTTCTCTAACTTCATAAAATGATCTGTCTTCTTGACAGCTTATCTTAGCACTGTGGCAACAGAAACTCTCTGGGCAACTGCAATGGCTGTGTCAGTTTGCTAGCCATTTTTGGCTGGTATATGCTTCCTAGGCATCCTGTAGCTGCTATATATTGGTGTATGTCAGGCTATAGCATTTCAGCCTATGTGAAACACAGCTGATAACACTGTGCAGCTGTACCATTGTTAGAAGATGGATAAATAGTTCTCTTGTGTGCATGTAACCTCCCCATTTAGTTTACAGATAACAACCAATCTTGTTTTTCCTTTTATTCAACTGTTCCATGTACACAGAATCTCAGTACCACATGAGAAACCTAACTGATGGGGTTTGTTCTTGGCCCAGGCCTCTGACACCTCCATCTGGGGAGAACATTTCTCCATTTGAGTATGTTCCTTTAATGAATATTTATATTGCAGGCATTCAGACCAGATCTTTTATTCAATCATAGTAGGATGTAATTTCCCTGTTTTTCTTCTACCTCTGTATGAAGAAAGAGAATGTTGTGTAACTCTATTTGCTAAAATGGAGTGCCTTCTATGTTACTGAAAACAATTTTCAATTGACATTTAACATTCAGTAGCCTTTCTCCTCTTTCTATGTTTTTATTATAGTATTTCCTATATTTACTGTGTATCTTAGGTAGTTATTTATTTTCCTCTCCCTTTATTTGTTGGCTTTCAGGAGTGAAATCCTGACTTTTTAGCCTATTATTTCTTCCTCCTTTTTCTTTTCCCTCTCAAACACTTTTAACTTTTCTTCTTCGTTTTTCCCTTTAGACATTTCTAACTTTTCTTACTTATTTTTTGCTTACCTTGCCATCCTCTAGAGAGTTTTAAGCACCACTCATCTTTTGAGAGACATCTTCTCACCTCAGGAAAGCTTTCAGTTTACCATGGATTAAGATGTTAATACTCAGTAAGTGGGAAATGTTTATCCAGAAATACTTACCAGCAAACTGTCTGGACTGGAACTAATCATTAGAACCAGCCCTCTTCAACTCAAAGACCAGTCTCTCTCCTTCTTCATCCTGTCTGAACAAGATCTTCAGCACATGATGAGGCTCCAACACATTGCATAATTGGAGTAAGGTCTCTGCACATCTGCAGCTAGAGTTTCAGTCAGTGTTCCTTAAGTAACAGAATACCTGTGGCAGGTCCTGCCTGGGGCATCCTCTTTTTCACTGTGCTCAGAAGTGTATTCAGTATTCCCTCTTTCTTAGTTCTTAGTATGAATTGCCAGGGATCACTAGAGAAAGTGTTCTTATGCACATGGGGTAAGGGAGCTGATGGACTTGAAAACTAAAGGTTTGCTCAGCTTCTCAGAGACCTTCATCCTCTCAAAGACTTCTGTCTAATTTCTTGATCTTGTCTCTCCAGCAGTGGCGGTATTGGCAATGTTATGCTCTTCTGTGTCCCCCTCAGATGATAATGAGAGGATGAGCAGTATTTTTTCATTGAAAACATCTGTGTTAGCAGAGAAAAGTCCTACCTATCATTAGTTCTTTGCCTGCATAGAGCAGTGAATTCAGGTGATGTTAAAAAAGGAAATGAAGAGTAAAACTTCTCTGCGAAATGATCTTCAGAACTCATAACTTCAACATCAGGTTCACCTCTCAGCAGTCTCTTTGACAGATTTCTTGATACCAAATAGCTAATCTTAGTTTACTTCATGGTATCTTCAGCGGGAGATCAGAAATGACAGCGCAGACCTCTGTGACTGGTTTTTGAAGACTGACTTTTTTCTTTTTGAATGCCAACAAGAAGCATCAGATGTGCACCACAGGTGACCTTTAACACAATTTATTTGATACTTTTGATACCTCATTGGTCTCTCCAGCTCCCTGAAAGGAGGCTGTAGCCAGGGGGGGGTTGGCCTCTCTCCCAGGCAGGTATCAGTAAGACAAGAGTGCATGGTCTTAAGCTCTGTCAGGGGAGGTTTAGGTTGGATACTAGGAAGGAATTCTTTACAGAGAGGGTGATCAGGCATTGGAATGGGCTGCCCAGGGAGGTGGTGGATTCTCTGTCCCTGGAGATTTTTAAGAAGAGTTTGGATGTGGCACTCAGTGCCATGGTCTGGTAACCACAGTGGTAGTGGATCAAGGGTTGGACTTGATGATCTCAGAGGTCCTTTCCAACCCAAATGATTCTGTGATTCTATACCCTGGTCAGGTTGTCTCCTAAATGCCTGTTTCAGTTTTGCTGAATGAAGGAATGAAGTTGTTATTGCAGAACTCTGATATTCCTGGTAAAATCCTTAAATAGGGTCCTTGTGGACTTCCTTTATGCCTTCATAATGAAGGGTTCCTAATTAGCATTGCTGAACTGTATTTAGTACATCATTTTTCAGAGCTTGCTCAGACATAACCTCTAAAGTTCTCAAGGATCTACCAAAGTACTTATTTCCAAGCCTGGGAAGCATTTCAGTCTCTTAGCTTTTAGTCCATCTCTTAGCCACTGAACCATTTGATTGAAACGATCCTGATGAGGAACAAGCCTGGGGTTTCAAGTGAAACTCAGAGACACTTTGATTTTTGCTGAAACATTAAATTAAGTAAAATTATTGTAGTGAAAATGTGAAGCTGAATCAAGAGGCAATGGGTATGTTAAATTATGCGTCAGAATTAATGGAGGAGGAAAAATATATTAATAGACTTAAAATAACTTAGTTGTTTTCCATTATAAAGGGACTCCAGTTAGCTATTGTTAGTTGCTTAAGGGGTAACTAATTATCCTGAAACACACTGTATTATATAGAAAGGAACTATTGAATAGTGGATAATTTTGCATAGTGTAAGTATATTGGGAAGGGATTGTGCTGTAGAACGTGAGCCAGGTTTTATGGCTGCTTTTGTTCTATGCTTTTATTTTTTTAGAAAATGTACTGGACAAAAATATTGTTTAGTGTGTGAATGGGATTGAAATAATAGGGATCAAGGAATTATAGCAAATAGATGGGTAACAGACTGAATTCTTTGTTTATTCTTTTTAATAGTTTTTCAGTTTCTTCATCTTTTTAAAAAAATCAAATTGCCAAACCTGTATTTTTAAACTGTAGTTGTATTTTGAGGTTTGAATATTTCAATATTATCATTAAGCTTAGTATTTTAATATTAGAATAACATTTAATTATATTGAATTTAACAATGTAGCACCTTACTATACACTGCCTTTAATAACATCATGACATATTTAATATATTTTTTTAAAAATTTAATTCCAATTGAAGGGTTTGGAACTCTTTTTCTTTAAAAATGCAAAGGACAGAAAAAAATAGGCTTCTTCTGTAAGTCCTGCTTCAGAATTCCTGTCCCAGTCCTTGTCTGAAAGCCTGTAACTAAATCTGGTGGAAACTGATCTAGTGTTGTAAAATGATTAATTTAAAAGTGCCTTTTCCTTAAGGTGTACTAAAGGATACAGCATAGAGAATGCCATAGTTCCCATAAATTTAAAGACTGGAGTTTTTAGGGGACTGCTAATTTATGCCTGGATCTTGCTGTATGGTCAGATGTTTCTAGGAATTTGTACAACACAATATACAAGACTTAAAAGACATTTCTTTGCCACACTTTGTTTAATCAGCCTGAAATAAGTCTCAGAGCTTTATGTGGTGATTGTAATTGACTGCAGTTCATCTGCTACATACCTAGTCCCCCAGAACAGGACCATACATAGTATGGATACATATTGTATCCATACATAGTAGTGCATTGGTTAGTTAGAAATTGATCATTTGAGCACAGAAGATAATGCTGGACAAATGGGGAAAATGAGGAGACTAAAACAAATTGAGAGAAGCATATGGTGAAAGAAGAGAACTGACCAGTAAAACTGACCAGTCATTTTTTTCAAATTTTATAAGCCATTGTGTACCTAGTACCATGGTAATGAACAGGAGTGCATGACACATGTTTTGGTGGTTTTAATATTAAAAAAATAAGGAAGCCAGTGAATGATATTATTTTATTCGATTTTCAGCTAGTAGCTACTAGGTAGTGTTTTTAAATGTCATGAAAGTAATTGTTTTAAAAAGGCTGTCAAAACAAATACTAGTTCTTGGTGGGAGGAAGTGCAACAGGTTTCTTCCAAGAGATTTTATTTGGCTGTCACAAAAAAAGGACATTGACTGAGACCAAAGGGAGATGCATTCCTGCATCTTTGGTACTCTGAAGGGTTAATTGTGAATACAGCCCTTTGAGACAAGAGAAAAAGTTGTGAGAACATAATAAAGTGAAGAATACCTTCCTTAATTAAGAATAAATAATAACATATCCTTTAATTAGATGAAAAAACCCTTATGATCTGATGATAAAAATAAATGCTAGTACGATGGACTGAAAACAGCTAATAATACTGGAGGGGATATGACTTGCCTTTTAAAAATTACAGGTTTTGGAATATTTCTGGTCAATTAAGCAAGTTTTGCAAATACAGTAAAACAAGCTTTTCATGGTTGTTGAAATAGTTTATTTGCAGAAGTTTATATTGTCATTTAGTTTAATAGACAAAAAAGATCACCAGTCTTTCTAATCTGCTGTTTTGTATCCAGCTGCGACCAAGATCCTAAGGCACTACTATTTAAATTGCCACATCATCTGTCATTCTCTCTATTGTACTGCATGAAACAAGAGTAGATTATTTCATCAAGCAGCCCCATAATAATGTAAATTTTCTGAAGTGTTAACAATACTCTGGAATTAATAATACTTCAGCTGGAGTATTATTGTTACACCTGGAGTGATCAGTTCTGGAGCCCCCAACAAAAGAAGGACATGGGGCTCCTGGAGAGAGTCCAGAGGAAGGCCACGAAGATAGTCAGAGGACTGGAGCATCTCTGCTGTGAAAACAGGATGAGAGAGTTGGGGTTGTTCAAGAGAGCTGGAGAGGAGGAAGCTCCAGGGAGAGACCCTTATGGCAGCTTCCCAGTACCTGAAGGGGCTACAGGAGAGCTGGGGAGGGGCTTTTTGTAAGGCTTGTAGTGATACAACAAGGGGTAATGGCTTTAAACTGGAAGAGGGTAGATTTAGGTTAGACATTAGGAAGGAATTCTCTAGTGTGAGGGTGGTGAGACACTGGCACAGGTTGCCCAGAGGAGCTGTGGCTGCCCCCTCCCTTTTAAGTGCTCAAGGCCAGGTCTGGTGGGAGGTGTCCCTGCCCATGGCAGGGGTGTCAGAACTAGGTGATCTTTAAGGTCCCATCCAAACCAAACTTTTCTGTGAATTAATTTTGATTCCTGACTCTTCTTACATATTGCCTCTAAATTAAGTGGAATGAGTTCGTCTGTGTTTACTAATGTAAATTTTTCTCATAAGATTTTCTTTTATTTGAGTTTTCATGATACTTTCTTCAGTGTCATCACTTGTAATCATGTATTTTGTAATCCATTCAAAACTGAAGATATATTCATATGGAACAGATGCAGATAAAGTAACATAAACAAATGCTGGATAATAAATGTACTCATACATATGTTTACACATAGTATTCTTTTGAAGGGAAGTTGTAAATTTCATGTTTCTTCCATTGAAAAAGTATTCAGTTAAATATACTTAAAAAAAAAATTTCCAACATCTAGGTAGAGAAATTGTAGTTGGCATACAACTTCAGACACAACAGGTTGTTTTTAATGTACTTCCCATCTGAGGATTGGTGTTCATAAGAACAGGGATATTATTCAGTGTGGTAATTTTTTTGCTGTATGCAACATAATGAAAAGATGTTTGAGACAGATTATTTGCAGCTGGAGCTCATTAATGAGGTAGATGAATTGTAAGAGTGATGAAATGGTATAGATAAAGCAAACTGTAGGTTTAAAATGCACCTATGAAATCAAAGTTCACACAGAATCACAGAATCCTAGGGGTTGGAAGGGACCTCGAAAGATCATCTAGTCCAACCCCCCCTGCCAGAGCAGGGCCACCTAGAGTACATCACATAGGAACGTGTCCAGACGGGTCTTGAATGTCTCCAGTGAAGGAGACTCCACAACCTCCCTGGGCAGCCTGTTCCAGGGCTCTGTCACCCTTACAGTAAAAAAATTTTTCCGGATATTCAACTTGAACCTCCTATGCTCCAGTTTACACCCATTACCCCTTGTCCTATCACTGGTCACTACTGAGAAGAGCCTAACTCCATCTCCCTGACACTCACCCCTTACATATTTGAAAACATTGATGAGGTCACCCCTCAGTCTCCTTTTCTCCAAACTAAAGAGACCCAGCTCCCTCAGCCTTTCCTCATAAGGGAGATGTTCCACTCCCTTAATCATCTTAGTAGCTCTGCGCTGGACTCTTTCAAGCACTTCCCTGTCCTTCTTGAACTGAGGGGCCCAGAACTGGACACAATACTCCAGGTGCGGCCTCACCAATGCAGAATAGAGGGGGAGGAGAACCTCTCTTGACCTACTAACCACACCCTTTCTAATGCACCCCAGGATGCCATTGGCCTTCTTGGCCACAAGGGCACATTGCTGGCTCATGGTCATCTTCTTGTCAACCAGGACCCCCAGGTCTCTTTCATCTACACTGCTCCCCGTCAGGTGAGCCCCCAACCTATACTGGGACATCTTGTTGTTCTTCCCCAAATGCAAGACTCTACACTTCCCCTTGTTGAATTTCATCATGTTTCTCCCTGCCCAACTCTCCAGCCTGTCTAAGTCTCTCTGAATGGCAGCACAGCCCTCTGGTGTGTCAGCCACTCCTCCCAGCTTAGTGTCATCAGCAAACTTGCTGAGGGTACACTCTATACCCTCATCCAAGTCATTGATGAAGATATTAAACAACACCGGTCCCAGCACCGACCCCTGAGGGACTCCACTAGTCACACACCTCCAACCAGATTCTGCCCCATTGACTACAACTCTCTGACTCCTTCCTTTCAACCAGTTCCTGATCCACCTCACTACCTGATCACCAAACCCATAATTGATCAACTTATCTAGAAGGATGCTGTGAGAGACGGTGTCAAATGCTTTACTGAAATCAAGATAAACCACATCTACTGCTCTTCCATCATCTATCCACCTAGTAATTTCCTCATAGAAGGCTATGAGGTTAGTCAAACATGATTTACCCTTGATAAAACCATGCTGACTGCTCTTGATGACTCCCATGTCCTTGATATGCCTGGAGATAGTGACAAGAACAAGTTGTTCCATCACCTTTCTGGGGATGGAGGTGAGGCTGACCGGTCTATAGTTACCTGGGTCCTCCTTCTTGCCCTTCTTGTAGACTGGAGTGACATTTGCTATCCTCCAGTCCTCAGGCACCTCTCCTGTTACCCATGACTTACTGAAGATGATGGAGAGTGGCCTAACAATGACCTCCGCCAGCTCCCTCAGCACCCTTGGATGCATTCCATCTGGACCCATCGACTTATGGATGTCCAGATTACTCAGCTGATCCCTAACCCAATCCTCATCTACTATGTCTAACTCCTCATCTATCTCGACTACTTCTGGGGCTAAATGAATCTTTCTATAGCCCTGCAGTTTACTTTCTATTCTATATATGAAATTTCACACTTTATTTTAGTTTGCATGTCTGAATATTTTTTGTGAGCTAAGTAAAGTGAATAATATATCTGGCTATATTATATGAAATACCTTAAATTTCTAGTAAATATATATTAAAAGGTTTGTACTTAGTGGATCACAATTTTAAGTAATTTCTGTGGCTTCAGATACAAGTTAAGCAATGTAATATATTTTAAAGTCTTATTTTAAAGTCTTTTAAAGTCTTAGGTGAGTTGCCAGCTGAGTAGACTTTACTAATTTTCCATCTCTATTTTACTGTGGCCTATTCCTGAAAAGACAGAGGTTCTAAGAATGGCTTTGACTTTTGATCACTGTGGCTGACAGCAGATGCTCCAAGAATAAGAACAAGGTCAGCATGTACAATCCTCCTGCTAATCTCACAGCCTCCAACTCTTTCCAGCATGGAAGCCACTTCAACCAGCTGGAGTTCCTGTGTATTAATTAAAGCTCATTGTGTTTCTTTTCCATTACTTAGGATTGTTGGCAAACTTCTGTGTCATTATTTTTAAAGTCATTTACAGATATCTTGAATAGCATGGGTACCAGTAGAAAAACCGATGAAACTCACCTTTCTTGACAGTGAAGACTGATGTTTTACTCCTATTCTGCATTTTGTACATTTTGAGGAATTATTTATCCATGCCATGTAGTTTCTTCTATTATGCCACCAAGTTTTCAAAAAAAACTTTGATTCTTTGATTAAGGACTTTCAAAACTCTCTTGGAAATCTATCTTGACCATGTCTCTCCATCCCTGTGCATATAAACCCTTAAGAGATAACACTTTGCAGAAGCTGTGTTATCTCTTCTCTAACAAGTCATTCAGGTGTCTGCTAATTGAGTTCATCATAATGATTTGTATTAACGTGGCTGGGTGTTAGTCTTACAGGCCTGTAAGGTCAAAGTATTCCATGAAAAAAATGTAAGCCTTACTGCCCTGCTTGCCATCTTTCCGTGTGTATCTACAAATTGTTACTAAAATTTTACTGGACATTTAATCAGTTTAGTTTTGTAGTTCTTATGTAGACCCTTCAGTTTCTTTGCGCCTCCCACTAAGAATTGCTCTGGCATGAAGTTCTTTCCAGTTCCTTTCACTGAACACCAGTAGAAAGTGTTAAATTAGCTTGTCCACAGCAATCTCGTCTTCTCTGAGTGCTTCTTCATACCTTCATTTCCAGCTGCTCTGCAGAATCCCTGGCTGGCTTTCTTACTCCACACGTCTTTAAAGGAATATTGATTAGTAGTTTGCTAGTGGTTCCTCAGCCAAGGTTTGGCTTTGACTTTTTTTTTTTTTTTTTTTTATGCTTAATATGCCAGAATTTATGATCCTTTCTGTTTTCTTGATCTGTGCATTTCTTCTGAAACCCCTTTTATATTCTCTTTTTTTATAATCTGTTTTTTCTGTTGTAATTGCCGAAGTCTTAATAAATGGTATATGCTGGCCTTGTACTTACTATGTAGTATTAAGTAGCTTCCCCAGTACCTGTAGGGATTTAAATTTTGTTCTTTCAGTGTATTTATTTTAAATTATCCACTTTTTATGTATGCTTCCAGATTTATTGTGCAGCAAATGAAAAATGTTTGTAACTATCCTTTCCTGTTGTACCTGTCAGAACTTGTGTGCAAACCTAGTAGTTAGAAATCTGAGAGATTTATACTTGCAAAACCAATGTAAAGGCACAAATAGTACACAAGTTACATATGCACAACCCAGTAGAATGTTTTAAAAGCTATCACATTTTATTTCAAAAACATGGCTATAAATTTTGCTAGGCAGTCTGGTGGGGTTTTTGTCAATGGGATTGGCAGACTCAAGTTGAATCCAGGGTGTATGAGAAGCACTGTATGGAGTACTCCATCTGTAGAAGAGAAACCTGGTACTAATCCTTTTCTTGTGATACCTGAATCTTCTGCTTCCCTATGCTAAATGTTTGAACAAAGGAGATTCTTATTTTGGTTTATTGCAGCATGAACTAGTCAGTTACTAGAATTCTAATCCTTCAAAGCAGAATTTATTTTAGTCTGTATATTTGAATAGGCTGGTTCTAATTAAGTGTAAATATCTGATCTTGTGTTTTTGAAAGGTCCTCTGAATAGTAGGATTTGAAACTGTACTTCAGTTTGAGAAATACTGAGATAAGTTTCACTTGGAAGCATTAGTTACTGCTCATACAGGAGCAGCTTCAGATGGTAGAAATCATCCTTTTACTCATAGCCAAGAAACTAAACAGTCTAGTTCCTTGCATATCAACATAGTTAAATAATTTTATACTAGCTGAATATCTGTCCTGTAATTTATTGAATAATTTAATTTTTATTTGAGTATTTAACTTTTATTTACTTTCCCTGAAGCATTTTAACGAGCTCAGTGAGTACAGGTTGTCACAAATGATACTTGTGCATCATAGATTTATTTAAAGAAAATAGCTTGCAATCCTTTTCCAGGCAAATTCGTTTGGCTCCTGTAATATGCTTGAAGAGATTTTTTTTTTCTGTGTTTCAGGTAAATATGCTGAAGATATATTTGGTGAACTTTTCAATGAAGCACACAGTTTCTCATTTAGAGTCAACTCCTTACAGGAACGTGTAGATCGGTTATCTGTTAGTGTTACACAACTTGATCCAAAGGAAGAAGAATGTAAGTTAATTCCTGCATTGAAAAATAGTTATTTTGTCACCCAGATAACACTGATATGTGAAGTGGAAAGAATATTAGTTTTAATTGTATTTATAAGAACATGGAGTAAAGGATAATGAGAAAGAAGTCGATTTCTGTTTCTACTACAGGTTTCTTTTATAGCCTTGAGCAGCTGAGATCAACATATTCATGGTTACTGAACTGTACTGTTACCAATGAATTTACATAAAAGCTGCTGTATCTATTATGGAGTCATCATTATTATTATGTATTAGTGCTAATAATATTAATAATATGCAATATTATGTGAATGCTTGGAGACAGTCTTTACTCTTTTTTTTTTTTAACTTTCTACTAGTTCCTATGTGATGAAACCATTTGTCCAAGTAGAGGTTTTGGATTTAATTTATTACCATCTTACTATCTGTATGAAATTATAGTTGCATAGCTCCATTAATTAACACTATATATCTCCTTGGATTATTCCTAAGTAGCTTTAAGTACTAAAAATATTGGTTAGCACTGAGAAAAATCTCAGTAGGATATGGCTTATGCCTGTAAAATGGAATTTGCATGGGATTTAAATATTCATGGGCTTTGTGATGACTCCAGGAACACTAACCACCTAATAGGTAAATGCTATGAACCTTTTCTGTCTTTCTGGAAATCTGTTGGTTACAGCTAGAATTATGAAAGGTCTTGTAACCCCTGACAATTTTGGGGTGTTCCAGACTATGTGGATAAGGCATAGAAAGTAAAGCCACATCCTATCATGGAAAATAACTTCATGTTGTTGGGGATCCAATTTTAAAGTATAGAAAGCTGTTCCAGTTCTGAGTGTCTAGGTGTAATAGTGTGTTATTCAGGAAAAATGTCAGAGCAAGAGCATGGTCTTCAGGCTGTGAAATTTTATTGATAGCAAAAATAAGCTAAGGAAATCTTGATTCTTTGTTTTTCATTGTATTACTTCTAGAGCAGGTTTGTTCACAGCTTGTAGCAGATTTTCCGTGGAATTGTGACTTGTCTAGGGAAGTTCTTATATTAATGGGATTTTCCAAGTCCCTTGATGACTAAGCTTAAATCATACACATACACCTCTGTTTCCAATAAAATAACATGTTTACTATGATTGGGTAGAGACAGTACAGTGTACAGTAGAAAATTATCTACAATTGTAATCTTGTAAGAACTGTAATACTGCAGAGTGTTAATGTCATTTCTGCATTTCCCTGTGACAACTTAGTATTTCCTTCTAATCAGGGTGGGATATATATTTATATGGCATATCTAGTATGGCAACCATTCACATTTCAGGAACATGAAGAGACTTTTTTTTAGCTCATTGAGCTAAAGTATCTAAGGATGTTGCAGGATAGCAAGGTGGAAAATTGTGCTTTCCTGTGTAAGCAGCTTTTTACAAGGTTGGGCATATGTTTCAGCACTAAATATCTATCACTATTTGATGTTAGGGAATTTTTAGAAACATTTTTAAATAGGATGTAGTCCCATATACACCAGATCAATGACTTTTCACAATACTATGTATACTGAAGCATTTGCTAGATTGCATAGCTGAAGAAAGAGACAAGACACTGCAATTAAAGAAAAGAGGGCTGGAAAAAGGTCTGCTTGATTATCTAGTTAACCAAGTCCTGTGTGGTTAAGTGTGACTTGGACCTGATACCCTGAATTTGTCTGTAACACCATAGAATAGCAGTGACTTTTAGTACTTAAGAGGAACACATGTAGTCCTCCGTGTCAGGAACTACTAAATGGCTATTTCTATTAAACTAAGAATATCCATTCCTTGAGCCATACCCAGTGTTCTTTATTCACAAACATCAGCCCAGAATGTGTCACCAGATGAGGACAAAGGGTATGAGAGGAAATTCGATATTATGTTTCCTTGAAAATAAGGGATCAGGAAAGTGTTTCTCCTTCAGTCTCCTATTTTGGGCTTGAAACGTAGAAATTCATCACAAATAAGTTTTGCTTTAGTCCTGGTCTGGGCTAAAATAGGTGGAGAATGTTAAGACATAGAGGTTTGGGAAAACATTTGGATTTACCTTTCTTGCCTATCTTAACCTTTTATGCAAGAATTAAGCAAATTTAAAGTACTTCTGTTCAGCTAGCAGCATGTGTAAAATGGGCTATAGTTGTAAAATGAGTCTCATTTGCTAGTTCTTTGCCAGCAGGCAGTAATAGAAGATTTAATGTGTTCCTTTGGGTCCATGCTATTACACAAGAGGAAGGAATTAAGATTCATTTAAAGCTAAGTGGCTTGAACAAAAAAAGCCTAAGTCAGATTCAATGAACAAAATGCAGATAGTCAACAAGATGTTTTTGGTAGACCCAAAGAAATAAAAAGCTCAATTTTTTTTTCTGTGTGTTTTCGCATTTTGAATTATTACAGTGTCTCTGTGAACGAATAAAAGCAAATGAAGTCAAGGTCAGGACTGGATCTTGAAGGAGCTAACTCCTTTAGCTTTTTTTAAATTTTGATATGCAGTAAACTTCTGGTGTACAGTGTAATTAAATATTAGAAAATAGTTGTGTATCACTCAGTAATAAATGGTATCATGGCAGAAGGAGAATTTGTAAACTAAGAGGTTATCTGCATATTTTTGTATTAATTTAGTGGTTCTTTAATGTGAACTGCCTAATTCAATTAAAATCTCGAGTTGGAGAGGATTTTAGTCTCAGAGGCAGCATAACAAATTCTTGATTTCTACAGCATATCTGCTAGACCTGTGGCAAGAATCTTAAAAAACATACAGGCAGAAATGCTATGGGTAACAGCCTGGCATACTTCTGGAAGGAAATCAAAACATGTTGTGGATTGTACTTCAGTAGGTCTCTGGCTTTGTATGAGTGTGCTTTCTATTGTTTTTTCCTAAACATTCTAGAAATACTGCCCTTCCATAAAAAAGACAGTAATTCAGAAGTTTGCTGGATTAATGCTAAAGAGAGATTTGAGGTATTGCTATAGGCAATCTGGTGGGGAAAAACCTAAAAAGCTGGACAGCTGATAGTGGTCTGTGTACTTCTGAAAATGGGAGATTTGGTCAACTTCCAAATCAAAATACTCAGCCCATTGTGGGACCTGAAAGAAAGGGTGATAAATCCCATTGTAAGGGGGAGCTCACTTATGGTCTCCAACCTCTGGAGGGGAATAGCTCCAGAGTTGAGTGACTTGAGTGTAACTCACAGTCTAAGTTAAGAACAGGGAGCAGATGAAAATTAGGTTATGATCTCCATGTGTAATATGTTAATATGGAGAATAACACTATTGTCAATTCATTCATAAGAATTTTTACCCCCAAAAGTAAAATTTAAAAAAAGACTGTTAAATTAAATTGTATACAAGGTCACCTTTCCTGGCATATGTCCACTTAATGGATGTTGTATATGAGTGCATCTCCCTCTCAAAGATCTGGGCAGATGGGCTGAGTTTCTCCATGCTTTTTCTTCCAATTTTCTTAGTCTTCAATTCAATTTATCAGTCATTTAGTAAGTAAATCAGTTTTAAGTCAGCGTGTCCAAGGCTTAATAGTTTGGTGGTAAAGCCATAATATTGCATGATTTGTATTTTGTACATATAAAGTGATATCTGGACAAAATATCATTTGCTAAATAAAGTGTCAGTTTTTGTTGAGACCCACCAGCAAATTCACTGTTGAATCAGCTTTGTGATTCAAGTCTTCCCTAATGGGCTGCTCCCTGGTGCTACATGCTGCATTTTAAGCAGCTTCTGAGTACTCCTAATCTGATCACTGTAACAATTACATCTTCTCTTTGTTTACCTGTAGTAGTTAGGTTAGCTACATACACTGGGTTTTCTTAAATCAGTATTTCAGAAAATTTTAAGATTTTGTGTTGGGGACAAGCCCGAAGGAGAGTAATTTTGTGTTCTGGAGAAGCCATCTGCTTAACAACTATTAAGCTTGCAGTGGCCTGTCTGAACTATTCTGGTGGCAGACAAACCCAGTATGTGTGTGATTCTGGGCATTGTTGAAGGGGATAATGATTAAAAAGATAAAGCAGAAATCACACTTCAAGACTGCAGCATCTTTAGAACTGATTCTTGACACAAATATTAATCTGAAGAGAATTTTCACACACACTCAGTTAACTACCTTTAATTGCAATCTTATTACTTCAGCTGTTCATCTGATATTGTCATTCTTTCTTCCCTAGTGATGCTTTTCAGATCACTAGGTAAAATTTTAAATAGAGAAAAGGAATTGTAGGCAACTGAGTCCATTCATTTGTATATTATTTCCCGTAGCCATTCAGTTCTCCAAGGAGTTATACCTATGGCATTCAAGAGTTCATGGTCTTAACAGTTTTCAGGATAACATTATACAGAAAGTTGTGAGCAAGCTTTTAAAGGGCATATGTTATTATTTTTATTATTTTAATTTAATAATTAATTATTTTATTGTATTATTTATTTATCACCTTTAGGAGAATAGTACGTTTTTTTTTGCCTAGAAACGTCTTCATCAATTGTACATTGCAGTGAGTTTAAAAGAACAGAAAAATCTAGTCACAGGCTTCTGTTTTGTTTTTTTTCTCTTATTCTTCTGTTGAGGTAGAAGAAAGTATAATATCTAATATTATATCTTTGAAATGTAAAAGTAGCTACTTTCTGCCAGTACACTAATGTGCCTCATACCTGGCTTTACTTCAAATGGAGGATTGAAGTTTAAAGAGAGGCTTAACATGAGTAAAATGTAATTATGTTCATCTACTACTGATGTGTTCTTTTATTTAATTTGTAGTTCAGCCCCAAAGAAACCCAGTTATCATATTAGAGATTATCTTATTAGAGTGCAATTTAAGGATGTTTTTTCCCCAGTTTGCTGCTGATTATGAAAAAAACATACTGACATCTCTTTTGCAAAACCAAAGGAAGAGAAGGTTTGTAGTTTAGCTTTCTGACAGAGATAATTTTTAACTATGTGGAAAATAATACGGTGTACAGAAAATTAGACTGGCTGATATAATTGATCTTTCTGTACAAACTGAACAGCAAACACAGTAAGAAAAACCTGGCATTTTTTCAGATTGTTGAATTAATGTTTAACTTAAATTGTGAACCTCTCTAAACTTAAGGGGATTATTTAAGACCCTGGGTTTTGTTCACTGCAGTAAACACAAGTAGTGTAGAAGGTGGACTTGCAGAAGGATGTGTCCATATGAAGGTCAGCATCTTCAGCTGTAGGAAGGTTTTGGTACTAGTTAGGAATTAGGCAACTGGGAGCTTACCAGCATCAAGTCAAATCCCTGCAGCATTTCCAATGGCTCCTTCAGTGTCTCATCTCTTCTGACATCTGAATTCACATGTCCTGTTTCTTTGACCTGTCCTTTTGCTGTGCCAGTTTTTCAATCAGCCAAAGCTAAGTGGCCGTATGGCCAGCCAGTTTTTCATGTATTCTCCCTCCTGTAGTGGCAAATCAAGCAGGGCTTTTGTTTCTTAAGCCAGCTGGCGAGTTAAACAAATGGCTTTGGAAGCCAAGCTGTGCACAACCCCAGATTACTCTGTGCTTGCTACATGGGATTTACCTGATCCCTGTCTATAGGTGAGTTATATCAATGTCATGATTCTCAGTATTTTGCATGCCACATAGAATCATAGAATTGGCTGGGTTGGAAGGGACCTCAGAGATCATCATGTCCAACCCTTATCTTTTCATATCCTTAATAATGTCCTGATCTAGTCAGTTATTTTGAGTAATGGTGAGATTTGTATGGAATGCTGGTTAGTGGATATGTCATGGTTTGACCCAGCTGGCAAATGAACCCCACACAGCTGCTCACTCATCCCTTCCCAGTGGGATGGGGGAGAGAATAGAAAGGGTGAAAGTGAGAAAACTCATGGCTTGAGGTAAATACAGTTGAATAGGTAAAGCCAAAGCTGTGTGTGCAAGCAAAGAAAACCAAGGAATTAATTCACTGCTTCCCATCAGCAGGCAGGTGTTCAGCCATCCTCAGGAACAGCTGGGCTCCATCCTAAGAGTTACTTGGGAAGACAAAAACTATCCCATCCTTCCCTTCTTCCTTCCTCTCCGCAGCTTTTTATGCTGAGCATGACATCAGATGGTATGGAGTATCCTCCTGGTCAGTCAGGGTCAGCTGTGTCTCCTTCTAACACAGTTTGTCCCCTTGTCCCCTTGTGCAGCTCCCACCTGGTGGGGTAGGGTGAGGAGCAAAGAAGTCCTTGACCTGGGTATAATCACTGCTCAGCAGTAACCAAAACATCCTTGCCTTATCAGCACTGTTTGCAGCACAAAGCCAAAACACAGCCCCATTCCAGCTACTATGAAGAAAATTAACTGTATCCTAGCCAAAACCAGCACAGGATATCAGTGCAGGAGATGATGTTAGGTCTTTGAAATTCCAGTGTGTGTTTTGTGTGAAGAGCTTCGCTGCATTGTTTAGTTTTAGAGGGAAAGCAATTACGCTCATTATTGGAAATTAATTGATTATCCTCAGGTGTGTTATATGTCCCTTTTACACATTTACAAAAAGTAGAGATTTAAACAAGAAAAATGAGATTATGAATTAGACCAGCTATATTTGCTCATCTGAAATTATAAGGAATGATAATAGAGAGTTTATAGAATGATGTACATCTCAATAATATGATGTCCCAAGTCGGAGCATTTTTTGATATTGAACCAAAGAACTTTATTTATTTATTAGAATAAGTGAACTTACTTCATTGCTTTCAGTTTATACACAGCTTCAAAGAGAAGTATACTAATTTTTCTTTTTGTTGGCCAAGTCTTCAATAAGTGACTGTGAGTTTAAAGACTTGCAGTATTGCCAAAAATCTCTAAACAAGTACATTTGGTGAGATTTGTAAACCAACACCCCAAAGGAACAACAGCTGAAGTTCAGAAGAACTTAAGACCAGGTTTCTAGTTGAGGTAAACCCCAGTTCTTTTAATTGTGAACTTTTGCCCACAAATAACAACCTGTACTTCATGTCAGGTACAAAACATATATGCTTATTTATGAGACTCTAAGCTGACATTCATATGTTATAGCACTTTCACATACTAAAAAGGCTTCTGAGCAGCTAATTAAAGGTAATGAAAAGAATAAAAGACATTGTAATGTACCAGAACCTAAGGGTAAAAAAGGAGGAAGCTTGTCCAGGAACACACAGCCTTGCCAGCTGTAATAAACTTCAAAAGTCTACCTGGAAATCAAATAAATCCTATCTCTAGCTTCACAAAGGATGCTGTCTATAATACCAAGATACAATATTCTAGAAATGGCAAGCCCTGTAGGAAAAATCTTGCCTTCTGCCTTTTGTGATCGTACAATAGAAATCCATCTGTCTGTGTGTGTATACATGCCTACATATACTTGTCTGTGTTACAGGTGCCAGAATAAAACGTGGATTTCAGCTTAAACCTATGCATTCTTTTAAAAAATAGTTGGTGAAGGCCCTAATGATGGGGGCCTCCTCTTATCTTGAGAAAAGGGGCACTACTATCAACCTGTTTGTATAAAATAAATGAAATGCATGAGCTGAAAAGACTCTCTTTGATAGTATGTCTTTAAATTGTCTGTTTTCAGTATAGTTTGTGATTTAAAAAAAAATTAAATTAAAAAATTAAAAAGTGCAAACCAGTGAACAGGGCTGCTGCTTTATTTAGTCAGTTTGTCACTGGCTGCAGTTAGTCTTCAGATATACCTGGACTTCACAGATGTAGTAAATGAAGATCAGGGAAGGAGAGAAGTATGAGACTGAAAAGGTACACTGTTTCCAGAATTAAAAGTGCAAATTTCGTCAGTTGGGGTTACTTTTCCATTTATCTTTTTCTAAATTTTAATGATTGTGAAATAGAAGCAGATATATGGGCTTTAAGAGCAGCAAGTCAACGTATTTCAAATCACTGTGTGATCTGTTGTGTTCACCTAGTATTCCTAGTATTATTTTCCTTTTAGTCTTACACAAAAATAATTGATCATACCTAACTACTGTGCTTAAAAATTCGAGGTGTTTCACCTGAATTAAACTGAGAAGTCTTGTCTTGATCAGACAGTCTGATTAAAAACCTAGTGACTTAATTGACTTGTTTCATGTGTTGGTACATAGTATCAGCTCCCATTAAAATTCTCTGCTCTCAATAGCATAAACTTACTTGCTGGCATGCCATTCTAGTGGGCCTTTGGTGGAACTGCTGTCTATCTATGTGCAACGAATGCAGAGTTTGGCTTGCTGATAGTGGAAAGGTAAAATCTGCATCTTAAGACAGAGATTAATTTTTTTAGTACTGAAAGGATTGTGAAATGGAGTTGGCAAACGTTAGTAGATACTTCTGAACTACAGAATGGTGTTTTATAGCGATGGTGAGCAATTTGTTGAACACCTTTGGAGAGGCACAGTTGTGATGTCTAGTTGGATGATCAAAAATTTTCATTCATTTTAAATAGAGGGTGATGTGCTTGAACACCATAAACATATTTTTCACATAATCTGACAAAATATTTCGCCGTGACAGCAGCATGGATGAATTTATATTTGCTGTAAAAGGTGTAAGATACTAGTAATAATCCTTAATATTTATATTCTAACGAACCTTAATTCCAGATTAATCCACATAAACTACCTTTGGTGTTGTTTTTTAAATGTCACTGTCCCCTTGCAGTGTCACTGCAGGACATTACAATGAGGAAAGCTTTCCGGAGTTCCACAATTCAAGATCAACAATTGTTTGACCGCAAAACTCTGCCTATTCCTTTGCAAGAAACTTATGACATTTGTGAACAGCCTCCTCCACTTAACATTCTCACCCCTTACAGGTTAGTAAAATAAAATTACTCAAAAGCAGTTTCTACCTTATTTTATCTACTGGAGATGCTGTATTCAGGCACCGTGCTCGTATTGAGTAGCACTCGAATATTTAAGGAGCCAAGTAGAAAACTGTGAAGCTGCTGGAGGAATGCAGGCAGCAAAAGACAGTATAAGTGTTAAAACTTTACTCCTCTTTACTGAAATTTTACCCCAGCGTAACAATGTGAAGAAAAAGCCTTTTTTATAATCTGTATTTATTAAACTGATTACTAAACTGCTCTTGGATGCAAAGCAAAGAAAACAAGCAAGCAGTTAAGTATGTAGAAAGGCCTTTAATGGAAATGAATGTTTGCTGTCCCAAAATCAATTTGAATGAGTAGTGGAACACAAGCAGCCACACAAATTTGCTCATTATTTTAAGAGCAAGATTTGAGTCATTGGAATGGGAGTTCTCTGATTTATGATACTCTTTTTTTTATCGATAGCTTGCATTAAAGTTGCTTTTCTAAAATCAGGACCTTGAATACAAGGAATGCTAATAAAGAATGGTGGGACAGGAGATCAATGTTAAACTTTTTTATGTTCTTCAGTAACATATTACAGAGTCTCAGATACCAGGTATTCCTTAATATGCCTAAATGTTTGCATTCATGTGTTGTCAAATAAAGACCATGCCTTGTTTGTGTCATTGTGTTTCAGGGATGATGGAAAAGAGGGTTTGAAGTTTTATACCAATCCTTCATACTTCTTCGACCTGTGGAAGGAAAAAATGTTGCAGGACACTGAGGACAAAAGAAAAGAGAAAAGAAAGCAGAAGGTATGTATGTTAGCTTTATATAGCTTCTGGTTGTTCTTTTCCTGGAAAAGGTTCACTTGCAGATAGGGAACTTTTTTGTTGCATAACTGGGAACAATCCAAACTTTACAGAGTCATCTTCATTCAATTAAAACTGCTTGTATTAATTCACTTCCATTGACTTATACAAATACATATTTATTAATAATAATAAAATAATACAGAAGGGCCTAGAGCTTTCACACTGTCCTAATGTAACTAGCAACAAGTTTGCTTAGACTTGTCTTCTAGCAAAGGCTCAAAAAGCAGAAAAAAGTACAAATACAGCAAGAATAAAGAATTTAACCGGAACACTTTTTTTATAACACAGAATTCTGATGTACAGGTGAAAAAGCTTAAGTGATATTCTAATAGTTATGCTTTCTTTTGACTTGAAATAATTTAGTAGGAACAGAGCATTTTGTTTGCATGTTCTTAAAATTTAGCAAAGGTAATGCTACTTGTTGTTTCACCATTCTGTATGTGTTATACACAGGGACAGTAAATACAAGTGTCAGATTTGTAATTTTATTTCTGACTTAGAATAAAAAACTACTAAAAGTCTTGTTTTTCTCAGTACTCTTTAGCTTATTATCCACTACACTGAAGTTTCTTCCTCCTACAGATCTTTCTGGCTTACGTATCTTATCGTATTTAGACTGAAAGTAAATTTTTCTCCCACTTGAGTTGTGATTATTTTTCATGATTTTGTGGCTGATGTTTAAATGCAACTAACGAAAAACCACTTAGTTGTCAGTTTTGTTTGCACGACTCTCCTACAGCAGAAAAATCTAGATCGGCCTCATGAACCAGAGAAAGTGCCAAGGGCACCTCATGACAGACGGAGGGAGTGGCAGAAGTTAGCCCAAGGTCCAGAGCTCGCAGAAGATGATGCTAACCTCTTACATAAGCACATTGAAGTTGCTAATGGCCCAGCTTCACATTTTGAATCAAGGTTTCTTTTTATTTTTTCTGTTTCCTTTACTATGTACAGATATTCATACTACGCAGTGAGCATGCTTGAGAAATGGTGAATTATGAGATGCCTCTGCTGTTCTTGAAATGCTCTGGCAATTATAGATTTAGCTTAATCAAAACTCAATTGTGAAATGCTTAGTGTGTCCTCAAAGGAGTAGCTGGAATTCATTTTGTATCCTTGTGGACGGGTTGTTGTCTGTGACTTGAAGAAGGGGCAGTGTCACTGCTGCAAGCTTGTGCCCAGGTGTGTCACTGCATTCTGGTCTTGACCTACAAATTCCCTATTATTCCAGTCTCTTGATTTTTCTTCAGCAGACACTGCCAAGATTATGTGGTGGGTGATGTGAACAAATGTCCACTTGGAACTCAGAGGACATCACTGAGCTTCTCTTTACTCTTGAGCAAATCCATTATTTGATTGACGTTTCTGGTTATAGTCTATTACAAAATCTAACCTGTTGGGTTCTCATTTCACAGCATGTATTTGCTGGTGGCTAAAAGGAGCATTTCATGTGCTAAACACCTGCTGTGTGATACTTCTGGTGCTTGTGCAAAAACAGCTGAGAAATTTCTGATAGGAAAGAGGACTGACATCTAATATTAGGAGTTTTGGTGGTGTGCTTTGGGGTTTTTTGTTTTTGTTTTTGTTTTTGTTTTTTTTTTCTTGTTTAAAATTTCTCATTTAAAATTGTCCTCAAAAAAAAAGGTAATTTTTTCCCCTACTTTCAGCAGCCAAAAGCACCATAAGGAGGGAGTATTATGCTTAGCTTTCTAAGGCCTTCAAACAAACTTAATATTGACAGGGGAGAATTACAGCAGCTCTAGGGGACAGTGTTTTCTGTCTGAAAAAGGGAAAAAACTGTCTTTAGAAAACGTAGCTCTCTGAATTTAGAAAGTAAAAATGGTCTCAGTGCATTTCAGTCAGCAGGATACAATTGAAGATGTGGTGATTAGCATTTTCTGGGAAAAACGTTATAGTACCTTGTCTGTAACCTGCTGTGTCAAGTCATTGGTGGAAACATCTGCTTTCCTGCTGCCCTTCTGTTGTCTTGCACATCAGATTCCACATTAGACACACTTGTTGCAGGATTCCTTTTATACCCAGGATCCTGGCCTAAACCTTAATTATCTTGATACCAGTAATGCAATTAAGAATAATGCTGTAGTGCTTGGGAACAATACTTGTGCAGGGCATGCCATGCACATATAGAACAGCACCTCTTTTTTGAATAACAGAATAAGACTTCACCCCTGTAGAATGTAATGGGTTAAATACTGTAGTGGGGACAGTGCGTGGAAGATGTAGAGTACTGCTTTACCTGTTGGAAAGTATTCTGTCATTAACAAGGAAGGTGAATAATTTTAAGCAGTAATTACCTCCATTTCCTGCTACTACTGAGTAGCAGGTGTTTAGGTTATCTTCCTTGTATCTGTTGTATAGGTACAAAGGATTAGGTCTAAAGTAATGGGCCCTCTCCATCAGAATACAGATCCACTGATAGAAATTCAGCTAAATTGTTCAGCTGTAAATTCTACTCTTCTAACACTGATGGGTATTCCATGAATGCTGTATGTGGTTCCATATACATAAGAAGTGAGGAACAGAAACAATTACTGAGTATGTCTGTTTCATAATGCACTCCGATATAGGTGTACTTCTGATTGTATTGCTACATTTACCTAACTCAAAATAATGTGGCTAATAAATACTACGGTCACACACATACTGTAGAAATCATCATACTGTCAGAACCATTAAACCCTTGAGCTGCTTAAAGCAATGGCATGAAAGTGAGATAAATTATTAAAAAGCCAGGAAGCACAATATGCAGCATTGGTGCAGAGAAGACACTTGAAATCAGATATCAAACTGAAATATAGAACGTTAGCTGAGGGGACGAATACTTCTACTAAAGTTTATGTTGGTTCATTTTTCATTATTTTCCTACAGATCTCAAGCATATGTGGATCATATGGATGGATCATATTCACTTTCTGCATTGCCCTATAGCCAGATGTCTGAACTTCTGAACAGAGCTGAGGAGCGAGTGTTGGTCAGACCACATGAACCACCACCACCTCCACCTCCAATGCATGGAGCAGCAGATATCAAACCCGTGCCTCCTTGTGTTAGGTACACAATGTTCAAGTCATATCATAGAATCATAGAATTGGCTGGGTTGGAAGGGACCTCAGAGATCATTGAGTCCAACCCTTGAACCACCGTTGCAGTTTCTAGACTATGGCACTGAGTGCCACATCCAGTCTCTTTTTAAATATCTCCAGGGATGGAGAATCCACTACTTCCCTGGGCAGCCCATTCCAATGCCTGATCACCCTCTCTGTAAAGAAATTCTTTCTAATATCTAACCTAAACTTCCCCTGGCACAACTTAAGACCATGTCCTCTTGTCTTGCGGAGAGTTGCTTGGGAAAAGAGACCAACCCCCACCTGGCTACACCCTCCTTTCAGGGAGTTGTAGAGAGCGATGAGGTCTCCCCTGAGCCGCCTCTTCTTCAGGCTGAACACCCCCAGCTCCCTCAGCCTCTCCTCATAGGGTCTGTGCTCGAGTCCTTTCACCAGCCTGGTTGCCCTCTTTTGGACCCGCTCCAGGACCGCGATATCTTTCCTAAACCGAGGGGCCCAGAACTGGACACAGTACTCAAGGTGTGGCCTCAGCAGTGCTGAGTACAGCGCTGAGTATGCAGATTTATTGGAAAGTTTTAGTTTTCCACAATCTCCCTAGTACGCATTAGTATTATTTCCATGCAGCCCAGGCAGTACACACATCCTAGGGTCCACAGCCCTGAGTTTTCTACAGCTCAAGGGCCACGTAGGAGTCGGAGGTGAGGATCAGAGTAGAAGCCCTGTAGGGCACCATTGTGGAGAAAGGCCTCACCATGCCGTTAACAGTGCAACTGTGTCATCTTCTGATTTAAATGCAAAGACAAAAACCTGGCTGGAGAATGTTTCTGTGAAAAATGTTGGCATCTCAGGATTTGGCTTAGGAAATCTGGAAAATTGAAATTTGTACTACTGAGCTGTATTTTAGCCTGCATGAAAGAAAAAATATATCACAGTAAGTCAGCTGTAAAAACTATATATTTGTCAATTGGTTGAAATGCAAGTGCCTTTTTTTTTCCCCTCCCCCAGCTGTTTTTATTTTCTGTTTCTCTACACCCTCCCAGAACTGGATATATATTTAGAGCACTTTATAGAGTGAGGCTCTGGTTGTCACTCCCCTGTTGTTTTATAACAAGAATCTTAATTCATGGTCAGGTACATACAACTTGAAATGGAAAAGAGTTAATTCAGTCATGGTTGTTATATCAGCAACATGTTTGTCTCTTGAAAATAATGTATTTTTATTGTTCAGGAGATTATACATAGAAATGCATAACTCTTTAGATTATTTTCCACAACAGCTGAAAGAAATCCCCAAGTGGTGTTTCAGGAAAACAATTTTACTGTTCTCTTTTGCTTTCTTCAGTTCGCCTGTTCATTGCACTACAATGAGTATCTAGAGAATATACCTCTCTGTAAATAGAACTGATGACATATGATATTATATGTGACCTTAAATATCCTCATTGTTTGTACTGATTTGTTTTACTTTTAAAGTTCTATGAATTGATGCAGTTAACTAAACTCTAGTTCCCTTACCTCAGAAAAATAATTTGAATTTACCCAAATAATTTGAATTCCATTTAGGGATGGGAGAATTATACTAGTATAAAAAAACCTTTTCCAACAATGCAGATCTGTGTAAGAGCATAAACTTGGTGAACAGCTGAATCTGAGCTGCTCAAAGGCTGATGCACACTCCATACTGAGAATGATTTCCTTTTATATGTGGTATGAATACATTTAAAATCATTATAGTATGTAATGCTGTTTAATGCCCAGTGTTCAGTAGTCATAAGTTGCAGAAATTGATCTATTACTATTTTTTCCACTCGCCAGCTCTTGCTAACTTTGTCCTCTTTTCGGATATTTCAGTTCTACTACTGGCTTGGTAGAAAATCGTCCTCAATCACCAGCAACAGGCAGAACCCCTGTGTTTGTGAGCCCCACTCCTCCTCCACCGCCACCACCACCTCTTCCATCTGCTTTGTCAACTTCATCATTAAGAGCTGCAATGACTTCCACTCCTCCACCCCCAGTCCCACCACCACCACCCCCTCCCACAGCTGCTCTGCAGGCCCCAGCTGTGCCACCTCCACCAGCTCCTCTCCAGATAGCTCCTGGAGTCCTACACCCAGCTCCACCTCCAATTGCTCCTCCCTTAGCACAACCCTCTCCTCCTGTCACTAGAGCTGCCCAAGTGTGTGAAGCTGTGCCCGTTCACCCTGTTCCTCCACAAGCTGAAGTACAGGGACTTCCTCCACCACCCCCGCCTCCTCCCCTGCCACCCCCTGGCATTCGACCCTCCTCTCCTGTCACAGTTGCAGCCCTTTCTCACCCACCTCCTGTTCTGCACCCTCCTCCCACAACCATTGTCCCTGGCCCTCATGCCCCTCTGATGCCCCCATCACCACCATCCCAAGTGGCTCCTGCTCCTGAACCCAAACGCCATCCTTCAACTCTTCCCGTGATCAGCGATGCGAGAAGCGTTCTGCTGGAAGCGATACGGAAAGGTAAGGCCTGGCCACTAAGGGGCAAAAAGGAGGGTCTCAGGATCTTGCTAAATAGGCATTAGCTCTGGGAGATGGAATATTTCACATCTCTCTAAGAAGTTAGTTTAGAGGAATGCATCTTAAGTCCGTTTGCTTTCTATTCTCCCCTGTGTATGCGTTGCCAAATAGATTTTTTTCAATTTGTAATTGTACTTACCAGATGTTTTGCTTGGATGGCAGAACTGGTTCTCTGTGGAGGTTATTTTCTTAAAAAAGTGCACAGGCTTGTAGATGATCTGTGGAGATTATCTCTTCTTTCCTGTTTTCACCTGAAAATGTAGCAGTTTCTGGTAACCTACAGATTGTATAGAAGATACAAACATGGTTTTTCACAGACTGCTGGATGAAAGCAGAACAGATAAATTAGCTTTGGAATTTTGATCAGGTATCCATGTGTTATAACATATAAATGTCATTCAGAAATCAGTGCTTAAAACCTCAAGCTGTTAAGGATCTAATCTTGACAAGTCTCAGTGCAGTTGCAGAGCAGTCTCTACATTGCAAGAGGCCCAGCTGGCAGAGTGCAAGTGAATGGCAGAGGTGCAGGGCAAAGTCCTGATGATCCAATGAGGAGCTGTATGCAGAAGGTGTACCTTTCAGCTTATGTGCCTACAGCCAGAAAAATCACTGCATTGTGAGTGCTGCTGTCTGACTGTGTGGTACTTGCATAGCCTTTCTCAAATGCTTTGAGTGGTACATCCTTGTTTTTTCCCCTGCACCTGCCTGTGTGGTAGTGTAATACCAGAAGACAGGTTATAATACTAACTCAAAATATTTTAAAATATTCACAGAAACCAATAAGGTGACTGAATCTAAAGAATCATCAACAACAATTTAGTACAACAGTAGTGCAGGAACATTAATAGAGAGTATCAGGAGGAAAACCTAATAAAGGAGAGCCTGCTGGTGTAATTCAGGTGATTCCTGGTAACACTTTTGACACAAAGGCTTGCACAGGAAACAAAGGCTCGAGTTACGAGGGCTTGAATTCTATCCAAGGACCTGTGCTTGTGTTGCCCATCAGCTGACAACAAAGAATATTAAGTAGGGGGTGTCGGTCATATTTAGAGTGTGTAAGCTTGTGGTGTTGTGAGTATAAAATTAAAGTAAGTAATTTCTGACCTGTTTTTAACTAAATTACTGGATTTAATTTTCTCATACTATCAGTAGGTGTTGTTCCTCCTTTGTGTTTGATCTTTAAGTAACACTTGATCCCAAAACAGATCCCTGTACTGTTAGGATACTCAAATAGCTATAACTTTTAATTGAGACCATGAAGAGAGAGTGTGAAAACTGTTTGGCAATTAAAATAGTAAAATGGCTTAATTACTCACAGTGGTACTAAAAATGTATGTGTGTGTTTTTAATGGGAAATCAGAAGCAGGGTATAGTAGAGAGGATGATGATCAGCCTGCAGTTGCCATTCTGACATTCAGAAATCTGACAAAGAATGTCTGCTTGAGGAGGACAGTGCCCTCACTCTTCATCCTTGTTTGCAAAGCATTTTGCTGCCCGTGAGGCTAAAGGCTCTGCATGGTGATAAAAGGAGGATCATAACGTGTTTGGGATTTGATGTTCTTCAGGTATCCAGCTACGCAAAGTTGAAGAGCAGCGCGAACAAGAAGCGAAGCACGAGCGCATTGAGAACGATGTTGCCACGATACTGTCCCGTCGCATTGCTGTGGAGTACAGTGACTCAGAAGATGATTCAGAATTCGATGAAGTGGATTGGTTAGAGTGAGATTATTACCTTGCTGTACACTGCAAAATCGAATGCTAATGTCCGTTGTGGTGCTTGTTCTTTGAAAGTTTGATGGTCATTCCTAGTGTTTTTTGTATCCTTTTCTTTACATAATTAATCCATGTTTTTCTACTTTTCAGTTTACAAAAAGCTCCTAGTGCATCTTTGAAACTGAATGTTTTACAGTGGCTTTTCTTACACATCTTTTTTTAAAGAACATACTTTGTTCCAATAGACCACTAAGTATTAAGCATGGGCAGCTGTTGGTAGAGTAGCAGTTTCAATTTTTTGGCATATCTGAACTGTGCACTTTGTGAATTTTAAGTTAATGAAGGCAACTGAGATTGACATTCCAAGGGCAGCTGTATGTACTAACGAGCCTTATTCCATTTCTGATAGTGTTTTAAAACATTAAACTTAGCTATCAAGATGATTCCTGCCTCAATTACATCTGTACACTAAAGGTACATATAGTTAGCAGCACTGAACACACTGAAAGGAAAATGAATCTTTGAGGGGTTTTATTATTGTTTTATTGTTGTTTTTAAATAATTATGGCCTTATTTGAATGTTTAGAGATTCCCTTTCCCTTCTCTCCTCCCAGGTACGTATTGTGTGGTACTATTTTTGCCTGCATAATAGAAGTTTAAATTTTTTTTTTCCTCGTGAAATCTTTTTGACTTAAACATGCTGTGTAACTTATGTAACTGTTAAAATAAGAGTTTGATTTAATAAATGGTTCATTTTAAATGTTCCTGGGTGTTGATTTTTTCAATGAAGACTGCTTTTCACTGGTGTTCCTGAGAGAATCTTGGATTTAAACATTTCATCTGTGGTCAGCAAAGTTACAGTAAATATTCTGCACTTGATCTAAGGACACATATTAAACTAGAAAACATGTATCATCAAATGATACCTGTATGCATATCTACCAAAAAAAAAAGCTGAAGTATTACTCTGGTCCATTAGGTAAGAAAGAAAAAACAAAACAAAACAAAAACACCACAAAACTGGGAGCTTGTGGCTTATATGATTTAAGTTGTTTTTTTCTATAAAAATACCATCATTGTATTGGAGAGGAGAAAGGGAAATGCAGCAGTGAAAGTCATGGTTAATGAAAGATGACAAGAAATGTGGGTGATATTGCAAAATAATTTCTGAAGTCCTATATAGCTATATAGCAAAGTACTGCATGTTGTGAGGTTATAGGACTTTTGTGTTTCCCTGCTCTGGAATAAGTCCTTTAGGTGTGAGCACAGTCAAAAGCCTATTAAGAAGGGAAGCATGAGAGAGTACATGAGAGAGAGAGAGTACATGAACACTCTTACATTGCAAACTTATTCCTGGAAGATGGAATGGAATTGTACAATAGAGGAAAAAGAATGTTGGAAGTCAGAACAAGATTTCTGAAGGTGGAACATGAAATGTTCTTCAAGGCTACAAAACAATTTAGGGAGTTATTAATAGGGTTATTAACCTGCTGGTAGGACTGGGCAAAACTCCAGAAGTACTGGACTAGACCAGGAAAATCATAAAGCAACCCTTCCAACTTTTCTGTCACCATCTCAGACACCACTGGAGTTTTATACATGGCCTACTATATTTCAGACTTTTCCCACTGTAACAGTGTTGCTTTTTTGTTGTTTGCTTTTGTTGTGACAAAAATCATTGTCACAATTTGTGACTCTGCATCTTTATAACTGGTGTGTAACTGTTCTCTATATGCTGTTCTTTCTGGATGTTTTCTTCACATCTGCCGTTCTCTGTTCACCTTCAACACGTATGCCCTTTTTAATGGCTCAAGAAAAGTTGTCAGAAGCACCACTGCATGAATATTTGATGGTGTTTAATCTAGGCTTTTCCTTGGATCTCACTAATCCTGAATTGCCAATAGCTAAATGTGAGATGGCTCATTTACACAGCTGACAAAGCTTGATCTCTTCAATCAGAAGTGCAGGATATGCACCTGCAGCTGTCCTTTGAGCAGGGAGCCAGATCTGCGCTTCAGGCACCTGAAAGAAGATCTTGAGCCTAAATCCCAGGGGTAGGTTGTTCTGATATTCACAAAGTTACTTTTCAACTGATACCTGTACCTCTTCCTTGCTGAAGTCTCTTAAAATCCTGATGGATATCAAAGGCAGCAGCCTGCATTGTCACTTAATTGGAGCAGCAGCCTGTCTGTGCCCAGGCTGTAGCCTTCCAAAGTAGAGGATTTCCTCATCACACCATCACACTGGCACTGGAGGTGTGGTCTGAGTCGATGCAGTTACTGTAAACTGAGTATAGCTTGCCTAAAGCAAGGAGTTGAGTTCAGGAAAAAAAATTAAAAAAAAAAGAAAAAGAAAGCAAACAGGCCCTGGCATAACAGCAGCTATCACATATTGGACTTGAAGGTGTAAAAAAAATCCCTTACTGTCAAATGGCTGTTATGGACCTGTGAATTGCTGTCCCAGTGATTAATAATATCCATTCCAAGCCAGCACCCAGGGCAGACAAAGCACTCATTTAATATGACACAGTCACATGAAGTAATGAACCTTGTCTGGGAAAAGTCAAGAGTTAAATTCAGTTAACATTTCAGGGATTCTTGGCCTTCTGCCACCGCTACAGCTTTCTGCCATAGCAACTTGTCTCCAGATAGCAGTAATGTGATTCACTGGTATCGAGGGGTGATTGTTGAATTTGAATATTTGCATTTATAAATCTACTCCAAGCAGTGATGCACTTGCAGCCTCAGTGATTTGGGTCCCTCTTCCTCTGGTCTCCCACTGCCTTTCTCATTTGGTGGAATGTTGTGCAGGGGGCTGCAGGGCTATTTGTGCCTGTGATTAGATGTGTAATAGATTATTGATTGCTTTGTCTTGTAAAGTACTAAATCAAGTCTTCTGTATTGAACTGTTTATAGATTCTGTAGTTCTGTACCTTTACAGCAGCTACTTAAAATCAAAGACTCAAAGCCTGCCACAGAAACAATGTGGCAATAACATTCAGTATAGTTGAAGAAAATCCTTTGTTCAACTTAATGCCTTTCTTGAACTGTAATCTGGGACAGTTAAAAATTATCTACCTCTCCTACTGCAAAATGGGGGCGGGGGGAGCAATATTAAAAAGCATAGAAAGAAGAACAAAAGGTCTGTGATGGCAGAACTAGAGCAGAAGACTAGAGAGGTGAAAAACTGGTCACTTGAGATTTTTATCGGAAGTTAAAATAGTAACAGTGACACAAGTGTGTTATGGACGGACAAAAAATGATTAACTAAATGCAAGAGAACAAGTACTGGAGGAAACTAAAATTACAAAGAGACATATTTCTGGTTCTTGTTTTTAGAGTTTCATTGTGAACAGCAGCCATTAAATACTAGATGTCATTGTGGGATTGTGTAATCTCCCACTAAATTGGGATTAAACCAACAGGAGTCATTTTTCAAAGCCCTCTAGTTGATGAAATAATCCTTCCCTGTGTGTGGCACAGGAATGGGCTCTTCAGGTGGATTCTGACATCTTCTCACCTGTCTGATGAATGCACAGATTTGTGCAGAATCAGCTTCAAAAGGCGTCGTGGGACCTGAGTATTCAAACAGGTACCCTGCGGCCCCAGTCTCATTGCAGCAGGTGTTCTCTGTGATGCAGGGACCATCTCGGCTTGGAAGCAGCTGCCGTCCTTGAAACTCCTCACCCTTTGCTTTCCCTTGTGGCCGTGAGCCCTAGGACTGCAGCGGGGCTGCAGGCAGAATCGTGGGCTCTGCAGTGTGGGCTGTCAAATCCCAGTCTTTCCAACCCACAGATCACCATGGGGAGCAAGGGATCAACACCAACTCCAGAGCGAGGTGTGGAAGCCCCTGCCTGGCAGGTAACCCAACAGATTCAGGTCTTTGTAAAGTTGTGGCTCGAAGCAGGCTACCTGTGGTAGTAGAGGATTATGTCAGCTCTCAGAAATTCAGAGTTTGCAAGACCTAGCGCAGTTCCAAGAGGAGGCATGGAGGCAAAGCCTTCCCACAGCCTCTGCAGCCGAAGTCTGCATCAGCAAAAGATCTCACAGAAATTCGACTCGAGCTCCACCAAGTGTCTGTTCTGCGTCCCCAACTACAGGCTGTAGAGGCAGTTTCCCTCTCCTATTTTGCAGGTGGCAACAGTGAACAACAGGAGAGGACTCAAAGCCAGAGGCCACGGGCAGCAGCATCAGCAATCTCTCTTCTGGGGGCTACTCAGCAGTTTTTCCCGTTTCCTTTCCACTTCTGACGACTTTTCCCACTAGACCGATTCTCAGGATCAGTAGCCTGCCCATGGGAGACTTCTCACACACCTTTTGTGGGTGCAGATGAAACAGACCTTACTGATTCCCAACCTGATTTTTGTGTACCTCACCAGCCCTTGGCAAATGTCATCACCCCTGTCTGTTCTTTGAACTACTGGGGACAGTGCTCTCTCACCGAGTCCAACCATGATGAGCTGGGGCAGGTGTACCTGCTTAAAAAGCAGATTCCTGGCAACTCAGGAACTTGCTTTTTTGACAGCTTGTGTCCTGGGAGGTCTCCAGGGAATAACTCAGTTTTCAGCTCTGAAGACTCAGTGACTGGCTGGCAGCACAGCACCAGGCAGCTGGAGAGGAGCAGGCAGGGGACAGGAACCCCATCCCCATCCCAGCTGCAGCTAGAAGATGATGCATGGACAAGCCCTTGGAAATAGGTGCTGGGGCACAGAGCAGATCCTGTGAGGCTGGAGCTGTGCACCCCATGCTCATTCCTGTTGAAGCCACAAAGCTCATACTGTGCAGCCCACGATTTTTCTTTGATCTCAGCCACACTGCAAGCAGATGTGTCCCTCCTCATCCCCACTCCCCTGCTAACCCCTTTGCCTGGAAAATGGTCTCTTCTGCTTTAGTCATCACTTGTGCTCCTTGACTGCCAGCTGCATCAGTAACAGCCTCTGTAGAAAAATTGCATCCGTCTTACTTCTTAAAAATTCTTATTTTTGAAGTGTTTTCAAGCTCTGGGCAGTTGCTCCAACCACCTTCCTTCTGGCATCTGGGAGCCAGAATGTGTATGGCATCTGGGTATGGATTTGAGCAGGTATCACGGGCCTCTTGCCAAACAAGGCTGAATGTTCCTCTCCTCACAGTTCTTTCTCTATTGCCTCAATAGCTTCACTTTCAGACACAGGATAGCTGAGAGCCCCCTACAGATAGGTTGTTTCCATTTTCCACACTTCCCACCCCTCCACACACTGCATTTTAATGCCTTTACTGATAGAATTCTTGCTATTGTTACTGTGCTGTTTCAATACAGTGTCGTGAAATTATCACTCCAAGAAAAGCTTCAAAAATTATCCCTTCAGTGTGATTTTGTGTTTTATCTGCTACAACTCCTCTGTAAGGCATTTTCTTCACCACAATTTTAAAATGACAGAAAAGGACTCCTTGGGCCCCACCACCACCTCCATTGCTCCTGTGGAGCAAGCACCCATGCTTAGCAGCACATTATCACAGCTTGAGTTTGCACTTCAGTGCCTGCCAGAAATAAATCCAGCAGACACCCAGGATTTCTAACCTCATGGGAAAGCAGTATACAGCCCTGGTGCTGGCATGCTGCTGTAGCTTTAGCACTGCCCCTTCATGCCAAGAGAACAGTGTAGGCTGAAATTTTCCTGGCTGCATTTTGGCAAATGCCAAAACTGGTGTGCAAGCATCGCCAGCAGGACACGCGGCTGACACATGGAGGGACGTGGGGCACTGCCAAGCAGCCCCTCAGAGTGCCCTGGAGAAGGGATGTGTCTTCTGGGTTTTAAAAGAGCAAAGAAGTTATCAATGCTCCCAAATGGAACAGGTCTTGCCTGCCAGCCAGCGTTGTTTGCAGACCAGTGGGATAACTGGCATTAGGAAAACTCCTTTGCTTCTGTATACTTTGATCTCTGCATCACTTCTGTGCCCCCAGTGCCTGCCAGGAGGAGTTTCAGCACCAGTGATTCATCTTTGGATGAATTAGAAGTAGAAAGCAGCAACCCAGCAATTCAGTCCTTGTCCTCATTTGCAGGGAGAGCCCAGCTTTGGGAGCAACCAAATACACCTGGCAGCTCCTGCAGCTCTGTGGATGTCACTGACAGAGCTCTCTAAAGTCACATGGGAAAGTTACAGCCCTAAATCCCAGAAGGTTTCAGGCCAGGCTTGGATGCCTCTTTGGTTTTTGAACCCTTCCACTGACTTGCCACATCTCTGCAACTTGCAACATCCAGGGGAGGGAGGGTCTTCAGTGGACCCCACAAGCATGGGATACAGCCAGCCTGGCTCCTGCAGCCACAGCACAGCAGAATTCAAACCCCTGCAATTGAGAGACATTTTTTGGACCATCAGGACTAATGCCCTGCCCCAGAAATTGTTGCCATACTCTCTGCCATGAGGTCTGAGCAGTTCCCACATGGGAACTCCTGCAAACTGAAGGAATTCATCTGGTTGAACCACCAGCCACACATGGCCATCACCCCTGTGTTCAAGCTAAGCAAAAATGGAGCACCCCACAGTCACCCAGATCAGTTCCCAGGGTCAGTGAATCTATAAAGATGTGTTTAATGCAAATCTGCTGGCAAAATAGCCTCTCAAAACACATGGGAGCAATTACCTTTACATTCCCACCCCCCAGTTTTAATAGTCCTTATACTCTACATAAATTTCATTAGCTGGATTTATGTGGTCACTAAACTGCTTGATGCAGTATTATGTTCACAGCAGGAAATTATTTGCAAGTCTGGTGAAAATGAGCATTTCCTAGTTTTGTCAGCACAGGGAATTACATTATCAGGGATATAACAAACCAGCTGAATGAAGGAGGGTTTGATTCATGGTAATTACTGATTATATGCAGATTACTTTATGGCTTTAATTCTCTGGTCTCCCACTGTTTGTTTACTAAACCTCTAAAAAACCAAACCAAACAAACACACACAAAAAAAAAAGTGGAGCGAGCATATGAGCCTCTTGTTTGTTAGGTAAATTACAGAAACTAATTTGTTGATTACATGAAAGGAAGCAGAGCTCTGTACAGCCTGGGACAGCAGCAGGAAGGAGCCAGCAGTGAGCCATGCTTGCAGCCACCACTGGCTGGGCTGCTGCCACTTCTGTGCTGCTCTGTGGTGCCCAGCTCACATCCCCATCACTGCAGCACTTCTGGCTGCTTTTATTGGGGTCACAGCAGGGGCTGATAATGATAAAAAACCCGTGAGCACAAACGGACATGTGGAAGTGGCTTCTTGCTCTTGAAGTTCAGGGGTTGTTTGTTTAGGTTTTTTAATAAAGCAGGCACTATGTCAGCTCTCAGAGCCCTGAAATTTGGCAATTGCACTTCCAAGGGGAGACACAGAGGCAAAGCCTCCCCACAGACTCTGCAGCCAGGGTCTACATCAGCTGATGCTGTCAGTCAGTCACTCAGTCCTGATGCTCCTGAAAATGCCTCTTGATAGCAGGGGTTTGAAGTACGCTGTGCTGTGGCTTCAGGAGCCAGGCTGGATGTATCCTATGCTTATGGGGTCTTCTGAAGACCCTCAGACCCCTGGATTCTGCAAGCTGCAGAGATATGGCAAGTCAGTGGAAGGACAAGTCAAAAAAAACCCCCAACTTTTCCTTACAGCTCTCCCCTCCTGCCAGTTTGTCCCTTTTCTGTTCTCACCCCCATTCATCAGATGGAGGTAAGTGGATGTATTGATTCATCTGTGCTCAAAATGCCCCTAAAAATATTTCTTCTAATTAAGTGCAAAAAAGGCCCATGCAAACCTCCAGTTTTAAGTAGCATCATGCTTTAAAACATTAGAAGCTGGTTAGAAAACTACAGGCAGCCTTTGATAGAAAGCTACCCAAAAATAGAGCAGTGCATCGCCCCCGTTTCTCAGCTGCTCAAGCCTTTCCAAAACAGCTCTTCTCCTCTTACTTCCTGCAGCAAACACTCAGCAGACTCGCAGTCCCTGGAGATGAAACAGTCCTTTTGATCATATATATTATTCTTAGCACTGCTGGAGCAAAATTTCAGCCTTTGCTCCACCTGTGATGGAGAGATGGGGAGCAGGGCTCTGCTCCCACTGCCCCCCGGCTGCCTCCCTGCCTGGCTGGTGAGCACAGCAATCTCTGTTGTGCCTGGGCAGTGTGCTGACCACTTGGCTGTGTTTATTATTAAAATATGTATCTACCACCCTCTTAAGTAAAAATTAGGTTGTTGGGGTTTGAATCCAAAAACAGTGCCCCATGTCAGAGCAGAAAGAGCAGCCAGCAGCTCTGGTGTGCTGCAGGGCTCAGGATGCTGGTCTGCATCCTGCATGTGCCAGCTGGGATCTTCCAGCTGGGAGTGTTTTATCTAATAGATGAAAGGGAGAGAGAGAGAAAGTGCTGTAATTATAATCACAAAGGAGAGTGATCTGTGCCAGCCCTGCCTGCCTGTGCCCCCGGAGAGCAGCACCCACTGAACCCATCAAGGATGGTCTGAAGTGGCACTTGCAGCCAGTATGAGCATTGTCCCTATCATGGCATGATAAAGGGCTGGATCTGGGCTCTGGGGTGGAGGATTGGCACCACCTGGACCCCCATGAGAGCCTCCAGAAAAGCATTCTGTCTCCTAGGTCGGTACCAGCCATGGTGGACCCAGCAACCATGACCACGCATGTTCCTTCAGTCCACATTACTGCCCTCGCAGATCACAAAATCACTGAATTGTCAGAGTTGGAAGGGACCTCCAGAGATCACCCAGCCCAACTCTCCCACTAAAGCAGGATCACCTTGAGCACATTACACAGGACTGTATCTGGGAGGGTCTTGAACATCTCCAGAGAAGGGGACTCCACAGCCTCTCTGGGCAGCCTGTTCCAGTGCTTTGTCACCCTCAGAATAAAGTTTTTTCCTTATGTTTAAATGGAACTTCTGTGTTCCAGCTCATGCACCTTTCCCCTCATTCTGTCACTGGGAGCTACTGAGAAGAGTCTGGCTTCATTTTCCTTGCACCAGCCCTTCAGATACTTGTAGACATTAACAACATTCTGTTTTCCAGGCTAAAGAGTCCCAGCTCTCTCAGCCTTTCCTCATAAGAGAGATGATCCAGTTTCCCAATCATCTTTGTCACTCTCCTCTGGACTCCAATAGCTCCCTCTGGGCTTCAGCTCTTATTTCTCTGGAGCTGGGGAGCCCAGAACTGGATTCAGTATTCCAGCTCTGGCCTCACCAGAGCAGAGCAGAGGGGAAGAATGACCTCCCTCAACCTACTGGCCACACTGTTCTTTATGCAACCTGGGATTCCACTGGCCTTCTTGTCAAGAAGGGCACACTGCTGGCTCATGGATAATTTAATATCTACCAGGACTCCCAGATCCTTCTCCTCAGAACTCAGCCCCACTTGTGGGACAGCATCTTCAGAAGTGGTTCCCACTCCTGCCATGTAGTCAATGGGCATGTTTTAGCCTTTCTGTTCTACAGAGAGAGACACGAAGGTGGACAGGACAACCCAACAGTAGATTTTATGTGCCAGTGCAGGATAGCTATGACTAAGTCAGGATCAGGCCACAGTCCTACATGTCACCACCACCATAACTTTCTGTAGCTCACATGGGCAGTAATCCTGTGATGGTGCTGAGCCTCTGCCAGTAGGGGCAATGAGCCTCAGGGACCTCAGAGAGCTTGTGGAAAAGATAGCTTTCCTGTTCCACATAACAGGTCAAAACTACTCTTTGGATTTCTGAACATTTCCTTTTCCCTTTGAAGGTTGTAAACATTTAGAAGAATGACACTTGACAGGATGAGAGGGCATGGCCTGAAGCTGTGCCAGGGGAGGTTTACGTTGGATATCAGAAAGGACTTCCTCTTGGAGAGGGTGATCAGGCATTGGAATGGCTGCGCAGGGTAGTGGTGGAGTCACCATCCCTGAAGGTGTTTAAGGAAATGCTGGATGTGGCACTTAGTGCCATGGTCTAGATGATGTGGTGGTGTTAGGTCATAGGTTGGATTTTATGATCTCAGAGGTCTTTTCCAGCCTCAATAATTCTGTGATATATGCCACTTCGTGTTAACTAGTAAGAGCTATTCATCCCCACATTCACCATCTTATTTCTCTGATTTCCTTCAGTGCAAGAATAATAATGAAAATGTAATCATAATGAAAGAAACATGATTAAAAGAGAGCTACTTTCATTTTGGCTGTTTCTTATGAAAAGACTACTTCTTTTCTGTCCATCCTTGTTGTTTCACACACACCTACCATTGGATAACATTTGATCAACCATCACAAATGAGCAGACTGCAGATTATGCACAATTTCTGTGCTTTTGGTGCCTGGAGAAGGCATGAGCAGGTTCACTTCATCACCGAGCTGGCTGCTCCCGGGGTTAAAGGAGGGCACCGCCACTTCAGGCCGTGCTGAAAGCCTTTCTCTGGGCTTTGGTTCTTCACAGGCACCAAACCAACCCCAAAGGCTCAGGCACTCCCCCAGTCCCAGAGCTGCCCCCCCTCCTCCCCGCCGCTCGGGCCTTGCGCATCGGGAGGTGGCAGCATCTCCCCGCCGGAGCGGGGACAGCCCGGGGACAGCCACCTCCCGGCAGCAGTTCACACGGCGACAGTACTCTTTTCAACAGAGAAATTTTTATTCCTTTTGCTTTCAAAGCCCAGTTTTATAGAAGCACCGAACGGTTTGGGTTAGAGGGGACCAGAGAGATCATCTGCTTCCACCCTCCGTGCCATGTGCCGTGGGTGTGGGACACCTCCCACAGCTACAACTTCCCTGGGCAACCTGTACCAGTGTCTCAGCACCCTCATATGAAAAGATTTCTTGCAAGTGTCTAATCTAAATCTACACTCTTTTTTGCTACAGGTAGCAAAAAGGCCTGTTTGCAACAGCTGCAACAGCTAAAGCATCATCCCAGGGTCTCACCTAAATGGTGCAGGTCCCCCAGCTCCAACAAGGATGGACACTGAAGGAGAGGACTCCCAGGGCACCCATGGGATGTTTACTGCAGGATGTGCCCCTGTGCCTGTTGAAGCGGAAGGGAACTGGATGCTCTCAGCACTGGGCTGTGCTGGGACTCCCCCGCCCCCAGCCCCCTGTTTGCCCAAGGATGGGAAACAAGCCCTGCAGGAGTCCTGCAAGAGCCTACAAAGTGGCTGAGCAATCCCACTCTTCTGGTTATCTGTGAAGGGAAAGGCAACACTGCTACTGCTCTGTGAGCAGCTCTGCACCACAGGCACTGTAATGCCCAGGGGACCTCTGAGAAGGGAGCAGAAGAGGGCTAGGGACAACACCCAGACCTACACCCACCCCTTGGTGCCCCTTGACTTACCAAAACACAGGCTGGGGCAAGTGTCACAGCCCCACCATAATGGTCTCCTTCAGCTACTGGGAAGGCCAGAAACCACAAGAAAACCACGAGAACATAAATCCAAGCTGGTTATTGTAGCAAGTGCTCTGCAACACCTTTACTTTACATCAGGCAGCATCCTGATGTGGGAGCAATACCTGTCTGCTGCTCCCTGATGCAGAGCTATTGCTCCTCTGGGAATTTAATCAGTCAGCCCACACATCCTACCAGCTGCACAGAATGCTCCTGAAATCCAAAGCATTTCCTTGCCCATGATGTGCTGACTTAAGCCTTCTGCAAACAGCAGATTACTTCAGTTCCAAGAGAGCTTGAGAGCACTTTAAAAAAAGCACACAGACGACTTTGGATAATCTGAGATACCTTTTCCAAAAGGAGTCATGGCACTTTGGAACCCCAGAGGTAATTTGGAAGTGCCTGTGCAGTTTCTGCCAGTGGTTTCAGGTACTTCCCCTTGTTTGAAGAAATCTCCTGAGAGGAAAAACACCCAGGCCTGCTGTGGGAAGGGGCAGAAGCAGATGTGCTGCTAATCCACAGCCAATGTCCACCCTTGGTGGGCACTGGCCAGTCTATTCAAACAGCAACAACAAAAAGACCCCCATAAAAGCCTCATGTCTTATTTCAAGAATCTCCCGGAACATTTCCAAAGGCCTTCATGAAAAACTTCAACCATGATCCTTTTTGTAGGCATAGCCCAGCACTGTTAATCTCCAGGATTCAGGTACAGGAAGGCAAGTGGGATGGTGCTGGCATTCAAATGAGGTCACACCATGGTGTAAACTGGTCATAAACCAGTCTAGAGGGATGCTGGTCTCAGCAGAGCAACAGCACAGTCATCAGGCTCAGGAAAAGGCACCAGTTATCCACCTTTTTTTTTTTTTTTTTTTTCCCTGCTAGTTTCTCTGAGTTTCCACACCCTGTGTGACCCTTGAGTATGGATTTGAGTTGAAACACCTGTGCTTCCACCCTGGGCCATGGCTGCTGTGCAATGTGGTCCTGGTGAAAGACACTTCAACATTGCCCATATTGTTTGCACAATGATGGCAGAGTGGCTCATCCCCTCCTGTGCTTAGTGGAGGTAAGAGCTGGTGGTGGCTGCCTGTAGTGAAATGAGGCAACCAGGTGCCATTAATTGCCAGGGAGTGGGCATGAGCTTGTGTTAAGCCCACCTGTGCCTGATTAGGGTGGGCCCCCACTGCGCATGAGCAGGACCAGGGGGCCAATAAAAGGTAAAACCTAAGACACAGGCTCAGCTCAGTCCTGAGCAAGCCACCAGAGAGCTCAGTCGCTCTTGGAGCAACAGCACTGATCTGGGCTAGTCAACTCTGAGAGCCATAGGCTTAGAGCATTGCTCATGAGTCTCTGCTGGAACACCTGGTTGGACTTTGAAGCGTCGTTCCCTAAGAGAGGTTTGTCTTGCTACAGCTGCCTCTGGGTTTTAGTCTCCATAAACACCAAAAAACTGAAGTTGGTGCTTGGTGAGGTACTTCCACACACTGGCGTCTCCTTGGGGAACAGGGATGAGTGGTGCTGCAAACTGTTCTGGGGGAGCCAGCTCTCATGGGCACTGAGCTCAGGTTGTGCCCAAGAGCCAGCACTGAGCTTGTCCACCTCACCTCCTGTGGCAATCTCTCTGCACCTGGTGACTTGTCAGGTCAGGCAGCACAAGCAATCCCACACCAAGTCTCCTGGAGCTGCCTTATGTGACAGACCCCTGTCCTGGAGCAGAGCCAGCCCTCCCCCCAGGGTGGCTGGTGACCATCAGAACCCACCTCCAAGCATGTACCTTTGCTAGGTACCTGGTGTTACAGACAGCATACATGTGCTGCACACACTTACACGTGCCTACAAACACACGAGTTTGTTTTGTGGTGCACTGGATTGTTATCAGCATGTAAATGCTCATGCTGGGGAGCAGGGAAGGAGGAAGTGGATCCCAGAACCTGCTGCATTAGGCACATCATGGCCATGGATAAGTTCAGCCTTTCCTGGAGCTGGCCAAAGCTGAGCTCCTACATCCTGCCTTTAGCACATAAATGGAGGCCCTGATGATGTGACAAGATGAATGCTAGCATCTCCCAGAGACTTCAGAGGAACAGCCTGGGAAATGGCTTTTTTTTTCATCTGTGGTAGTGCTGGAATTCATAGTTTGGCTGAAAACATTTGCCATACTCGAGAAAACTAAAGTCTACAAATGGATTTTTTAATATCCATTTCAACTGTGGGCATAAGGCATTGTAAGAAAACATCTCTTTTTAACCAGGTCATTGATGCCACATGGGCTGCTACAGGGACATTTCCTGGGAGCATCACACAGGTTAAAACAACAGGCAAGAACAGCAACTAATCCCTGGGCTTTTACTCATCACTGCCCTATCCATCTCCTAAAAAGTGCCCAAGGCTGGGAGGAGCAGCTCACACAGGGTGGCTCTTTCCAATCCTGGGAAGGAGAGGGAGAACGGTAGAGATGCCACTAAGACCCCTCTGTGTCTCGAATTTGCAAGAAAAGCCCTGACCTCCATCCATGTGAAGCTGCTTGTCCATAGTGACCTGCTTACAGAGGGGCTCCTCCACCTGGAGCTGGCAGAACAGGACATTTCATCCCAGGGAACCAGTGAGTGTGTACCAGTTCAGAACTTGCTGCCCCACAAACCCATCTGCCTGAGCATGGGGTGCTCTTGCCCCCTGGTTTGTGCTCATCCTGCCCCTTTCAGATAAGCCAGGGCAAGGGGCAGCAGGGCTGAGCTGTGGCATGAGGCAGAGCAGCTTCAGCAGAGAACCAACCTGCTTGGAAATAAACCTGGCTGGCGAGGTAAACAGCCTCCTGAGACCTTTTAAATGAAATAACTGATCCCTCTCCCATACACGTTTTCATGCAAACAGCATCAGCCATACCTTTATCAGCAGCCGGATATTGAGATATTGGTGTCTGTGATTTCAGCAGCTTGTTTAAGCACGGATTTCCCTTTTATAGGCTGCAGTAAGTCACTCTGATGATGTTGGGTTAATTACTAGTTTTCTTTCAGCTAATTGTCCGCAGATTAGTGTTTTACTGTTGCTGATAACTACACGTATCCCTGTGCAATGTGCCTTTCTAACATGAATGTTTTAATAGTCCGGAAAGAAAATGTTGTAAGTTTCCCTTCCTCCTCTCCCCACGCCAAAGCCAACACAAAGAGACAGCTATAAAACTCTATGATTCCCACTGCAATCACGTGGTTGTGCTAGACATCTTTATTAACCTGATGGTCACAGAAAAGTAAATGTTCTCAGAAAATATCACTGTGGGTAACATTTTATTTGGCAGCTGATCACACACACCTGCTACGTGCTTTACTATGATCATTTTAAAGCTGGTTACCAGGAGCACTGAGGTACACAAAGAGGGAGATAGCAGAGAGAATGTGTTAAAGATGTATTCTGCCAGCATTGAAAGACCAATGAGTCAAGTCCATAATCTTAACCCAAACCCTGGCCACAGACCAAGACCATGTATGAGGGATTTTACCAACCTACTCATTGCTGTGGACACAGTACTTAGAGATCTGCAGCAAACCCAGTGCTGTGAATCAGCTACAACCATGGCAGAAATGGCCTTTTTGGGTACCAGCCATATCTGCATAGGCACTTGCTGCCACACCCTGTCCTGCCCGCCCCAGAAACAAACATCTTCATAACCCCCCTCCCACCATTTCCATGGCTGAATGAGTTTTATGCCTTTTCTTCCTTCATTCAGTTCCAGAACACTTCTGCATACTTTGCCCACAGGACTAATTTGGTTGGAAAAGACCTTGGAGATCATCGGCTCCAGTGGTAAACCTAGCACTGCCAAGCCCACCACTGAACTATGTCCCTGAGTGACATAGCTTTTAAATAGCTCCAGGGATGGAGACTCAACCACTTCCCTGGGCAGCCACAGGATGGTCCTAGGGCTCTCCTGTCCTTTGAAAGATACACCCAAGTGACACTGATTTAAGTAAACTTCTTCTGTAACATGGATCTTCTAAGCCATATAAAGGCTTTCACTCAACAATAATTTAGGATAGTGAATGAATAGGGCCTCTGAGGGGCTCAGAGGCCCATGCAGCAATATGGGTGCTGGACAGCATCTGGGCCTTGTGCCTTATTCAAAACAAGCCCTAGCAGCATCCTTCAGAGGGTCCAGAAAACTTAAGTTCTGCGTTTTTTTAACTAGCAAATTTTGACTAATGCAAACTCAATAGCATGAACAGCGGAACAGATTGCCTCCACCCCAGGTTTTCTACAAGGTTCTTTGTCAAAAGCTGCTAGAATTTAGATTAATGTCTATTGTCATCACCAAGCCTATAGCTTTGACAAGGGTAGCTATCGATTTTGTCTGATGTGTTCTATCCTGTATGAACACATGCAGCTTCTCACTCATCAGCTTGTTATTTGCTACATTATTATGTATTGATTCTCTTATTTGCTTTGTGTTTACCACCTACAGAAGTCACTTGAGCTGTCTGGAAGTTTTGGGGACCAACCTTCACAAAGACTCTTTGCCTTACTCCAGTTTTCTGCCATCAAATCTTGGCCAAAGTTTGTCAGAGGGATGGCATGGGTTTCTGCCAGCTTCCACAGGTTCCCTGAACTGCCTGAGCAAAAACACAACTGGGTGATCCCTTAAGATCACTCTAACCTCAACCTTGCTGTCAAAGCCATAAGGTCTGTCCTCTGAGGTTGCAGACACAGACTTGTGCACTTATGCACGTGCCTCAGTTCTGCTGTCAGACACCGTTAGCTTACAATTACCATTAATTGAAATGAATGGCTGTGTCCTAATGACATGGACTAGAATCTGACCCCATTTGTTCATCCACTTTGTTATGATTGAATTTGTGGTCTTTACAGTACTATGCCAGTTGCTACAGAGCACGTACAACAGACCTGAGCATCTCAAGGAGATTTTCTTCCATCCCCTGCTATTTTTGCTAGCACCAGCTCCTGCTCACTGGAGGCCCTTCTCCCCCCTGGTCTGGTGAGTGATTGCTCACACTGTAGTGATGGAAAGGGGTCAGATCAGCAGCAAGGAACAGGGGGCTAAAAGTCTGGTCCTTAGGACCCCACAGTAATTCACTAGCCCTTCCCTCCCCTTGGTTGTAGAGAACCTGGAATAAAGAACAGCTCTGTGAAAATCGCTATACCCAGGACACTTTTCCTAGGCAGTTAAACGTTTGTTACCAGGTTCCAAATTCAGCTTTAGCTAAAGAGAAAAGATGATTTACTCCAGCATCTTTTTGCACAGAGTCTCAAAAAGTACTTCAGTTGTACTTGCAGGTACAGCTGTCCTCAGACGACTTCAGTCTTTTCTCTATAACAACTTGGAGGTCAGCTGGGTGTAATCATTATCGAAAAAGCACCAAAGTACCTCCTACCATGAGGGATGATTTATAGCACTGCCTCCTAGCAAGGGGCTAGCATGCAAGGAAGTCCAACAAAAGTAAACTTGATTTAAGAGGTGTGTATATATACACACACACAGACTGAGAGTTCAGTGATTGATTTAGAAGATGCTGACTCTCTGCGGGAAATATTTTGGCAAAAAAGCCCCATCATATTTATTCATAAACAATACTGCTCATACGGGCTCCATTCAGGTGTCTAGACATTGTGTGAACTGGGAGGAGTATTGCTGGCCCTAGGCAATACATAACAAAGTCTGGTCTAAAGAAAAGGTAGAGAACTGGAGCTTCTGTATTATCTGAGTATCTGCTACTAAAGTATTTGCAAACAGCAAGTTAAAATTTATGTGACTATAACAGTGACATAATAAAAATAGCACTGGAAGAGACCTTGTGAGTTTATTCAACCTGTCACTTTGTCTCAGGACAGACTTATTCTTCCTGTGTCATTCTGGGTGAATGTTTGTAACTTGCTGTGAGAGGTTCCCAGAGACTGAGGTCCTCACAACCTCCCTACATGGACTATTCCAGTGCTCCATTATGTCTGGCAATGGATAATTTTCTGGTGTCAAGCCTGACTCTTTCTTCCTGTAATTTAAGCACATCATTTGTTGTTCTACAAATCATGGGTGTGAGATGCACATAATTTTCTTCCACTTTTACAGCAGCTTTCATGTGCTGTAAGAGCTCTCCTGAGCCATTACAAACAGTGAGGCGATGCTGTCAACCAAGCCCATATTATGATATTCCTCCAAGGGTTTACTACATGGCTGGTCACTCTTCATCCTGGATTTGTATGGCTGATTTTACTGCTGAGTTTCTGTGCTTGTCCCTGATAGACCCTCTCTCTCTCTCTTTTTTTTTTTTTTTTTTATAAACTCAGACCCTCTTTCAGACTTGCTGAGATTGTCTTGAACATGAAGTTGGTCACCCAAGGTAACTGCAGTACCTCCCAGCTGCTTGACAGCTGTGCACAGGGTAAGTATTCTCCCTGCTCCATCACCCAAGTAATTTATGAAAAAATTGAATCACACTTTGTCTGAGACAGACACCTGCAAAACAGTGCATCCTCCTGCTCTGGCAGAACACTCCCACTGATCGCTCTCAGAGGGGGTTTACAGAGAAATTATACCCAAACTAAATTCTCCTCCTTTGCTTGCTCTCCATGCTCTTGAGAAGTTACACAGATGAATTAGGGTTTGTGTCAGGCTTTCTCCCTCCACTGTAGTTATGAAGCACATTTGCATAGAGCAGCTGTCAGATTTGCAGAAAGAAAAAGAGCAAATCAACAAAACAATGGGAAAAGAGGCATAAACAAACAATAAGAAGGTTCTCAGGCTCTGCAGATCCACTGGTCTTTACCTAAATCAGCTCTGAGTATTTTATCTGCAGACCTTAACGATTAAAATCAGAAGAAGAATAAGATGAAACATAAAGATTTCCATTGTATCTCTCTACAAAGGAACATTTCCAAAATTGAGGAACATACACTACTAGGTCACGGCACAGAGGAGCTTGGAGAAAGATGTACAACATCTATGTGATGGATGAAGTGTGCAAGCAGCTCTTGAGAAATGCAGCTTAATGGGAAAGTGCAGCAAGCAACAGTTTCTCTCTTTTGCTTGGGGTGAGCTGGGGAGAAGGACCAAGTTACCCACTGCACAGTGAGTGCATCGCAGCTGATCGATAGCCCAAAGTGGTGGAACAGCCGAGAAGTTGTTGCTATGGATTTATTTGGTTATAAATTTTAAAGGGAGGTCACCTGAGACTAATCTTATGAAGCAGGAACAGCAACTTCTCTTCTATGTGCAAGCAAACAGAGGTGATATCGGGACAGCCAGAGCTGTAAACATCATTTTAAGGCATTTGGGAATGGAGTGAAAGCAAGCCGATGTGAAAACTGACTTAGGTTGTTTGAAAGATTTTTTTTTATTGCCTGTGGGTGATACATTCAAGGAGGTAAAGTCTTCCTTTCTGATTAAGACAGCCAGCAAATTACAGACCATGAATGGAGCCTCTCTGAGAAGCAGCAAGGCTGAGAAGCCTGCAAGACAGAGCCATCCATCCTCCACCCCCACTGCCTGTCCCTGTCCCCATCCACATCGGTGTCTCCATGGGGAAGGAGGTCCCCGTCTGTGTGACCTGAGTGAGAGACAAGACAGACACCTCCCTGGGGAGGGACTTGTGGAAGGGATGGTTGCCACAGCTCCCCTGGGATGGGTTGTCCTCCCCATCATGCCTGGTTTGCCCCCTCCTCTCTGCCTCCTGCCTGCAGCCAGACAGCTGGGCTTGTGTGTCTGTATTCAAAAGGAGCCATCAGCAGAAGTCCTGCCACAGGGGGAGAGCATTTCATAGAATCATAGAATCATAGAATTAGCCGGGTTGGAAGGGACCTCAGAGATCATCTAGTCCAACCCTTGACCCACCGGAGCAGTTGCCATGCATCCAGTCTTTTTTTAAATTTACCTCTACCAAAGGTAGACCTCTCTGATGCATGCAGAAGTAGCTTATGATATGTTTTTAGACCAACTTGAATGCATCTTTATGGTGGCTGTGCATTCTAAGCACGGGTCCAAGCACTACACCCAAGTTAATCTGTTCTGCTCTGACACCTGAAAAAAATGATCTACAGGGCATTGCACTCTCTACTACACCCTAAAGCCAGGTCTTGGAGATGTCTTTCAGATAACCCAAGGGCATGGCATGCCCTTTAGGATTATCCTGGCCACAAATCAGTACATAACCATGAGGCAGGCTAAGCCTTCTTACTTACTTACTTACTTACTTACTTACTCTGAAGACCTTGAGGATGTACCATGCTGAGTACCCTGCAAAATATTCCTTTTGCGTTGTTTCACCTCAGGTGGTAGGTCATTTTTAAGAGATAGAGAATAAACTACACCAGTAGCTTACAGATCCTACTGGGGAGCATTAGGAGACAAAGCAGGCTCCAGATACGATAGAGACAGGCATTTTTATCTGTATTTTTGCCAGAATTTACCACAGATCCCTCTCAGTTATGGCTTCCCTAGGTGTACCATGAGCAGAAGCTGCACAGAAGTGTTAGGGGAAGCAGTCCCCCCTGAGGTGACATCCACCTTCTTCCTCATACATGAAACCCTTCTGAGAGCAGTGGTAGCACGACCTGAAAAGAGAGAAAAATGGAAATGTGTTTGCAGAAAGGCAGTTTGGGCTAAAAGCAGGAAATCTGAGACTGTCACGGTTTCTTCAGGGAAGAGAATAGGAAAGATAACCTCTGGGGCAGAAATGAAGGTGAAAGGGGTGTCAAGGCAAGGAGAGCTATACAAATTACAAACACATGAATGTTCTCAGTATGGGAACCAAAGACATGCATCCCATATATTGTTTATGTGGAAATACCTCATTTCAGGAGCAGAATTACTTTTCTGATCCTCTTTGGCTATTCACAAGCCAATTTCACTGCTACTTCATTTTCTCATTTTCTGCCCTGCAGAAGAGGAGGATTACAAAGCACAGGTTTTCATGCAGGTATCCAGCTCTCCCCTGTTACAATATAAGGATGTTTCACAGTGCCAGATAAGATAATTGCCATATCTTAAACTGTGATGTGATGTACTGTATTCACAAGGAGCACCCAGAGCACTGAGTGCAACCAACACACTCCTTAGTTTGTGTCAGGGGTAAAGCAGGAAGAGAGTGCCTGGTGGGCTCATGTCCTGTTCAGCGTTGGCTGAGGAATCAGGGAATTGCTGGGGAGATGGAAACACAAACATATAAGGGTGGTAAGACACTGTAACAGGTTGCTCAGGGATGCTGTGACTGCCCCCTCCCTGGAAGTGTTGATGACCAAGTTGGATGGGACCTTGAGCAACCTGATCTAGTGGGAGGTGTCCCTGCCTATGCAGGGGGATTGGAAGGGCCTGATCTTTATGGTCCCTTCCAACCCAAACCATTCTGTGATTCTGTGTAACATTTGGCAGGCAAATTAGTTGAGCAGCTGGTTGGGCAGAAAAACAGTTCTGTTGCATGCATGATAGAGAAGCTGGATTGACATTGCCAAGTCAAGCATCAGATACATTCAGTGTGTATCTGCCAGCTCAGATAAATGAGTAAGTGCTGGTTTCAGACCAAGCATGGTGGGATGGAATGGTATTATTAAGAAGGTTTTATCAATCTGACCAATACTGTGGACATGCTAAGGTTAGGCAAAAGGTCCCTCCCAGTTTTAATGACGATGAAGGCAGAGCCAGAGCTTTTCCTAACTTCTAAAAATGTCTCATGAAAGAAGAAAATTAGAGATGTTCTGGTTAGCACAATGCTGCTGATGCTGCTACTGTAGCAGTGGGTTTCAGAAGACAAGCTAGCAGCCAGGATATTCACCTAAATAGGGCTAGGACACTCTTCACAGAGTCTCTGTTTCCCACAAACACATCTCCTGTGGAAGTGATGTTGTCTGAACAACACCAATAGAACAGCAACAATAGCAAAGTCTGCTACTCTCTCCAGTTTCATTTCAAATGAAAAGAATGCAATTAGCTTTTTCATTCACAAACAGGCAGCATCTCATTACTCTTTGGGGCCACTATTTCAGTGTTATGAGCAAGGCTTCATACAATGCATTGCTTTGCAAATAAATGTCTCTCTCCCATCTGATGCTCTTAGACTGCCACAGAGCAGCTGAGATCCCCAGGAGTAAGAAATCCATCTTCAGCTGCATCGAGCTGGGGAGTAGCTCAAAGCCTTGTGTTTATGCTTGGTGCACAGGTCACACGTCATCTCCAAACTCTCCCTGCAAAAGGTTTTCTGACGTTTATTTAGACAGCTTAATTCTATTATTTTCTTTGAGCCATTTATAGAACAGCAAGTGTACAGAGAAGTGGAGCCCTTAACTTACTTGCCCCTGCCCTGGCTTCAGCTGAGATAATTTTCTTCCTAGTAACTGCTGTAACACTGTGTTTTGGATTTAAGATGAGAAGAATGTTAATAATACACTGATATTTCAGTTGGTGCCAAGCAGTGATTACACCAAGTCAAAGGCTTTTCTGTTTCTCACCCCACCCCACCAGCTGGGGGCACACAAGGAGCTGGGAGGGGACACAGGGTTGCTGACCCCATCTCACCAAGGGGCTGTTCCATACCATATGACATCATGTTCAGCATATAGAAGAAGAGGGAAGAAGAAGGAAGGGGGAACATTCGGAGAGATGGCATTTGTCTTCCCAAGTAACCACTACTCATGATGGAGCTTGGCTTTCCTGAAGATGGCTGAACACCTGCCTGCTAATGGGAAGCAGTGAATTAATTCCTTGTTTTGCTTTGCTTCTGTGTGCAGCTTCTTCTTCACCTGTTCAACTACCTTTATCTCAACCCCTGAGTTTTCTCACTTTTACCCTTCCAGTTCTCTTCCTCACCCCACAGGGGATAATGATCAAAGGGCTGCGTGGGGCTTAGTTGCTGCCTGGGGTTCAATCATAACAGTTTTACATTTTCTTTATTTGCCACTGCACAACAGCATTTAAAACAGAATACACCACTACTTGGAAAAAATTATAAACACTTTAGAAAACCTAACTTCTTACTGATTAAGAAAAATCAGCACAGTATCAAAAGTCAGAGACTGTTATTGGGAAGCAGCAAGGTCCCAATATTTACTGATAGATTCAATTTCCAACAGAAGAGACTTATTCTGACATCATCTTAATATAACCTAGATGTACTTCATTCTATAAAAGGCAGCAACAACTAGAAGTGACAAATTATACCTACCTCCAGGTATACAAACAAATTATCTCACTGTGATTTGAAAGATAACATGTCACTGAAAGTTATGATTAAAAAAAAATTCAGTCATTCACAGTGTGTCATAGATGTAATTAAATTTTGTAGGAGAGTCAACCTTTATTAAAACAATCTACTTGTTGGAGAATATTTCCAGAAACCCTGCCTCTATCTGGTTTCAAACATAATTATTAATCTCGATGCCAACATCTTGATGGTTAGAAAATGAGTACTGGTCCATGCAAAATATGCATTCTGACACACAAGACAGAGGGTTCAAGCTGATTTTTAAAACCCTTTTTCAAACCTTCCCCCCAAAACCTCGGTGTTCCAATTAAGCTACAAACTGAAGCAACCACACAACAAGTGAGCCACTTGGAGAAAATTCTTCCCAGGAAAAAACAACTCTGTTTTAAACCAGACAGAAGCCAGACAGTGAGTAGCAGGAAGAAAAAAAAAGCAAAAAAAAAAGCATTACAATATTCCCTCAGCTCAGAATTTCTTTCCTTCCCCCAGAGCCTATTCACCTTCTCCTGACTCCATCTGTGCCTGAAGCATCGCAGCCAGCCCACCCCTGGGTCATTGCATTAAAACACCCTGTGCTACAGAAACAAGTAGCAATCCTGATAAACCAACAATCCTGATAAAACTCCATTGCATTTATAAAACCCTAACTCTCTGCTGGTATCCTGGGCTCAGTCCCTTCCTCTGCTGGACTGGATTTAAGCCATGGAAACATTTACCAGTGCAAAGGTAAAAAACCTGGTTGGTTCTTAGCCCACATGGTGCTCCTGTGCCTTCCTACCAAACACAGCCACATGGGAGACACAGCTGCAAGGTCACTGAGCTCCCAAAATCCCCACTGAGTTTAGGGGGATACAAGCACCTTCCAGGCTGCTTGGGCTGTGAAAAACCAAAGTACCCTGTGCACATGCTGCAGTGTGGCTATAAGGATGTGGAAGATAAAAAAGTAAACCAGCAGATTGATTGGTACTTGCAGGACCAGTCAGTTATAAAGATTGTTGAGGGACCAACTTTCTGAATGTGGGTGCTTGAATCCTTTTACTAATTCAGATCCTAAGTATCTAATTCTCACTTTTAAGTGCTGACACATCTTTAAAATCTGACATGGTTCAGAGTTTACATGATAGCCAAGGTAAACAAGATATCCTCTTTCCTTCTTGAGTAAAGATGGAGAGGCAGACAGAATCAGGAGCTCAGTTCACAGGATATTCTTTCTTTTTCTTGATTACAGAGCTGTAATTCTTATTTACACAGTAATGAAGAAATGCACATGTAGAAAGACACAGCTCCACTCAACAGTTACTTGGATTTGCTAGTTCCACTCAAATATTGGCAGGTATTTTCCCAGGTGTTTTTCTCATCACCCAGGTTCTGATACAGTGCCCAACTGTGGATGAGACTGAGCAAGCTTGCATCATCTCACACTGTTGCAAGAAATAGAACCTACAGGAGGTGCTCCAGTAACCAAAAGACCCATAACAACGCACAGTTTTCTGGAGACCTGAAGGCATGAAGCAGAGTTCATGTCAGGTAACAAATTAATGCAGTGGTCCATTGGCATGGGTGACATAAAGCACACACAAAGACAAGGAAAACCCAACAAATGCAAATGTGACATAGTGAAGACATTGAGGACAGCTCCTGGTTCTGCACCTTTGGGACATTATGATTTCTGTTTCTTTGTATTATTATTATTATTATTATTGGTTTTGGTCTTTTAAATGCACTTAATGCACCATAATTGGATGCTAAATGCTCCTGCTCTGGACCCAAACATACAGAATAGAAATACAAGTTCCTTTATTTGAAAACAAAGGAAAAACAAGTTGCAAGTGACAGAGCAAAGATGCTCTGCCCCAGCCCTATGTGTCAGGGGCACAGAGGGCAGCAGGGCATGGAAGAGGTCTGTTGTCTTGTAGGGGATTGCTAAGTCTGGGCTTGTGGCTAGAAATCTGTGTTCAAAAGCAGGGTGAAAAGTGGATCTAGACTGTATTTTATTCCTTCAGAAGGCTGTGAGTAGGTTGGGCAGCTCAGTGGATCTGCCTGCACTAGAAGTAGGTCTAGGACAACCAAGCAGCCACCAGATATCTCTACACCACCAACTCACCGCCCAGACCCTTGAGGCTGGCAGTACTGTGAGGCTGTCAGAGTGGTCAGTATAGACACATAAATTGTGTCGTATCTATAAACACATACATAGACACATTCAGTGGCCAGTTGGCAGAATTCAGGTGGCAGAGGACAGTTGTCCCTTTCCACTTGAAATCGTCTACTTGAAGGGTCCAGGACTGATGACAACTCAAGCAATGCTGCAGTGAATGATTTTTAATTTTTTTTTTTTTTTTTTTTCTTTTGTCTTGTGTGCAGCACCAACCCATTGCCGGAAGACAGCACCACATTCAGCTCTCATTGCTGGAGAAGCTGTTTCCATGTGGTACATCACACCCTAAGTGATTGTGCTGTTCCCCTAACACAGATGAACTGAAAAACTCCCTTTGCTCTCAGGCTTTGCTGTAACATATGGACCCTGCAGAGTGATCACACCATCACTTCACCTCCTGCTGCCTTTTGCTGCTTTCATAGAATCATAGAATTGGCTGGGTTGGAAGGGACCTCAGAGATCATCAAGTCCAACCCTTGATCCACTACCGCTGCAGTTACCAGACCATGGCACTGAGTGCCACATCCAGTCTCTTTTTAAATATCTCCAGGGACAGAGAATCCACTACTTCCCTGGGCAGCCCATTCCAATGCCTGATCACCCCCTCCGTAAAGAAATTCTTTCTAATATCTAACCTAAACCTCCCCTGGCACAACTTAAGACTGTGCCCTCTTGTCTTGCTGAGAGTTGCCTAGGAAAAGAGACCAACCCCCCCTGGCTACACCCTCCTTTCAGGGAGTTGTAGAGAGCGATGAGGTCTCCCCTGAGCCTCCTCTTCTCCAGACTGAACAGCTCCAGCTCCCTCAGCCTCTCCTTATAGGATCTGTGCTGAAGTCCCTTCACCAGCCTAGTTGCCCTCCTTTGGACCCGCTCCAGGACCTCGATATCCTTTCTAAACTGAGGGGCCCAGAACTGGACACAGGACTCGAGGTGTGGCCTCACCAGCGCTGAGTACAGGGGCAGAATCACTTCCCTGGACCTGCTGGCCACACTGTTCCTGATCCAGGCCAGGATGCCATTGGCCTTCTTGGCCACCTGGGCACACTGCTGGCTCATGTTCAGCTTCCTGTCAACCCAGACTCCCAGGTCCCTCTCTGTCTGGCTGCTATCCCGGGCAGACCAGCCTCAGCTGGACCAAGTGCCACATCTACTGTCCGTGCTGAGTCAGCACTTGTGGTTCTCCAGGCACCTCGGCAGCAGTGGGATTATTTCCACACCGAGTTACTGACCCCAGTAAATGAAACTGCCCCTAGGGGGATCTTTCCCCTCGGACAGCTTCCTGCGTTTTAAATATCGGCAGGGCAGTGAAAGACACGCGGGGTTTGGAGCCAGGGCTGCAGTGTGTGGCACCCCCAAGCTCAGGGGCTGCCCCTGGGGCTTGCAGCTCCTGCAGGTCCCAAGGAGTTCGCTCGGTTAAGACCGAGCAAGGGGCAGGCACCTCGTCACTCTGAGTATCCTCCAAAAAACAAAACCAGCAGGGGAAAAACTGAGCTTCAGATGTGCTCTTCCGTGCAGAGCTGAATTGCACCCACTCCATCACTCCTTGTCCTCCAAGGTGAGTGTCTCACTCATGAATGAACAAGAAGTAAACACGTGGTTTGCTTTTTTTTCCCCCTTGTGGGTTTTTTTTTTCTTGTTTTTCCCTTGTCTTTTTTCTTTTTGAATGACTACCATAAAAGCTTAGCCAAAGAGCTTAGGAGCAGCTGCGCTATCAGAAATTATTTTTACCTCATTAAAAAACTTATCCTTTTAAAAGGAGAGAAGCAGAATGGAGATTAGAGATTCTAGTGCTTCACTGGGTGTTACTTAGTACCTGTGGATCATTACATTGATAAAATATGTACAGACTCACTTTTCAGGTTAAAAGTGTTTTGTCCTTTTGTTTGCTTAGCTAAATAAAGAGGTTTTGTTTGACCTGTGATTTTGAATCCAGCTGGCTTTTTAATACACAGTGACTCACATGAAGCAGCCTGCAGAGCCGGTCTCTTTTCCACTCTTACACCATTGATTTCAGCAGAAACCTCACAGAAAATGAGGTGGTGTGGGGGGGCTTTTGGCCCAGCTCCTGACCAGGCCTGCTCTGCTCTTCTTTCTGTAATTGGTCCAACTAAAATGAGGGAGCTAATCACAGAGAGGTGTACTTCATGCAAGCCAAATGGCCAGGATCTTGCCTTTTGAGGCACTGCAAACCCTGTAAGATATTCAAGGTTAGTAATAAACCATTAGTTTGTAATGAAAAGTGAAGCTGGGGCTAAGGACTTCCTGCCTCAAAATGGTAATTTTTTATAATGAAACACTGTCATTATCTTGGCTGCTGTGCAATAGAGCATTGCTGGTGTTAGTGGGAGCAGGCTGGGAGCTCTTTAGACAAAGACTGACATTATTTTTTCTGCTGCAGGATAAGCCATAGAATTTTTAAGGGTGGTAAAGCAGGAAATCTCATTTCCATTTTCAGTGAAGGCTCCATGTAATATATCATTATCCAGCACTGGGCCCTATCCTTGCAGCTCTTTCCGTGAGGGTTTTCTCCCCCCACAAACTACACCATTGACAGGAGAAGGTAAAACCCACCAAGCACAGGAGCCTGCCAGGACAAGGAATGATCTGTGGTCACCAGTGGTTATGGAAATTCCTATTGCAGTGTTACAGTCTCTAATCAGGCAGACCTGGCCATTGGTTTTTAGAAATACAATATCAGAAGCAACACATGATTGTTCCCCATTGGGACTGTGTGAGGGTCATGGCCCAGCAACTGGCAATGGGCCCTTCAGGTGTTTTTTTCTTTCACAGATCATTTCATGACCAACGTAAAAGAGCCATCATCTGACAACAGGAGGAGGTTGTAAGTCCAGGTAATGCAAATATAACACCGTTTTCTCAAACAAACACCTGCTATTTTGATAAAAAGACTCAGCAAGGAAAACACTTGCATCATGCTATACACAGTTCCTGGATTTCCTTCATCCGGAATTTCAGCTCTGCTTTTTCTAAAGAGAGATGTTATTTGGGGAGACAAGATATTGTGTCACCTGCTTTATGTTATTCTGCTCAGGTATCCCTGCAGATCAGGACTTGCTTTGAGAATTAAATGCTGTATTTTACTGCAAGTGGGTTGATGTCAATTCCTCTCTGAGGGCTACCCAGAACCAATCAAAATACTCTCCCCTCTTTCACCTCAGTCTTTCCCAGGAATTATGAGTCAGCAAAAGCTTTCTGAATGGGGTATACATAAAAAAACCTACAAAAACAAAAAAACAACACATTTGTATTGTTTCAACAAATGAATGGCTAATATCACTGTTGCCAAAATCTGGGAAAGAATGCTCAGGGAAATACCTTAAAAATGTCTCATTTAAACAGGAGGAATCTAGCTTTATTTTGTATATTGAGTCAATCATTGGGGGGAATGCAGTCTGAAATGCAGTAAATGGTAAACTAATAAAATTAAACAAAGCAAATGACATGTAGGGCTAAAAATGGAAAAAATAACTCGCCTAAATCCGTTTCATTCCTAGATTAAGTGGCTTATTACTGATCTAGGATTCTATCCATCCAAGTTTTCTGTATCTAATTTTTATACAGGTTGTCACCATGAATTTATGGTGAAAATATCAGATGTCCAGTTCCTGACAGAATTATGGAGGGAGATGATCATTTTAGTTTAGAGATTAAGAATAAATTTTTTAGTATGAGGGTGATGAGGCACTGAAACAGGTCACCCCAGGAAGTTGTGGCTTCCACCTCACTGGAAGTATTCAAGACCAGGTTGGATGAGGCTTTGAGCAGCCTCATCTAGTGGTAGGAGTCCCTGCTCATGGCAGGGGGGGTTGGAACTAGATGATCTCTCAGGTCCCTTCTAACCCAAATGATCAGTGGTGGTCTTCAGCAGATTCTGTCTCACTTACTTCAGGGTCTAAAAGTAGATATGAGAAATTTCCCCTAGCAGCTTTTAAGGCTGAAACTGGTCTTCAGAGCCTGCATAGGGCTCTCAGGATCCTGCTCAGGCCCTACTCAGCATCTCAAACCTTGGTGCAAGTTAAGTGCTGGAGAGTGAGGACCTGCATCCTGGTGTGAGGCACTGCCTGCAGGAGCCACTCAGTAAGAAAACCAGCGGCAGCCCTGTCCTGCATCATCACTGCCATTCATGCAGGAATTACAATGATTTGTAAGATAAAACCTAGCAGATGGCAAGTTTTCCAGTTTTACCAGAAAGTTTTACCAGAAGGCCAACCATATCCTGGGCTGCATCAAAAGAAATGTGGCCAGCAGGTGAAGGGAGGTGATTCTTCTCATCTGCTCTGGGGAGACCCCACCTGTTGGAGGGAGTCCAGAAGGGAGCCACAAAAATTATCAGAGAGATGGATTCTGTGAGGTGTTTAGATTGAGAGGGGCTGAAAAAGTTGAGGCGGTTCATCTGGGAGAAGAGGAGAGGAGAGGAGAGGAGAGGAGAGGAGAGGAGAGGAGGAGAGAGAGGAGAGGAGAGGAGGAGAGGAGAGGAGAGGAGAGGAGAGGGGGAGAGGAGAGGAGAGGAGAGGAGAGGAGAGGAGAGGAGAGGAGAGGAGAGGAGAGGAGAGGAGAGGAGAGGAGAGGAGGGAGAGGAGAGGAGAGGAGAGGAAGGAGAGAGGAGAGGAAGGAGAGGATGAGGAGAGGAGAGGAGAGGAGAGGAGAGAGAGGAGAGGAGAGGAGAGGAAGGAGAGGAGAGGAAGGGAAGAGGAGAGGAGAGAGGAGAGGAGAGGAGAGGAGAGGAGAGGAGAGGAGAGGAGAGGAGAGGAGAGGAGAGGAGAGGAGAGGAGAGGAGAGGAGAGGGAGAGGAGAGGAGAGGAGAGAAGAGAGAGAGAGAAGAGAAGAGAAGAGAAGAGAAGAGAAGAGAAGAGAAGAGAAGAGAAGAGAAGAGAAGAGAAGAAGAAGAGAAGAGAAGAGAAGAGAAGAGAAGAGAAGAGAAGAGAAGAGAAGAGAGAGAAGAGAAGAGAAGAGAAGAGAAAGAAGAGAGAGAGAGAAGAGAAGGAGAAGAGAAGAGAAGAGAAGAGAGAGAAGAGAAGAGAGAAGAGGAAGAGAAAAGAGAGAAGAAAGAAGAGAAGGCTCTTGGAGAGACCTTGTAGCAGCCTTCCTGCACCCGAAGGGGACATATAAGAAAGATGGGAGCAAAATTTTTATTTTGCAATAAAGGGCAAAGGGCAATAGTTTTAAACTAAAATGGTAGATTTAGACTGTGGAAGGAAGGAATTTTTTACAATGAGAGTGGGTGAAACACTGGAAAAGATTGTCCAGAGAGGAGGTAGATGCCTCATCCCTGGAAACATTCAAAGTCAGATAGAGCTCTGAGTAACCTCATCTAGTTGAAGATGTGTCTGTTCACTGCAGGGGGGTTGGACTAGATGACATTTACTTCCAACCATTTCTGATTCTATGATTTCACCTGTCGGAGGTCACTCATTGGCCTTTCTCTCAGCAACTACTCCTGTGAGTGATGCAGCCTTTGGCTGAGCTTTTGCAGGTTACTAGAATGGGGGCCACAATGCTCCACCTGGTGGTTTGATCCTTAGCTTTGCAGGGGTAAAGGAGCTTAGGCATGCCCTGTTCCACACATCCAAGGGGCTAGAGGCCTTGTCCTCTTCTATTTATTTTCTAGTTTAGACATTTAGTATGAGATTAAAAAGTCTGGGCTCATACTACTTCAGAAGGCTCACAAGAGGGGAAAAAACAACCTTTCTCACTAGCAACTGTAGAGTTCTTAATCCAAGCAGCATTTTCATCTGTAAGGTCTGTTTTAAATCATATTTGTAGCATCACTGCAACAGTGCCCTGATGAATACCTGCATGTCTGAAGGTATTAATCAATTACAATGCCACATTTGTGATGATTAGGATATAGAATATATAAAAGTAATGGGGCTACCAGAGTTCTGGAATAGTTTTCTGATCAAATTGCTCTTAAAATGAAGTGTATTTGTATTCTGAGTGAAATCATACTGGTTTTCATCATGCACTCACATAAATACAGCATTACTGAATCACATCTTTGCTCAGGCCAACTGGATCCTTGTGGCCCCAGGTGCTCCAGCAGGCAAGTGCTTGATGCATTGCCCAGCCATAAGCTGAGGAACACACTATTCCCAACCTCTTATATGGTCAGCCCTTAAATATGAATTGAAATGATAGTGAGAAACTGTAACAAAGCCAGGATGTAAATTTAGCATAACTGTAAATAAATAAGCATCAACACTGCTTGTGAAATCTACTGCATGTTTTATTCCTCTGAATAAATAGGTTGCTGGTGAATTCACACCTGAGTGAAGAAGCATTTCCAAACTCTGAACTGCATTGAACTCTGATGGGCTCCTCAAAGCCACTGAACTGTGGGATTACCAGAAAGCAGTATACTGCTTTGAGACAGGCAGACAGCAAAGATGCACTTAATATTATTTTTCTACAGTATACACATGCACGCTGTAAAACAAAAAAAAAATAGTGAGAGGGAGAAACAATTCAGGTTCCCCTCAGAACCTCAGATAAGGAAAGTAAATTTATTGTGGTGTTTTACTGGCTTCTATGAAATCAGATTTTTTTCCTTTTTCCCCTCCAATGTTAGACTAAAAGTGGAAAAAAAGGACCCAGCCTAAAGTCCAACTTTCCCCCACAGTTTGGTAAGTTTTTATTGGAGCATTATCATAAGAGCTTGATTTATAACTTGAAGATGAAAGCTACTGAAAACCTACATAGGTGTAAGTAGCAGCTGGTTTCACTGAGCTTTTTGCTGCTTTGGCTGATGGAGAATGAAAAGGAGCTTGTGCTCTTCGATTGGACAGTTAAGCAGAGACTAAACAAACAAGAAAGCAGGAAGGTATCTTTCTTAGTGCAGTATTTAATCTCCATGGCCAACGATGATCTCTTTAGGTGGAATTACACGAGGAGCTTAAAGCAAACAAAGGGACTTTGCTCAACTGGCAAATCTGCCAGCTCTCTTCTTTCTTAAAAGCATCTAAAACCACAACCATATATCTTAAATGTTTTTATTTGTATAGAAAATGTTATAATTTATCAATATTGTGCAGCAAAGTCGAGATACACACATACATACACCACGCCTCCCCCCCAACACACACACATAGAAATACAACACAAATACCACTTACTTTCTCTCTGCCCTTCGGAAAGGCAACACTGTTTTGGCAGATCAGCAGCTAGAAATAAGGTGCTATAATTAAGCAGTAACGGAATGTTTTCACAAATGTGATGTGCAAATTTATATACAACCACTCTTCCCCCCACCCCATGGAACCCCCAAACTACGTACCCCAAACCACTCTCAGAGATACAAACATGTATAAAGTGCTAATACTTAAGCATGTTTCTGACGACTTCACGACTTAGTTTGAAGTTTAGACCAGGCACTGCTGTAATAGTTCACTGGGTAGATTGTCACTTGGTGTGGTATGACAGAGAGAAAAGTCACTCAGACATCGCTGGGGGACCGGGAACGAAAGGACACTTTAGCCTGAAAGCAGCCACAGAAGAGCACCCACATGGACCTCTGGATTTCCTGGTTTCTGTAGGCGTAAATGATGGGGTTGATCATGGAGTTGTAGGTCGCAGGTAGGAGCGTGGCGTAGGTATACACCGAAGGGTAGTTGGGGTCCCCCACCACACAGTAGATGGCAAAAGGCAGCCAGCTGGCCCCAAAAGTCCCGAGGATTATAGCGAGGGTAGAGACCCCTTTTTTGGTGGCAACATAGTGCGAAGCAGTCAGGAAGTGCTGCTGGAGAGCTATCTGGTGGGCATGTCTGCAAACGATCTTGCAGATCTCGATATAGAGATGGAGCATGATGAGGAAAATGAGAAAGAACGAGGCGGACAGTAGCGTCACATTGCTCTTGGTCAAGGGTCTGACGACGCTGCAGGTGGCACGGTCGTGGAGGCAGTTCCAGCCCAGGACGGGCAGCAGCCCCAGGCAGAGGGAAACCCCCCAAGCGCCCGCCAGCATCGTGTGGACGCAGAGCACCGTCCTCTCCGAGTAGTAAGTGAGGGCGTTGTAGAGGGAGAGGTAGCGGTCGACCGTGATGGCCAGCAAGCTACTCACAGAGGCGGCGAAGGAGGCGACGAGGAATCCCACCGTCAGCAGGCTGACCGTCTCGGAGCGGATCACGTACTGGAAAACGAAGTTGAGGATGAGGCCGAGACCGGCCAGGAGGTCGGCAGTGGCCAGACTGCCCACCAGCACGAACATGGGGGTGCGCAGGGCGGGCGAGTAGCAGATGATGGCCACCACCAGGGCGTTCTCGCAAGCGATGGCGGTGCCGGAGACGCAGAGCATCACATCCCAGGGGTTGAGACCGGCGGGCGCCGGGGGGTCGCGACGAAAGCTCCAGCGAGGCGTTGCCACCCCCGGCACCGCCACCACCGCCGCCGCCGCCGCTGGGCTGGCAGCCGGGGCGGCCCGCCCCGCTCTCGTTCAGGGCAGCCGCTGCCTCCATCGCCGCCCGGGCGGCCGCAGCTGTGCGGGGGCAGAGGCGGTGAGCGGGTGCGGCGGGGTGGCGGGGCGCGCATCGGAGCCGCGGCGCCGCGCCCGCCTTGCTGCTGAACCCGCAGAACTTTCCCGCCGAACCGACCGCCCCCCAGCTCCCCCCTCCCCAGCCTCCGCCCCGCCCCCCCGGGCCCCGCCCGCCGGGGCTTTGGGCCGGACCGGGCCGGGCCGCGCGGTGCTGACGTCAGGGGGCAGGGCGGGCGCTGCCGGTGAAGCGGGATGAAGGGGGGAGAGTGCGGGGGGTAAGCAGGGGTAGAGATGGGAGGGCATGGGGAGGGCATTGGTTTGATATGTGGTGCTGGTACGGGAGAGTCCGTCTGCCTCCCCTAAGTCCTCAGCCAGCGCTCCCCGATCCGTCTGCGGTTCGGCTGCGGGGCACGGTCCCGGAGCCGGAGGTTTTGCCCCGGGCTAAGAGCGGAGCGAAATGCCCTTGGGGCTGCCGGGCGGGGAGGAGCACTAGGCTCGGCTCTGCTCTTCCCCTGCTTCATTTCCCTCGCTTCGCAGTAGATTTTCCCGCTCTCAACGGCGGCGCGTTTGTGGGGAGAAATCCGGCAAGTTTCGTGTTCGTACTGCACCGAAGGTAGAGGTTACCAAACAGCGCCGTCAATGCTTACGAAAAAAGCCCGCTTCACGCTTATCCTCTCCGAACAGAATATACTCTGGGGTTAGCAATCAGTTTGCTAGCGAAAGCATCCGCACTCTCCTTGCGGACCCCCTCAGATGATAAAGTCAATTAGGAGGAGACCCGATTCCGCGGGCATAAAAATAGGCGGCCTCTGTCCTTGTCTAACCCTTTGCATCTCACAGTGAACCAGCAGCCGAGGTATTTCCCTCTAGAGCACCTGAATCGGTAAAGCAAAGGATAACTGCCTTTGGCCACCCAATCCAGCGCCAAAGAAACGTGGGCAGAAAGTAATTACCATCAGTAGCAACGTGGCTTTCCTCCTGCTAAAAGGACAAGCCAAAAGGTGCACCCCTCACCCCCCACCCTGGGAGATCGTGGTTGTTCTGTGATGGCCGACTGATGATCAAAAGAATGTGGAAATAAAATTACTTCTCGGTTATGGGAACAGCGTGCAAACCATTTAGACACAATTCTGAAAAAATAATTTAAAGAAAATACGTTTACTGCCTTGGGCTGTCCAAATGGAGAAAGCACACAGGCTGTGCCACTATAAAATGTGGGAATCTTCAAAGGGAATTAGGGTGTCTGCATTCATTACATCCAGCCCCATCCACAACCCGCAGGCTGAACACTTACCAAGACAAGCTGTGGACACTTTCTGTCTCTGCAAACAGCTGAACCCATCACTACCCAGGATTTCTGAAACACAAATCTCACAATAGTTTGAGTTGGAAGGGACCCGTGAAGGTCAGTCTGGAGCATCTCTCTGGTCCTACCACCTGCTCAGAGCAGGGACAGCATTGGCCATGCAAAGGTTTCCCTCAGGGTTTTTTCCTTCATCAAGAAAAGGATCTGGGTATCTCCACAGAAGGAGCTTCTACAACCTCTCTAGGCAATGTGCCTGTACTTAGCCCTCAACTGTAAAGATTTTTTCCCTTTTTTTATAGTTGGTCTTTCCTTAACTGCAACTTGTACCTACAACTACTTGTCCTGCATGGTGTCCCACTTGCCTGTATATTATCCAAGCCTTTCCAGGTGTTCCAACTGCAAAAGCAGCTGCAAGAAGGATTAAGAACAGTTTGCAAGTTTACGCAGTTTCAGCAGTTGGTCATGTACCCCCGCTGTAATTCAGGAAATGCAGGGTTGTCTTACTCACTTTCCAAAATTAAATAATAAAAAAAGAACAGGTTAAGAAATGGTCAGCGTCAACTTGTGTTAAGATTAAGACCAAGACTACAAGAATCCAGGTGTACAAAAGGCTGCTTACAAAGCAAGGAAAAGAAGGATAGGGTAAAATCCAAGATAAAGGTAAATTTTGGGGCTTACTCAAAGGAATTTTTCCATTCTAGCTAGAGAAATGGCGTATTTCAACATTAATTAAACTGGTTAAGACAGAATAAATTATTCCAAGCATTTTTCAAAATTGATTAAAAATGGTATATTTCAAACTTAGCAAGTTAGGTTTACAAACATGGACCAGCTGGGCTCCACAAGGAAACCATAAAATCCTCAGTATTTTTGTGGCATCTGTAAAACACAGAAAGAAACATATAATTTATCTGCTTCTCCGTAGTGAAATGTTGTGTGGAAGGTCCCAGCTGTGGGTTGATTTCTCACATCTTGACCAGGCCTATTACCTCTGGGAAACAAGTATGTGGTATTTTATAAGCAGGTGGAAGTGTTTGCTTTTTATATTTTGTGTGTACATAATTTTAAACCTCTTTTTTCCCTGAAAACTTTTTCCTTAATGAAAACATTGACAGCCCATGCTGTCAAGGCAGAAGTCCTCTCATGTGGTGAAACTGCATGAGTGCATTAGCATCTCAGAATAAGATTTAGGAAGAGTTTTTAAACAACAAGCCTCTCCAGTCTCATATTCTCTACCTGTTGTCAATGTTTTTCTCAGTGGTTAGAACAATCTGACTGCTTCAGACTGATGTGAGCATCTGCTCTGGCAGGGGGGTCAGATTGATGACCTCCAGAAGTATCTTCCAACCCCTGATATTCTGTAATTATGTGATCTGCATCCTATTTTTCTCTTGAGATACAATTTATAAATTCGAATTTCAAGCAGAAAAAAATTGTTCAAGCATTGTGGCATGTCTCTGAAAGAAGTGTGCATGTATCCAGCTTGATTTGTCTCCTTGTTGTCAGATGTTTTCTGAGTTCTTCTGGCTCCATAGTGCCTCCATTTCCTTGGACTTTTACCCTTTCAAGAGGGGCAGGCTATTGCAGTCTGTATCAGGTCCTTACTGTGCTCAGTGAGCAGTGCTCTGCATCTCCCTCACCTCCCTCACGTTGCCAAGAATCAGTTGGCAGGGTTAGTGACTAATTCCACACATATTAACATGGTTACACCTCCTTGGGAACTGTTTATATTTCCAGAGCTACTGTTTAAGGCCTCTTATCCTCTTAGTACAGCTTCTCACATCGGTCATTCCAACAAAAGGTGAGCCATTTGGATTGCTTTTGATTGTGGGAAAAAGAGGATTCAAAGAGTAGATGAAGCTGGGATCCTACAGCCACACTCAATTACCACAGCATCACAACAAGCAGAGGAGAGAGAAGCCTGGCCAGACCTCCTGTGCTGCCATCAAGATGTTTTCATCTTCACTTTCTAGCTGAGACTGGGTCCACAAACCTCATGGGAGGACATAAAAATAAAAAGCTCTCTTTCAGCAGTGCAGACCTAAGCACAGGATATGATATAACTCGGTAATTATCTCAGCAAATTTCTGAAAATTAAGCAGCAACAAAATTAAAAACTTGCTGAAATAAACGATCTAAAAACTCTCTGCTTGACTTCTCCATCTGTTCTGAGAGCTGAGAAATATTATGGTGTAATTTTATTATTTGATTATTTAATTTCAGTTAATTATGGATTATTTTGATAGTTCGTATTCTTTAATGATTAATAAGTAGGGTGAGTAAATGTTAAGTATATTAAATGTGCTTTACATAGCATGAGTTGGAACCAAAAAAAAAAAAGCATTTCAAAATTTATCTTTCCGATAACATGCTGAAAATACTGAAGAGTCATTTTTCTTCTGGCAACATAAAGAAGCCTCAGAATAAAGGTAGGAGGAGGGGAAGGGAGAGGGGAATAACACAGATGGTGAGTTAACCAGCACTGACATTTCAGAGATTTCTATGCAGCTGTTGTGAAAAGATGTTTTAAAAACCTAGCGATTCACTTGGGCACCTCTTCAAATGTTTCATTTTCCTGAAATAATGAACTCAGCTTCATCACCTGGTGTCATCGATGACGAGGTCCTCCTTGATGACGAGGTCTCCCTGGCTGACCCTTCAGGCAGGTGTCCACCTGCAAATAAGCTGGATTGCAAAACCTACTGATAATGTAAAGCACCAGGGTTCAGGCACCATTTAGCGTTTCAGTCGCATCCTTCACAACCCTGATTGTCCACCACACATTGTGTTTCCCATGCAGTCCTTGACTGTGCTTCCTGATGGGTCCTCCTGGGATGAGCATTCAGCTGCCTGGCTGCTCTGTCCTTCCTGCAGGTCCAGTCCAGAAAACAGTCTGCATGTCTGTAGAATCTATTTTACTTGTACAGTTGTGCTATATATGAGTGCATAAACACATGAGCACAGCTATCCCAGTTTTTCTAGCACATACTTGGGATGAAAATTCTGTGTTACTCTATTCTGTTCACAAAGCTGGATTTCTCCGCAGGATTTTATGGGTGCTTTGAAAAGTGGCACAATGCCCTGTGTGGTAGCTGAATCACAAGCAGAAAGCACAGGGATAAACTTCACGTAAGCAGGTGAAAGCATGCTTTAAATAGTGTAACAAATACTTAACATCAGGGATGAATGCAGACTGGACCTTATGCTGAAACCTGCAGAATTTGAAACATCATGCATTTCTAGTTCAGTGAGAAGAAAATGCAAATGTAGGTGCATACAGTGAAAGCATAGAGAACACTATTTTGAGCTTTCATTTATGGCTATCGAGAAATTTTGCAGAAATGTAAAGCAAGAGTCTTCCTCCATCTCTATTCCTTCGTGGGGCAGGATCCTCCCCATGCCTCTCCTCTTCTTGCCCTATCCCACGGTTTTGGCACCTGCTGGTTCTGCCCTTGGCTGACAGCAGCACTGTCACAGGCTCCCATCACTGCCACTCCAGACAGGATGAGTTTTTGATGCAACTTTGGCCTCTTAAGCTTTGTTGGGCAGGAACTCTTCCCTGGGAGAATCCTCTGAGTGCTCATCACCCAGAGCTGCTTATAATTTTTTTTTTCAGGTGCTTGACCTTTCACATCATCGTTTGATAGGGATCCAGTGGAGTGATCTCCATATCTGCTTAGCAATCTCCACATCTGTCAGCTCACTTCCACCAGCCTGGACAAGCCAGAGGAGCTGGCTGAGTTATCAGAGGAACAATATTTGCCAGCAACACTTGGATGCTGGCAGAGCTCCAGATGGGTTTATATAAAGTTTGTTAGGAAAGGCACAGTCATTGCTTACCTTTATTGAAAAGATAGCCTCTGATCCACTCTGTTTATTTCTAGAGATTAGGGATGAATATACTGAAGCTAAATACATATATTTTGCAACTTTTCCTTCCTTGCCCTGCTTTTTATGTTGATGGAAAGAAATAATCATCAGCAAAGGTTATTCATTGTTAGATGTGTCATCAAGTGCAATGGAACAAGGTCTTTTATTATTTTTGTTCTTTTAAACTTTTTCAAAACCTTTTTGCACAAGTTTCTAAATGGCTTCCACCTAGCCTTTACATTGTTCCAGGGCTTTTCTGCACATCCAAGTGAGGAAGTGCTGACTTTACCTATTTTGCTTTTTTCAGCTTTGTAAAAAGAAGCTGCAAATTTGTTTCACTAAAATATTTGCATTGTTTCACGTGATCTTACCGGATGTAGATACATCTTATCATTAAAAATAATAGCGAGTTTGAAAACAATTTTTCCAGGTACCAGAATGCAAACTAAAAATAAATTTCATTGTGGAAAAAGCACTGTGCCCATCTTCATCTCTGAAATTGCTTTCTCAGAGATTGCAAGTAGACAGCCCCATTGTCACCCATAAGCAATTTCTCTGACTGCAGCGCAGAACTGGCTCTGCGGGCAAGTCCCTATAAACAACTTAGGGAACTGTAGTGAAATGAGGCAACCAGGTGCCACTAATTACCAGGTAGTGGGCATGAGCTTGTGTTAAGCCCACCTGTGCCTGATTAGGGCGGGCCCCCACTGCCCATGAGCAGGATTAGGGGGCCAATAAAAGGTGAGGCTTGAAGCACAGGCTCAGCTCAGTCCTGAGCAAGCCAGCAGAGGGATCAGTTGAATCTGGAGCAGTAGCACTGAGCCAGGCTAACCAGTCCTGAGGGCAACAGACTCAGTGCCTTTTTTCATGCACTTCTGCTGGGACACCTGTTGGACCTTGGAGCTCCGTGCCCTAAGAGAGGTTCGTCTTGCTACAAGTAAACTTAAGCAAAAAGTACTCTTCTTGCTGTTTCTGTAATATTCAGAAATTTCCAGATGACAACAAGTTTACTTCTGTTTCCAAAATAGGTTAACTTTGGTTTATGCACTTATTGAAGTGACAGTTGTGTTGGTTCTGCTGAAAAGGCAGCTGAGCTGCACACATCCTTGTGCTTTGGCCAAAATATGCAGCAGTGGAGCAATTGCATCAGAGGTCCAAAGGTTGTTCAAGTCTGACACCACCATTTTCACATTCCTCAGTTGGCAGTGTGACCACCTGCCATGCTCTGCTTGGTTGAAAAGATGATGGCCCCAACTTTTTAAATATTTTTGTTCCAGCATTTCCCTGGAGTTGTCATAACAATGGTGATTGTTTTCAAAAGTATTCTTGGACACCATTTTCAATATTGGCTGACAATTAAATTTAAAACCTGAGACATTTCTAAAATCTACCTGAAAAAAATAAACCCCATTTTTCTTTGCAGTCCAGCTCATGCCCACTACCTGGTAATTAGTGGCACCTGGTTGCCTCATTTCACTACAGGGAACTACAGTAAGGTATATGCCCCCTGACAAATAGCAAAAAAATCTATTTTTAAGCCAGGAATCCTTGAGCAGGTAGAGATCCAAATAGCATCCAAATGGAAAAGGGAATAAGTTCAACTTTGACTTCCCTGGAGCTGACCAGAGGGTCATACTGAGGCAGCAAAGTTGCACCTCTGACATGAGAAGGATGTCCACTAGAAAACTCACCTAAAAATTGGTAGCCTTGTCCTTGGTATTAGAGACCTGAGCAGGGCTTATTCATCCATTTTCTTTAAAAGCTAGGAGGGAATTTTTGTCCAGACACAGAGTGAACAAGTCCCTCTAGAAATGGAGTGAGAGGTCTGTTTCCCTACTACACATCTCCCATGGGAATGAATTAACTACATGCCCTACAGAAAATTTGGGCCAACAACTACATGGCATTAAGTGGTCACTACATGCACTATAGAAATAGACCCTTTGAGATGGAACCAAAATCCCCATCTTCACTCACCCTATGAGGCTGTGGTCAGCTTTTCTTGCCTGTGCTTATTCCAGTTGCTGTCACACAGCCTCGTTGTAAAATCAGCTATACTTAAACTATCCTTGATAAATGGGTTTCAAATTTGCCCTTAAGATTTACTTAAAAATCCAGTGATGGAGTTTTTCTCATCTCCATAGGCAATCTTTTCTAGGGCTCACCTAACCCCCACAATTACAAGATGGTAGCCAAGAAACACTAAACTATAAGAAATCATAGAATTATTTAAGCTGGAAAAGACCTTTAAGATCATCAAGTCCAATCGTTAACCCAACACTGCCAAGTCCACCACTAAACCATGTGCCTAAGCACCACGTCTACGCATCTTATAAACATCTCCAGGGATAGTGACTCCACCACTGACCTGGGCAGCCTGACAAGCCTTTAGGTGAAGTGTTTCCTAATATCCAGCTTCCCTGGAACTAGTCGAGGCCATTTCCTCTTGTCTAATCACTTGTTACTTGAGAGAAGAGAGCAACCCCTACCTTGTTACAAATTCCTTTCAGGTAGTTGTAGAGAGCAAAAAGGTGTCCCCTCAGCCTCCTTTCTCCAGACTAAACAACTCCCATTCCCTCAGCTGCTCATCATAGGACTTATTCTCTAAACCCTTCAGCAGCTTCATTGCCCTTCTCCAGCTATGTTCCAGCACCTCGGAATTCTTCTTATAGTGGTGGACATCCTGGAATCAGAGAAGATTGCATATGAAAAGGACACAGATGACAAGATAGGATCATGGAAGAAAAGATAGGATCATATTTGTTAATGGTGAAAAAGTGGCTGAAGATCTACTGCAGAGAAGATAACTGTACCTTCAGTAGTGGGGCACAGCACAGAAAGAAAACAAGCTCCCTGCCTGCCAGTGGGAGTGCAGGGGATATATATATACATATACACACAAACAAACACACATATATGCTGGGTATATATATATATATATATACCCTGGTTATTATAATTGTTAGTGCTTTACATATGTTATTTGGGTCTTCCAGGTACAAACACAGTATTGTATTTCTTTACACGTCAGCTTGGCAACACTTAACCAAAGATATTTCTTGTAAGAGAACAAATTAAAACAACTTCAAAACAAGCCTGTTACTGCTCAACAGACTGGGGCCCTGCCAGCAAGAAACAAATTGATGATTATTTAGCTGAAGCAGTAAAAGAGAATTGTAAATTCTCAGAAAAGTTGTTTGTTGAGCAATTTTGTTTGGTTTTTTGGTGTTGTTTGTTTGTTTGTTTTTTCTTTCCTTTTTTTTTCTTTTTCTGGTGATGTCAGTCTTAATATAAAAGTAAACCAAGGGTAAAGTTGGCAAGGCTGAAGTTATGAGCATCATGGATTGCTTACAAGCTGGGGTATTACATCTGCCAAGGTAGCATGAAAGGCTGGAAGAAATCCACAGGAAAGGCAATGCTCAGGTGCTGGCAGTGAGCAAAGCCACAGCTTTTCTGTGGGCACCCAGCCCTGTCCCTTCCTCCTGTCCCCACAGGGGAGCCCATGCTCAGCTTGGCAGCAGCCACTGCAGGGGTAGGGCCCAGTGGTGTAATATCCATCAGTCTGGACACCCCCCAAAAATACTCAAACTGACTTAGATCACAAACAAGTAGTTTTCTGGGCAGCAGGACAATTGTTTAATCTCTGTATCACAGAATCATAGAATGGTTTGGTTTGGAAGGGACCTTAAAGATCACAGAGTTCCATGGGCAGGGGCACCTCCCACCAGACCAGGCTGCTCCAAGTCCCACCCAACCTGGCCTTGGACCCTTCCAGGGAGCAGGCAGCCACAGCTTCTCTGGGCAACCTGTGCCAGTGTCTCACCACCCTCACACTAAAGATTTCTTCCTAATATCTAACTTAAATCCTCCCTCTTCCGGTTTACAACCATTTCCCCTTGTCCTGTCACTATACATCCTTGAAAAAAATTCCTCCTCAGCTTTCCTGTAGGCCCCTTCAGGTACTGGGAAGGGTGCTATAGGCTCTCCCAGAGACTTCTTCAGGCTCCCTGTGGAGGGGTCTGTTTCCTGAAGTGTCCTCTAGAATGGCCCTTTGATATATACTGTCAGGTTTCTACTATTATTTCCAAAAAAGTCCTATGAGATAGCAGAATGGGTTTGAAACACGGTGCTACACTATATAGAGCTTTAAAACAAAAATGGTTTATGGTTTGAATCACTAGCTAGAAGTTCCTGAAAAAAAAAAAAGAAGAGGCAGTTTGAAGAACTGAGGTTAGCAAAGTGCTCTAGAGAGGGAGGAAAAGAGCAAAATGCAAGTTGAGTGTTGATACTTTACTGAGCTGTTGATATATGTGCTAATTGGTTGGATCCACTTTTTATCTAATCAAGTCAGTCCGTATATGTGCCATAGAAAAATAAAAATCAATTGCTCCCTGATGTGACCACAAACACAGTGTCACAATGTGCAGTGACTGAGCTGAGCCTTTGGTTCCTCTTCTTGGGAATTCCATAGTAAGGGGGCAGTGGCCCAAAGACACCGCTCCCCTCATGAACATCAGTATTTCGAACAGAAGAAAACGCAGCAAACATCATTTGCAATGAAGAATAATGGCTTTCAGAGTCTAAAAATAGCAAGAAGGCCTTTTTTTTAATCCAGAAAGTACTATATTCAGACAGAGCTAATTTGGTGATAAATTGTGTTCTGACAAAGAAGAGTTAATCACTGACCTCAAAATTAGCTGTTGCCTAGGTACCCCTGGTCAGGGTCTGTTGACATTTACATTGTGCAAACAGGAGGCAATGCCAACCACTCAGATGAATATTTAGGGCTTTGAAATGGCCAGTTTTCCAAAATGCAATGTGGTGGCTGGGAATGTGAGTTTAACAACAGAAACTTTGGTGCCACCTGGACATCATACCAACCAGTCCGGATGCTCTTGAAGATGCAGTTCCAGAAACGTTGTAAAAAGCTCACACTGCCCCCCTCTACAAGATGTTTTCTTCAGAAGAAGAAAAGAAGAAGCTTTCTTTTTTCTGTTTTCTTCAGAGGAAGAAGCCATCCTGGTTAAAAGCAGATGCATGGGTAGCTCTAGTAGGTAGGTCACATATGATGCAAACCTAACTAACATGGTTAGCACAACTGGTCAGGAGGGACCTCACATTATCTGACTTTTTATTTGATGGGATTAGACACCCCCCTTTGAAGGAGTAAACACCCCTATGCAGAAAAACAGACTTGGATTTCTCCCAAATGCTTAACTTGGTACCACATGACACTGAGATGTTAAATATTTGCATGTGGTGCATGGCATAGGTGTCAAAACCTATGTTGTCAGGTCACAGCAAGTGGTGCAAAGTGGGGAAAGGAGGGAATCAGGGGTTTTTGCTTTGTTGTCAAGCAAGTAGTGTGTTTTCCTAAATCACTCAGTATCAACAAACCACAAAACGATTTCAAAACACCCAACAGCATGTCTGGTAAATTCAGAGCCAGCAAGGCAAGGCTCTGTGCCAGTGCAGTCAAAAGGTTTGTAAAGAGAGTGTTGGACCCAATGTGATGAAACATGATTTTGAAAAGCAAGAGATAAATGTTTTGCAATGGGTTCAATAAGTCAATTACACTTTTCTTTTACAGCTGCTGACTTTATTTGATGCTACAAATATATCTTTATAATTACGTATGTTCAAACACAGCTTGTACTTTTAGGTCAACACTTGACGTTTTTGACATATTTATTTGCTTCCCTAAAACCCATCAGCCTCTTCTGAGCATACTGGCTAATACCTTCTCAGCTTGCCATAGCAGGGACAGTCAGGGCAAGGAAAACCCTTCAAAACAGAGCTGTCCCAACAGATACTCCAGAGCAGACAGAATGGTGGCCCATATCCCTGGCTTCAGCTCAAGCTGTCTAGGGTGGGAGGCTGCTTGCTGGGCATGAGCTGCAGCATGCTCAGATTTGGGCTAGAAATCAAAAGAAAGGCAAAAAAAGTCCTTCCTGTTAGAGAACTCGTAGTCCTGCTGTGGCCATGGAAGGGAAGAAAATGTCCCAGAGTAAGCTGAGATTGCTGCTGTGAGACTTCCCAGTCCCTCAGAACAGGAGGCTGTGATGGTCAGGACAGAGGATTCCTCAGCACCAGACTTTCTGGGCCACGACGCCACCAAACAGTACCCATCGGTGCAGAATGGTTGTGTGCACATTTGCCATACATCTTGGGAACCCTGGCTTGAGAGTACTGACAGTCCAGGACCAAACCCCACCTGGCACAGAGAATCGTGCCTTTGGGATCCTGACCTACCCCAAAAGCCTCTGCTTCTCGGGTGGGTTTGAGGATGTCTTTTTTTCTCCCTCAGTCCTGGTAAATCATCAACAGGTGTTGAAAGATTCTTTGTGCTGCCTCCCCCTGCCACCCTGCCAGCCCACCACTCATCTCCTTGGGAAGCAGCCCCAGGGGCAGGCTGGCAAGCCAGGTGTGTCTTGCTAATATTAGGTGTGAAGACTGCTTCTTTTGCAAGTGAGGAAAAGAAGACTGCTGAGTTCTGATTTGCAACTCCGTGCTTCAGGCACTCTGGTCTCATTTTCCCCCAGTCTGCTTTGAAATAGGAAATACATTCACAGATAAACCCAAAGATCTGCTCTGATGTCGGCCTTGTCACCTACCCCTGCTGCACATGCTTGATGCAACAGTACGTGTGTTTTCACATAGCAACAGGAGGAATTAATGTAATGATATTATTGGGCCTGATTTTTATGCATCCACACACAGCAGCACACACACACACACATGCACACTGTGCACACACACAAAGAGAAAAGGAAAACGAGCAACTCCTACTCTTCAAGAAGATCTCTGTGAGATGTCATTCCTGCACATGAGGTTCACAATGACTGCAAGACCCTGATTTTCACTACACAGGCACAAACCAGCTCAAACTGTGCCTGCTGCATGCAGAGGGTTGGATTAGTGGCAGCATTTTGGTCCTGTCTGAGTTCCCTGTGCACTGAGCTTCATCAACTTCATACCAGTGCCAGTGGCTTTTGGACAACCTTTGTATCATCAAACATGAGTCAGAGATTTCCATAAGCCCTGAAGCACTTTTTTTTTATTGCCCTTCTGCTGTTGACAGGCTGTGTTCTACACATTAGCTGAATAAACTTCAGGTAGACCCAGCTGCTTTTTGCATATTAAAAATGTTGGTACTGTACATCACAATATCTCACAAAGAGCCATTCATTGATGCCAAGGACAACACCATTTACTCTCAGATACCACTCTTTGAGCTAATTGTTTAGTAACTTTGGTGCCTAAATTGAATTGTTCAGAAAGCCTTGTTGTGAATAGCTAGTGGGAGTCAAAAGTTCTAAAAAGCCATCTGCTTTGTAAGAGTGCTCCAAAAATCATGCTCCCCTATCTTTTTGACACTAAAAAGATTTGTGTTTATCATCTAAGGGCATGCAAATGTTTATTTTGAAATGTCCAGAAGGTCAGAGTTCAGATCTAGTTAAAGCCATTTAGTAGATCATCAAGTTAAGACAACTTTCTGAATTAGTTTACACTGTTAAGATAAAAAACTTGAATCTCTGTTTATTGTTTATTTATTTCAATTTATTTGGAGGTATCCTGGTACACTGTTAGAGATGAGCCACTCCCATATTCCCATACATCCCTGTGCCATGCTCAGCTGCTGCCCTGCTACAGGCATGGTGGAAGATTTCAGTCCTGGCTCCAAAAAAAAAAAGATTCCTTAGTGTGTTTGCAATGACCTCCTTGTTGCTCATTTTGAGTTCATGTGCAGTTCCAAAATCAAGCACAAGCTGCTTTTGTTTTTTTTTTTTTTTTTTATGTGTGTATGTGTGTAGCACTGACAGATTTCTAGTAGTGTTTTCTTTATTGGTTATCTCACCTCTCTCTCCAATAATCCTCTAAGTTAAAACTCAGGATTTTTTCACTCTATCCAGTAAGTGGTCTGATTGGTCTACTCTCTAGTAATCATGGAATCACACAAGCATTGGAGTTGGGAGGGACCTCTGGACATCACCGAGTCAAACACCCCTGCTAAAGCAGCATGGTCCAGAGCACATTACACAGAGGGTTTTGAATGTCTCCAGAGAAGGAGATTTCACAGCCTCCCTGGGCAGCCTGTGCCAGTATCTTGTCACCCTCACAGTAAAGAAGTTTTTCCTCATATTTAAATGGAATTTTCTATGTTCCGTCTTGTGCCCTTTGCCCCTCATCCTGTCACTGGGCACTACTGAAAAGAGCCTGGCCCCATCCTCCTTACACCCACCCTTTAGATATTTATAGACATTGATAAGATCTCCTCTCAGTCTTCTTCTCTCCAGGCTAAACAGCCCCAGCTCTCTCAACCTTTCCTTATAAGAGAGATGCTCCAGTCCCTCAGTCATCTACATTGCCCTTCGCTGGCCTCTCTCCAGCAGTTCCCTGTCTCTCTTGAGCTGGAGAGCCCAGAACTGAACACACTACTCCAGATGTGTCCTCACTAGAAAATAATAGAGGGGGAGGAGAACCTCCCTTGACCTACTGGACACACTCTTCCTAATGCATCCCAGGATACCATTGGCATTCTTGGCCACAAAGGCACACTGCTGGCTCATGGTTAACTTACTATTTACCAGGACTCCAAGATCCTTCTCCTCAGGGCTGCTTTCCAGCAGGTCAACCCCTAACCTATACTGATGCATGGGGTTGTTCTGCCCCAGCTGTAGGCCCTTACATTTGCCCTTGTTGAACCTCACTAGGTTCCTCTCTGCCCATGTCTCCAGCCTTTCCAGGCCATTCCGGATGGCAGCAAAGATATCTGGTGTTTAAGTCACTCCTCCTACTTTTGTATCAACAAACTGACTGAGGATGTACTCTGTCCCCTCATCTAGGTCACTGATGAATATATTGAACAACACCCAACCTGATACTGACCTCTGAGAAACACTGTTGGCTACAGGCCTCCAACTCAACCCTGCATCTTGATCACAGCCCTCTGAGCTCTGTCACTCTGTCAGCTCTCAATACACCTCACTGTTCCCTCATCTAACCCAAACTTCTTGAGTTTCTTAAGACCATAGGAGACAGTATCAAAGCCTTGCTGCAGTCAAGGTAGATTAAATCTGCTGCTCTCCCCTCATTTAACCAGCCAGTTACATCATCACAGAAGGCTGTCAGATTTGGGTTACATACGAATCTCTATTTTCAATCTGAGTTGCCTGTCCAATGATGCTTTTATGGGTTGCATTACACCCCTAACCACCCAAATTCACTTTTATTTTTTTGTCCAGCACCAGGGACCTTTAAATAATCCAGGATATGAACAACTGTGTGACTGGAGGGGAAAATGCAGTTACTGAGCAAGAGGAGGACTGTTATGCAAAGGTGACTGGCACAGAAAAGCCTTCTGCTTCTTTGAGGTTTTGAGGTTTTTTCCTCCTTGTACCTCACCAAATGCAGGAGCTGCTGCTCAGCAGCCTGTTGTGGATGGACAACCAGTGCCAGAAGTTACCCGTACACAAGGATTTCATCCTTTACTCCTGTCACATTCCTTGCCTGTACCAGAAGAGAGGAAAAAGCAACAGGAGCCACTTACTCTGGGGTTTTCTTCCTGGCCTCCCTCCCACAGCAGGGAAGCCTGTGAGATGCTGCAACCACATTTTCAAGGATTTGCTTGAAATTACAGCATAGGGATGACGTTTATCCAGGCAACAGCAAACCAAGAGACAGCAAACCCCCATGCCTAGCAGCTCTCAGCAAGGCAGAGGGAAGTAGATGATACAAATTACAGCTACAGAAAGAAATGCAGCGAGTGGGACAGTGAGAAAAGATGGGGAGGGAGTTGGAGGGTGCATGCCCTTTGCAAGCCTCTGGCCTGAAGGCTGAGATCTGGCACGACTAAGCCTGGAATTTTATTTGTAGGACGTAGTCTCACGGACAGAAGGGAGCAGAAGTGTTTCCCAGGTGGCAGCTCATTTTTCATTGAAACATGTCTAGGTGGACCCTTTCTCTGGAGCACAGCCCCATGTGCCCAGGGAAGTGGTCAAGTCACCATTCTTGGAGGTGTTTGTAAGATGTTTAGATGAGGTGCTTAGGGGCATGGTTTAGTGGTGGATTTGGCAGTGTTGGATTAACAGTTGGACTCGATGATTCCAAACAGAATTCAAAATTCCAAAAATTCTGTGTCAGTGCAGTAGCAACAGAGCCAGCATGCCTGTGGCTCACAGGGAGTCTCAGTGCCCAGCAACAGCAGTAACTGATACCAAGGGAGTTTAACTGAGGGATGGGGCATTTCAACAAGCAAGAGATGATCTGAAGGGCTATAGCTCCTGGGAAATGGCAGTAACAAGCTTCCCTGCAGCAACAAGCTGCTCTCAAACCCTCCATCCTGCTGTTGTCCCCCACCTTCCATAGTTCCCAAGTGTCACCAAGCCCTCACGGATCACACCTTGGCTGGTTTGCTCTGCAGAAAAGCAAGCTTTGGATGCTTTGCAGGTCAAGAAATCCAGATTATGTCTGGTCATTTGGGAAGGAAGGAGAGATGTGGGATGAATCTGTACACCCAAATGACTTCATAAAACAACTCTACTGTACCAGTAGGACCCTGAACAGCTACTATTGCCTTTATCATACTATGGTGGCGTGGAGTCCCAGTCTCTGAACCACTTAGGGTTTTGAAACTCCAGCCCCCAGACTAAAGACCAAGAAGCATTAATAAACCATTTGTTCCTACTGAGTGGAAATAATGGTCATATATTTTTAAACACAGAAGCACACATGGAGTCTTCTGTCTTGTGGGTCTGCACCATGACGCCAGCTGTCCAAGCAATTACCCAAAGGCACAGGGAACAGAGATTTGGGTTTGTAGCTATCCCAGGGTGGATTTCAGTGGGCTTGAGCCTTGTTGCATGATATGGTCCTTGAGTAGGGGAGCACAGTCTGCAGCAGGAGGAGAGAGAGATGAAACCCTCACTCAACAGCACATGAGAAAAGGGACCCTGTCCCAGCTGCTACATCCTTTGCTCTTGAGAGCAAGGTGTTGAGAAGCTGAGGAAGAAAAGAAGAAACCATCTTCATTAAAGCAGACAATATAAATCTGTGTTTATTTTTGTCGCTTTCTCAACCTGCTGTTATTGCATTTGTCCTGTCTAAACTGAGGTTCCATACTTGGAATTCATCCATGCTCCAAAAATATCTGGATACAGAGAGAAAGGCGCTGGATGAGTCATCCAAAATCCAAGCTGAGGAATTTAAGAATTAATTGTAATTATGCTTAGCATTAATTTAATGCTACATACAATGTCTTTCATTACACAATCACTTATTTTTAGCACCAAAATGCAACAAAACATACTTTCTTCTGGAGTACTTGACTGTTTGCATATGCAAGATTCAAAAGGGAGACCCAACTGCAACCATAATGATATAGTTTATGATACTATTGTATCCCAAATTTTGTTTGGTCTTGCAAGGTCATGGGTGAGACACCTGAAAAACCCAAATCATTGCTCTGAAGAGAAATGGGAAAGGGCAGGAAGGACTGAGGAAGCTGGTGCTCAGAAATTAACTTGTTTCCTCATGCTGCTGAATATGAGGCAATGTACAGTGAAAAGGCAAAGCTGCTGAGTTTTAGAAAGCTGATTGCAGGTCACTGTAAGAAAAAGAACAGCTCTGGTCATGCCTATTTCCAAAAATCTACTTTTGAACCTGATGGCTTAGCAAATAATCATCCCAGATCAAATATCCCTTTCAAAGACTTAATGTTGAAACATGCAGTGCTGATATGGCTGAATATAAGCACTTAAATAAAGGTTATTATTTCCAAGTCTGTGGGAAAAAAAATAATAATGCAGCAATAGGGCAGCTGTGTTCAAAAGGTGCTGAATAAACATTAAGTGGTGATTCTGGTCATCCATTCCCCTCTATTAGATTGCTGCAAGCCCATGAATCACTCCCAGCTCCAAGGGTGCTGACAGGAATTTCCTTGGTGGCTTTTCAGGGGCAACAGTCCCCGTTCTGAGGGATTCCAGTAAACCATGTTCCCTGCTTACAGTACCAGGATGGTGCTATAAGCATCTCTTGTCAAAACCCATTGAGATGGTCAGCTTGGAGAAATCAGACTTTTGTGGTCTAGTCTCTCACTTTAATGAAGTTTTTTGATTCCCTGTTAGGAAATAATAACAACAATAATAATACCAGTAATAACAATGTCCTGATATTGTCTTTTTGCTTATTCATTGCTGTCAGCAGTGACTGCAGAAGGTTTTTGATGCTCCTGATGTTTCAAGCTCTTGTTATACACTGTACATTTCATTAAACACCTTTGAGTTCTGCACATGGTTGCTCTTGTCTCTTTATCTGGGACATCATCTCCAGAAATACGTGTGTGGTGTGCAGGTAACCCAGCCTATGCCACAGCTGCTGTGGCCTGGCTATTTCTTCTGATGGCCAAACAGTCAAATTCCTTTCTTCCATCTAAATAAGATTCAAGGTATGAAGAAAATGCATGCCTGGCCTGTAGTCACCAGGCCTGTAGTCTGGATCTTCAAGGTTCAGATGGATTTTGGACTTCTCTGTAGTCATCTTCAAGTTACTTTAAGTCAGTTTGTACCACAACTCTTTACCTACCCTATGAATAATCTATGAGTGTATACACTGCTTTTAGTCATGGCCACAGCCTGCTAAATATATACTGGAGAGCAGCCTACTCCACTGAAATCAATATAATTGCTAGGACATGAAGATGGTTGGAGGAGGACAAAAGGGATAGAAGTCACCCTTCAGGATGTTTCTGCTGCCTGTCACTGGGTTTCATGCTCTCTCCTCCCTTGCATTTTTCAAAATAGTTATGACTGAAGGGCACAGGTGAACTCTTTCGCTCCCAACAATGTGCCTGGCAGAGAGAAGGAGGGGAGGGCTCAGCCTGGCAAGCTGCTGAGTGCTCTGACCCTCCATCAGCAAAGTACTTAAGCTCCTGGTTGTTTGTAAGTATTTAAGCAGCACCATTGACAGGAAGCCCAGAGTAGAGAGCCCTCAGGATCCCAATCAAGGCTAAAGGGCACCTGTGAGATTTTAAAATGCCGTTTCTTTTCTTCCTGGCAGTGATGCAAGAATTGCCCAAGTGAACCAAAAAAAACTATCCTATTGAAAAGCTGTCCATCTGGCTCCTCCCCAGGAGCATTGATAGGGAAAATAATAATGCTTATGTAGTTGAGTTACAATTACATAAGTGTATTAAACCCCATCATATTATATTGCATTGTGTTATATTATTGTAAATTATAGATTTTTTATATTACATATATATTATTTATATAAAAGGTGGACCCTGTCTTTCTTATAGCAGCCAGTAACATATGTTGAGCAGACAGCATGAAAAGATTTATTCCAAGTCTCTTGCTGGCCTGCCAGGAAAGATTTCAGCAGAATCAGTGAAGTTCAGCAAAGGTGTAACAACCAAAACCAGATTTCTAGAAATGGCTGGGGAAGCCTGAAGTCAGAAGTAGGCCTCTTTTCCCTACTAACAAGTAATTGGACAAGAGGAAATGGACTTAAATTTCACCAGGGGAGGTTAAAATTGTATATTAGAAGATACTTCTTCACTGAAAGGTTTATTGAACACTGGAACAGGTTGCCAAGGGAGGTGGTTGAATCACCATCCCTGGTGGTGTTTAAAAGACATGTAGATGTAGTGCTTAGGGACATGGATCAGCACCAGAATTGCTTAAGTTAGGCTAATGGTTGGGCTCAGTGATCTTGAAGTTCTTTTCCAACCAAAACAGTTCTGTGTTTTTAAGTGTAGTGGATATCACTGCCACCTGTGCTGATGCTGAGATGAAAAGTTGGAAACACAACCACTGTTTTGGAATGCACGTGCTTGTAAGGGTTTTGAAAATGTGCACAAGTTCTGGGGTACATTTTAGAGGAAAATGCATAGGGGCTGTAATGGTTTGCATGTTCTGGTAATTATTATGCTTGTGCATGCCATGTATGATGGATAATGTGTCACAGATTCCTCAGGATAAACACTCTAAATTAGACACAACTACAGCTGAAAATAAGTGAGAAGTAAGTTAAACCATTTAAAATTCAAACCAAATGCAAGCCAGTGCTTTCCTATTGAGTAACCTTAAAAGTAAACGCAATTTCTGCCATTAACTCTTGATGATTCATCCTTACCCTTGACTATTTTATCCTGGGTTTTACTGACATTTTCCACAATGTTCTTTGTCTGGTTGTGGCTAGGTCAACAATGCCTGTATTCCTTAAAGCTCTTTGTTAAACTACTGACCAGACCCTATCTTATTTGTGATTTCAAAGTCTCTAGAAGGCAATTTATCTAAGCAGACCAGCCTTCAGTGGTAATGGAACTAACTCCAGCTCAGAAAAATATATCCCCTCTTTTCCTGAAGTTAAAGATTTTCTTCTCAGATCAACATATGGTTTATTGAACTCTCTCCTTTGACAGCAAGTTCAGTTCCTTATTGCTTAAGCGGAAAATTATTTATTTCATGCCTGAAAAGACTGAGCCTTGACGCATTTGACTCAAAAAATACAATGTTCCTCTAGTGTTAGAGTTAATGGTTGGATGGTAAGAAATTGGAAATTTCTCTTGCAAGTCCATCTGACAGTCTCCATCAATCTAAATATACAGCCCATCAGCAATGGCCTCATAAAATTAAACCACCCATCAGCCAGAGACCAGGCTGCTGATCTCTTTTCCCCAGGCACTCTGACAGCCCAGACACATCAGCGTGACCCAGCCTCTGCCTACCCTGTCAGCACGCCCTGGGGCAGGGGGGAGGCTAAAAGGATTGGAACCACTCAATGGAGATGTAGCAGGGAACAGCAGGGAAAGGTTTAGAAAAAACAGTGTAACTAAGTGAGTGAAAGCAAGTGGGTTGTTAACACCAGGCAGATGAGAGGGAGTTCCCACCAGAACTCTGGTGGGAACTCTCTACAAACACTTTACAAAGAAGCACAGGAATCCCCAGACTTGGTGTCTCAGTGCCAGAGGATATCAAGGAAACATCTATTTCACACTGTCCATGGGGTTAGCTTGCACAGAAGGTCCTGAATTAAAGTGCTGTTGGTTACTGTGTAGTCTGAAGTGATAAAGGCTGAGGCCACTGACTCAATTCTGGCCAAGGAGCACCTGACCAGCATGCCATAATTGCACTCTGAGAGCTGATAAAATTGTCAATTCAGGGAGAACATGGGCAAAAGCACAGAACAAGAGCAGAGGTGTTTGCAGGAAAAGCAGCAGATGGGACCTTGGCCCACATATGGGTACACCACACACCCCCTGGCACTTGCAGGTCTCTAAGCAGTAACCTAAGGCATGCAGATAGCAGCCGCCTTATACCCACGTGAATTAGCTCCCTAACATACAGTCTTTCATACAATGGGCAGTGAGCTGGGCTTTCTGGAGAGCCAGAAGCACTGTAAAATGCTGTTTTTTTCACCCTAACATGCTGCAAATCTCACCCAGCATTGTTGCAGTCTTGATGCTGTGCTACATCCCAGCTGCCATGATGAAAGGCAGCTTCTAGAGAGCTGTTGTGTCAATGTGCACAGAGCAGGAACCCTGGCTGATACCAGGACACATTCCTAATTTCTTTTCCTAGATTACTTGCAGCCTCCTTATACAAACACTTACAAAGATTCCTTCTTTACTGTAGGCCAAAATACTGTTTATAAACATGGAAATTGATACAAAGCAATTTTAGCCATCCCTGTGAATCAGACAGCAATGGGAAACAGGGAGAGAATCCTCAAGATTCCCATGATCCTCAGAACCTGGACCACACTGTGCCCGACAGGAATGCCAGCTCAACACAACTGACATTGAACTCTCCATGTTGCTTCCTTCTGGTGCCCACACCAGCTTTCTGCCCTGCCAACATCCCCACCAAGAATTCTCCAGCCACTACACTCTGCCCACAGGTGAGCAAGGCAAAGAAACTGTTTTCAGAGAGTGAGGTAAGAAGAAAGGAAGAACAAGGTGGGAAAGTGAAGTGCACAGAAAGCAATTACCAGGGAGCTGGGAGGCTGGCCAGGGAAGAGGCCACTTCTTTTACAAAGACCTTTCTGAGGGAAATTGATTTTGTTTGTTGCATTTTCTGGAGTACTAAGTAAATGAAAGACAGGATTCACAAAGTATTCTTTCAGCTACTCTCACCTAACATAGGCTGAAAAATCAATGCTTTTACAGATGACAAAAGACATCTATAGTCTGGGAAATCTTCAGGACGTCACTGGAACTATGCCCTTGGTTAAACCATAACCTTGCTACTGTTAAATGTGATGCTGCTGGACAACGTGAGGGAAATAATACAGCATGGCATCCTTCTACCCACGTACCACAAGTTTTATAGGGTTCTTTTGCTCACATTTTAGGGCTGATGCTAATAATCAGCATAAAAAGGCCACAACATCAATAGACAAGGGAAGAGTGAACCAACGCCATTTGACACTGTCCCACATGACATCCTGGACTACAAGCTGGTACAACATGGGTTTAATGGATGGACAACTCAGTGGATAAAGAACTGGCTTGATGGCCACACCCAGAGAGTGGCTATCAATGGGTCCATGTCCCAGTGGAGGCCAGTGACAAGTGGAGTCCCTCAAGGATCAGTGTTGGGACTGGTCCTGTTTAATATCTTTGTCAGTGACAGGGATGGTAGCACAGAGTGCACCCTCAGCAAGTTCACTGATGACACCAAACTGTGTGGTGTGGAGGGAAGGGATGCCATCCAGAGGGACCTTGACAGGTTGAAGAGGTGGGCCCATGCCAACCTCAAGAAGTTCAACAAGACCAAATGCAAGGTCCTACATCTGGGTCAGGGCAATCCCAAGCACTGATATAGGCTGAGCAGTGACTGGATTGAGAGCAGAGCTGAGGAAAAGGACTTGGGGGTACTGGAGAAGTTCAGCATGACCCATCAGTGTACACTTGCAGCCCAGAAAGCTGACCCTATCCTTGGCTGCATCAAGAGAAGAGTGGCCAGCAGGTCGAGGGAGGTGATTCTCCCCCTCTGCTCTGCTCTCATGAGACCCCACCTGGAGTACTGCATCCAGTTCTGGAGCTCCTATTACAAGAAAGACATGGATATGCTGGAGTGTGTCCAGAGAAGGGCCACAAAGATGATCAGAGGGCTGGAGCACCTCTCCTGTGAGGACAGACTGAGAGAGTTTGGGTTATTCAGTCTGGAGAGGAAAAGGATCTGAGGAGACCTTATTGTAGCCTTCCAGTATCTGAAGGGGGCTTACAAAAAAAAAGCTGGCAAGGGACTTTTTAGGATGTCAGGTAGTGATAGGACTTGGGAAATGGATTCAAGCTAGAGGAGGGTAGATTTAGATTAAATGTTAGGAAGAAGTTTTTCACCAAGAGGGTGGTGAGACACTGGGACAGGTTGCCCAGAGAGGCGGTGGAAGCCCCATCCCTGGAATTTTTTAAGGCCATGCTGGAGAGGGCTCTGTGCAACCTGATCTAGTGGGAGGTGTCCCTGCCCATGGCAGGGGGGGTTGGAACTGGATGATCTTAAAGGTCCCTTCCAACCCTGAAAATTCTATGAAATTATTTACTTCAGAAAATTCAAACTGTACCAAACACTTCATAGTACTGGCAGTGTTTTAATGATATTTTTATTTTTTACTGGAAAACTTATCCTCTAATAAAAAAATTAAGCCATTTGGCTTCAGAAGATTCTGTGGAAAAAGTGACGATCTTTCAAAATGCCTCTTGTTGTGACGGACCCACAAGCCAGCCCAAGCTGGCCCATCTCTGTTGCCTGAGCCCATACATTGACGTGCAGCCATGTAGAGACCCCACGATGCTCAGTCTGAAACACATTCATGAAGCTGCTGAGACAAGGTTTTCCATCTTCTGCAGGAGTGGATAAGCAAGCCCACCTGCATGTGCATCAGGGTGAAGAGCTGTTGGAGTGCTGGGAGTAGGAGAGAGCTGAGACAATTGCAAGAGCCTTGAACTTTGATAAGTTCAAGCAGGAAAAGAGACATTTTATATTTATGTCTCCTCAGGCTTTTTCTTAAATAGTCTTTTCTTTTAGGAGTATATGATGAAGTGTCCCAAGAAGGGTATTTTGGGACCGCACCCTAAGCACTCAGACCATGCTGCAATTTCAATCAGCGACAACCTGTTGAGAGCACAGAATGGGTGGTGTTAACTGCCTTTAAGAACTGCAGTCTCTATTTCTGCAGGCAAATCACTGAGCTTCTGATGAGGAAATGAAAAAAAATAAACAGAAGGAACATATTAGGGGATATAAACAGAGAAATTTAGTTCCAAGTCAGCCCAAATCTGCAGTCCAGAAACAACAATGAAGAAGCAAACTAATGCCTAGAGGAAGAATTATCAATAAACACACCACTGACTAAACTTGATAGGTTCACATCTGCAACTACAGACCTGAAAAGGTGAAGGGCAGTTTTGTGATTGCTCAGAGCAGGAATCGTGGCCCTGTGCTCAGACCTATGGTACTTGAGATGTGCAGAAGGATTTCTAAAAATAAATATGGCAAAGATAAGTAGAATGAAAGCTGGCAAAAAAGATGTCTCTAAGTCACAAACTATAAGGAAAAAAAAAAAAAAAAAAAAAAAAAAAAAAGCAAGGGCACCACCTGGAAAACAACTAAACCAAAGCAGTGTTTGTACTACCACAGAATGCTCTGTAGCCAACATTTAATAAATGGGAACATGGAGAAGATGAGACCACAAAATGCTCTGCAGCCAACATTTAATAAATAGGAGAATGGAGAGGATGAGTGGTGATGATTAAAACAGATCAGCAGATTCAGTGATCTGTTGGGCACATACAGTATTGAACACCCCAAAAATAAGATACATGAGGTAGATGAGCAGTCAGGTAGCATTTCCATGGCAGCTAAGTGAAAATTCCCTATTGTGACCAATTAGGGCTCACTGAAAAAGCAGGCAGCCTCATCTTTAGGCTGGGGATACATTCCTGTGCTTCAGGCAGAGTGAAGCTCACAAAGCATGTGGCTTTTGCTCAGCAGGCTGCAATGCAGACTAAGACTATCCGAACCCAGCTGTTGAAGGGAAAGCATTTAATGAGTGGGAAGTGGATGGATCTGTGGACTTTCTAATTGCATAAATGTTACTGGCAGACCTGTTCTGATATATCAGGCAGACCTGATATAATGTTCATCAGAGATCCAAACCAAGGCAGCAGATGGAGAACGTGCTGGCAGCAGGCAGAGAAGCAGAGCTAAGCTTTGCAAGTCTCAGGGAAGTCAGGGAGAGCTGGTCCCTGGATGATGCTCCTGACACAGGTAAGGAGGTGACCACCACCTATCAGCGATGGAGACACAGGCAAGTCCTGTTTTACTCAAAGCCATGCATGGTAGACAAGCTTTGCTGAGGCTGAGCAGCCCATTCTCTGCCTTGGCTGGTCAAATGTCAGAAGTCCCATCTACTCTTGATAACGTGGGGTACCCCTGAAGTGGCACATGCCCTTATGCTAGAGAAGCACTATACCAGAGGTTTACTTACCTGTTGTTGAGACAGAGGTTAAAGCCATAAAATCATTTTGCAAGGGATCCATTGTCAACTATGGTATTATAGCTGTGGTCACTTCTCTCACAGCTTTTCCAGGTTTCATAAAGGCTACCAGGGGACTCATATAGTTTTAGGTTTTTTTAATGCAATTGTCTTGGCTAAGCCAGTTGTGTAGGTTCCCCCACTGTGGCATCATAGGGAGAAATAGGCACCTAGAGGGGGCAACTCATTATATCCTAAGACAGATGAGCTGAATGACCTCTGGAAGCCCTCCTCTCTGTTTATAACTTACCTGGCATTGACACCACTGCCATCAGGTAAGATGGACTTCAATCAGGTATTTCTACAGACCAACTTACACCTCCAGAAAGCTGTTCTATGTTTCATGCAACATGCCTGATAGGTCAAAATTTGTTGAACTGTGTAGGGTGTCTGATACACTGTCCCCTCTCCTGCGCCAGCTCTGAAGAGGAGAGCAGAGCAGAGAAGCCTGAGGCCTCAGTGGTAGCCCTGTGCAGCCCTGCTTGGTTAGGAGAGCACGTCCTGAGGCCATCGCCCAGGACCAGCTGGAGACACTTGTTAATGAGAACAGTGGTACACTGAGAATGACAAATGTGACCTTTGGAAATTCAAATCAGGCTTGGCACATGTATCTTCCAAATGACTGCGGTGACGTCCATCAGGGTTCATGTGGATATGGGCTATGTCTCCACTGCAGGCTTGCTGCTTGTTTTACATGTGCTGTGATACAGCCTCCTCCCTGCCACGGCCACACATGCCCTTTGCTCCACGTGTCTCTCTGCGTGTCAGACCCATGTTCACACACTCAGCTGGGGCTCTGCCACAGGGTGTGCTCCAACTTTGTAATGTCAACCTGCCCACCTGCCTGACAACGTGAAAGCAAATGATGTGCATGTGCTCAGGATCGTGCACAGCTCTTCTGCAGTTACTAGCAACTAAATTATGGCCTTCCCACCAATCTACTCCTCCTTGTATGTCACCTTGGTTGTTTAAATATACCTTGCTGAGGTCCAACCTTCTATTTTCACCCAGAAAACCCTAGCTCTTCCCTTATTTGTCTTTTTTCCCTTGCCTCACTGAGATTGCACACTAGCTCTTGCTCACTGCTTGTCAGGGATGGTGATTTATGGGGTGAGAAGGGAGAGGCAGAAGGAAAAATACCTAAAAAGCTCACTTAGGCCACACTGTGAAAAGTTATCAGAGTTTTGGGGAAAAAGGATTCCCTACCAGATGACAGGTCTAACTCTTCATTAAAATCCTGCCTCTGTAAAGATAGGTTTTACTGAGTTGTCCCTTTCTTGCTGAGTGGGTAGTTTGTGAGCCTACAAAATGCTCTTATAAGCTGTAAAGGAGGAAAACAAAAGCTCTCAGAAAGGAGCACAGAGCCTTAAGCCCAGTAGCAGGCTTCATAGCCTGGACTTCGGAGCATCTGAGTCTGTTACACAATAGTTTGATCAGGGAAAAAGCTGAGGAGTGTGGCATTTGTCATTATTATGGGAGAGGTTATTAAGGGATTTCTGAGAATTCTGTGAAGAACGTCTGTATCTAATGAGATGGGTTTAATTTTGGATTAGACTCGAAATCTTACCATTCTCCTTAGCTTCTTATTTTCCTTTCTCTTCCTCCTTACTTGAGGCACACCATAATTCTAGAAAGGTATGTGGAAAATTAAACAAATTTTTAAAAATTAAGGTGACTCATTGATGGCAACTCTGTGTACATCAGTAATAAAGCAAGAAATACAAAGTACTGGAAATTCAGACCAGAAAAAAAACACTTTGTGTATACTGCTCTCTTAGCACCTTTTTCATGCTATTACCATACCCTGAGTTACGTTTTTACCACAGTTGAATTATTATGTTGAACCACCCGAATCAGATATCCCAGGAAAAGTGGAAAAAGTCCTTTGTGGAACTTCAGCTGCCATCTGTTCATAGGCTGGTGACAAAAAGAAGCAGGTCTGCTATTAGAAACTTGCACCTCCATGTCCCACATCCTGACAGTGCCCATCTAAACTTCATCCCATTCTGGGTTTGATGCTCAAGTTTTTAAATTGGTGGTGGTGGTGATGGATTTTTTTTTTTAAATCACACTGAAAAAAATGCAGGATGAGCAAATCTTCACTAGCTGCTTCAGCAACTGCTCAGTCAGTAAATGATAATGTGCTGGCATGGTTGAGATTCACCAGCATTATATGATGATCAAAATGTCTGTGAGGTTGGGTTGGTTTTATACTCCTGTAGTCCAACCAACTGCTATAGACCTGCCAGTGGGACAGTACCTTCCAAACTCTCCATAGTCATATTACTTTCCATAGGCACTATCAAAGGTTTTGATGCAATTTAGGAACTCTGTTCTACCAGAGTTGACTATTACTGAAGCAGAAAATCCCCAAATTAAATATGCAAGTAGTGATTCATATATACTAATTTTGTATGTATTAATAACAGGCAAACAAAGCTACCAAAAGGAAATCAGGGTTGCAGGCTTAGCAAAAAGCATAAATTTACCTTTATATTGGCAGTTTCCACATAAAGAAAAACCACAGTATCACCCACCCCACAAGTCTCCATTAGTGGAGAAGCAGCACTGGTGTGTACCAGAAACCTGTAGAACCTGAGTTGCAGACAATAGTTACAGCCACAGGCTGGACTTGGCTTGGCCTCCCTTGCTTGCATGTTTGAGGAGATGATGATGCTTAGGGCAGATGTCTCACAAAGTTTCACAAAAGGCTGCTTGCTCCTGCAGAAGGTGAAGAGGAGCTGCTGGTGGTCCCCTCTGAGCAGGGCAGTCCAAGTGTTCTGAGCCAGGAAATTCAACAGTGAGGGATCCTGCAGCAAAAGATTCAAGGGATTGGTATCTGCCACGAGTTCAACTGCATTTCATCTTCCTGACCAGACTGGGACCAGACTGGTGATGTCCAGCATTTAGCACAGTGTCTTCCTCAGTGCAGTGATACAACAACCAAAGGTGACACAAGGTACATGCTGCAAGAGGCAGAAGTATGAAAATGCCTCACCTGAACATCCAGGCAGGGCAAAACCACTTCTGAAAAAGCCAAAACAAAAAATAAAAATAAAAGTGCCCAAAGACACAGGTATCCACTATAAAACAGGACTGTTTGTAATGTGTGAATAGTAATTTAGGAATGCTGTTTTGATCAGTAAAGTTTACAGTAAGTATTTGCCAAGCTATTCATAAGAAACAGCATAACAACCATGCAAACCTGCTCCTCCTAGGTTTTGTAATAAGTTCAACTTTTCTAATTTTAGAGAGTATAGTAATGCTTACAGAATAAATGACACAAAGGTACAAGACAAGGTAAACATAGCAGTCATAAGAGTGACAAAATTAAGAGATGTCTTTTTGTACCTTCTAAATTTATTTTACATTTTTATTTCTTTTCCCAAGCCCAAGGTATCTTCCAGCAGAAGCCCAGATGTGAATTACTTAGGATTTGGGATATAAAGTGGTCTGGAGAAAATGTGAAATCCAGTGTGATTTTGAGCACCAGAACTTCTGCAAAACTGGGTCAACACCCAGTGCTGATAACTACAACTGGATGCCTGATTTTTGCAGGAAACATTTGCAGTAGACATATGATCATGTCACCTCTGTGAACCTGATGCAGCATGAGCCTGTAACAGTGTCACTGTCACCTTAACAGAGTGTGTTTGTGCTGGGGGATGAAGTAATTTCAATTTGCACAGGAAGGTCTCTGTTGCAGGGAAAATGGCTCCTGATGAAGTGTTAAAGCACTATGCTGCCTGTCTTAAGAACAAATTACACAGCCTGTAAGCTGCATTATCTTGTACCTTGGAGACATCCAAAAGCTCACTTTTTACCACCATTCAGTCAAGATGACAGGCAGATGATAACACACACTTTAAGAACCAGATGAAAGCACCCTGATGATAGTCATCAGAGCCTGATTTTAAGCATGTCAAGCTGCTTTTCGAGCTGAGCTGATACTGGCAGAAGCCTCAGTGTGTGTACGCCCCCTCCTCCCGAAGCCAACACAATGCAATCCCAGTATATTCCAGGATGGGGGAGCGGGTATAATTGGGCAGTAAAATAATCTGCACTCGCTATTTTCCTTGAGAATCGGTGGTATCCATCCCCCTCCCCCGGGTCCCCGGCCCCACCAGGCGGGCATTTAGCGCGTCCGCACGGTGCCCCCCCTCCTCCCCCCCTCCATCCCTCTCCCCAGAAAGCCTCCCGAGAGCTGTCCGTGGTGCTGCCCACCGGGCGGACCTGCCGAACCGGTAGCTGCCGAACCGGACCTGCCGAACCCCGCCGCACCAGTAATCCCGGGTGCAGCAAGGGAAATGCCGGTTTCAGTACAGGTAATCCCCGTTTCAGCACAGGTAATCCCAGTTTCAGCACGGGTAATCCCAGTTTCAGAACGGGTAATCCCCGTTTCTGCATGGGTAATCCCAGTTTCAGCACAGGAATCATCCTGTTTCAGCACAGGTAACAGCCATAGGAGGTGGTGATGAGACCCCCAGCTCCCTGCATTCCTGAGTTCCCCCGTAATGTCGAGGAAGAGGCACTTGGAGGGAAAAGAGCCATCAGAACTGAATGAATAAACATCACCCAAAAGAACCTGAGCTAGGCTTGCTGCTGGAAAACCTCTCACTGGGCAAGCCAGTGCCAATGCTGGTTTATCCATTTGGGCTGGATCCACTTTCTTGGGAATACAAGCAGAAAACCCAATGCCTTCTCCCTTTGACAACTCTTGGCAGGAGGATGCTGAGTGCTGCTATAGGAGGACTGGAGACAACCAAGGGAAGCACTTTAAATGCTCTCTTCCTTTCTCATTCAGAGCTGTGCTTGACTTTCTCTAGAGGGAAAGATCTTAAGTGATGTCCACAATTTGTTCAAGCACTAACATCCTGTACCCAAGCACAGCACTTCCCAAGAATATGTTACCAAGACACAGAGAGCCCAAGAGAGATGATGTACACATCTGTCTCCACCACAGGAGGTAAGAAATCAGGCAGGGTAAATGATGGCACAGCCTGCATTTAAGAAAAGGAGAGATACAGATTTCCTGAAGAAAGCATTAAGGTTTTTCAATGAAAGGGTAAAATATACAGTTTTCCTTCAAGAAGTGAAAGCTTCAAAAAGATGTGGCTATAGAGGGGAAGACTGCAACTCCTGGCACAGTTCAGTGCAAGAGAATGGATTCTGAACCACAGGTGAAGAATGGGGGAGGGAAATCAAATGAACTACTGAAAAATCAGAATGGAATAACAAAAGATAACTCTCACTTATCTTAGAAAAAAGAGTACCTGAGCTGTCAGGGAATACAAAGTAAGAGTGGTCTCTCAAGGCCTAGGATGTTTGAGAGGACTCAGAGATTGTGGTGTGCACACTGTCTCGTCCACACTATGGGCTACAAGTGGGAAAACCATCACAAATGCAAATTCTGCAGCTATTGTCCACACCAGGCCCTAGAGCCAGAGGCACAACTGCACCTGGGATGGGAAAATGCAAAAGAACCACCACTGAGGGCTGCTTGTCTGTCCTGCCTTTATTACACCCTCTCTTTATTCTTCACAGGTGAATATATTCAGAAGAATGGAATTTAAATGCTACATCAAATCCTCTAGTTAGATATGGCAAAAAGCATGTATCACTCCCCCCAAAATATATAGTAATGCTAAACATTGTTTTCCATGCCTTTTCTCCATACTCTTTTACTTGATTCTAGTAGACATATTAGCAGCTGTAGCTATTTTCTTGGTAGCTTATAGATTTAAGAACCAGGATAGAGAACTGCTGAACATCAGTCTTTGCAAACATTGCAATTTCAATGTATGATCTATTTTTTCTTTTATTTTCTTTTTTTTTTTTTTTTTTTTTTGTAGTATTTTGTAACATATTTCACTGGTTCCACATTACTTTTGAATCACCACCAAAACCGACAACTTTAACTGGATTTTTAAAATACGTATAGGTCAGAAGGAAGTATTTGCAAGCCAAGCACATTATATCTTAGCTGTATAGCCTCCAGATGATAATTTGAATTCAAACTATGCCAGCAAATGGAAGAATATTGGATACATACCCCAACACCCACTCAACTGTTGGAAGTATTAGCACATACACTGTTCTACCCTCAGTGGGCTGGACTTGTATGTGTAATTATTCAGGGAGTACTGGTAGGGTGGAAGTCCTGTGGAGAATGAAATAACCTCCAGAGTGAAGCTGGTATTCCCTCTCACTGCAAAACATGACTATTTGACACATGCTTTGGAGCTTATACAAGTGAAGGTTGGCCTGAGCCTGGGAAAGCCAAGAGAACCTTTCAGGGATCTTGCACAAAAATCTCAAAACCTCATTAATGAAACAAAAAGAGTTGCCATTAATGTTATCCTAGAACTATGAACAACTCCTTCACTTTCCCCTCTCTGGTAGCTGTGTGCATATTAAAAGGATTTTTTTTTCAGTGCCCCTGCCGAGTCTCTCTGGAGAGGAATGAAAGTGAAAACAAAAAGTCAATGGGCTTTGCAAGTGGAAGCAAAACTCACAAGGAGGGGAAACTACCAGTGAAAACATTGGGGAACAACTGTTCCCATTGCCAAGGAGAAGCACTTAAGATGTTGGACTGGCATCAAAGAACTGCTGGCTCAGAAATGACCAAGTCCTAATCCAATGCCTGCTTCCTGATTCCACAAGGAAATAACTCAAAGTTATTATTCTCAAAGTGTACATTTTGGGATTGTATTTAAATGTAACCTTCAAACACACTGAAACAAACTAAATGTATTTTAGGAGGAAAACCAATACATTTCTCAAATACTTTATTTGTTCTTATAGTTTAATGCTGAAGATGATCATTAGCATTCAAAAGTCAAAAGGAGCATCAGTAAGTCTTTAGAGTGAACACAGCTCACTCTTTTTGTGTTTACACTTATTTTACATACTTTTTCTTCAGTTTCTGAAAGGGAAATACATGCATGTATTCAGATCTTCTAATGTGGTCAAGAACTGAACCTTATCACAGGAACAGAATAAAGCAGACAGACACAGAGGCAGTATCTCTGGAACCCTTCATACAACTGAGCTTTTTTTAGATGGGTGATGAGAGTATTTTATTTTTAAATTAACCCTTTACATGTGTTCAGCAGCAGAGCTGTTCAAACTGTTGAAAATTTCAGGCAGTGTTAGGTTGGGAGTCTTGGTTTGTGCTTTGTTTTATTTATTTTTTTTCTAAACAACAGTAAACTGGTTTGGTTTAGTTGACATGAGCACCCTGAAGTATTCTTATCAGCTACTAAGCATCTACAATTATGGTAGAGCACACAAGCTATAGCCTGAACGTTAATCATAGACTCATACAATCAGAGTATTAGAAGTTGGAAAGGACCTCTAAAGATCATTAAGTCAAACACCCTCATCAAAGCAGGATCACCCAGGGCAGGCCACATAGATAAGCATCCAGGTGGGTTTTGAAAGTCTCTAGAGGAGACTCCACAACCTCTCTGGGCAGCCTGTTCCAGTGCTCCATCACTCTCACAGTAAAGAAGTTTCTGCTCATGTTGAGGTGGAACTTCCTATGTTCTAGCTTAATCCCATTATTCCTTGTCCTGTTACTGGGCACCACTGAAAAGAGATTGGCCCCTTCCTCTTGACACTCACCCCTCAGATACTTATAGACATTACTAAGATCCCCTCTCAGCCCAAACCAGGACAGCATCTTATCATTTGAAGCAATGCACATGGGTTTTTAAATCCCTATGAACAGCTACAAGAAACAAGAAGCAGTTACACCAACTAACACCTTTGTCAATGACATGGGCAGTGGAATTGAATGCACCCTCATCAAGTTTGCTGATGACACCAAACTGTGTGGGGAAGTCAACATGCTGGAGGGAAGGGATTCCATCCAGAGGGACCTTGAAAGGCTTGAGAAATGGACTGTGCAAACTGCATGAAGTTCAACAAGAAAAGTACAAGGTTCTGCACTTGGATCAAGGCAAACCCATGCATGAATACAAGTTGGGAGGAGAAAGGATTGTGGACAGTTCTGAGGAGAAGGACTTGGGGGCAGTGGTGAACCAGAAGTTTACCATGAGCCAGCACTGTGTGCTTGCAACCCAAAAAGCCAACCAGGTCTGGGCTGCACCAGAATCACAGACAGCTGGTTGAGGGAAGTGATTGTAACCCTCTACTTTGCTCTTGTGAGACCCCAACAGGAGAACTGTGTCCAGTTCTGGAGTATGCAACATAATAAGGACATAGAGCTCCTGGAACATGTCCAGAGGAGAATCATTAAAATGATTAGAGGGTTGGAGCACCTCCATTGTGAAGACAGGCTAAAGAAGTTGGGGTTGTTCAGCCTGGAGAAAAGGAGGCTCTGAGGTGATCTTATAGCAACCTCCCAATATCTGAAAGGGCCTACAAGAAAGCTGGGGTAGGGCTTTTGACATGGGAGGCATGTCAAAGGTGTGTAGTGAGAGGACAGGGGGAAATGGTTTAAAACTTGAAGAGGGGAGATTTAGGTTGGACATTAGGAAGAAATTACATCCTGTGAGGTGGTGAGACACTGGAATAGGTTGCTCAGGGAAGTTGGGGCTGCCCCCTCCCTGGAAGTGTTCAAGGCCAGGTTGAATGGGGCCCTGAGCAACCTGAACTAGTGGAAGGTGTCCCTTCCCATGCAGGGAACCTGCAGCTAGGTGACCTTTAAAGTCCCTTCCAACCCTAAGCATTCTGTGATTCTATGACTCTATACTACAGGATTCAAGGGCTACAAAAAGGCTGTCAAGGCTCACGGTTTGAGAGACACTGAAAAGCCTGGCATTATGTTACAGGTAATGGACTGAGATGTCATACATCTTTCAGAACTGCAAAACCAAAACTGTTTAATCCTTTTCTCCCAAAGAGTGTTTGAATTGCTGAAGGCCAAACATAATTTCACTTAGAGCTGTCAAATCATTACAATTTCTATATTTTGCAACAACATTTGTAGTTGAAAAATAAAGCATCAGCTTTTGCCTTATCTGTCGTTAAGTGGCACACTTTCAAGAGCAACTTTTATGAACAACAAGTATCTATGAACAACAGAGGTATAAGGATTGTGATAGTCTAGAAAACATTCTTTGCAATAGTTTAAGTGCAGCAAGAAAAGCACATTTTTACCTTGCTAGGATAAGGACTCCAGCTCTACATTTTTCCAAAGCTACCATTTATTCCTTCAAATTGTTTTTCATATTGGACATAATCCAGTTCAGTTTTGAGTTTTTTCCAGAGGAAAAAACATTGACAGTTGCAATGAATTATTATCCAAAGTGATATTTCATTCTTGCATCTCCTAAAATGCATCAATTTTTCTGAAAATAATATTAACCAATTAACAAAAGAGAATGAACACCAAAATGTTACGGTGGCTTGAGGTACCACGTTCTCTCACTGTCTGCGTACAAGCCACTCCACGAAACAGACAAGCTTCTACCACAAGAAGCTTCTGTCTTTTCCCTTTGCCCATTGCATCTTTTCTTATGCTGAATTACTGACAAAAATGCAACTTATGAAGCATAAAACATTTAAACCTATTCAGCATATGTTTGCAGCATGCAGCCAAGAATTTGCAGTAGCTGCCTGCAAGTAATTTACTACAAACACAAACCTCTTCTCTGCATCTAGTACATGCAGTTGGCTGACAACCCTAAACCAGTTATTCAGTTATTCCAGAAAATTCTGAAATACTGTCTGTACAAGCCTGAGGAGTAACACTGTTTGTTAAGGATGCTGCTGATTCAGTATTCTTCAAGGCAAAGGGCTAGTAAGTGGTGTTTGGGAATTTCAGCTTGCAATTGCAAATAATAGCTGCTTCTTTTTCCTTTTCCTTTTCTTCTTTTAGAAATGCTTTAATCAAAAGCCCAAATTAAACAACCCATTCCAGATACCTCCTACTGCTTTATTTCTTACCTAGAACTGGGCATGATGTCCATCCTTGCCTAACCCAACTACATACATCACTTACTGGTACGGATTTCTCGAGACGCCATAGACTTGAACCTGTGAGTGCAGCAGGAGCACAAATACAGAGATAAAAAGAGAATGCTGCAGAAAGGATAATATACCTGTCACAGGGAAAAATGACAGGATGCTTTTTGTGCCCTCTGGAAGTCCAAACCCAGTAAGTGAAGAGCATTCCTTCATTTGCAGATGCAGTCAGTAAGTGATTCACCGCAGAATCCTACTAGAAGCCCATGATAATTAGTCACAAGCCATTTTTCCCCTGCATGTGGCACAGGTTCTGTAGCTGCTAGCACCAGAGAGACTGGTTCTGACACAAATTAGGGTTACAAAGTTTGTTAGTCTTGATGCAAATTTTGATTTTTACAGAAGTCACATATTTTTCACTTTTGCTTAAGAAAACAGTAGATTGTAAGCACTCATGTTAGCATTCAGCTTGCTAAAAATCTCAAAAACTATCAGAAAATATTCTGCTGTAGAAAAGATTGTTTGCTGTCATGGAACAAGAAGGAAGAAAACTATTCTGTGCTGATTTTTATGTACAAATCACTTCAGCTTCACTAGCAAACAAAACAATGTAAGAAGTTGACATAAAAACCTAAAGATGCAATATTTTGTCAAAAATTGCAACTCTTTAGTGACTACAGCTGCTCTGATTATTTAGTTACTCTCCTCAGATACACTTCCTCTTCCAGCTAAAGAGCAGATATTAAATAACTTCTTTCCTCTAGAGCACAATACCGCAAATGGGTAATATTAAAGAATAATAAATAGGAACGTTTCATAACAAATTTATTGCTGCAAGATAACAAAACTAGGTTTCCTTTAAAAAATTATTTTTATGACCTATCAGTACAGTAGATTTGTCAGGAGAATCCAGCTTGGATTTACATGTATCTGTTTCGAATATACTCTCTGTACATGAGGAAGTCATCTTTTCCTGGGGGCTGCATGTTTCCTCTTCCAGCCTGAATGTGGGCGTGAAAAATCTCTACTGATTTCCTGTCAACTCTTGGAGGTTGGACTTCATAAATATTGTCTTGAGAGAAGGAGGAGATGGGTACTCTGAAAAAAAGACACAACATAAAAACAACAAACATGCACAATTTGAAACAACTGGTTAAAATATTTCCACAGATAAAATGTTTCTTTTCCTTGAAATATATCTGAGTCAATGAAAGGGCAACTTCCCACTGGATAATTCATTCACCTAGATTTTTAACACTACTGCAGACCTGATAAGACCCAGCTTTCCAAGTAGGGTAATTAGGTAAGTTGACACAAATCACAGTGCAGGATACTTTCTCATTTGCCTCGACCCTGTCCTCATTTCTTCATCCTTCCACAGATCTGCTGCGGTCAGTAAGCTGAAACAGATCTGTGCCATGCATTACAGCAGGTAACAAAAAAAAAAAAATTATTGAGCTATCCACTTGGTAGCAATTATAACACGCACCTATATTCTGAACCAACATCTTGATAGGAATTATGAGACAAGAAATTTCCATCTAATTATCAAGAAACAGACAACTTCACTACCAGCAACAGCATTCTGTAAATTAGGACTACCAATACTTTATGACAAGTTTTTTTTTAAATAGCTTCATACAATAAAAACTGTATTTGAATATGAATATTTAAACCTGCTTGTGAGAAACACAAGCAGTTTGAAAGCTTATAAGAACCTGAGTTTGTCAGACCTTTTTTAAGCACTATTGTCAATCAGACTCACTCATAAGGTAGAAGCTTCTTAACTGTGACTATTGAAAACTGCACAGTTAGCAGGGCAAGGAGAGCAATGGTTTCCTTTTACTTGGGGCTGGAAAGATCATATCTGGAGCATTGTGTCCACTTTTGGGCTTTCCAGTACAATACAGACAATGGATTATTTGGAAAAGTCCAGCAAAGGTTACCCAGAGGATTAGAGAGCTGAAGCACATGGCATAGGAAGAGCGACTGAAAGTGCTGGGTCTGTCCATCCCAAAGAGGAGAAGTTAAAGGGAACTTTACTGCTGTCTGCAGCTACCTCATGGGAGGGTTTCTGTGTGGAGCCAGACTCTGCTGGGAGTGTGTGTTTAAAATACGTATTTCAAAAGGAGAATGCAAATTGGAACATTCAATATTCTAATGAGATACAAGGGAACTTTTTCCCACTGTGAAGGCTGTCAATCACTCTTGTTGCTCAGAGAGGCTGTGGAACCTCCCTTCCTAAGGATATTCAACAATCAAGTCTATGTAGCTCTAAGTAACCTCATCTAATTTGGTCCTCCTCTCAGCAGGGGACTGGATCAGATGACCTCCAGGGTCCTTTACAGTTTTAATATTTTGAATATTGAATAAAATGAAAACTTTGATATCACTACACATACTCTGAGCAGTTTTCTACATCACATAGTTTCTTACAGGAAGACCAAAAATTCCATAGGGCCCAGTAGCCTGTTTCATGGAGTGGCTAGCAGCAATGTTTGAGGACAGATGAGTAAAACAGAACATGTACTGAGCAACCTCTTTTCTCATATATCCTCCCAGACCTCAGTAATCAGGACTAAGGATCTATCTGAAGCAAAATTTGAAACTGGACTACTGCCTCATGAAATGTGACTTCCCTAAGTCTTCACTGCTTTTTCTAATATCCCTGAGACTTACAGAATAACATGGGAGTAAGTGCCATTATTTAACAGTGTCTGATGTGGCACTCCTTTCACTTCTTATCATGGGCCTTGGTTGCTTGTAATTCATACACTGGGAGAAATGGTGAGCAGTTATTCTCTGTTTAGCTTCTCCACATCACTATCAAGCAACCAAACTGTTGTTTTCATCTCTCCTCTAACACAAGTTATTTTCTGGTCAACCTTGTCACCTTGACATTTATGCGTATTTCCAACATTTACTCCAAACCTGCTTGATAGTGCAGTGAGGACTAAAACTGTGTTTAATACCAGAGATTTTTTTAACTAGCTTTTCATTTGTCATCTACTATTCTAGCTGCTGAAGACAGATTTTCTAAATGCTGTATTTAATAGCATAATGGAACAGTAGACACTGGTGGCTGAAGAAGTCAGAATGCTATTGTTAGATATTGTATTAGTATATGCACATATTTTTGCATGCATGTATACATACATATAGATGCATGTAATTTCTCAGGTAAAAGCAGCAACTTACTGTCAAAATTCACCATTTCCAAAAGCTAACATCTAACAGCCCCACTGCACTGAAGATTCAGAAATTAGCATCATTGCCATATTCCACAGGAGGCACAATCATGACCTACTATCTGGGTGCTCTTCAAGAGTTAAGAAGTTATTTTTGTGTGTATAATCTCCTCTTTTGAAGGGAAAAACAAGAACTGGAACACTCAAATGATTGCAGAGATCTTCTATAAATGAAATGCAGTAATAATCTTCTAGTTGCATTATGAGCACAAACTATTGTTTCACAATGGATCTCTATTAACATTGCCAAAAAACATGTTCCCTTATTTTGCAGCCATTTATTTCATTAAAATAGGTTAGATTTTGGATGTTTCATCATGTTAGTCTTATAAAACTAAGTCTTATAAAATGTGTCATAGCATACCTAATGTTCCACTACAACCAGAGAATGGCATATAAAATAGAAAAGTTCACATATTAAAGTCATATTTTTCTATTTCATATTTATATTTACATTTTTTTCCCACTTTACATGGTAATATATTCATATTTTGACTGCAATGATAGCATTTCTTATACAGGTTTACTATTGAATTTGAGACAATAAAAGCACTGGTCACCCACAGATTTTGGCTGTATACTTAAAAATAAGATACACACAAGATAAAACAAGACAGAATTTGCCAGTTTGTCAGAGAAATATTTGATGATTCTGGAACTGGAGAAAAAAGTAAAGCTAAAGAGTTTACAAAAAGTGAAGCCTTACTGTACAGAATATATTTTGATTTTTCCTTATTTTATATTGTATTACAGCTCCTGCTCAGGCTTCCTATTCTTGGAATTCTGTGGCACTAGAGCAGAATGTAAACAAACACTAGACTTGTGAGCAAGTCAGGATAACATTTCCAAAATGCTTGCCACTTTAATGCTTTTCTTAAATGACACAAGACTATTTTTCAAAAGATTTGCAGTTCTTTTGAAGACCCTCGCCTCTGCTATTATGCTCCCACTAAATCTGTGTTTTCTTTTCATTTTGTTGGTAAACTGTATGAATAATATAATGGAAATTCTATAATTCATAACCTTTTCTTCCTCTTTTTTCTTTTCCAGAGTGACAGTTTCATCTTAGCATCACTTCTTCTAGTTTATTATAAAAGGTTGAAGTGGGTGTTTTCAGAACTGGCATGAAACATTAGTCTAACTAGTCAGATGCTTTAAAAGTAGATTGCTTTCCAAAGCACCTATAGTTTCCAAAAATATTTATCTAGTTTAAAGCATTCAAGCTGAGACTCTAGCAATGGTATTTGACACTAAAACACCACACTAACTTGCGCTTGTCTCTATCTAACACTAAAAGACATCACTTACTCAAAAGTAGCTGACCTGTTTATTCTACTAGCAAGTGAACAACTAAGAAAAGAACAAAAGAAAGCCATAATACTAATTTGATGCCTTCTCTAGTTATTGATTTTTTTCTAAAGACATGACATTTCTGAAGCACTAATGAGTCCAAAGTCATTTCCTGAGGCACAGTTGAAGCTGGACAGCAAAGTGTATTTAACTTTGAGTATTTAGTAACTAAATCTCAGTTTTTCATGTACTCTCAATTTTTCACCTACTTCCTTGAACATGATACATATATTGAAAGAACTGCATGTTCACACATGCCAATTTCGCTTAATAACCCTGTAAGAAGCTGTAGCTATTTGTAGAGTGCTTGTATTATCCAGTCATTTAATTAAAGTTATTTCTCTAACACTATTCATGTAAAAATCTAATCTACTTAATAAGTTTAATATCTTACAATAGAGTCATGAAAGAGCACATTATTTATGGACTTGGCTATCAAATCTCTCCCAGAGACCTGCAGCTCTATGGCCTCTCATTGAAAATTACATAGACAGGAACATAAAAACCATGTCACGAAGTTCTGCACCCTGGACTTGCATAGTATAATTATTTCATCCCACTTGTAAGCAGGCTTCATGTTGTTATGGTTTCACCAAGAACAGTACTGTCTCTACAATAAAAAAAAAAGATACAGCTCAAACGTACAGTTACAATGAGGATGTTCTATACTTGGAAGGAAAAGTGCACAGTGTTGTGCTCTCAGAACTCTCAGAAATAGAGCAATCACCAGAAAGCCACCACATTTGTTTCAACACTGTTTAGTTCTCCTCAAGTCTCTTAAGTATATTTAAAGGAGACAAAATGTACTCTGTTGACTTGTATGAAAATAAAGCCAATATATCTGACCTACAAATGGCTAGCAAACCCAGAGATTGTGTTTGTTTGCTTGTTTTTCCTTGGCATCCCTTTAAATTGCTCTGCTCTTGAAAAAGTCTTCAACAGAATTTTGCCTCCTTAGACACCAACACCTCCATACAACAGAGTTTCAGTCACATACTTTGGGAGTGGAGGGGACTGAAAACCAGGAAACCTTCTATGTCCAAATTAGAAGTAGCTTTTCTACAATGCAGACAGAAGGAATATGAGAAGGTCAGAACATCTGATACAGAAAGGTGATCTCTGAGGAAAGATAAAATCTTTTAAGTAGGGATGATTCACACTACCTCCAAACTAATTCAAAAGTAAAGATCAAAGACAAAAAGGGACCTAGGGGTAGTACAGGACAAAAGAAATATCAAAAGCACCACACAAAAACAGGAAAAAGAAACAATACTGTGCTTCTGTTTGGAAAGAAAAAACTTAGACTTTTTCAAATAGGAGGACAATTCTCTTAAATTAGAATCACAGAATCATTTTGGTTGGAAAAGACCTTAGAGATCATCAAGCCCACCTGTTAACATAGCACTGCCAAGTCAACCTCTAAACCATGCCCTTAAGCAGATAAATAGAAATTTATCACTTAGCAAAGAAGGTAGAACAACAGGTTAAACAAGGGTCCTGAGAATTTTCATTAAAAAGATTAACAAGATGGACTAAAGTGGCACAGAGTTTAGCACTTTCTAGTTTTTGCTGGACTGTTAATATTATAAAATACCAAAGTCAACAAAACCATAATACACTATGCAGAGTAACCAGATTCATTGTCAGATTGCTCAAGAATGTTACAGTCACATTTTTCTGAGGATATTATTTCAGTGCTGCTGACACTAGGATCAAAATGAGACTTCACAGGCTAAGGTGAGAAACAGCAGCTGAGTAACCACAAAACAAAATTTTAAAAACCCAAGCTTCGATCTGTAGAACTTCTGAAGCATTTTAATGGTGATCACTACACTAAAGCATAAAATAGTTCTTTATTTAAAGCTTGGGAAAAGGTAGATTTAGTAACAGCTAGAAATTTTGACACATTAAAAAGGAAAAATAAAAGATTCTATGGTCAGTTCAAAAACTCAAAAAGCTTTGGTTTTCATCTTGTGAGACTACTGCATTATCTTTTTCATACATGACATACAGAAGTGCTAAACCAGGTGGACAACGGATGTAGACAAACTCCTGGATAACATGGCCCCTGTCAAATCAGAATTGTACTGAACAATTTTTTAAAGCACAAAGTATTCTTTCAGGTTAAAAAAGCCCTTGGGTTTTGAAAACTGATGGCTAAATTTCATCACAATTCATGTATCATTCTGAAGATATGCATGCTACTGTTGTGAGGTTTTTTTTTCCTACATCAGTGGATGGTATGAGATCAGAAATGTAGATTTTTATTCAGGATCCAGTGCAGATTAGGGAGAAAATACAGAGGACCTAGAAATCAAGTGTGAACACTCAGGTATTATAAATATATTTTAAAATTTGAAATGGACATCAGTAAATGAAAATTAGGATCTAAATCAGTATGTGGCAGATAAATGATGACAGTTTTATTGTTAAAATAATATTCAGCATCTCAGTTGACAACCTTACCAAAAATGCCAGGCACGTGAGCTCTTTCATCTGAAAAGCTCAGAGCTAATATTGACAGAACAGGTGAATAGGAAAAAGATAAGTCTTCCTACATATACGGGGATCTGAATCACAAGGAGTTAAAACAATTTTCCCCAGATCCCTGGAAAAAAGCTCATGCTTTCCTCCCCAGCCTGTCATAAGGGTGTTACACAAGATGACTGAATCAATCTAATAAATTGCCACCAGGCAAATAAGAAAGTTGTGCTGTGTTTGACCCTGTGGCCCGGGACCTTCACTGGTCTAAATAATCTCATTAATCTACCAGGAAAATATTTGCTTTTTTGCTGAATTGACTGAGGAGCTGAACTGATTTATGGAGCACTACAACAAGTAGCAAAGCTTTCACAAGTTACTGAAGCAGTACTTGATAAGGAGAGAGGAAAAGAGTTGGACCTCCCCCTTTTGGTAGCAATGAGCTGTCAGAACTGGCTCAACTATTTTGTTAGCTACTCCCATCAAATCCAGCGATGCTCTGACTTGAACCATAAAACCAAATTACTTCACTTTCAGTAAAGCATTTCATGAAACCATCACAACATGGACTTTTTGATTTCCTTCAGTCCCCAGCCAGCTCTTCTCTGGAGAGTCCTACAAGTTTGACTATACTGTTGCTTTTCTCCAAGCCCTTCCCTAACAGTATTCTTGAGAATTCCCAGTAATATCCTTGAATATTCTCAGTAGTATTCTAAAGATGTTTGACTAAAAATGAACAGAGGATTCAAACCCCAAATTACAAAAATATTCTTTTCAGTGGTGATACCTTGTCTTTTCTAGCCAACGTGAAGTACCAGGTACTTTTAAGGGCAAGCACTGACTGTGACTTTCAAATCACTTCCCCAGAATAAAAAATGAAGATACTGTCAATAACAGTCAGTTTAGTCAACCCATTTTGCAAGAGACAAGCACACAGTGCGAAAGTCAGTCAGAATTTCAGTACAAGGCAATCTTTCATCTTTATACAGTAAAAAAAATCCAGGTATTTATAAACAATCTGAGTACTAAATTTCAAGAGACTTCTCACAGGAAAAAAATTCTGGAGAGTCACAGAAGTGCTTTGTTTAAAATACTGAGAGAATCAGAAAGGGGAGAGATTCAAATTAAGTGAGGAAGACTATTCCTAAAGTCTATTTTTAGAATACCAGGATAGTGGACATATGAGTCAAAAGAATAATGAAACTAAAGTTACGTACATTGGATCAGCTAACCCAAAATGCATAATTAGCCTCATCTCTGCTCTGAATCAAGAGCTGATAGTAAGCACCACACTTTTATTTTATTTAGATGTATAGAGACTTAGACCACATATGCTTCTTAAAATACAGCTGAAAAAGTATACAAGATCCAGTAAGAGACATCTCAGAATAAAAGGAATGCAAACAATCACCAAGCAGGGAAGAATTTTACCCATCATAGAGGCAAAGAGTTTTCATTCAGGAGGCAAACAAGGTAGATTACTCCTAATTCAACACAGAAGCAATGCTTGTTTTAATTAATTCATAGCTATCCTGTTTCCAAGAAAAGGAAGAAATAAAATGAGTTGTAGAAAAAAGCAAAGTATCTATTCGGACTCTTCTGTGAGATTGCAAAGGGGTGACTAAGGACAAAAAAATTTTGCTGAAGACTAGAAGCTGCTCTGACAAAGGGTTATGTATCAAGAAGATCCTCTATTGAAGTGCAGAATACATTTGTGTTTGGGTTGTTTTTTTTTTTAAAAGGAAAAACTCCCACCTTATCAGAAGACAGCAACTAGATAACGTTCTCACTTAAGCTTAGCGTAAACAGGTAATAATATAAACAATTTTCCACCCATAATCTCCACAAATATTCATAGAAATTCTCTATTTTGTGAATAAACAGTTTCATTGAAGTTTGTCTTACTTTCTGATACGAAGATATGGGATGCACATTTGAAGCAGAAAGCATGCAATGAAGCTTTGTACCGTGAAACCATCAAGATGCTTGAAAATCTAAAATAACTAATAATTTCCAAAGTTGCTTGTAATTCCCTGGGAAACAAGGAAATATACAGTGCATGATGTGCCTCAGCTGCTGAAATGCCCTTTCTCAACCTAATCTAGAGTACATTGATGCTATTTTATCTCTTAAAAAGTTTCTCTTCTCCAAGGAAATTCAGAGCAACAATTCCAACTCAGTAAGAGAAAGCTTCTGGTACTAGAACTGAACAACACATCCTTAAAGAATGACTAAATCTGTGACTTTTTTTGAAAGAACAATCTGTCACTGCCCAAAAAGTATTTAATATTTTAATAAGCAGAACAAAAGCTGAAGAAAATTTTTAAGCTATATAAAGATAGACTTTCAGGAAAAAAAAAAGATACATTACCAACAGTAAGATACTCTGTTTCCTATCAGATCTCCAGAGAAGAGCACGTTTGGTAAAACTGGCAAAGATTTCTATATGAGTACAAGAGGAGGAGTGACAGGAGGCACAGATTTTTGTGCTCTGTAACTTCTATACTTCCACTATTTGAAAACACATGGTAATTACACTTGGCAAAAGAGAAAAATGAACATCTGACTACCCAAACCTCAGAGCTATGTGTAGAGACTCTCTTTAATGCATTCATTTTACAGCAGGATACAAGGAGGAATAATTTATTCTACTTCAAGGCAGTAATAAAGGAATTATTATCCCCTACACTGTCGAACATTCTGGGAGATTCTGTAAAGAAAGGAATCCCCTTTGTTCACATATCATATGTTCATTTACAATATTCCTATTATTATAAAATAATTTCTTAAAAATAATTTCAATTAAAAATGTTCAGGGTTGTTCCTTCATATTTAAAACAATTCTTTTTCAGTTTGCCAGACTAATTTACTATTTTAATATCTATCAGACATATTTTATTACAAAACTAGAGGCACATTCACCTACAAAGTACAAGCTTAATAATGACAGACAATGCATGGTACTATCACCACTTCAAATGTACATAGTGCCAAGTGACTAAGCCCTGATATTAGGCAATATTGTCTCACACATACTATTAAATCTGTTTCATGTCACCCTGCTCCCTCAGTGCCACTAAGACACTCCCAGTCTCTATCTCTACTTGGCTAAGAGCTATGTTCAAGGCTCCCTCACTCCATCAGCACAGCTACAGGGCAGAAAACAAAGCTGAGGTTTATGGAAATCAATGGACTGCAGTAAAGGTCTTGCAGTCCTATGAAGAGGCTGTGCTGCTGGGTAAGACACCACTTACCCCAGAGACAAAAGTAAATAAAAAACTGCCTTGGTGAAACTTTAAGCTGCTTGGAGTACAGGAAGATGTCAGCCACAAAGTTGGGATGTCATCATCTAAATTCTAAGACCTGCTTCAATAATAGTATTACATTTGGATAGTATCATGACCCTTTTTTGATACCAGTTCTAAGAAAAGACCAAAATTACAAACAGCTAGATTCCATATTTCTGTATACAGCAGATATGCACCTATTGTAATTTTAATATTATTTTTCATATTAATGTAAAGTTAGTCCATTTACAACAGAATACACTGAAGTTATTCCACATGGCAGATGTTCTACCATCCCACCATAATTGGCTTTCTTGAATATGGCTCCCATACTACTCTTTTGGGATTAAAGTGTTCAAGAACTGTTCCACTGACAAGAAGCATTTGGAGCTTGATCTTCCCCTTACAAACTACCATTATCCACTTACTTGTTTGAAACAAGATGCAAAAATTATTGTACCAAATTAATTGCTCAAAAATGCCTTTTCGACTCAAAAGTATCTCTGACAAACCCATATTATCAGAATGTAACAAAGACAAGGCAACCAGAAAAATCCAAGGAGGTACTTTTGAGGAAAATGTAGCAGACTTGACTTGTTAAAATAACATGTATGCAAGATTCAAGATGCTGATTAAAGCTAGCGCAGATCCTCTGATTTCAGTGACACAATGGACACCAAGTGCACAAACCAGAACAGGAATCAGTTGCCACTTTACTCTCTCCAGCACTTTCCAGGAAAACAGAAGAAAAAAAAAAATCCAGTTTGGCCTCTCCTAACTACTCAAATATCTACTAAAACAAATACAATGTACTTGTAGCCTTCTCAGAACAAATACAGGTAAGTGCACACTAAAGACTAAATTGCAACTTTATATGTTTTTTAATGAAGAATACCCTAGTAAACCAATCTCTTTCGAACTACCTCTTTCAAAAGTAATCTCAGCAAGAAGAAATTGCCTTTTAAACTCAGAAGCCTCAGCGCTTTTGTGTTGTGATAACTCAGGATTGCTAGCAATTCTGAATACAAAAATCCTTGCACTAAAAAAATAAAAAACCCAAACCAAAACCAACAAAAACCCCCGAACAAAACCAAGCAAAAAAAGCCAAGAAACCTTCAAGAAATCCCTCTCCCCCCAAAAAAAACCCTACAAAAAGATCCTCCAAACCCCACAATACCCTACAAAAAAAAAAAAAAGAAACCACAAAAAACACTTGTATGTTACTAGGGAGAAGAAGTGCCAAGTTCTTCATACAATTATTGAATACCCTTATACAGCAAAACCACCAGAAGTTCGATTCTTGAACAATTTAACATCAAATTTATCTGGTAATTTTTCAGGTCTAATGACAAAAGCATATATAGGCCAAAGAGAAAAAAAAAATACTTACAAATTTATAACCCTATCCAAGTGGAGTTTTGAGCAATATTGCTGGCTGCTTTTGTCTTGTTTATGCTGACTCTGTCCCAGCTCAACAAACCTGTGAAAAACAGCAGACAGGAGAATAAATCAAAGAAATAAAAGAACTATGCCCCTCAACAGTCAGCAAATGAGAGAAAATTATACCCAAAAAATCAGACTTTATGTTATGTGAGTCAGTGATCACGATCCAAGGCTCTAGTAAATGAGGAATTTTTAAAACTTTTCAGTGGGGGTCTATGAGAACTCAGCAGCTCCTTTTAACTTGAAAAAGATCTGCCTGTTAATTGGGGTGACCTGGTGTGTCATGGAATTGAGAGGAGCCTCTGGTCCTCTGAAAGAGGCAGCCTGCTACAGCTTCCTGGGTCTTTTTCAATGCAGTCAGTCAGATGAATGGCTCGTGGGGTAAATCAGCAGAAGAGACAGAGAGTCTCTCAGGTTTCAGTAAGTCCTCAGACAAATTCAATCTAGTTTATGGAGCTGAAATCCTGTTAGTCCAGCTCATTTATTTCCAAGCACAACTTTTTGGGAGAATTCCCACATCTCCAAATCTTTGCTGGAAAATACTGAAGATGGAAAATACTGTTATGGCTTTTTTTTCACCTCAGCAATAAACTGGAGCAAAATTAAAAAAAATAACTAATCACTCAGTCTGTCAGACTAAGGAAAAGTCAGAGGTTTCAAGTATATGTACATATAGTTATCTCTAACTCAATTTGCTCACTCTCCAACACATTTGTTTTACTGAAAAGAGAGGTAAATGTTAGCTGTAATTTAATACTTTAATCTTCCAAAAGGGGAATATTTTCCTTAACAGTTAGGTTCCATTTAGCTTAAAAAATAACCTTCTATTTCTATTTCTATTCAGAAATATTTACTATATTATAAGAGGGGACATTTAACAGTGAAAAAGCAATTGTATAGAAGAGTGTACGGAGAAAACAGAGGAACAATACATTCATAAAAAACTTATTGTGGCTGTTTCTGCTCCATTCAGATTCCATACCATAGAAACAAAAGCCTCAGAAACATGCAACAACACTTTGGATGTTAAAGGAATAAGTATTTACGTTTCTAAATAAGTGAATTTTAAGTGGAAATAAAAATAACTAAGATCTACCAGTGCAAGAGCTTGCTATTAAATAAGCTAAGAATCCCAAACCAATAAAGGCAAACTAAAGGTGTATTTTTATTAATTGCTTCAAATTATTATTAAATTCTTTGAGCAACCTAATCTAGTGGAAGGTGTCCCTGATCATGCAGGGGGCTGGAACTAGGTATCTTTAAGGTCCCTTCCCACCCAAACCATTCCTTGTTGCTATAATAAATGATCCAATATTCTGAAACAACCAAGCCCTAAATTAACACAAGCAAGTAACCAGACATAAGTAAGATACAAGACACAATTGATTTGCAGTATACATCCTCAATTTTTTGGAGAGACCTCCTGTCCTTTTCAATCTCAACCGACCTGTACTTCTGAGATTCTATTTTCATGAGAATTAACTCAACTATCTGAGCTATCTCAACCATCAGTGAAAATGGGCTTAACAGATTCAAATTATGCTTCATTTACACTTGCATATAGATTTAATATAGATCAGGTCATGAATAATAAATTAACCTGAAGTACTTTTAATCTGTCAGTCCCTGATGCTAATACAGAAAAAAACCTAAATAACATGTCCAGTGATGTCAAGCACGATCCAGATCCTACATCTCCTTTTCCCTTATCAGTACAATAGAAAAAGACTTGAATTGAGAACTGTAATCAAACTGTGAAATAAATTGCTATTCACAAATGATGCACATTGTAATAAAAGATGTCAGTAAAATCTATACTTTCCACAAAAATCAGCACACCAGAGCATAAATAGCACTGTCTTTTTAGCTAAAAGAGGTGAGGCATTTATTATGGTTGTATTTTTAAAATTTTCATTGTTTGAGGGAAATTAAATAAATTCAAGCTTTTTTTGTCTTGAGAAGGGTATGAACAGGGAGCTTCAAAGCTGAGTGTATAGTACTGCTGTAATGACAGACTGAGTGTTAGTCCAGGCTAAGAAATGATAAAACAGAAAGTAGCATCAAATCTGGATGTTATCACAGAGTTACTCATCTGGGCAAAGTGACTTGTAATAGACAGTAGTTCACACCAAGAAATTTCCAGAACAATTTCCAAAGGGTAACTGTCAAATTGTCATCCATTTTCTAGTGGTTAAAATAAAGAACCATAGTTAGAGGCATAGAAGAAGTTAAAAATTTCAGAAATAACGAGAAGCATCCTCATCAACTCTCTTTTAGTGGGTTAACTTCATACTATTCAGCATGTAGTAATAGGAATTTCAAAAAGCTACAGAGTGCAAGAGAAGCAGCTTCACCTAGAAAACAAAATAACTGAAAAAAAGCCTTTTAAATAGAAAGAAAAAATATCAATCCTTTGAGAGGATTAACAAACTCAGTCAGGACTAATTATCACATATCTGCAAATGGGAAGGTATCATAGTAGATTAAAACTTCCCTTACAAACTGAAGAGGTTTCAAAAATAACAGCAATCACAACTATTACGCATTAGAAAATAAAAATAGATGCAAAAAAGCCCATTTAAATGCATGCTTCACAGGCATTCATTTCAATATATGCACCATTTTTTTCTAAGATGATGTATAGTTTTCTTACACCCCTTTTCTCAAACTCCATTACAAATACATTGTAAGCAGGTATTTCAAGCACTGGTTTATTAAGCTAATGTAATTGATTTGTACTCCTGGTGTCTTGTGTAAGCAAGCAGTCACTCTCTTGGCAACAGCACTCTTAGGTCTTTGCGAAGTAAGAGGCTCTTCAGTTTGGATCTAAATTTATCCAACTGATCTCCAGTAGTGAATTCCTGTTATTCTGACTATTTTCAACAATGGCAATACATATCCAGTGCTCTATGTGGGGTTATGGTAATTCAGAAAGAGCATTCCTCATACAGCAGAGCCACTGTCCTTCATGGGTGAAGTGTGTCATTAACTTGCTGACTACTCTTTAGGAGCTGGCAGCTCATGGCTCCTGCAGGAGAGGTGACAACTGTCTTGTACAGGATAAAGTCCAAATTATCCTTGGATAAAAGTGGAAATTTTTGTGTAGTTGGAGCTGAGAGGTGGTACTCTGATGCTTGCCCACCAACTCTTAACCTCCAATAGCTCACAGTAAGCCAGCAGCTCCAAGCCCCTGAGGAGAGCTCAGGGATGCTGTGCAGGACACTGCCTCACCTGGCAGCAGTGCATCTCCCAGTACACGACCTGAGTGGGAACTGGCTGGACCACCTAAGGAGCTGTATTTTGTCTTGCACCATGCTGCATCTTACTCATTTCCTGGATGTATGGTTTGAATTCACAAAACCATTTAATGAGAACAAGTGGCGCGATGATGCTGTTCAAAATGCAGTGTGTCTAAACACAATATGACATACACAATACCTTACTGCTGGGCGTATATATACACATACACACAGAAACACACACTTCAATGCAGCCAAGTGCCGGGTCCTACACTTTGGCCACAACAACCCCATGGGGAGCTCCAGGCTGGGCACAGAGTGGTTGGAGAGCAGCCAGACAGAGAGGGATCTGGGAGTTTGGATTGACAGGAAGCTGAACATGAGCCAGCAGGTGGCCAAGAAGGCCAATGGCATCCTGGCCTGGATCAGGAACAGTGTGGCCAGCAGGTCCAAGGAAGTGATTCTGCCCCTGTACTCAGCACTGGTGAGGCCACACCTCAAGTACTGTGTCCAGTTCTGGGCCCCTCAGTTCAGGAAGGAGATTGAGGTCCTGGAGCAGGTCCAAAGGAGGGCAACCAGGATGGTGAAGGGACTCGAGCACAGACCCTATGAGGAGAGGCTGAGGGACCTGGGGCTGTTTAGCCTGGAGAAGAGGAGGCTCAGGGGAGACCTCATCACTCTCTACAACTCCCTGAAAGGAGGGTGTAGCCAGGGGGGGGTTGGTCTCTTTTCCCAGACAACATTCAACAAGACAAGAGGGCACGGTCTTAAGTTGTGCCAGGGGAAGTTTAGGTTAGATATTAGAAAGAATTTCTTTACCGAGAGGGTGATCAGACATTGGAATGGGCTGCCCAGGGAAGTAATGGATTCTCCGTCCCTGGAGATATTTAAAAAAAGACTGGATGTGGCACTCAGTGCCATAGTTTAGCAACCGCAATGGTGGTTCAAGGGTTGGACTTGATGATCTCTGAGGTCCCTTCCAACCCAGCCAATTCTATGATTCTATGATACATATATCTGCCTGTTGTTATTTCAGGAAACTCTGACAATGGCAAGGGCCAAACTGACTTCTGAAACTTACAGGACAAATATCTTTTACTTACATATCCACGTTCCTACAGTGCGAGTTACTCTGACTGCTTTTCTCAATTTTTCCTCTCATAATCTATACCAAATTTACTAGCTATCTTAGGGTCTCCCTACGAAATCCGCAGTTCCTTATTGCAAGCTCAAAAGGCCAAGCTGTTTCTAGAAAAAAGGTGAATATTATTTAGAAAAATAATTTTCCTTGAGCATCAGTTTTAATTTAGGTAAAAGGTGACAGTTAACAGGGATCTCAACAATGAGACATTACATTAAAAAATTAAAAGTTCTGTTGCTTTGTGCCCTTTTTTTATAAAAGAGGGTATTTTACTTCTGACTGACTTGAATTAGGATAATTCGAGATTTGAACAATGCCAAAACCACAGACTACGTAGCTTAGAGCCACAGAACCGCTCCTAATATGGAATTTGCTTATTAATTTCTAGGACTATGTGACAGGTATTTCAAATGAAGCATCTTTCATTCAAGTTCAAAAATTTGCTTTCACAGACACCTTATAACCACCACTGAAATCCGAGTTTAAAAACAGAATAGTGTATGTTTTCTACTATTTCCAAGATTTATTATTTTAAGTAAGTTTAATCAAAGGCAGAAATTTGGCATGCTGTGTTTAACTAGCTCCAATTATTTACTACTGATTACCACTGGAAATGTATCTCACCTTGTGTAAATTGAGAGATCATCTTCAGAAGGAACATCTGAAAGATTGACTCCATACACATCTTTTGTTGATTGCACTACATTCTGGAACATAAAGATTCATACTGAGGATACCATACAAAAGGAAGCTTGCTTTCAAGCAAGGAATTCTTTCTAAACATGAAAATAATTTCGAAACTGCAGGTAAACTCCAGTTTCTCATATACATAGAAATCTTAGCTTTTGTTTTGTTTTTTTTTCTTTTTTAAATAAAAGTAACTTATTAAAAATACTCTTCAAGCCATTTGTACAACAGGAAAGGATTCTGAAATATAACATCAGATAAAACAATGTATTAGGACAATAGATTATATTTATAGGACATATAATGATGTAGGTATTAAAGTCTGTTCTCTGTAGGAATTTAATATAGAATAAATTACAGTAGTTCAGAACATGCTCCCACATTTGCTTTCACATTTCCTGCTGCCAATTATGAAATAATTACAAACTTCAGGTTGAATAAAACTATTTTTATTGGATAAGTTACACAATCATGTCAGTCAACTGTAACAAGAAGCCAATGCACATGCAGTACTGCACTATGCCTAATGATTCAGTGTTAAACTGTGGGGGTTTACTGACAAGAGAAGTGTGACTGCCTTCGAATCAACTATAAAAATAGTTTTCTTTTACTTCAAAATATCTAAAGTTAAAGAACAGCTTTGGAAAGTTGTCAGGGAATATATCCTGACCAGAAGCATGAATGCATTTTATTGCAAACTTCTATGAGGTGTGAATAGGAAGAAATTAGCTGTTCTGCTGTCATCTCCCACTCCCCCTTCACCTGTAACACTTTTTCTCTATTCTGCAGCTTCTGATATAAAAATTACCAAAATTCAAATCCCTCATATCAAACACCCAATCTTCCTGGAACAACCATATTTACTCAAAAATGCACCTTAAAATACAAGCATTCAAATATCATCTCTTCTACTCACAAAAATACCCCACTCTGCTCTTTTTTAAGCTAAACTTCTAGTTATTCTTAGCAATAGTACACACAACCCATTTTCACAAATGAGAAAACAGTAAAGTGAAGACTGATGCTGGCTAGAGTGACATTAAGTTGTTGGTTTAGCTAAGAGACAAAAAATGGAATACTTCTAAGTTTAGGCTTTTAAGTGCATTCTTCATTCAGGTTTCTTTTCTAAGTTAAGCTTAACTTGATACAGAAGAAATAACAAAAAATAAAAAGAAAAATTTCTATGGTTCAAAATGGACACATTTCATCAACTAGATAATCCCCTTTTCCAGTCATGGTTGTTTTGTTTGTTGCTACATTATTCAACTTAGCCACCAAGTTTTGAAACCCTCTTTTACAGGTCTTCTTTTCAAACATTTTAACTACATGTGTAGACACAACAAATAACTGCCACTGTCAGAAAAATAATTCGAAAACCTATCTTAAAAATCCTATATTTGATGCTCTGCATAGCCTACTAATGTTAAAAAAAAAAAAAAAAAAGTAAACATGAGCTAAATTAAATCAGCTGAAGAGTATGTTAAAATGTAATGTCTACCGTAGTCTTTAAGAATACCAGGTTTTATTCCATGTTTCTGAACATAAAGTTTCTGTAAATATCATGCACTCAGAAATAATGTATCTAAGAGAAGCTCTGAACTTCTGAACAGACATTAGCAACATCCCAAGTTAATTGCTAACATAGCAGTTCAGCAAAACTCAGCTGGTAATCTTCTTCAGTACTGCAACTTTAATAAGCAATGAAACAAATTATGGCTAAAATTCAAATGTGTTAGGTTTCCAACACTATTTTTCATTTTTGAAAATGTTACTTTCTGTTTTCTTTCACTACTATCTGGCAAGAGTAATAGCAAAGTTTTATATCTAGTTTTGGTAATATTTACACAAAAAAATTACAGTGGAGACCCTTTTCACTTAATTCCCCAGAGCTTTACTTCTGTTTGTGCTATAACATTATTGGTTGTTTAAAGAAAATATGAATTTTTAGTCCATGATTAACCGCCTTGACTGCCACAGTGATTTCCTACCTCTGTGATTTTTGTATTATCTCCCGTATCAGTCACTTTTACTGGAGTTGAACGTTGAGAAACAGCACCTTCATCTTCTTTGTCTGTCCCAGAATCATCTTCAGAACTACTTGAGACTGCTTCTTCACTCGGGGGTGGTGGAGCACTGGCAGCTGTTTTGCGCTGCAGCACAGTTTCCTCTCTATTACTTTTGTTCCTATTATGAAAAGCAGTGTGAATTTATGAAATCATCAGGTTATTAACAACAAGTATTGAAATTCCTAATTTTTATTGCAGTCTTAATGGGTAAAATTATTTCTACCCTCTGGAACCACGTATCGCTTATCTTCATAAGACCCCAATATATTTAGTTTTCATCAATCTCTTCTTATTCCAGAGCACTTACAGAGAGCTCACAGGATTACACCTGCTTTTCTCCACAAATTCTTTGACTCTACCTAAATCCCTCTCAGACTGAATGAATAGATAGGAAGAAAAATCCATTGAGAGACCCAATCTTTGGTTCTGGGAAAAAGTCTCCCTTTTTGATTAAATGAAGATTATCCACTTCATTTACTTACTCCTCAGCCCCAAAATCTTAAACATAATGTCACCTTTTTCCTTCCTTTTCCACACCTCTCCCCTCAATTTATTTCTTTAATCAGCAGCATTTCTTTATGCAGCATGTATTAGTCTAAAAATTCTGGTCAATATAAAGAAGTCCTTTATTTCTAATAATTCTTCAAGATACAGCACGTGTGTTTTTGTGGGCTAACAGTGGGTTTAACTGTACAGGCTCCAGAAGCTACACATTACTTTACCCATCAGAAACTACCACCCTTACACCCTTTACATCATTTCCTACTGGCCATAGAGGGCTGCAGTTTCCCCTCAGACACTGTCACAATCTTTCAGTGGGACTGGAAGGCAGTTAATGACCATGTTCACAGACAAAACAGTTCTGGAATCAGGGAAGCAATATCTCCTCCTTGGTGAAATGGCCTGACAACGCACTGACATTGTAGTGACTTGCCCTAAAGGAGGACAGCAGCATGCTAAAAGGTTCTGACAACAGCATGCAGTTTGGTGCAAATGCTATTTTGAGTTGCAGCCCTGGTGCTCTCATCAGCAAAGGCAAGGAGGTCACCAGTATCACTTGAGCACGCTGACACACAGAGTTTTGCCTTCAGCAGTCAAACTCATACAACAATTTATCCCTGTAGAGAAGCAGCTGAGCTTCATATGCTTTAGGTACCCACAAAACAAGCAGAAGAGTCCTCCTAAAGGTTCTTGATCTAAGACCATACTCCACTCCCAAGGGCATCAATATATCACAGAATTCTTACAGCTGCAACAATTTCCTCAAGGGAAAAAGCACAGGAAAGTTTAATTTCTGACTCAGCAGAAACTGGGATATCCTTAGATTGAAATTTACAGAACTCTATGAAGATATACTGCAGTCTTTTTAGAGCAAATTAAGGTTAATTTCCCTACTTTTCTAAATGAGGTGGAGGTAACAAGAAAAGCAGTGCTTGCTGAAAGCTTAAGAACAAAGCAAGTAGCCAAACACTGATAGAAGTTTTACCTTCACCCATAACACATACTCAGAAAAAGGCCAAGATTTAATTGACCTAGGGGACCAGAATACTCACAGATGAAAACAGATCATCAAACCCTAATGAAATGTCATGGTAGATCAAAAGATGATGACAAATGTGCAAGGCAAAGATACCACCTCTACCATGGGCTAAATATGGTTAAGGTGGAAGCCTGAAGCCACCTTTTACCCAGCCAATGTGTGGGAAACCTTATACCCAGGGAATCCTGGGACATGGCTTAGATCCAGCTGATACTCTATCTCATAACAATCCCTAAAAGTCACAATGAAGAGCCTGAAACAAAGGACCTGAAAAAAATGTATAATGGTCAAAAATTCAATTTAATATTTGGAAATTAGGCCAAAATTGGACATCATACCAAAGTGGAAGCTTAATGTCAAAAGTACCCATAAATTCACAGTTCTTAGCAGAGGTGAACTGTATGACTTGAACAAGCTTTCTGCTTATTCACAGGGAACATCACTGTAGCAAGAAATCAGGTTCTACTAGTGATAAGCACAGCGTGCTCTCAGCATTTATTGACAGTGAGTCCATCAGGGTCAAGGCATAATGGATGTTATTTATAAGAGAGTCAAATTTTGTAGCTTTTAACAGAAAGGCAAGTTTTCAGAAGAAAACTTATAATGTTGTGTCAGCACAGATCCAGAAATTTCTGACAAAACATTTCCTTTATATAAAGTATCACAGGAAGAATGAAGTGGTTCAGAAAGAATTCCCATAGTCCTTGAATGATAGAGCATATCAAACACATCAAAGGAATAAATAAAGTCACAAAGCAGTTCCAGGATGCACAAGTAGCTAAATGAAACTTTCATTCATCCCAATAACTGTTACTGAATTATTTTATATGATTTCATCAATAAATATCTTAATAACATTTTTTATCAAAAACTATGTTCAAATTGGCATTTATTGCTGCTTCAGCATATGTTCTACTTATTGAAAAATCAGGTATTTTAAAATATATATATACATTCCTGTCATTTCCAAAAGAGAATACAGTTGCTACTAGTACAAAGAGATGACAGAGTTTTAACAATCCTCTATCTTTATTCCAGATAAAGTTTTCTCATAGGTTTCACTTAAGAAGATTAGAAGAAAACAGAAACCATTAAACAAGTTTGAATAAAGAACTCCCAGTGTCAAATAAAAATCACAAATTAGATATGATTTTCAAAGAGTAGAATTCTGCAGTATAACACAAATTATTTTTTTACTTCCCATGTAACACAGACACAATTTATATATTTGTGTTACAGTTTCACTATTATTAAACCAGAACAAAACCTCATATTTCAGACTTACCCCAACACTGATTTTCCAGTTTCATCTGGTTTACGAACAGTAAAGGGACTTGGGTCTATCCCCACATTCTTAGGCATAAAATCTCTAGCAAAAGAGAAAGGAAAAAGTGTTCACGGACCAAGTTCCACACAATTTTAAAAAATTTTCTGGAATAACTACCTCTAACAGCCACCTTTGAATTAAAAAAAAAATCGTTAGAAAAAGAAATAAGTTCTAACTTCTTCATTAAAAGTTAAAGCCACATAAACAACCTCAATATTGGAAAAGTTTTCAGTTGCATTATTTAGTCCCATAAAACATCTCTAAGCTTTATCAATCTGCCAAGGAGGCTAGAGCAATATACGCTCCATTGCTGTGCTGAAGAAGTCCTGTAACATTGTTTTCAAAATGCTCCCAACACTCAAATCAGGTCAAAAAGCTACATGAAATAATCCTCCTAGAAGTCTTTAGCTTAAGTGTTATTAAGATCATCCTTAAAATATCCAGCTGATTGCTGCCAACAACATTAACAACAAATCATCTGGCCAGCTGGGAAAACTTGAAGAATTGAAAAAAAACAATTGTAAAATCTAATAAGGACAGTTAGAAAAAATGTGCTTTGAACATAGCCTCAGATCTAATGAGTCCATAGAGTAAAGCCCATTTTTCTCAGCCTATATGTGACAAAACATTTGGCCTCCATAATGGAAAATTATTGGAAAATCAAGTGCTATCTGAACAGTTTTTTCTGGAGCAGCATTTCTATTGCAGTATTGTGGTCTAGTTTCTCGAAGCCTGCTAAATTTGAAGCTTAAAAAAAATACATGCAAAACTCAAACACTCTACAAAAACTACTATGTTGCACAGATTTAACCAAATAAATCAAAGTACATTTGATCCACACCAAATCAACTTCCAGTTAAGGCCCTGTAGTCCCAAAACCTCCCAATATACCGAGTAGAATTGGTCATTGCCAAGCAGAAGGTCTCATCAAAACTGCTCAACTCATATGGCCGAAAAAACTCATTGTGGATGTCAATTTCCTCTTCATACTTGTGGAATTTCTTTACTGTCAACTTGTGCCTGTTTTCAGCACATGTCACTGGGGAAAAGCAACAAATAATATTTTTAGTAATATTCAGTGACCCCGCAAAAACCTAAACCAAAAGTAATCTGTTAACCTAGCAACCCTACCAGGCATTTTTCTACAGCCATATCCCCTCTAAGACAAGACAATATGAAATGAAGATGCACAGCACATCTTTAATAAATATGAACTATCTACCACTGTACTTTGACTTCCCTTCATGACAACAAATCCAAATAAAACATGTTCCACAGTATCCCAAAGAAGACACAACTAGTTATGCCCTGTCATCTGCAATAGGAATGTGACCACCAGTATAGACTGTAAATGCATGCAAACAGGCAAGAAAAAATTAAGTAGAAAGAAGTGTGTCACATAAACATGTGGAGGTCAGGTTTTAGCCCATCTCTTGCATCCTGCAGTTGAAAAATCATAGCTCATTGCGGTAGAGGAAAAAAAAAGCAAAAAACCACAAACCAACCCAAAGTATTTCACAGCCCTTATGGAAACATCTTTTTCCTTTTCCTTTTTTTTTTTTTTTTCTCTTTTTCAGTTTAGGATCTAAAATAGTTAAAAAACATTTGTGACAAACTTCTTTTTTTCAAGATACTCTAAGTCAAGGAGAAAATATAGTTCCTACCTTCATCAAAAGGAAGAGGTAAATGCTTTAGCACACCTGCAGTCCACCAGTAAGTATAGCTGTACAGGAAAAAGAAAAACAAGTGATACAGAAGATCTGATCTTGTATCCAGTTTAAAGATTTGCAGTTACCCAACCATACAATGTCATTTTAGTAAGCATTTCTTTATAATTCAGGTGAGGAAGATAGTAAAAGAATTATCCTTCGATGCAAGATCTCAGCAGGCTCCTACCCTACTACTTTGTTCTTAAGTCACAAAAGTTGAACACATTAAGCTTAATATAGGTATGAAGGGGCAGTGGTTTTGTTCCATTAAAAAAGTATGTCTCAGGTGCCTACCTCTACAGTAATAAAAATGAAGGTATTTCTGTATTTCTTTTGTTCTGTTATCTAAAACAAAAAAACCAACAATCCCTACCCACCACTCGTTATTTAGATCATAATATTTAGGAAAAGGGTACAAAGAAATTCAGGCCAATGATCATAAAATCAGAAGACTGTCAAAGCAGCTGACTTCTACATGAAGGAATACATTTTGATGCAACAGCTCTCTTAAGTCTGAGAACTGCATATTGGCATAACTAACAGCAAAAATGAGGCCCTGCTCTTAATTATTCTGATACTTCTTTCAACATCATCAGTTGGGGTGAAAAGACAGTCATCTTTCTTGATTTTTATTTCACGTATGTGTGTATGCACAAAATGGCAAGGGCTGTAATCAGAGTATCAGTGTAGCTATCCCTTACTCATATCCAGGTAGCCACCTGGAGCAGAAACATGGGGGGCAATCCCATGCCCAGAGGCAGAGCTGTGACTTAGGCAACAGGCGGAACAGCCAGGGCAACAGCCAGCTGCACTCCCAAAAACTGTGTATGTCCCAGACAGAAAGGAGTGAGCTATGCCTGATGGTCATGTCTGTTCTTGAAGGACTTTATGTTAGCAAGCCATTTTTTTTCAGTGTCTTTGAAACTATGCAGACATACCCAGTTTTGCTGCTTGCATAAATGGTCATGGGGAAATACTCTACTTTTCCATATCTACTGCCCTCTCATGCGAATAGCAAATTATATAAAAGTATACATGGAACTCATTATCTCTGATGGAGAGGCAAATACAATATAGGAAAAGCACAGGCAGTTAAAAAAAAAGTTTCAATGATGGGAAACATCATCTTCCTTCTCTTCCTGTATCTTTGATTCATTTTGAGTTTTCATTACTTCGTTTGTTGCTGTGCCCCAGGAATCCAACAGAGGCACTGCACAGAGAGGCAGGCAGGAGTTACATGAAGAACTTGTCTACTAGTTTGGTAGAGATAAAGAAGTACTTGAAAGTGTTTTTTTCACTTAAGTATTCATTATATGGGGGCGTCATATTGTTCACAAGCAAAAACATCTTGGTTGTATATTAAGAGGTCAGAAGACCTTCTGGCCAGAATGCAAGGTAAAACTAGTGAAAGAAAATTAAGAATAACAACATTTAAAAAAAAATGTTCTGTCTCATTTGAGAACAATATCTGGGATGAATAAAAGAGTTGTTAAACTGGTTAACAGATGAAAGGGAGAATTAAGACATTTGTATATTTGTGACACATCAACTGAATTAACTTTTGACATACAATGTTTGCAAACAGTAGGCAATAAAATTAATGTTGCATGCTTTATGTGTGCCTGAAATAGCACTTCATTGTACAGCTGACATAAGCAAGTATCAAGAGAAGCCTCAGGAGACAATACAAAAGGTTTGAAACTTAGAAACAGTCATATCACATGCCAGCTGTTAATGGAATAAGAAGCCAACAGGGACTGAACACGCTGTTCAAACACTTGGAATTTTCACCCAGACAAAAATCTAAATGCAGGTATTCGGATGTATCATTTATGATACAGAGCTTCAAAGCTCACAGAATGAGCAAAAATATGAACACTGAGCTTCCTGAGATAACTCAGTCTAGAATTGTCTTTGTCATTAAAACTGTAAAAAAAAAATACATATTCTTATACACAGTATTTATAATCCTTAGGAAAATAATTCCACATTATGAAGTACTCTAAATTTCTTTAAGATTTTTACACTTTAGCTCTTTTATTTCTGTATATATCCATGCAAATACAAATGGAATGCAAATGAAGAAAAAGTTTTCAAAACACGCTAGACACAGCTGAAAGGAAGGTAGAAAACCATGGGCTTCTTGGTACACAAAGCTGCAGACTAAGTGCATTACACACACAAAAATTAAACAAACTTTATCCTCATCACTTACTCTCAAATACAACACTGACTTAATAACTCTAACCATCAAAACCATATACTTCTTAAAGAGACAGTGGTAAGCGTACTTCATTAAAACAATGAAGCATTTTACACTGCAAACAAGGATTTTAGATTAAATGAAACTTCTTTTTTTCAGCACAACAGGAAAATATTCTCCTTAAGGTTATTTTAGGTTTTTGTGAAAGCCTAAAAAAAATTAAGTAAGTTTTTGATGAGTTGACCAAATTATTTGGTTAACAGCATGTATTTTAAAAATGTAACAAAGCAACACTAAACAAAGGAACAGAACAGCAAAATACCTTCGCCTGGTCTGTGACAGACTGAGGGTGTTCTTATGATGCAAATAAAAATCAGTGGGAAGTTCCCAGAGATGAGGTTTTCCTTCTGTAGGCTTGAATACTCCGAGAAATAGATTGATGGAATCTTGTCTGTCTGCATCTGTTAGACAAGAGGCACACTTAAAGGCAGAGCTCAAGCCTGTTCAGACATCTGCTTGTTATGCTTCCTCCTCACAGACAGAATACGTATACGTTCTGTGACTTCTATAGGGATGTCAGGGCTTCAACCACCATAAGAAAGCTTCATTTAAACCTGACTTTCTGACAGGCAACGGTGCTTGTGGGGTTGGTACTAATGCTGCCTCTTTCCTTGGCTTCTCTCTCCGAGAAGCTGAGGCAGAAGCTCTGCTTAGAGGCTTTGCAGTTGTTAAATGCCGCAGTTCTCTCTCCCACCTCTGCATACATGTGCATGAAGCATGTGCAAGTGTTTATGCATGTTCCAGAGAATCTAACATATCATGATGCATTTACTTCAGTCTAAATTACAGACAAATAATTTAATGAAATCAATCAGCATCTCTACAATACACAATTTTCCCCACATCACACACAAATCACAAATTCGTCGCATTTTTCTAGCCAAGATATAGTTGGCTTAAATGATCACTTTCTCTTGCCATATTCTAAGTTTCATCAACATAAATAAGACAAGTGCTAAAATCAAGTAGCTACATACCACTGTAGATGAAGCATGACAAGAAAAGTTGTTGTTCACTTACAGCTTTAAGGTATCTTTTGCTATCTAGCTGCTGATAGGATGAGTTAAAACAGACATGAAGAAAAGCTGGAGTCAGATGAGGACTTGGGGATGGTAAACAGTGCCAAAGACAACTTTGCAAGCAGAGCCATAAGGGCAGAGAAAGCTTTATGTGCAAAGCATCTTCAGACCCAGTAGAATATGTGAAACAGTGAGCTCCATTTGTGCCCTGAGGAATTAGCACGTGGAAAGCTCTTGTCTCCACTCCTGACTGCACTTCAGTGATCAGACAAGGCATAGTTCAGACTAGTTCAATGGCGTTACTCCCTCAGTTCTCTTTACACTTCAGAAAGAATATTATGAGACTTGAGAGTCCCTTAGCAACACGCAAACCACAAACTAAAGTCTCAGTATAGTAGAAAGCAGGTAAAAATATAGGCAAAATATAGGTGGTTTGACAGCAAGAACAAAGTTTGCTCCTGACCGCCACCAAAGTTTCAGTCAATACCTCCTTCTCCCTAGAATTCAAATACCTCTTCTCTCTGTGCAACATATAATATTTTTAGAGGGAATCAAAACACAAAAGCAGCTGACAAATGAAGTGAAATGTAGAAAATTGGTGACAATAAGATTGTAGGGAAGTATGGTACTTTACAGAAGTGCACATACGTGGAAGTCAATATTTTGAAGTGTGATCTTCTGTATAAACATGGTGTAACAGGGCAAGGCACCAGGAAAATGGAAAGAAAGGCAAAACCTCTTGACATTGCTTGGCTCTCCTTCACTACTTAGAGGACCACTCATCTGGAATCTACCTTTTTACTTCTCTATCCACTCATACTTCCTCCAGGTGCTTTTATAGTCCCTTAGGAGCACTTATCCAATAAGATACTTAGAATCATAAAATTTTCAGGGTTGGAAGGGACATTTAAGATCATCCAATTCCAACCCCCTGCCATGGGCAGGGACACCTCCCACTAGATCAGGCTGCTCAGAGCCCCATCCAGACTGGCCTTAAAAACTTCCAGGGATGGGGCTTCCACCACCTCTCTGGACAACCTGTTCCAGTGTCTCACCACCCTCATGGTGAAGAACTTCCTCCTAACTTCCAATCTAAATCTATGCTCCTCTAGTTTGAATCCATTCCCCCAAGTCCTATTCACTACCTGACATCCTAAAAAGTCCATCAACAGCTCTCTTGCAGGCTGGCATAGTACTTACTTTTTTCCTTTCTCCTCATCTTTTCAATTTTCTTAAGAGGATCAACTTATAAACACTAATTCTGCTACACAGTAATACTCAAAAGCATTTGTGGGCCTTGCAGGCCGTATTGTTTCTGCAAAATAGTGTCACAGTTCAACCAAGACATAAGGACAGAATGAGGAAGGTCAAGGACACTGCTAGAAAGTTATGCTGTCTCAGTTCAAAGAATCACAGAATTATCAAAGTTGAAAGGGACCTCCAGAGATCATCTAGTCCAACTCTCCCACTAAAGCAGGATCACCTTGAGCACATTACACAGGACTGCATCCAGGCAGGTTCTAAACATCTCCAGAGAAGGGGACTCCACAGTCTCCCTGGGCAGCCTGTTCCAGTGCCTTGTCGCCCTCAGAGTAAAGAAGTTTTTCCTTATGTTTAAATGGAACTTCCTATGTTCCAGCTTGTGCCTGTTGCTCCTCATCCTGTCACTGGGAACTACTGAGAAGAGTCTGGCTCCATCTTCCTTGCACCCACCATTTGCGTACTTGCTCTCTCAGCCTTTCCTCATGAGAGAGATGCTGCAGTCCCCCAACCATCTTTGCTGCTCTCCACTGGACTCTCTCCAGTAGCCCTCTGTTTCTCTTAAACTGGGGAGCCCAGAACTGGATAGAGTATTCCAGCTGTGGCCTCTCCAGGGCAGAGTAAGGGGAAAAGAATGACGTCCCCCAGCCTACAGGCCACACTCTCCTGCATGCAGCCTGGGATTCCATTGGCCTTCTTGGCAGCAACTCTAGCACTGACATCTGCAATGTCACATTACTTTTAAAAGACACAGAATCTAGAGCAACATTATTTGGAGTATTATTTCCTAATTTCTCTGCTAATCACAAATTAAAGAAAAATGTTAGAATTCAACCAATCAAAATGCTTCTCAAAGTGGATACTGAATGAACACCTAATTCCTAGTTGGATGATGTTCTTTTTTCTGGCACAACTCATTTGCTTATAATCAGGGTACTTCAAACAGTTGACTTCAAGCTATATTGCACCCTCTACTTTTTTAAAATGCTAGAATTAGAAAGATGCATGAAAAAGTCAGACTTTTTGCCTAAATCTGTGAAACTTTTTTCATGTTACCATAAAATTCCTCCTAATATTTTTAGAGTAAACCTTGGTTTTCTTCTAAGCTTCAGTCATCAACTTGATTGTGAGAACATCCTTTTAACTCTTCTCTCTCCTATTATATAGGCAACGTATCATAAATGTATAGGTACAGAAAAGATGTAAGAGAGCCACATATTATGGACCAAGGTGAAACTGCATTAAATTTATCCATCTTAAAAGACCAAGTTTTATCTACCTAATCAGTATCTCCATGCAAGTCACTTAACCAACACTCATCCTACTTTTTCTCAACTGTACAACTTAATTAGTAGTGATTATTCTAAGAGCTCTGAGGTTAGCAGATTAAACCATTTTCTTGGAAGTGCAAATTATTTTTAGAATTATGTCTTTTTTTGGATAGACAAAAGAACAAGTGTGGCTAAGTGATTTATTTAGGAGTCACTGTTAGCTGGCCACTTGTAATCTCGTTCTGAATCTGATATACAGTATGACTTCAAGAAAACCACTAAAATTTTCTGTGTTTAGTACTAGTACATAAAATTCATAAGCATTAAAAAAAAAGTTCCTTAGATCAGAAAAACAAGGTTTATGCTGATATATGAACTAGGTAGCCCTCGGATTTTCATTTGTATTTTAAAGGACATATGACAGTTAATAATAAGTGCAGTATAGCAAATCAGAATCTTGTTCTAAAATTGCTTGCTTTATCTCTGCTTTCTGACAAACATCAAGAGTAAAATTATCTCTCTCAATGTGTCACATTAACAGATGACACCTAAACAGGCAGTGTTGGACACTGAACATTTAAATTTCATTTGAATTAGCATTTTAAAATGTCATGTATTTTTAAAATTTTAAAAATGCAGTAAATACAGTATTGAATGCTATAGTTCAACAATGTCACCTTCATACATAAGAAATGCACAAAGGCCCAAAAATAATTGACTCAAATGAGATCAAATACCAAAACTATAAGTAAGTTGAGGACCTGTGCACAATTTCTAGATAACATCATTTAATACTAACATTTGTGTACTCAGCTACAAGTTCATTCAGGTGACAAGATGGACATTCTTCATTCTATATTCTCTCCTTTTCTTGTAATGTCTTTTTCAGACCAAAGTATTTCATTACTAAAACACATGCATACATATCTTCATTATCCTTGCAAGAAGACCATGTGTCCAAATGTGAATCTAGAACTTTGCTCAAACTTCCACCTAACCATATAAGTGGCTGGTATAAAAGTCAACAGCTTCAGAGATTTGTTCCATCTTTACTTATCAGCACAGGTGATACTGCAAGAATGCTTCCTTTTGCTCATAAGAATTGATGAAGCCATACCTTATTGCCACTGCAAACAATAAGAAACCACATCACTGAACTAAACAATCTCTCAATTTCTCATTCAATTTGGGCAAATGTGGTACACAAATTACATGAGTTACATTCTGAAATGGTACTTTAAATGCCATCCTGTTGCATTTTATTACTTACAAAGAACTGTCACTAACAAAAGTAGAAACTTCAGTCAAAGAAACAAGAGATTACTGAAGTATTGCCCACCAGTGTCCAACTCACTGTGCAAATAATTCACATAATTTCTGGATAATTGCAGTCACTAGAAAAAAAATGCAACTTCCTTCCCTGGCTATGCAGCTTTTGTGGAAAAAGGCACAAAATGACTAACATGGTATTTAAAACACAGTAGCATTTGATGTCTGTCTTCCTGACATGTTTTATACTGTCCCCTGATTATTCCTTTACGTCTTTCTCATGACTTCTGAAAACACTAGGCATTTTTTTCAGCTATTTTGCATAAGGTATGGCTCAGCATTTTTCAGTGAGTCTTTTTTTGTAGCAACATTGTCCAGAGCAAAGCAGAACAACATCACTGACTGATACAAGCTAATAAAGGAGCAAATTAATATTTTTTACAACTTAGTTATCTTGAAAGAAGAGCTTATTTACTTGGTGTGCCTTGCTTTTTAAATGTAATTGCTTGGTACATTAACTTCTATCAAACAAGGCTGCATGCTACAACATGCATTTGCATAGGGTGTAAACCTATACAAACCAGAATACCAATTTGATAATCATGAGATTTTACTGAATTATTTGCAAATTATAATATAAAGGATCTCTGTTGTAAGATTTCTTTTTTACCTAATGACTTAAAAGAGAACACTAAGTTTACCTGAGAAAGCATTACTATAGTATCTTGAGAGTGTCTGCATAATATCTTTGGAATGCTGAGTCCATGGAGCTATTTTTCTATAGGTTTTCACTCTGTGGACAAGCTGAGAACCTCCATATTGCAGAGAAAGTGTGTCTCCATGATCTTCATATAATTCTTCAAATAATCTGAAGGAAAAGCAAAATATGACATCTACCAAACTGCTGAAAAGAGGTTTTAAGAGAAAAAAACAATATATTGCTATAACAATAAAGTTTTTCTGTTTAACAAGGAATATATTTTCCTCTCCTAAGTACTTTTAACAATTTACAAAAGCAAGTACTTCATTAAAACATGCTATTAACTTGCAAACATTGAACTTCCAAGCTATGTGTCTATTCTTTAGTCAGATAAGTAAGTGGAAATTTTATTCAGATATAGTAAGTACTAAGAAGAATTAGACTGTAAGATTTCCAGTAATTCATAATACAGCAGCAGGCATTCACACTACAGAACATGCAGGGAAAAGAATAATATCCTTCTAGCCCACAGGGAGAATACAAACAATACACCTTCACAAACTTTCGTAGGTTAAATACACTCAATGGGACAGAACATGCCAATACTTCAAGGTTGTGTTTTCAGTCAAGTCCACTGGGAATGAAGGTAACACAGTTTTCATAAACTCTCCCTAGTTATGGTAATGATGCCTCAAAGGTACCAAGAGAATAAACATAACTAGTCAGAAATGTGAAGGGCAGTCAGATACCATTCGCTGGGGCTGGAAAAACACAATGTAAAAGGTACAAAGAGTTGGCTAGTAATATGTACAACACCTGGCTAAAGGCAACACAGTCCTCTAGCATCAGGTAGGTGACAGTGGACTTCAGACTGAGGGCAGTCAAAATAACAAAAATCACCAAATTCTCCAATGAAGAGACAAGAGTTTGAAGGAAGCAGATACTCAATGTGAGACAATGGAGACATTGCAGTATCTTGCAAGAAGCCTGATAAACATACTTTTTCAGAAATGCAAATTTTCAGCATGACTGGGTTTTCTCAAGATAATTTCAAGTAAGCCTCATTTTGTTAAATTATGGGAATAAACTGAATCATTAAAAAAAAAAAAAAGAACTGCATCTTCATCTATATTGACATACTTTCCCTAAATCTCTTTGCACTTTACTAAAAATAAGACCATGGCACACTTTATTAATATATCTTACCTAACAGCATCAGTATCAAACTGTAAATTAGGTTTATCAATCAGTCCCAGTGAATAGAGCTGATATGCCAAAGCACATTTTCCCACCATAAACTGGGCTGTGTTGGTGCGATCCAAGCAGTCCACACAGTTGGTTCGGAGAACTCCTGTCTGGTAAAGCAATTCAGATAAGAGAAGTTTCTTAATCAACAAATTATTATACTTTTTTTTTATTATTATTTTTTTTCCTACTATCCCAAGATTTGTGAAGTCTCAAATACTGAATTTTACGCTAGTTCAAAAAATTTAAGCAAAGACATAAAAAATATATATTAAAAGCAATTTATCTCTAGCAAGCTACATTAGACTGCTGTAAGCCCTATTTTTAAAAAATCCTTGCATCTATCAGTATCTGAAGTTAATCTCTCCTTCACCTTAAAAAGAGCCCTAAAAATTACCTTAAAAAGAAAGGCTGTTATTTCATTGAAGGTCTTTATTTTCAAGTATGCTATTAAATACTGCAAAAAAAAAAAAAAAAATAAAGCACACTTTCATCCTGCTATGGTTCTGCTGTGATGGTGCTTTTCCTTTAAGCTTTCCATATCTGAAGCAAGACACATGAACATTTTGTTGAAGTTCACAGTTATGTATGTAATGTTTTATAGTGCTTGCACCACCATCTTTCAATTCCATAAGCACACGATGAGTTATGGTATCATATAAGCAGCTGCAAAAATCATATTTTAATATAACAGCATGGGGGATTCTTCTGCTCAAATACACATGGTTAGATAGGCAAACTTTTATTTTTTAATAAAGAAGCATTTCGCAGGTGTGACACACAGATGTCTATTCTAAGGCATGATGAACTATGATACAAATGTTTATGGTGACTACTTCAAGTTGAAAGATAGATAATCATATTCCTCATACAGGTAAATCTCTAATATTTTTTAAGAATCTAGCTAGCATTGATATATTTTAAACAGATAAAATCATATCTGCTCTGCTGTTTATCTGTTCTCAAAAAATTTATCCTAGAAATAACAGAATGGTTTGGGTTGGAAGGGACCATTTGGTTATAAATGATGATAAGGTGAGTGTCCCTCTATCTAGGTTTGTTTCAGTTATACCAAATAATAATGTCTGTATCAAGCTGACTTTATTACAGATTTAATCTGTTTCAAAACAGACATGTTTCATATTCATGGAATCATAGAATTGTTTGTGTTGGAAAGGACCTTCAAAGATCACCTAGTTCCAACCACCCTGTCATGGGGAGGGACACCTCCCACTAGACCAAGTTGCTCAAAGCCCCATCCAACCTGCTCTCAAACACTTCTAGGGATAGAACATCCACAGCTTCTCTTGGAAACCTGTTCCAGTGTCTCACCACCCTCACAGTCATGATTTTTTTCTAACATCAAATCTAAACCTATCTTCTTTCAGTTTAAAACTGTTTCCCTTCGTGACATGCTGGCCACGTTTCTTTTGATGCAGCCCAGGATACAGTTGGCTTTTTGGGCTACAAGCACACACTGCCTGCTCATGCATCAACCAACACCCCCAAACCCTTCTCCTCAGGGCTGCTCTCAATTCATTATCTCCCCAGGCTGCATTTGTGCTTGGGGTTCCCCTGACCCAGGTGCAGGACCTTGCACTTGGCCTCCTTGCACTTTATGTAGTTTGCATGGACCCACCCTCTCAAGCCTGTCAATGTCCCTCTGGATGACCTCCCCTCCCTCTAGCATGCCGACACATCACGTGAATATTTCTCAGACTACCTCCAGAAAAAATACAGTTCCAGCAGCATAAGTTTTTGTGGTATCACCCAAGAACTTTAAGCCCTATTTCCCAACTGGATTTCTAGGATGGATTGCAATAATGGTGCTTGTTATCAATGTTAACTTAAGAGCAACCTGTGAATCACCAGTGAGATAATTAAGTGAAATGTCTGGCTGGTGCTTTGGGAGTGCCAATCTACATCACTATAAGTAGGAATTAATAAAGTCTATTTTAGTACCTGCAAACGACCAGTGGAAACAACACAACCTCCCAGTTCATTCCACCTAAAAGGGAAACAAGACATAATAACTTACAAACCATTTACAAAAAGAAACCAAGAACTTTTACTACACAATAGTAAGATTTTGTACCTAAACTGCACTGCAAGAATATCCAGCCTTCAAGTATAAATATCCAAAAGCCACACAAAATATTTTCTTTGCTCCCCATAAAACAGAGTCAGAGTAACACAAGCACTGCTAGGTCAGGTTTTAAGTAGACAAAAATTGTAGTAGGTACAACCCCAATTAGTGGAAGACAGAGGCTTAACATACACATAGCACAAGCTGGTTGACTTAAATCTCAGCCCCATAAATATACACATATTGTCCAGGTCTTGCAACTGCTTTAGCTTTAGCTGTACCCCAGAGCTATCAGAAATTAATGACTTTTTCTGAGGCAGAAAGTTATGCCTGGTGCGTAACAGAAAAATTAATATCTTTTCAAATTAGTAGTGTTACCAAGCCTGACCAGAGCATTGCTATGACAAGTATATGTACTACACTGGACTACCACTACAGAACACAAGAGTACATGGATGCTTTGATCTTGCTTGTGCTAGTTTGCAGTCCCTTAGTTTGCTGCACTGCATGGCTGAGAAAAGCTCTGAGAGAATATAAGAGTTTTAGCCCTGGCTCTTTGTAAATGAAAATAAGGTAAAGAGGCAAGGATGCTCTAAACGTAAAATTTGGGCAGTTAGATCACTAATGTGAAAATCTGAATCAAAAACTTACTGAATTTCCAATGAGGGAGTTAATTTACTTATGTATTCTCAAGTCCTTAAAGAATTCAGCTAATCAAATGACTATTTCTGCAGCAGTCTAATGAACTAGTTTCTATTTTAAAAAACTAGTTTTAAATTTCATGTGTATGAATACCATAAAATCCACTGGAAAACAACAAACTCAGTAACATTTAGGTGGTAGTTGTCTATTAGCATGTGTCAAAGGAAGCAAGTTATAAAATTCCAAATAGAGTTCACTTTGTTAAATTTACCCTCCAATTTACAATTCCGCTGGCTAAAGTGAAAAAAACAAATCCAGAACATTATATAAACACAAATGGAACAAGTCTTTACATGGCACAACATTAAAAGTTACAAATAGCTTGAACAAGCCATTTGTACTAGAAATGGTTTGAAGGAGGAATTCATTATAAGGAGAACAGCAGCAGCATAATTGTTCTCTCTATAGATTTTACAGTGTATTAGTCTTTCCTAGCATGTGCCTCTGGCTGCAATTCTTGTAGCTATAATTTCTAACAAATTATTATTTTTTTCATATTACTTTAAGCCTTACAACAAGAAATAATGCAACAGACACAGAAATTCCAGATAACTCATCAAGCAGTAGATGCTATTCATTATGCTCCAATTAAATGATAGGTACTTTTCATCTGGCCGCAAGATACTGCAGTAGGAATCAGGTCGATTTACAAAAAATCCAGTCTTCTTTACTACACTTTCTGCAATCACATTCAGCCTATCAAGGACATTGCAAAGTTTGCTGAGGAGAGAAAAAAAAAAATCAGTCAGTCTATATTAATACTAAGAAAATTTAACTGCTTGCAAAGTGTTTTAATAACAAAAATTATTTAAAGAAATTCTCATATCACAGCTTTATTCATCCAACAGCAATTGTGCCTATTGTGTTCTTAGTTTTTACAGAGTTAGGAAACAGTAATGGCATCTGAGTAACTTTATGTATTAATAAAAAGTATTGCATGAACTAGAAGTGTAAGACTTCAAAAATGTAAAACATCTTGACTTTCATATCACACATTTTACACTACCAAACTTTCTGTGACTCACAAAATAAGAACAAGACAGAAAAGGATTATGTAAATCATATTGCCTCATTTTGTTTGAAAGGTGCTGTTTTGTTCAGTTACATTTGTTTCTTTGTGTGGCCTTCATGATGTCCTGCATCTCCTGCTCAGATCAGGGCATCCATCTGTTCACTAACTTTGGTTTACTCATTATTTCAGTTTTGAAGTTTTTCTTACAGTGTTTCTATTTTGAGTAGCAAAACTAGTAATATGGTTTTTAAAGATTGTTTATACTGAAATGGAAGCAATATTATGGAATATTTCCACTGGTATAACTTCTCAGCAAACTTACTTCAACACTATATGTTAACATGAACACATTTTCAGTATTCCTGAAACTATTAATCCTTTAGGCAGGTATAAACATTATTTTCCAATCTAAGTATTTGCTGTTTGTACAAGTAATTAATCTTGTTCAAAGTTGTTAGGTACTTTTTATATCACAGAAACTTAGGGGTTGGAAGGGACCTCCAAAGATCAGCAAGTCCAACCCCCCTGCCAGAGCAGGGTCACCTACAGGAGGTCACACAGGAACACATCCAGGTGGGCTTTGAATGTCTCCAGGGAAGGAGACTCCACAACCTCCCTGGGCAGCCTGTGCCAGTGCTCTGTCACCCTCACAGTGAAAAGGTTTTTCATTGTATTTATGTGAAACCTCCTATGCTCCAGCTTGTACCCTTTGTCCCTTGTCCTGTCATTGAACACCACTGAAAAGAGCCTGGCTCCATCCTCCTGGCACTCATCCTTTATGTATTTATAAAGGTTGATGAGTTTACCCCTCATTCTTCTCCAAGCTGAAGAGACCCAGCTCCCTCAGCCTTTCCTCCTAAGGGAAATGTTCCACTCCCTTCAGCATCTTGGTCGCTCTGTGCTGGACTCTTTCAAGCATTTCCCTGTCCTTCTGGAACTCAGGGGCCCAGAACTGGACACAATATTCCAAATGTGGCTTCATGAGGGCAGAGTAGAGGCAGAGGAGAACCTCTCTTGCTCTGTTGATCACCCCCCTTCTAATGCACCCCAGAATGTCATTTGCCTTCTTAGCTAAAAGGGCACATTGTTGGCTCAGGGTCATCCTTCCATCCACCAGCACCCCCAGGTCCCTTTCCCAAGTGCTGCTCTCCAACAGCTCAGTCCCCATCCTGTACTGGTACTTTGGGTTCTTCTTCTCCCAGTGCAAGACTTGACACTTGCCCTTTTTGAAATTCATTAAATTTTTCCCTGCACAACTCTCCAGCCTGTCTAGGTCCCTCCAAATGGCAGCACAGTCTTCTGTGGCATCAGTCAGTCCTCCCAGCTTTGCGTCATCAGCAAACTTGCTGAGAAGACACTCTGTCCCATCATCAAGGTCACTGATAAAGATGTTGAACAGGACTGAACCCAGCACTGACCCCTGGGGGACTCCACTAGTCACACAACTCCAGATGGCCTCTATGCCATTGATCTTTTGTGCAGCCAGTTGTTAATCCATCTCACTGTCCATTCCTCTACTCAACATTTCCTGAGCTTGCTCAAGAGGATGCTATGGGAGACTGTGTCAAAAGCCTTGTTAAGGTCAAGGTAGACTACATCACTGTTTTCCCCTGCATCTACTCATTCAGTTACATCACAGAAGGCTATCAGATTAGCCAAGCATGATTTCCCTTTGGTAAATCCATGCTGACTATTCCTGATAATCTTCTTCTCTTTCATGTGCTTAGAGATGACCTCCAGAAAGAGCTGGTCTGTAATTTTTCCAGAGAGAGAGGTGAAGCTGACTGGTCTGTAATTGGCTTGACCCTCTTTGCCCTTTTTGAAGACTGGAGTGACACTGGCTTTCCTCCAGTCCTCAGGCACCTCTCCTGTTTGCCACAATCTCTCAAAAATGATGGAGAGTGGCAGGGTGACAACATCAGCCAGCTCTCAACATTCTTGGGTGCATCCCATCAGGGCCCATGGACTTGTGCACATTCAGTTTGGGTATATGGTATGTGTACTAGGGTGGGAATGTGGATATGTATATATACCCCAAGCTTAAAGCCAGAAGGGGAATTGTTTGATGACCTAGAATAATTTCCCACATAGGAAGACTACTTACTCAGCTTCATCAGCATCACTCTAATAAAACTCAAGAATTTTCATCTAGCCTATCTTCTAAAAGGAAATCTAGTCTTTTTATGAGATTTGCTATTTAGTCATAACACAAACAATTGCATATACACCTAATTGTACACAATGTCATGAAATGTACAAAACATGTAGTTGTGAAAATCTATGAAATTTTAATAATTTCGCACACATGTGACCAACCATATCAACCAACTTTTAATCTCAAATATGAGTAAGAATTTTTCAAAGCTTTTTATAAAATTTTATTAACAAGAATTATAACTCTGCCCTTTGTACAATACCAGTTTTTCTCTTGTTACAAATACAGTAACAGATACCTGAAAGTTGACCCAACAATTCTTGTCCTTATTTTAGAATTTTTGGCATTACAGGATAAAGCAGACATATAGAAGTCAGAGAACTTTAAACCCTAGTTGTGTGTTACTTACGAATAGCTATTTATACTTGAAGACTTAAAATACATGTGTCATTTTAAAACTCCTTTAAAAAGTTGAGGTTTTATTCTGTCTTTAGCTCTTAATAAAATTTTCCCATCATTTCTAGTCTACATTCAACTGAAAAGATAAACACTCCATAGCTGACGATTATATGTACTGTGGCTAGGAGCACAAGTACAAAGTACCTTTTAGTGTATTTGGCCATATCCCAGGGTATGTATATAATTGCATGCTCTGGGGGTAAAAACTGGTTGAGATATGTCACAGCAGCAACAAGTTCTTCACTAAGAATCCTTTCATGCTTCCTTTTTTCACGTTCCTTTTGCAAGAAGAAAATGAAGTTAACATTAAACTTTTCATTAACAAATGTATGTAACCTGTATACACATACACATATGTATATAAAACAGAAATTGAAAATTAAATACATAACAGAAGGAAGTTCTTCATAATTAGAACAACTAAATTAAGAACAGAGGACACAAAAATCTAAATGTTCTGGGTTTTAACAGGTGATCTGTATTAGCAGTAAAAGTCACCAATCTCAACTGTGCCTAATCATTAGCTGAAAAATGGTACCCTACAAGAGCAAAGAAGAGCACAACAAAATAAAAGTGACAGCAGGGTGTCCAGGAAATGGACAAAAAGAAAAGAGAAGGAAAAAGAGAGGCAGACAGAACTAATCTCATTTAATTCAGGGGTAGAAGAGCACCTAGGAAATTCTTCTCCATTACTGGCAGGAGATGGGGAACAAAAGCTCCCATCTCCCAGCCTTGCAAAAATTTAAAAGCATTTGAATTATCTTGCCATTCTCTGAATAAACCACATGTTCTGGCACTCTCTATATTAGTATGCCTTTCCTCTCAACTTTATCCAAACTAAAACCTGTGCTCATGTTATAGAAATTGTTTTAAATATACAATAGCAGTCAGAACTAAAGAAGCCCAAAAAAAGCCCCATTACATTCATTAGTAGTTGACAAGTTTCTAGGAAAGACAGCTAAAGAAGGACACAGATTTATGTTTTCATCAACACTTAAAGCAAATAATAAAAGCACTGGAGATAGAAACACTTAATATTTCTGTAAAAACAACACCCAAAAAAGGTGAAAATAGGTGTTAAGCTTTGGGAGCTTTGCCCCTGCTTTTCTTTTTTTTTTTTTTTTTAAGCAGTACATAAAGTAATAAAGAAACATGAATTTTAGCATCTTAATGTTGAGTACCTATACTGAGGGAGATAGAGACATTTTCAGCCACCACTTCGAAAGGCTTGTGAATAAAAATATAAAATGATTCATGTGTCAAAATCATGTGAGCCTAAACTCACACTGTAACAATGGCTTTTGAAAGCTACGGATGCAAAAGAGAAAATAATTTTCTTCTCAACAAATGCTATCCCTAATACAATTCCACAGATTTCAGAGTGGCATAAAACCAGTCCTACATAGGAAAGCTTCCAGAAATAGAAAAAAGTTTATCTGGTTGCCATTTATTATAACTTAGTTTTTTTGAAGCCTTAATTTTATATTTTCCCTTTTGTTTAATCCCTTCAGTAAGAGTGGATCCAACATGCACACAAAGGAGCCTTTAAGACTAAGGAAAGATTCAAGCAAAACAAATCAATATATTAAAGATGAAAACAGACATCACCACAGAAAACAGCTGGTTCAGAACAGACAAAACCCCAAACAAACAAAAAAACAAAGTAAAAACCCCACAATACAAATACAAGACATAGGAACCAAAAGAACAGTGCCACACAGAATTCAGGCTTTGTACTGCAGCCTCTCACACAGCAGTGAACTCAACTGCTGTAGTAATCATGAAGCTCCCGCCATTAGTCCAGCACTGCTGCTACTGCCCGTTAGCACCAAATACATCAGTTTTCTCTCTTTCTTGTACTTCCATGACTCTGCCACACCAAGCAGACATCAGAAGACAACACTTTATCATAATATTTCAAATAACTCAGTCATCTGTAACAAGAAGCCTACAAACCTCCCTTGGCATGGAACCATACTATTTGAGCATTTTTTGGTGTTAATTTAAATTTAGTTGTAAATTTATTTGGACTTAGTCGTATCTAAGGGGTACTAGCAAAAGCCTGAAAACAACAGCAAAAGATAATACTAGAAGTCTGTCAACAAGGGAAACTTTTTTTTTAAGGGCTGTAGCAGAAACAGGTGGAGAGTTATGTACTACCCCGTGTAGGATGCTTTATAAAGAAAATACAACATTTAGCAGCTCGTATTAGTTTAGAGCACAACCAAAATTACACAGCGTACAGAAATAAACATTATATTAAAAAATTAGAATGTATATAGAACATATTAAAAATACAATACCTTCACAAGATTCAAAATAATAATGGGGGAGCCAAATCTCTGAAGCATTTGGTCAAAATGAAGAGCAGCAACATGTGCAAAAGGATCTGCTTGGTCCACTGCAACAAATACATGTATTCAGGGCAAGCTGTAGCCACTTAAATGAGTTTTCCTTAAAAGCAGTCTTGACAAAATATATACCAATTATCTAATACTAATGATACAATTACAAGCTCTTTTTATGCAAAAGCTGTCAAAAAATCTTCCCTTTTCCAAATTGCAAATGACTTCTTAACAAAAACTTCCATGAGATGCTTATAAAGTGCAGTTATTCTGGCCCCATTAACTTCAGCCCAGATGTTTTCCATCCTTTTAAAAGGTTCAGAATTGTAGCCACGATACTAAGATAAATGTAGCTAATTTTGTATATAAAATAATAGCAAGAAGAAAGTACATATCTTCAAAACTATTTTTGTACTACATCTCTGAATGTGATACCTAAGATGGAGAATTTTTCTTTTCCATGTCATGAAATGTAGCTTTTAATGTGGTTGAACATTTGTATGCCATGATGTTTATAATAAGCCATATTGATTTACCTAAAATTATAGATTTCCAAATAACAAAATACATAGACAATGTGTTCATTTTTACATGGTTAGTTGCCATTAACTCTCTCAGATGTTTCTTTAGGACCCAGTGCAAACCATTAACTACCAGAAAGAATAATCTGTACATACATGTTATGGGTGGCTTTGGCATCATAGTTGAAATATCCTGAGACCAGTACAGAGGGACAGATCCTCGAACTTGAACATAGGAAGAATAACTTCCCGCAGAGAATGACATAACTGAAGCATCATAAAGGATTTGTTCAGTTTCCACTTCGTTAGCAACATCTCCCTAGAACAAACAGAAAAACACATATGATGTAGGCACTCCAGTTCAGATCTGCATGGGACTATAGAGAACTGATCACTACAGAGTACAACTAAACTGTAAAACACAAAACTGTAGTGAGAACACCATTGAAGGTTAATTTTCCATTTGTCCCAAAATGTATACTATTTCTTTTTTTGTTCTATTTGGAAAACACTATTTTTATCTCTAGGTTTAAAAAAAAACCAACAAAAAGCTGCTGGTTAAGTTTATTTTGAGAACAGCTTTACTATCCGAATTAAAAGATGTCAAGATAACTGTGATAACAATATCTAATAGCACAATTTACAAAGCCCTAACAACTCTCTAAAGCATTTCAGTTCTCCAGTCAGTCAAGTCCATGCTTTCATACTGTAGGGGAGGGCAGAGAAGAACCCCTAAAATCACATTTAATTTACCTCACAGTTTGCTCCTCGTTTCAGAAAACGTGTCCCAGCAAATTTACTTGATCTTCTGGCTATCAGAGTGACATATATAGGGCGACCATATATTAACAGTTCTTAAAAGAGAAGTTAAGGTTCACATGTCATACGCAATTTTTTATTCACTTATTTCAAAATTAAAAATTAATTCTAAAAATTAATTCTAAAAATGGAGTATTAAAGTGAAATATCTGAATTAAAATCTCCTTTGCAGAGATGAGTATCACTTCCAAATCTCATTTGCAGCTGGAAGATAGCACTGCTTCTTTCAACAATCATCTTGAAGAGCTTTGAAAAGGGAATCCACATTACATGACATCAACCACTTTTCACAACATATGGAATAGAAGCATTTCTATTTTAAGAAGTGACAACAGAGGTGAAATAAATACAAGATTCATCTTGGGATGCAAATCCTGCTTTTGTGACTACTGGGATTAAGTCCAGGGAATGTCTATTGTCACACTGTGTAGATTATCACCCTCTAATTATTTGTCTGGAATAGTAGATACATTTGCAAGTATCACCAACCAAAAGCCAGAGGCAAACAGCTAGGGATGAAGAGCTGATTTTTTTTTTTTTTCAGTAAAAAATAAAGAGAGAATCAGCTGTCTTGGTATGACCAGCTCTGCTTCCTTAGCCAGATGAGAGACACGAGAAAGAGGGAAGAAGACATTTGCTCTTCAAATATCTAGGGCAAAGACTACTCTTGCAGAACAGCTGCAGGCATAATTCTGGTGGCCAGATCTATAGCTAACACTTTAATTAAGACCCTAGATGAAATAGTGGTACATAAAACCAGACCTAGTCTTATGTCTGGGGACCAGGTCAATGACCAGCAGCCTTACAATAATGAAAATACAAAATTAAATTTTGCAAAGAATCCACTAACCTTAACCTGATAACTGTATCTGCTTCCCCAGGTATTTTGTTGACAGACTTTGAACTAACACAATACTGTTAATTAAAATATAGTGTCACTGTAATACAACAAATTCTTATGAACTAGGATGCTCAGATAGCAATTCTTTGGAGTGTGACACGCATTTGAACCTTTTTCTCCTCCTATTACAATTTACATAGACCCATTTACCCACTTGAAATAATGTATCAGAGAATCATAATGGTTGTAAAAGACCTTCAAGATCGAGTCCAACCCTAATCCACAACTACTACAACCACTTCCCCGTATCCTGAAGCTCCACATCTAAATGCTTTTTGAACACTTCCAGGGACAGCGACATCACCCCCTCCCTGGACAGCCCATTCCAATGCCTCACTACTCCTTCAGTAAAGAAATATTTCCTAATATGCAACAAACCTCCCCTGGCATAACTTAAACCTATTTCTTCTTGTTCAATAAATAAATAAATATCCTATCAATAAATATATATATATATCTTACTAATATATATATCCTACATATAGAATCATAGAATTGGCTGGGTTGGAAGGGACCTCAGAGATCTTCAAGTCCAACCCTTGATCCACTGCTGCTGCAGTTACCAGACCATGGCACTGAGTGCCACATCCAGTCTCTTTTTAAATATCTCCGGGGATGGAGAATCCACTACTTCCCTGGGCAGCCCATTCCAATGTCTGATCACCCTCTCAGTAAAGAAATTCTAATATCCAACCTAAACCTCCCCCAGCACAACTTAAGACCATGCCCTTAAGAGTTTCCTGGGAAAAGAGACCGACTACATATAGTCAGTAAAAAAAAAAATTCAGATGTTCTAGGTTTACTTTTCACAGCAAGCATCAAGTTCTATCACGATCTTCAGCTGAAACAGAATTCCTGCAAATCTCAGTTGCTAAAAAACGTTTTAAAGGAGATTAGTAAGAGAACATTTCTGTCAGCAATTTGGTTCTGTTTACCTTTTCTCCTGTTCCTCAAATACCTGTAAAAAATATGGCTAAGCCTTAAAATCCTCTCAAGGTTTTTAGTACTAAATGGCATGTTTACAAACAGTGCCTCACTGAGAATGCAGTCTCCCTGTGCCAGGACCCTGTAATAAGAACATAACTATTTTCTGTTTAGCTGTAAAACCTAGAAAAGAAATCAAAATAAAAACCAACCAGTAATTCTAAAATTGAAAAGTATTTATGTGACAAAGAAATAATTCAATGTATTTCACACCTTCAAACTTTTAAAAAGTCAATAAACCAACATCTGTTACAACAGCAGAAGGATACTTGATTGCCCACAGAATCCATGAATGATATACAGCAGCCAGTCACGATGAACAGTATTTTTTACTGCCTCCAGAAGCTTGCCATTCCACACATACTTTTCATAAGGCTTGCTGCAAATCCCAAATACACCTAGGAAGTTATTGCAATGAAAATGCATTAGGAACCAAGAAACGAGCTTACCTGCATTGGACTGCTTTAAAACCCGGGTTATTAGACCTTTATTTGGCTTCTCCCTTAACTTCCCTTCAGCATATCATTTACTTTCATCCCTGAAGTTTGTCAAAAACAAATAACTTCAGGCATGTGCTAAACAAAGACTTCCAATTTTTCTTTGGTTGACAGCTGTAGTACCTTCATGCATGAGTTGCTGATACTTCCACTACTGAAGAGAGATCTCTGCATGACAGCAGCAGAGGATTTGATAATACATGAAATAAATCAAGTTGTGAATTTGTGAAGTTAGGACAAAGATACTCTCACAAAAGGGCAAGTTTTTCAATTCTTGGTCACCTCTGAAATTACCTGGTAGACTCTAGAAGATCATGCATAGCCCTGGCCTCGTTTACCTAATTTGCACTGACACTAAGAAATGCAGTTATTGCAGAGCTGCAAATTAAAATTAAATTTCTGATACATCTGGAACCTAAGCCTTTTTTTGTTTCAAAAATCGCGACGAAGATGACTGCTGGCACTAGAAGGTGGTGAAGGCAACTGAATGATTCTGAATCTTACAGAGCAGGAATACGACAATAACTCTCTTAGTTACATTTTTTGTGTATTTTTTTCCAATGAAGCTTCTGGCAGGATGAGTTATATCATAACAATATGTATGCCAATTATAGCAGCCAAATGTTCTTCTGGGAGAAAAAGATGAGTTCTCTAACAGACTGAAGGTGAAAATGAAGCTGTCAAACAAACTGTTGCTACCTAGTCACCCAAGTTACCACAAGTCCAGGCAAAATTGAGGTAACTTTTTTGGTGAAGTGGTGTATGCATTCAGTGCAAACTGTCCACAAACATGTGGTCAGCTCTCTCATTTTTAGCAGCGCTATTTTGGTGAGAATTTGTTTTGAATGACAGATGGCTATTTCTTACACATTCTATCAGTGACATATAGGTTCACACACCTAGCAGAAATGGAGCTGTGTATGTTATCAGTGTGTGGCTGATGGGGTCAAGATTATCACAGAATCACAGAATTGTCAGAGATGGAAGGGGCCTCTAGAGATCACCTTATCCAACTCTCCCACTGGAGAGCTATGGTGTCTTTATACCAATGTTTTCTCAAAGACATGCAAGAGAAAATGCCATTGTATGGATTCCTGAGGGATTCTGCCGGTAAGAGCCTTTGCAGAGGAGGAATTCTTGCTCCCTCTGTCTTTATGATCATTTCTGTCACTGCAGTATTTGACAACTGATTTCTGCTATCTTGATAATTTAACCATGTTACTAAATATTGTTTGCAGATGGGAGGAGGGGGAGCAGTGACTTCAGGGGAAGGTTGTCTCTTTTTCAAAAGAAAATAGATAATACTTTGTTTTTTTCCATGGGATTTAAGGCATCCTGTATTCAGCATTACTTTTTCAACATCTAAATGACATTATAACAGATGTTTACAACAACTTGCCACAGTAAGTTCCAGTAACAAAGATGATTACTCACATACCTAACATTCCTTATTATTCTTTGAGTTGTAGTAAGTATTCTCATCCTATTCTAGGGTGTCAAAACCAAAAGGGCAGACAGTGTACAAGTCTGACTTTCAAAGACTTGGGCTGGGGGTTGTTTCAGACATTTTAGGAGACTACTGATCAATACAGAAAGATCCAAGTGTTTCTCAAAAGTGAACTTAAGTAGAAGAAATTGTAATTGTACTCGAGACCATAGCATCAGCTTAATTATACACACTGGCTTACCACTTCCACCCTGGATTGAAAGTCCTTCATCTTCAAATATATCAAAACTCTCTTGTCGGGTCTGAGATGTTTCAGTTTTTAATGTCTCAAGTGGCATTCTCAGGACAGTAAGATTATACTGAAGGGAGTGAGACAGATCATAGCTGTAACTGATAGACAGTTATAGTTTATTAATAATTGCAGATGCACAGGATTTTTCTGAAAGCCCTTACTCTCATATCAAAGTACTCTTATATAAGAACTTGCTGTACTTATTTAGCACAGTACTATTTTATCCATTAAAAAATACTTCTAAACAAGATATACTGACACTGATTCTATAATGAAAAATGACACAAATTATTTCTGAAACAATCTTTACATAGAAACTGTTTACAGTACAATATCTGAAATATCCATCTACACAGACAACCATATTTTCCTGAAATTTAACTCCCTAATTGCCATTTGAACTCAAAATAGCCAAAAATTTTCATCCACAAAAACCATATCTACCTTCAAATTTGTAATTGCAGCATAGATGCATCCCAAAACAGTGGGTGCTAAATAGGCAAAAGGTGTTTGGTTTTTTATTACATAACACTAACAAAATCTGCATCTTATGTCTTATACTGTCAACTAATTGCTCAATTCTATAAGCCACTAGGATTTATTTCCCTGGGGATAAGCCTAATTTACTCAGCCTTTGAATGAGAAATGCACAGCTTGCATGTAACAGAACCTTTAGCAGTATAATGCATAACACTGGGGTTGGGAGACTAGACATGGAAAAAAACCAGAGAGTTAATAGTTTGAAAAAGTCTTTCCACCAAAAACCACAAAACAGACATTAAACTTTGCAGGTTTCATCTTCAGAGATACAGTTGTGACAAATAGCTTTTCATTTTCCATGAGGCACCCTGTTATAGACTGACAAATCTTTTGGTACATGCAAAAGGGTTTTTGAGTTCCCTTTTTCTAAAGTTTTAAAGTGTGATTACTACTACTGCCAGGTTTATCAGCACAGTTCTCCCTTTTCTCTGATGTTCCAAAAATCTCAAGAGTAGTAAGGACACAGAAGTTTGTCTCAGGCATTATGCATATGAAGCAGTAAGCAAAAGAACTGGTTGTGTTTAGAAGGTCCTGTGAAAGATGTACCCAGGGCATATCTTGGGTGAGGACCTATTTCTGTATCTTTGCTTCCAATCAAATCAAAGCTTCATTTCTCAAAAATGAGACCAAGAAAGAAAAACATGAGAAACAAACTCTCTTTGGAAAAATAGCATCTTTCAGGAAGAACTTCTTCATAATCTGATAATTTCAGTGTCTGCCTTCTACCCTGCCACTAATATTTCAAGATTTTCAGCCTCATAGAAACTGCATTCCTAGTCAGCTTCTTGAAGGAGAAAGCAGGTCCTGAAGACAGATGAAAATGGACAAGCACTGTCCTGTCTCTTATTTCCCCAGAACAACAACCAAAAGTAAGATCTTTCAGCACATCTAATTATACATTTTTTTAAAGGAATGATTACTTACCTAAAATAGAAGTTGCTAGAAAGGTCCACATTTTGAAAGATTCTCAGATACCTAGCAAAATAATTCAAGTTAAAAGTTATCACTTAAACCAGACAGACCCCAAGAAGTCATTCAGAGGATCTCAGAAATTAAATTATACACAAATATTGACTCTTGCCTTTAGTACTCTAGCTATCTTACTGTAATTGTTTTTGACAGCATCTGAATTAAACAAATCAAATATACATAACCTGTTTCTTTAGGCAGTTAAGATACATTTTCCACATGCATGGGTCAAATTCTCTAGGACTTACACAAGTGAACTCCCATCAGTATGCAAGTTTCATCAAAATACTCATGAAAATTAGTATTTTTACAGTTATTCTCAAATAAATGATCAGAAAAAGAAATATCTACTTCAACATGTAAGACACTTGCAGATTCTCAGAAGAAACAGTAACACTGTCTGTGAAAGATAAAATGGGCAACACCATAAATGTATCAGCAAGATAAGATGACCTCCTGCACTCTGAGGGCAGACTGAGGTTTACAGTCACTGAAAATTTCTTTAATAGTTACCACTGTCTTGACTTATTACCTGATAACAGCTTATCATAATCTATCACAAATTTTAGACTACTCACACTTGGTACAGACTGAAAAGCAGTTAACTGATTTAATTTGCCTCGTATTTCATAGAAGTAGTTACTTCACCCTGATAAAAACACCACTGGGATTTATTTGTACATTTCATACAGAAGTCCTTGCTGATCAAAGTCCCAAATCTATTTCTTTAGCGAGAAGTCTCAGAAAGTACAAAAGAAGCTAAATTTACCAACAGGTCAGTTTATCACCCTTTACACATTTATTCTTTCTGACAGCATAGAATCTCTAAGTAAATACCTTCTTATCACTTCTTGAAGGGCAGAAGAGATCTCTTCTGGTGAGATTAACATGATGCTTGAGATACTAAGGAAATAATAGCATACCCCAAACAATGCAACACTGTTAGCATTACTTTGCCCTTGTAAGAACAGTGTTTATATTGGATGCTTTCTGGTGTACATTTGCTAGGATGTAGCTTTGACATGTATGTGACATGGAGATGCAGACAAAAAACTCTGAAAGACTGTAAGAGCTATATTTACCTTACAGGTTAGAGACCAGAACTTGTGGCTCACTCTCCTTTCTTCCCTGCTAATTTAAGAATTAAAACAAAATGGCTGAATGACATACTAACAGAAGGAATTCTATGGCCAAAATTTCTAGTTGCAGTTTACCTCTGCTTAAAAAATAAAAGTACATGTTATTTACCACAATTATTTACCTGGCTTCATCAGGATGAGTGATTCTTACAGAGTCATTTGGAATGTAGATCATATTTGTATCTTCTATTTTATATATTGCATGACCTCCAATATCTGCCATTTTTCTTCTTTTTGTTATTAACACTATATAGTAGCCTTCCAGAAACCTGACAAAACCTGTTGAAACAGCATTAAAATGCTACTAGCTGCATGTTTGTATTGATTTGATCAAACACACTATGAACAAAACTATCAGAATTGTTTCAAGAATTCATAGAATTTTTACTTGCTCTCAGTGTTATATGCATAATGTGCACATGTATACGCATAAAAAATACACAGCTACATAAACAGTCTTACAATTCACCTCAAGTGTTAATCAATGAATTACATAGTTTTTACATTTTTTCCCTTCCACTATTTTTCATATTAGGTAGCAGGGTTAAGACACTGAAAATTCAGAATAAGTTATTGTCCAAAGATACTTGCATTTGCTTTTTTATAAGACTTCATTCTTCGGAGCAAGGCATGCCCTATTTACTTCAGATATCAAAAGGTTAATATGCCAAGGTACAGAGGAATCCCAACCTTTGATTTTCTTTTCAGGTTTATGTATTCTCTTTTGGAATGGGGTAGGCACAGAACAGCAAAAGGAGCTGAGGGTCCTACAACACCTTTGTGCTTACCCTCCTTAATAACAGGGAATTAAATTCTCTGTCTACAGCAGCATACTCCCCAAATCAGCCACTCAGAATATCAAGGGTAATAATTTCTTCCAGTTTTCTTGCTGAGATACCATCATTGACTCTGCTGAAGTCCAGAGAGCTAAGAAGGTAGACTAGGCAGTGTCTGGGTTTCCTTCCTACAAGAAGGTTTCTGAAGCCTCCATCCTCATTTTGTAATGCTACAGAGCAGAGCCCTGCTTCCTCACTGAGTTGCTGCTTCGGATGTATCTTTCATGTACCATTAGGAAAAAGCATAACAAACCTTTAAATACAACACAAATGTATAAATTCAAACTAGAAATAAGTAAACAGCCCTGAACCCAAATTAAAGTAGAGGCAGTGATATAGCAGTACTAAATTTTAATAACTAATAAACAACATTAATTAGCTCTTGGAAGCAGCTGCTTTGATGGGTTGCTACTAGTAAGGAGCCTGAAACTCAGTCCCTGCTGTAATATTGTCAACAAATATATTAACTGGCGGGGGAACCCTCACTACTCACATTTTTGCTTGTATTTATATCGAGTTCTTTTAGCTTTGCATTATAAATTAAAGAAGGATGAGCAAAGCATGTATTTTCCTTCCTGTCCCTGCTGGAGACTGCAATGTGATCGAATGAACTGCAATTCTTTTCTTCTGCCTTATTAGCCCCCCTTGGAAAAATGCTCTCACCTGCACAAGGAGTAGAGGCCCTGCTGACAGTAAAAAACAAAAGCAGCCAGACTATTGAATTTCAGTTGTTAAATAGCAAAGTTCTTCCTGTATCCTCCAGGTATCAAAATCACTTATGTGAACAGTCTCTGTGCTTTGAGTTTGACCAGATGTTATACCAAAGCCTGATAAGGAAAACAGCCTTTCCCCTGGTCCCAGTTCTCTCCATTTAAAAGCTGTTTCTACTATTAAACAGTAAATCAGCACCCCTATTCTCAGTACACTGATACATTGTCTCTGGTGATGAAAAAGTCAGAAAACATAACAAAGCTGTCCTTTCCATTTTTACTAAAACAAAATAAATAGTTTTGTACTCTTATACAGAGCCAAGAGGCAGAAATGAACAGTTGCATTTCCTGAAATTACATGTTTATGCAGGTATTTGATAAGATGAAGACAGAAGATGTTTAAAGCATATACAAGTGCAAAAAAAAATCTAAAGATCCCTGAGAGCATGCTGTGTTTAAAAAATATATCACATAGAAATAGTACTCCATACCTGATAACTGATACATTTGTCCAGCTACAGAATAGAAACTCTCCTGTTTTAAGGGTACATATAATCAAACAGAATTGGGATGCAAAATTTTCACTGTCCACAACCATTTTCCAACTGAATATATAATCTCTTATTTAGATACCTAGCACTAATGTCTTGTGCAAAACCAAAATAAATTACTGATACTCATTGATATTGATACTCATATTTATCGATACTCATTAATAAGGAACATAAACCTTATATGAGAAACTTATGATCAACTGAAAAGTTCCAAAATGCTTCATAAGCAAAAAGAATACAGATGTAAGTATTAAGATTAATCTGCCACCTTAGATTAGAGTACTAATAATGTTTTCGTATATTTTGGTTGTTATGAAAAATTCAGAAACATTTTTTAAAGTATTTGCATTCTCCACTGCCACTGCAGCTTGGATTTGGATGTCCAGATGTAGTATAATGACACAAATAAAATAAGAACTATTATTGGGGGTTGCCAGAGCACACGTTAGCACTTACTTTGCAGACATCACCCATCAATATATTGGCCTCAGGATCTGACCACAGGGAGGAAAGTAGTGACTTTCAGCTTAAGTTAGAAGCTGTTAAATCCTTGAATCAATTCTCTGGGATTATGGACATCTGATCAGCATTTAAGAATTCAGTTGACATACTAGCCACTTACACTAGTTCAAACATGAAAAAAAGTATTTTAGTATGTCACTGCAAAAAGTTAACCAAAAAGAAAAATAAGTCATCCTTCTGAATAGCACGTGATGAAGACCTAAGGATGAAGACCTCTTGCTTTCTTTTAAAAAAAGCATTGTATGAGCCAGGTTCCATGTGATTATTACCCTACAATCAGTTGAGTTTGGTGAGATCTTCAACCAAGCTTCTAGAACTTGGCTATTTCCTAGATCTCTCCTTAGTGAAAAAGAGACCAGCTACAGCAGAACTCACTGCTGTGCTGGCCACCAATTTTTCAGAAAATACATAGAAATGCATTTGTCCTTGTGAATAAAATTCTCGATCCTCTTCATTATAAAAAAAAACCAACCCTAAAACAAGGGAGAACAAAAATACAGACAGCATGGCAGAGCAAGCCTCACCTGCTTAAGAAATAAAATATTTTATAAAACAAAATAAACACTTACCTACTACACCAAAAGCAGAGACTGCTCGAGATAATCCAGAAGAGCCTTTCTGCCCAATCTTAGTTCTGTTTCCCAGGTCTAAACGGCCAAGAAGCTCCCTCACCTCTTGTTGTGTATACACATGCTTTAAAATAAAAAGTCATCTAAGTTACTGCTTTGGTAGTTAATATTATTTCCTGTTAGAGAGCAGTACAATTTACTTAATATAAATTAAACCAAATGGCTGCTCTACATCCTCTGTCCCCTTTTTCAGTCCTACCAACAAGTACAACAAATTTTTCTACACAGAAAACTCACTGTTCACTCCAACAGAAACAGTCATGGTCACATGTGAATTCAAGCATTTCTGAATCTGAAGTGGTAAGATTTTAAACCATAAACTCCCTGGACTTCAAGTCTTGTTCTGTTGTGTACATTAAAACTCCTGCTGCTGTTCATTTTGCTTCAGATATGATATACCAGAATCACTACATTTTTTTCTAGATAGTAATTAAACTTATTTTGTCCTAGAACACCACAGCTGAATAAAAGAAAACCTTTGAGGACACATACATAATAAACTGAAAAACCTCATTAAAACAAATATGCTATTTGGAGATCTTTTGGCCATTCCCATACTGCAACTGGTCATTATCATGTTAATACCATATGCATCTGACATAGGAGGAGAGGCTGAGAGAGTTGGGCTTGATCTGCCTGCAGAAGAGAAACCTCAGAGGGAAGGTTATCAATGTGTATAAATACCTCGTAGAAGAGAATAAAGAAGTCTGAGGCAGATTCTTCCCAAAAGTATCCAGTCAAAGGACAAGAGGCAGTGGATACAAATTGAAATTCAGGAAATTCCATTTGAACATACGAGAAAAGCTTTTTATTATGTGAGGATGGCTGAACACTGAACAGGTTACTTAGGGATGTGGCAACACCATCCAAGTGCAAAATGCAACTGGGCATGACCCTGAGCAACCGGATCTGCTTGTTCTCTATCCTTGCTGAAAACAAACATAGGACTTACAATTCCCAGAGATCCCCTCCAACCTCAAGTGTTCTGCAACTCTACAGGAAAGCCAGAGAGGAACTTGAATTTACAAGGGCAGGTAGCAATAGGATGAGGGGGAACAGTCCCAAGCCAAAATAGGGTACATTTAGATTAGGTATTAGGAAGAAAATCTTTACAATAAAGGTGGTGAGATGCTGGAACAGGCCGCCCAGAGAAGCTGTGGCTGCCTTCTCCCTGGAAGTGTCCAAGGCCAGGCTGGATGGGGCTTTGAGCAGTCTGGTCTGGTTGGAGGTGTCCCTGCCCAGGGCAGGAGGTTTGAACTAGGTGGTCTTGCAGGTCCCTTCCAACCCAAACTATTCTATGATTTTGAAACATAGCTGTTTTGAAACAGATTAAACTTGTAATAAATTTAGCTCAATATATGCAGTATTATTTGGAATACCTCAAACAGACCTTAATAGAGAGGCACTCACCTTATCATCAATTATAACCAAATCCTTTGGTTCAGTGCGATCTATTTTCAAAACACGGTATTTGGTTTCTGCAGGATTACTTCCAACGAGAAAATACCGCTACATTAAAAAAAAGAAGACAGAATATTATACAAGATGAAGTAACCAAAGTCCACATAAAGTAACATAAGACATCGAAAATGCCATTTATTTAGTTTCTGGGCTAGATTGATTTCAATTAATATAAAAAAACCATAGTATTCCATAAAGACTGTTAATAAGCTGTTCTAAACATCAGTACCCTAGATAGGTACACTTGTAGAGAATCAACCTTTACAATTTAAAAGACCTCATTCTCCCCATTGCACAAAGAGGAGCAAATTAAAAATTGAAGAAAGCTGAATACCTGTTTAGAGAGAAAAAACCCCACATCTTACACCAGGCACTGTCCAATTGCACTGTGCCCCAGCCATAATGCCTTTCCACTTACTTTGTAAAATTTAGCAGAAGTTCATACATGAGTTTGTAATCTAAAACTACTGTAATGTAGTCAATTACTACCAACTAGCTCTTCCTAGTCCTTAATAAAACCTGAAAAACTGTAAGTACTTCAGTATTGTAAGTTTTCTTTCTTTATTATTATTTGCTATGATAAACTTCTTACCAATGCTCTTCCACAAGTCAGGTTTATTTTGACCAGCTATGTTATTTTAAAATATTAGCTTTTAAAAAAAAATACTAGCTTCAATTCTCATTCAAAATACGAAAGAAAGACCACATAATAAACATTATGTGTCCATTTTTCATTTAAGGGAATCAAACTATAAATTAATTTTTACATTTAGAGGAATTAACAGTAAGCACACTTGCAGGACCGACTTGCTATAAGTAGCACTCATTTTACTAATTATTTAATCTGTGTGGTGCTACCACACAGCAAGGTGTAACTTATTAATAATGCTAAGCCTAGTAGGAAAGCATGGTAAATTCAAGTGGATCTATGCAGCCAGCTCTTAACTTTTAAAGTCACATGGATTCAAATGTGGGAGAGGAAATCAATAGTAACATTCACACAAAACTCACAGTTTTCCAGTTTATACCAATGAGATGTTAACAAACATCTTTAATGACAAAATACTTAAGGATAACCTCAGCTTCTTAGAAATCACCAAAATTTGTAGTCATTAAGCTCTAAAATAAAATAAAATCCTTAACTTTGTTAGAAACACCACTAAATCCTTACTCCAACTTGTACACTGACATTTCACCGAAAGAGTGATGGAGCATTGGAACAGGTTGCCCAGGAAGTTTCCATCCCTGGCAGTATTCAAAAAATGTGCAGAATTTAGAAGATGGTGTGGGATGGTGACTGGACTCTATGATGTTAAAGGCCCTTTCAAACTTGGGACCTGGACAGACTGGAGAGTTGGGCTGATTCCAACGGGATGAGGTTCAACACGGCCAAGTGCCGGGTCCTGCACTTCGGCCACAACAACCCCATGCAGCGCTCCAGGCTGGGCACAGAGTGGCTGAGAGCAGCCAGGCAGAGAGGGACCTGGGAGTCTCGATTGACAGGAAGCTGAACATGAGCCAGCAGTGTGCCCAGGTGGCCAAGAAGGCCAATGGCATCCTGGCCTAGATCAGGAACAGCGTGGCCAGCAGGTCCAGGGAAGTGATTCTGCCCCTGTACTCAGCGCTGGTGAGGCCACACCTCGAGTACTGTGTCCAGTTCTGGGCACCTCAGTTCAGGAAGGATATCGAGGTCCTGGAGCGGGTCCAAAGGAGGGCAACCAGGCTGGTGAAGGGACTCGAGCACAGATCCTATGAGGAGAGGCTGAGGGAGCTGGGGGTGTTCAGCCTGGAGAAGAGAAGGCTCAGGGGAGACCTCATCACTCTCTACAACTCCCTGAAAGGAGGCTGTAGCCAGGGGGGGTTGGTCTCTTTTCCCAGGCAACTCTCAGCAAGACACGAGGACACGGCCTTAACTTGTGCCGGGGGAGGTTTAGGTTGGACATTAGAAAGAATTTATTTACGGAGAGGGTGATCAAGCATTGGAATGGGCTGCCCAGAGAAGTAGTGGATTCTCCATCCCTGGAGATATTTAAAAAGAGACTGGATGTGGCACTCAGTGCCATGGTCTGGTAACTGCAGCGGTAGTGGATCAAGGGCTGGACTTGATGATCTCTGAGGTCCCTTCCAACCCAGCCAATTCTATGATTCTATGAAACCATGATGATTCTATGAATCTATGATTACAGTGCCTCCTGAGTGGCAAGTCCTGCTGTTTACTCCTAAATTATAGTAAAAGAGGCCCTTCAAAGTCATATGCCATCATGGCACCACCTTACTGAAGTCTTTGAAGTTTTTCCTGTTGTTTTTTTTTTCAGTAGCAATGTGGCACTGTGCTCAGCAGCCCAGGCTCCCCAGTCTGCCCTCCTCAGTGGTCCTCTGCAAGAGATCCCTTGGTGCCAAATGCCTGCACTTCCCAGGAGGAAAATGCTAACAGTGGCTTGGAGTCCCCACTGCGGGGCACTGAATGGCACAAGACTGGAGGATGGAGCTCTGCTGCTGGTATCACCCATCAGCAAGAAGCACCAAATCATCAGGACAGACACTTGCTCAGAATATGCCATTAAAGCACCTTGTTCTTCCTGTGGTAGAAGGTGAATGAGCAGTGGGAAATAATTTTTGTTATACAGATGATAAGTTAGTTTGCAATTAAAGAGTGCCGCTTCTCCCTTTGTAGAAAATTAATTAAAGCTAAAAAACTGTAAGTAGTCCATAATACTGCAATACAGCTCAGCGATCTCCCCCCATCCAGCTCATTAAATAAGTTTAATTCCTCCCAAAGTGACACCTACGGTTACAAAAAAAAATCATTCCAGATAAAAACAGAACAATACAACTTAAACATGCAACAGTTTGACCAAAGACCACATTTAAAATTGGAAAATGGCACGTGACACACAGGGGAAGACAGAGGTGGGCACAGATTTGCAATTGCTATTACTAAGGAAGCTCAGCTTTGCATTTGAATAGACCAATAAAACAAGGAAGTGCTGTGAGGAATGAATGCATGATCCACATCAGAACAGCAGCAGAGCTGGATGACAAGTAATTCTATTTGCAGACTATGGTAGCAATAGCAATAGCACTGTCCATAGTAAATGGTACTTAACATGCTCTCTGAAGTCCTTAAAGGACTAACACAGGGGTCTTCAGCTGCAAAGCTAGGATTTGTAAAGCATTAAGTAAGGTCAGTAGAGAACAGCTGTCAAAATCCAGCATCAATGGACTTAAAGAAGCCACCTTCTCAAAAAGCCAAGAAATTGGAAATTTCACAAACAGAATCTTAGGTACTGCATGTTAGAGGACATTACTGTGGAAGTAATAAAGAAGGAAATTTCTGCAAAAACTTCTGAATTTGGATTAGTCCTCAAAACTTGAAACCTAAAATTAGACTTCCACATGGGAAGTTTTCAGTACTGGCTGATAATCAACAACCCCAGAATTACTTGAAAATTAGCATGATACGCCAGCTCACATTCAGCCTTCAAGATCTTAAAATGAAAATGATGATACAAAAACTAGCAATGCAAAAATTAAGCAAGAAAAGTCATTTCAGCATTAGCTGCTTCTGCTACCTAATTCATGCATCTAATGAATAAATAAGTCTGTCTTATTGGATGTGGAGCACAAATAAAATCACAGCAGTGACATGTACTGCAATTAAATTTGTCATCGCACCAATACTAGGAAAGAATAAAAAACAAGACAAAATCAACAAAACACTGAGCACGTAATATCTAATAAAATAATTCTGAAGGCTGTAATATAGTGGTAAAACTAATCAAAGCTAAAATGCATTGTACTGTTTTCAACTATTTTAATATAAATCATTACAGCAAAAAAAAGGAGAATCCGCAGGTAAGCCACAGAAACCTTTCCAGGTGTTTCTACCCTTATTCTCTTATTCCATTTATTACTAAGTTGAACTGAATAAGCAGGAGCATTTTCTGAATGTTTCAAACTCAACTCCACAGCAAAGCCACTGCTTTTAGATACATGGACAACTTTAACCAACAAAGCATTTTCTCAACAGAACACAAGCAAAACTAGGGTGATCAGGCATTGGAATGGGCTGCCCAGGGAAGTAGTGGATTCTCCATCCCTGGAGATATTTAAAAAGAGACTGGATGTGGCACTCAGTGCCATGGTCTGGTAACGGTAGTGGATCAAGGGTTGGACTTGATGATCTCTGAGGTCCCTTCCAACCCAGCCAATTCTATGATTCTATGACTTCTACATCTTCCCTGCCAAAGTCCTTCAGTTACCACCCGAGATGAAACAATGCTTTTCAAAATTTAGTCTACCCTTGCTGAAACTTGTTACCATGTGCACTTTACCAAGCATGGCAGTGCACCATGCACCTATGAGATCTGGACTGAAGCTTAATTTATTGCACAATTATCACTAAGCAACAACAAGATAGGAACAATCATTACTCATTTCCACTTGGGACTGAGTTTTAACCAAAGCAAACTAATTGAAAGGCTTTACACTCTCTTTTATCAATCTTTTGATTCATCCAAACCAACAAAAATAGCTTCTCCTAAGAAGGCTAAACAAAATAAAAAACTTCTTACTGCAAATTGTTGTTTATAGTATCAGGAAAATAGTTCTAAAATCAAACATTCTGCCCACAACTTTCTTTTTTTTAGGAAGATTATTTCTTAGAACTCCTGGTCTAAAACCTTCTTTGTATAGACTAATTATCACTAATAAATACTAGCACTGTAATGAACTTACTTCACTCACCAGTTACAAAGCAACACACAGCTTAATCAGCAGGGGGAAAATAGACTGAAAGTTACTTGAAAAACATGGCAATGCACTTATACAGCTAATTTTTAAACTTGGAGCTACCATAAAGAAAACACTTCAGAACTCATACAAAATGCTTTCAAAAGATACCTGTTGAGCCCATGGATAGGTCTAGAACCACAAAGCCCAAAAGCAGTGTGGTCCACTGACTCTGGCTGCCAGACCAACCCCAGCCTTTTTCTCACCTCCTCCCCTCCACAACAGGGCAGGTGGAAAAAATAAGACAAAAAGGTGATGGGACAAGGTAAGGACAGGGAGATGGCCTGACATTTACTATCAAAGGCAAAACAGGCTTGACTTGGGGGAAATGTATGTTAATTTATTGACAATTAAAATCAATTCTGATAGCAAAAGGACAAATTAAAACACCTCTCCTCTCCCCTAACCCTTTTTTCCAGGCACAGCTTCACTCCCAACTCCTCCACCTGTCCTGAGCAGCCCAAGGAGGTGGGAAACGGGGGATACCATCAGTTCCTATCAGTTCCTCTGCTACTCCTTCCACCTCTCACTTTTCCCTGCTCCAGCATGGGTCCTCTCTAGGGCCAGCAGTAGGTCTCCTCCTTCACTGACCTTAGTGTCTGAAGGGCTTTTTCTGTCACAGTTTTCCTCACTCCTCTCTCTCACAGCTGGGGCATGGTGATTTTTTACTCTTTCTCAAACATGTTATCACAGAGGCATCACCACTTTGGTTGCTGGGCTCACATGTGTCCTGTGGTAGGTCAGCAGGAACAGGCTCTGTCCAGTATGGAGCAGCCCCAGAGTCTCCTTTCAGAGGTCCCTCCAGTATCTGGTAACCTGCATCCAGTACAGGAGGCTATTTATATGGTAGTCAGACTTTCTGTCAGACTAAAGAACCACTGGGTTGTCAGATGGGAAACTTATGTGAAAACTGATTTTGGATCAGCACATAGTTCTTCACTTGAACTTATGCTCTACTTATGAACTTATACATGTACCAGGCAGTGCAATGGTGACCTGCCATCAAACCTCTACTTCACCACAGCAAGAAACAGGCTGTTCTGTTCCTAGAAACTGGCAGAATGACACGTAGAAAGGAAGAGATGATAAGGGCCAAAGAGAGGTATATGAAAATGGCAAAAATCCAGTTGGCATGCTGTTCGCTTCCCATAATCTGCTGAAATTCTTCAAAAGAAGCTCTTTCAAGATGAGAAATTTTAAGAACGCACCCTGCCAAGCACTGCTGTTGGAGCACACAGGAATGGCTGTGCACTCTGCATCCTACAGTCACAGCACTCAATAAATTCCTTTTGCCCAAGCACAACAGCTGCTTTTTCATAGAATCATAGCATGTCAGGTTGGAAGGGACCTCAAGGGTCATCTGGTCCAACCCTTCTAATATTATTGTTTGTACGATATGTCTCAGCACCCTGTCAAGCAGAGACTTAACACTTTCCTCAGAAGGGGAAATCCACCACTTTCCCTGGGAGACCATTCCAATGTCTGAATGCCTTCATAGTGAATTTTTTTCCTCTTGTGTTCAATTGGTATCTCCCCAGGAGCAACTCGTGCCCATTGCCCCTTGTCTTGCCCATGTGATTCCTTGTAAATAGGGAGTCTCTATCCTCTTTATAGTCCCCCTTTAAGTACTGGGACATAATAATTAGGTCTCCCCTAAGCCTACTCTTCTCAAGGCTGAACAAACCCAGTTTTCTCAGCCTCTCCTCTTATGGCAGGTGCTCCAGTCCTCTGATCATCCTTGTGGCTCTTTTCTGGACTATCTCCAGCTTGTCTGCATCCTTTTTGCACAGCAGGGACCAAAACTGAATGCAACACTCCAGGGGTTTTTGTCCCCAAAAGGACTTTGCTCTTGCTGCTCCACTGAGGCATGCCTCAAGATTCTCCCTTCTCATCTTCAGCTAAATCTATTAATCATCACTATATACTTTGTCCTCTAGCCAGATGCCTCTCCCTTCTTCAGCATCTGTTCTGCTAGAATGCTTTCAGGAACATAAATAACTGGATGCCTCTTCAGCACCCACTTCAATAGATTAAAGAAATCTTGCTGTCCCTTTGCTTGTCCCAAGACATCTCTAGCATCTATGTAACCTCACTGGTCCTTCACTGGTCCTGTTCTGATTGAATTCATATTCTTTAAATTAATATGGACAGAAAGTATACACAATATGCCATACAAGGTCTTATTATAGAGATGCATTTGTATTTCTCATTAATGAACATACTAAAAAAGACCATATCTGCCTTTGCCAGAGATGTAAGTCCATCAGAGGCTTAATCTCCCATCCCATCTTCAGATGAATCACCCAGATTTTCCTCCTCCCCTTTTACTGCTTCTGAATTGCTAAACTCTTAACACACTTTTCTTGGTGTGTAATTTATTCTATGGTGCATCAAGTTTTACAGTATTCCGTTCTATTTAAAAATCATTCCTTTTACCTAATCCTGAGGCTTGTCATCGTTTCTTGCTATCCTATGTTCCAATTATCCTAATTGCAATATTTCAAAATTCTAATCAGAGCTGACCCACATTTTGTGCTAATAACATTACTGAAAATGCTGAAGTATATTATTCCTAAAACCATGACTCGGAAAAAAAATAATTAAAAAATAATAATTAAAAAAAAAATAAAAAAATCAGCCCTATGAGATTATTTCTTATTTGCTCCACACTGATGTCTCCACCAATCTCCCTCCTTCCATTAGCAAAGCCAAAGCTTTTTTTCTGGTGGCACTACACCTCCATAGAGTATTTGGTTAAATAAATAAGGCCATCTAATTTTTAGGTGAAGATATACAAAACCATCAAGTTAATCTGATACCATCTTTGTAAGTCTAGACTGCACTTCATGGCATTTACCTTGATTTTCAACTACTTTCCTACAGGAAATTAGATACAGGATTTTAGAATGGATTAAATATTCCATTTGGTATGTTCCAGTCACAGCACCACCCTTGACATAAGCAACTTGAAAATATTTACAGACATTCCACTGTTCAGTATCCCTACATCTTCAAATTTTCACAATGAATATATTTCATTTCTACCCAAACACTGACTGTTCCCTTTTTCATAATCTCATTCTTGCTATTCATTTTATCCTCACCTCTTGTTCAGTATGTTAAAGTAAACTCTTACTTCAAACAAAAGTAGTCATTCAGCTTTAGGGTCATAAATCCCTTCATTTTGAAAGTAAAAAATAAGCAATAGAAAATGCCAGCTTTTCTTCATCTTTCTGTTATACTTAAATACATTAATTTGTGAACATTTATCCACAAATCCCTCACCACCATTTCATCCAGAAAAAATGATTCACAACCAAAATAAATCTGCAAGTGTCTCTCCCATGGATCTAGTGACTACGTGATGACACTCAGGACAACAAAACAAAAAGAAATAAAACATATGTCACCAAAATAACTCAGACAGATGTTTGAAGGTACATATTTCACATTAAATGGGGTGCTACCACATTTTCACTTTATTTTTGTTAATCCTGAATAACATATATCCTTCAAAACTCATGGTGTTCTCATCTCTACTATTCCACCAAGTAACTACTGTACTCATGGATGGTTTCAAATACCACATACATGATTAAGCTTCTCTAATTTATTGCAAATATATATGGCATTAGTTAGAGACAACATGCAGGACAGAAACAGCACTTTTCTGAGTTTCACAAAACCCCTGTTGTCACAACTCCATCCTCCATTCCACAAAGTCATCACCTTTCTTAAACACCAAAACAAAGTGAACAAGAGTCAGCTGAGATGAACTGCCTCCTGCTAATGAAACCATTTCAAAGAGACCAAATTTCACAGACACTTAACCAGAAGATTAAGAAAGCTATCACTGCTTTCAACATTTCTGAATGTGCCAGATAACCATCTCTACAAATCAGTGCACTTCATAATTCAACCATTCTGTAATGTGAAACCATCTTCAAAATTAAAGTTTCTCCAATTTAACCACAGACTAACTTCAGCATTAAATAAGCAACCCTTGGTTTTCTAATATAAAAACACTGGAATTCTTTTTAGAAGAAATTAAATACATAAAAAAACCCCAAACAACCCTACACAATTTTCCCTGGGGGAAAGGGCAGAAAAAAATCTACAGGTGATTATGCTAGTCACATTGCTTAATAAGCCTGTGCAAGTCACTTGGATACTGTGGAGATGGAGACTGTGGAAGAACCTGATTAGAATCAAATAATATTCATTAAGCCTCCTAACTTCCCAGAGGATAGACAAGTGCTACAACTTCATAGAGATGGCACAAACTGACTTGCTCAATGTCACATTGCTCCAGGGGAATGATAATTTTTTCAGGTGGGCTTCATTTGGGGGATACATAAAAGTTCCATCTTTTAAGTAGAAGAGAGGAAAATATATTTTGGGTGTTATTAGTCATGTTGCTGAAATGTTTTACTGCCCTCTGGTGTGCATTACAGGAGTAAATATGTGCATAAAATGAAAAATAAACTATATTTATCCGAATGCAACTGTTTCAATTCATATTTCTGACTACATCTAAACAAGCCTTCAACTTCCCAGGGCAAACAGCAGATACAATTCACACATAATTTGCATCTCCATAGAATTTATTGACCCAAAGCATTTGTTTAAGAGGCAGGTGTTCAAAACTACCCTAAACATGAAAACACAGAATTTTGCTCTTTGTTCCTTCAGTTAGCACTGTGAATTCAGTTCTTCTCACCTTTTAACTCAAAACAATTATCAAAAAACAAAACCCTCTCCCTAAACCATCTCCACTTTTCCCTCTTTCTCATCCATGCTTTCACACAAAGGGGTTTTACAGTAATAAGCAGTATGATCACTGCAACCTCCACTGTTTCTCCCACTGCTGACAACTTCAGTCATCCCTTCCTTGCCCACTCAAAGACTCCACAAGGAATCTTAAGATACAGTTTCATGCTACCCTACATGTGACAGAACTCCAGGTACCAAATGCTTACCTTGTATCTAGCAAGCATATGGCCTTAAGGAAATCTGAAGAGTAACCTAAGCCAGAAGAAAGTTGTTCAGTTTAATGTCTGGGTGATGCTTCTGTCATACCAGTAATTATCCCTGTTGGTGACTGCACAACTGTGAGATTTTAAGCAAAGGAAGTTGCATGAGGGGAGAAGAAGTGGGAACTATTGTCAGCAGCCAGACATGACAATGAATCACCTGTAACAGCAAATTTACCTCTAAAAGTCTCTGTGACCTGATCAAGTCTGAAGTCTGGTTTTGGGCTCTCCACGACAAGATACACCTTGACATGACAGACTGAGGCCAGCACAGAGTTACGAAGATGTGGAGGAGGACAGAGTGCATTGGAACAGACTTGGAGAACTCATTCTGCTATTAATCCTTCAGAAAGCTTTGGCAGCATCTTCCTGCAGTCTAAAACTTCGGGGGGTTTTCTGGTTTGTTTTTTTTTTTAACCATGATGGCAGTTGAGCACTAAAACATGTTGTCTGAAAAAGCTGTGAAATCCATGTATTTGCAGGTGTTCAAAACTCAGCTGTACACAGCCCTGAGTCCCTTTTAAACTACACTAGTGAGTTTATCAAGTGAATGAACCATTTTCAGATAATTACAAGAAAATAATTCCTATAGCATCTCAAGTGCTCAAAGTGTTTAAATTCACACTGTTCAGTTTTCCAAAGCAAGAACATAACACATTCTGGGAAAACACACCCACAGGAAGTGCCTGAAGAAACAGCTTTGGGACACCATTGCTCAGCCAACACATTTCAAATGGCACATGATCCACAAACCACTTCCTTTTGTAGCTGATCAAAGCCACCTTGCCTTCTGGAGATCAGGACTGCTGGATCTGCCCCTTACTCAATTCTGGAGACAACAAAGCATGTGCAAACCCATGCAATTTTGGGCAGATCCTGCCAGGTACCAGGAGCCAGGTGTAAGAGGCAGTGATTCCTGAACTAATCAGGATCCACTTGAGAAGCCTACAAAATTGAAGCCAGCTGACACAACCCTAAATCATAGTATTGTCCTTGCAAGTATGAATTATCTCTCAGCAACTGAAGCCTTGCAACTCAAAGAGAAGCAAGGCAGTCATCCAGGCAGGCCGGCCACAAAAAGGTGTATCTCAGCTAGCTGAAAAGTAGCATGAGCTGTAAGGCAAGAACAACTAAATTCAGTAATTCAGGACCTGATCAGGGAATCGTGTTTGCCCACTGCCTTCCTTCCATATAAGAATAATTTAGTTGAAAATAAAACAACAGTGTTTTCCAGCAATGCCAAAAAAAAAAAAAAAAAAAAAAAAAAAAAAAAAAAAAAAAGATGATAAAGGCAGCCATGAAGATTCCTTTAGGCACAGGGGAAAAAAAATAACGTTTTGGTAAACAATAACCTCGATTTTTTTCATTTAGTGGTACCAATAATTCTGCATTCATTAATTTTCCTCTTGTTTCACAGGCTGCTTAATGAGCAGTTATCACAGAAACAAAAAACAGCTTCTGACAGTACCAAAACTGGAAGTCAGATCCTTGGTTATATAGGGATAATCTGCATAGGCCAAACTGCACTCCCTGCAGCCTGAAAGTTTTCAAGAGGTTACACTGACTTCTTTTTATTATCACTACTTCTTTATTATCATTACTGATATCACAAGAACTAGAGCTAACTTGTTACATTTAAAGGCATAGTACCTAACTGTATCCAAAAACTATATTAAATGGAAAAAAAAATTCTCACATATTATGAAACAAGGGAAACTACAGGAAGAAATTTAGAGCTAAAGGATGTTAAACGCAGTGGCACTATCTTGGGATATTTACACCAAGAATGGGATTCTGACTCAGGCACAGTGCTCATAACCGAAGGAGCAATTGCCACTCAAACCGTGATTCCACTCTGCCCATGGCAAAAGGGACTGGGAATACCATATATTAAGGAATGATAAAATTCCTCTACAGCATACTGACAGAGATAAGGCCAAAAACTCTGGATGTTACTCTGCAAGACATCCAACTTGAAAGAACTGAAATCTCTCAGAAGTAGGCACGAAGTCTTTTTCTAGTTCTACGTATGCTTTGGATGTATAATAAAAAATAAAACTGAAACGCAAAGGAAAAAAATAGAAGAAGAGGAAGGCAAGGAAGAGTTTTTTTACAAGCTGCAGGCCAGAAAAAGCAGCAGCAGCCGGGGGGTAGGGCCCAGCCAGCGCTGCGAGTAAGCGGGAACATCCTCCCGCTCTGCCCGACAGTCGGAGCGGCAGCCCCCAACGCGGAGCCCGCTCCTGGGGGCTCCTCCCTGCCCGTCGGCCGGGGGGGCGGTGGGGCAGACGCTACTTACAGCCCTGGTCTCGTACAGCACCAGCTTCTGCACTGAGCTGATGATGGGAGCGGCGGCGGCCGCTGCCGGCATGGCGGCTGCGCTGGGCTCGGGCCTTGCCCCGGCCCTAAGGCACGGCGGGTGCAGGAGAGGCGGGAGACGCCCGCCCGCCCGCCCGCCCGCCCGCCCGCCCGCAGCCGGGGGAAGAGCAGAGCTGTTGCCGGAGCGGGGAGACGCGACAGCGCTAATCACCGGTCCCCATCCCCGACCGGCCACTGTCGGGACGCGGGGAAGCCGGAAATGCCGGGACAACAGTGCGCAGGCTAGAGGAGGGGAAGGAAGGGATGGGGAAAAGTGAGAGCGCCTGCGCAGCCGCTGCAGAAGGCGGGGGCAGGGAGGAGGCCGAGCCGGGGGAGGAGCCGCTCGGCTCCCAGCGGGGTGGAACGGGGCCGGTCCGTGATCGGCAGCTGCAACTGCGTCCCCTCTCGCTGCCGGGTCCCCTCTCGCTGCCGGGTCCCCTCTCGCTGCCGGGTCCCCTCTCGCTGCCGGATCCTCCCGTAGGGTCAGCACCATGACCAGCTCCCGGGGCGGCAAGGGGGCGGTGCCCTTCGGTTGCCCGGGTTCCGGGGTTGCAGGAGCCGCCGGTGTCGGGGCGCGCTCTGGATCTGTCCCCACATCCCCGTCCTCCGCTCGGCGTAAGTGACCTCCGCACACCCCATCCCACCGCCGGGATCGACTTCGTGCTGCCGGTCTAGGGCCTGCGGAAGAGACGGGGAGGGGAGCTACAAGGCGCCGGCGGGGTTTTAGTCGTGTGTGTATGTGTGTGGGGAGGTGTTTGGTTTATTTCTTTGGTTTGGAGTACGTGTTTTGTAGTCAGCAAAGAAGTTCACCTCAACAGCACTTTGTCACTGTTAAATGGGTATTCTTGATTAGTAGCGCTGGGGTCTCACAGAAGAATTCCACCACCATACGTGGTCTGGAAGATAAAAGCCTCTGTCGGCTTTTAGTGCGCGAAAAAGAGTTGTATCTTCATGATTTTTCCAAGAAGTCACTAACATGAGAGTCCCTACTCTAAGAAATCCTTAACGTGGCCACACACCGTATTACTTAAAACTATTGCGTGGTCTCTGGCGTCATCTAGTGGTCATTCCTAGAATCACAGTCCCTCCAGTTGCTCTTCCTCTTCATCATTTGCCTTCCTGGTGAACTTCGGTCACCGTGTTCCTCGTACTTGACGACTTGGCAGCTTACACCACCCAGAACCAGTCCTTTCTTTTCCTGATGGTTACATCTCCTTATTTCCTGCATGCCTTGCTCCCTTGTACAATACTACAAGTTAATTTTTATTTTTTTTGTCTAGTTAGTGCCATAGCTCAAAGCACATTCTCAAGGTTAATCATACGAAGGGCCTCAGAGCCTAGCAGAGTGGCCATCCAGTAAAACTCCTTCAGTAAAAGACTATACTGATGTCTAGTAGGCAGGCCTTTCAGATCCTCCAAAAACCTTCCAACACCCAAGAAGAACTGAATCTCTTTCTTACTCATAGGTGTAGACATAGGTGTTATCTAATCCACCTTATGCATTGGAACATGGCATTGCCCATCTTTCCATTTAATTCCCAGGAACAGCTTCCAACAGGTCAGTTAGCTTTTCCCCGTTCTAAAAAACTTCATCTTCTGAGTTTACAAAACTTCTCTTGTCACAACTCCATTCTCTGCTCTGTTAAGTTATCACCATTCACAGAATCACAAAATGTTAGAGGTTGGAAGGGACCTCAAAAGATCGAGTCCAACCCATCTGCCAGAGCAGGATCACCAAGTGTTGGTAACACAGGAGTATGTCCACGGGGAGTTTGAAAAAAATCCAGAGAAGAAGACTCCACAACCTCACAGGGCATCCTGCTCCAGTGTTTTGTCACCACATGATGAAAAAGCTTTTCTTTATGTTTCCATGGAACCTCCTATGCTCCAGCTTGCACCCATTACCCCTTATTATTTGACTTCACTGAGAAGAGCCTGGCTCCATCTTCCTTACACTCACCCTTTACATATTTATAAACATTAATGAGGTCAACATTCTTGGAATATCATAGCAGAGGGAATAGGAGAGCCAGATGAGAGGAGCACCAAAATAGGTTAGGTGTGGAGTTGCTGGAAAGCAGTTTGGAGGAGAAGGATCGGGGAATCCTGATAGATAGTAAATTCTCTGTGAGCCAGCAGTGTGCCTTTCCTGCCAAGGTGGCCAGTAGAATCCTGGGCTGCATAAACAAGGTAGCCAGTTGGTGGAGGGAGGTCATTCTACCCCTCTACTATGCCCTCGAGAGGCCAGGGCTGGAATACTCTATCCAGTTCTGGCCTCCCCAGTTTAAGAGACATAGGGAGCTACTGAAGAGAGTCCTGTGGAGGGCAGCAAAGATGGTGGGGAGATGGGAACGTTGCTCTTAGAAGGAAAGGCTGAAAGAGCTGGGAGTCTTTAGCCTAGAGAAGACAAGACTGAAGGGAGATGTTTATGTCTAGAAGTATCTAAAGGGTTAGTGCAAGGAAGATGGAGCCAGACTCTTCTCAGTAGTTCCCAGTGACAGGATGAGGGGCAACAGGCACAAGCAGGAACATAGGAAGTTCCATTTAAACATAAAATCAAACTGCTTTACTCTGAGGGTGACACAGGCTGCCCAGGGAGGCTGTGGAGTCCCCTTCTCTGGAGATGTTCAAAACCTGCCTGGATGCAGTGCTGTGTAATGTGCTCTAGGTGATCCTGCTTTAGTGGAAGAGTTGGACAAGATGATCTTTGGAGGTCCCTTTCAACTTTGATAATTCTGCCTGGATGCAGTGCTGTGTAATGTGCTCTAGGTGATCCTGCTTTGGTGGGAGACTTGGACTATATTATCTCTGGAGGTCCCTTCCAACTCTGATGATTCTGTGAGTTGTCTTCTGCTAATGAAACCATTCCAGAGAGACCAGATTTCACACACACTTAGCCAGAAGATTACAATAGTTATCTCTACTTCCAACATTTCTGAATGTGCCAGATAACCATCTATATAAATCAGTGCATTTCTCAATCCAGTAACCATTCTCTACTATTGTCATGGTTTAATGCTGGGCCAGCAATTAACTGAATGACAGGTGCTCTCTATTAATCCCCCTCCCTGCTAAAGAAAGGAGAGAGAATAAGGGAGAGAGACTTACACGTTGGAAACCAAACTACACAGATTTAATGAAACAGTAATGATAAAAAGGAAAAAAAATTAAATACATACAAATATACAGAAAAAATGATACCATGTTCCTCTCCTCTTTCTCCCAATAACTCTCACATCACTACCGAGGCTGCAGGGCAGCCCTGGGAAAGTCCAAGCTGGAGTCCTGGGATCAGCAGCATTCAGGAGCTGGAGGCAGGAACACGGACTCAGTCTGGCATGGATCAGGACCAAAGGCAGACAAACAGACAGAATCCTCACAGGATGCTGAAGCAAACCTGAGAAGGTGAAGAAGGGTGAAGGCAAAAGGCCAAATGAAAAAAGAAGGCAGAGGGGGTTTAACCCTCCTGATCCCTCAAATTTATACTGAGTATGATGCGTATGGGATGGCATACTATGTTTGGTCAATTTTGGTCATTTATCTTGTCCACTCTTCCCTAAACGAGGGTTGCAGGTGTGACCTCTTTACTCTTTTTTGCTTTCCACAGCACAAGAGGTTCCTCAGAACTGAGCAGTGACCTTGGTTCTGCATAGTATTCTCTAACCATAACTATAAACATCGAACGTTATCAGTCCTAGAAGCAGACACTGACTGAGAAGCTTGCTGTTAATTTCAGCAAGTACAGCTATTTAGAAGAGATTTAGCTGGAAGTAAACTTACAGGACAGAAAATGAGCTTTATCCTGGCCCAAACCAAGAAAACTGTGAAATCATCTTCTAAATTAAAGTTTCTCCAGTTTGACCACAGACTAACTTCAGCATTAAATAAGCAACCCTTGGTTTCCCATATATAAAAACATCCAAATTCTTTTTAGAAGAAATTAAATACATTAAAAAAACCAAACAACCCTACACAATTTTCCCTGGGGGAAAAGGCGGGAAAAAAAATCTACAGGTGATTATGCTAGTCACATTGCTTAATAAGCCTGTGCAAGTCACTTGGATACTGTGGAGATGGAGACTGTGGAAGAACCTGATTAGAATCAAATAATATTCATTAAGCCTCCTAACTTCCCAAAGGATAGACAAGTGCTACAACTTCATAGAGATGGCACAAATTGACTTGCTCAATGTCACATTGCTCCAGGGGAATGATGATTTTTTCAGGTGGGCTTCATTTGGGGGATACAAAAAAGGTCCATCTTCTTTTAAGTAGAAGAGAAGAAAATATATTTTGGGTGTTTATTAGTCATGTTGCTGAAATGTTTTACTGCCCTCTGGTGTGAAAAAATACACCCACAGGAAGTGTCTGAAGAAACAGCTTTGGGACAGCATTGATCAGCCAACACATTTCAAATGGCACATGATGATCCACCAACCACTGCCTTTTGTAGCTGATCAAAGCCACCTTGCATTATGGAACTTTTTTGAAACAATTGTTTTCTTTCCTTTTCCTTTTCCTTTTCCTTTTCCTTTTCCTTTTCCTTTTGCTTTTCTTTTTCGTTTTCCTTTTCCCTTTCCTTTTTCCCTTTCCTCTCTTCTCTTCTCTTCTCTTCTCTTCTCTTCTCTTCTCTTCTCTTCTCTTTTCTCTTCTCTTCTTCTCTTCTCTCTTATTTTCTCTTCTCTCCTTTTTCCTTCTTCCCTTATTTCCTTTCCTTTCCTTTCCTTTCCTTTCCTTTCCTTTCCTTTCCTTTCCTTTCCTTTCCTTTCCTTTCCTTTCCTTTCCTTTCCTTTCCTTTCCTTTCCTTTCCTTTCCTTTCCTTTCCTTTCCTTTCCCTTTCCTTTCTTCTTCCCTTTTCCCTTTTCTTATCCTTCCCTTTTCTCTTCTTTACCTTTCTTTTCCGTCTTGTTTTTTCTGTTGTTGTGGTTTGTTTGCTTGGGTTTTTTTAATTGGTGTTATTCTGTTTCGTTTTGGGCTTTTTGATCCGCTCGCCGGCCGCCGAAGGAAGAGCGGAGCTCCGGCCGGAGCTGAGGGACGCGACAGACCCCATCCCCATCCCCAGCCCTGTCCGGGCAGTGCCGGGACTGCTGAAACCTAGAGGTGCCGGGCCTCCAGTGCGCAGGCGCGGGGCGAGACAGGGAGGGAGCCGCGCGGCTCCCGGCGCAGCGGGCCGGACCGGTCCGGTCCGGTCTGTCACCGGCAACGGCTGCCAAGCCCCGTTCTCTGCCGGATCCTCCCGCAGGCTCAGCACCATGAACAGCTCCCGTTCCCCGCCTCCTCCCCTAAGGCCTCCGCCATCAGGAGGCGGAGCCACGGCCAGGGGGCGGTGCTCTTCGGTTGCCCGGGTAACGCGGCTGCACGAGCGCGGCGGCCGTTTTTCCCCCACCGTTGGCACCGTCCCCTCCGTCCCCGCCCTCCGCTCGGTGTAAGTGACCCCCGCACACCCCCCGTCCCCTTCCCGACCCCCTTCCCGCCCCTTCCCACCGCCGGGATCGGCTTCGTGCTGCTGGTCTGGAGTCGGCGGGATGGGCGAGGAGGGGAGCGACAAGGCCCCGGCGGGGTTTTTGAGTCGGGGGTGTGTGTGGGGAGGTGTCTGGTTCTTATTTCTTTATATCTTATTTCTTTGGTTTGGAAATGGTGTTTTTTGTAATTAGGGAATTGCCGCGTAATTGTAGGTGTTTGGGAAGGGGAGAAGCTGCTGGGAACGCCAGGTAAAAGTTGAGCTAGGAGTTCTGGTGAGAGAAGGGGAGGGTTGGTCTGTGCGTGGTGGGGTTTTCCATAGGGATTCGCTGTCCCTGTCAGTCGGGTCTTGTTCCGAAAGTGACAGGAGGTTCCAGTTTGATGTTTATGAACAGAATTTTTCAGATTTTCATCCCGAAGTAGGATTTTTCAACTTAAAAGTCAGTGGCGTGGGTGGGGCGTTGAGACTGAAGTGGCTGTATAAAGAAAGCAAGGTTTTGGTTCGCCTTCTTCAAACATGTTTCATCAAGATCCTCACGTTTTTTGAACTCCATTTGTTTGGAAGGCCCACCCAAATTTGGCTCCAGTTTACCTTAATGAGAAACTTTTTTCTGTTTCACTTTGTTGCATAGCACTGGACGTGTGATCTCTCACAGTCCGGAAAGAGCTGGGATTTTTGAAGGGATTACAGAACATGAACCACCATCTAATTCTGCAAAGCCTTAATTTGTGTACCAGCCTGTGGACACAGCAAGCAGTTCCACTGGCCATGATGGGGCTCTTCTGTGTCTGAAGCTCACAAGCAAGGTCTTAGCAGGGCCATAATCCATTTCAGGAGCCTGAGATAAGTTGTAACTATGTAGTAGTTGGAACAGGAAGAGCAACACAATGAAACAACTACCTGCTGTTTGAAAAAACCAACAAAAAAACCCAAACCAAACCAAACCAACCAACCAAACAAACAAAAAAAACCCAATCAAACAAAAAAATCAAACCAACCTCCAAAAAACCCAAACCAAACAAAAAAACCCCCAAGCAACAAGCAATTTGAGAGTCAGGAAGAAGTAGTGGCCAACAACCATATAGCTGCATCTGAGGATAGGAGATGGTTTCCATAATTCCTATTTTTTTCAGAATCAGCTTTTAGGAATGGGTGCACTGTGATTGTTCTCTACTTATAACAGCTCTTGTTACAAAGCAAGTCTCCTTGTATCATGTTAATATAGAGTGGTATTATAAAGTTTGTGTCATTTTACACACATCTAAGCTATTATATTTTGTAACAAGCGTTACTTTTTCCCCCAGTCTTAGGTAACAGATGGCTTCACAAGACAAAAAACAAGCTCAGGCCTTTGCAGACATCTTTGATGAAGATGAAGCTGAAAAATCCTTTCTGTTGTCCAAGCCTACTTGCTTCATTATTCTTGGAAAGCCAGTAAGATGTCTGATATAATTTTTTTCTTTGGATAGTCTGCTAACAATTCTAGTTTTCCTTTCAAACTTTTACTTAGTGATGCTGCCGAAAAGATCAAAGACCTTCTTTTGCTTATCTTTTCCACTTTGCAAATCCTGCAGGGCATGGTAAAGATTCTAATCTCATTTAATTTGGCCCGAGTTACCAGTCAACTACAGTTAAAAATGAACTTAAATATCACATGTTGCTCAAAACATTTCTTCTCTTTTCACATTAGCAACTGGGTTGTTAGGTCATTTCAGTATTCTAACTTTTAAAGAACTTGACAGATTAAGGGATAAATACACATAAAAAACCCATCAGGACTTAATGTACTGACTTACAGACATGCAAATCTTTACATCTGACCAAACTCAGGAAGGAGATAGGGTGGTGTTCTGAAAGTGGATCAGATGCAAACATCACAGTGAAACTGTATAGGGTGATAGCCAACAAGTGTGTCTTATGGTCAGCATGAGATTTGAAAGACTTCATTCACCTCAGCAGAAAACTACAGTGGAGTAGAGTGGCTTGCCTAGTTTTAAACAAAAGTCAAATTTTACTTTTAACTTTACATGCAAAAGGTAACTTAGCTGATGTGCAGAGCATGTGTCTTATTTAAGATACTTCTTTGGGGCTAACAGTATAGTGCCATTAAAGCAAAACCAAGTACATATATTACTATCATATCTGTAAGACATAAGGTATAAGTAGGCTGGAGTGGTTGCTGATACACTGTTAACTGGGAATGTGATTTATTTGGGGTTTTTTTACTACTTTTTAATCACAAAATGTACTTAGAACAACCAGTCTGTCAAAAAAAAAAAAAAAAAAAAAAAAGGTCTTATTGTATGCCCTTGAAAAAAAAAGGCATAATTCTACAGGTGGAAGATGCTGAGTTTTACAAAATCCATTCCAGTAGCTGTATTCTTAGAGGCCTCATTACTCTTGGTTACATTGGCTCCTCTGGATTCATAAAAGTGATAAAATAAACATTTTGTCAGTGTCTAAACCAGATTTGGGAACCAACATGGGCAGTGTTTAAGTATTAATTGTTTTAGTCTAAGAATACTCTCTCCTATGAATCGTACTCAGATATGGCTGAATAGGTTTGCAGCCCAATTCACTTTGAGACTGAATATAATACATTTCAATCCTAAAGAGTTTCTCATAGGAATTTATGGGCAAATCATAGCTGAGTTTTAGATAAAGTTACTCAGAAACAGAGGCAGTGTAATTACTTTGGAAACAATTAACTACAAAGGACAGTAACAGTGTATCAGTCATCAGCAGCATAAAATAGAGGAGGGTATTAATGGGTGTTTGTGTTTGCCCAGTGCACAGCTCAAAGGCTGATGGTAGCTTTTTATTGTTCTTCTCACACAGAAATACTTTTTTATTGTGTAGTGTGTTTGGGGTTGTGGGTTTGTTTTTTTTTCTTTTGCCTGTTCTCCCTTTAAATGTGTACTTTTCATTTCAAGGGTTCTGGAAAGAAAACATTAGCTAGAAAGCTAGCACAAGCATGGAAATGCATTCTCATAGAAGGTAAGCATATAAAGTAATTCTGCAAGGCTGCCATTTTGCATTTGTCTGTAGTATATACAGGGCAAAGCTGTAGGGAAAAAGCATCTACCTAGACACTGCCAGAAGGTGCAAAGCTCTGAATGGACAAAATCTGATGATGGCCCTAAACATAATGATTGTTCATGCAAAAACAGTCTGGCTGCTTGGAGCACACATGCTATGTGTGAATGTATGTACCTCTGCATGTATATGTATGTACATAAAATATTTCTTATTAATTATTTTAATTTATTCTATGTGATGTGCTTTCACAGCTTCGGAAGTAATTCAAAACAATATCAATGAAGAAACAGAATATGGGCACAAGGTAATGGTCTAAACCTCTAGTAAGTTTTGCTTCGTTCTTGACAAATATATACTATATAAGATTTATGTTTTGCATTTTACCTTAGTGTCAAGAGCTGCTTCTTAAAGGTCAAAGTATTTCTGAAGAACTGGTTATGGAAATGATTCTGAAAAAGATTGAGTCACCAGAAGTTGATCATTTTGGTAAGTACACTTATAGCCTAAACTTCTTAGAATGAGCTAGCCATACATTTTGACGTGCTTTGTATCCACTACTGTTTGGATTAGAGAGTAACATCTCTTCCTGTGCTCTTCAGGTTGTGGAATGTCCATACACTGTGAATGTATTTAGGGATTGATTTACCAATACAAGGAACACAAAGTGTCATACCAGTCCTTTGTGTTGTTAATTTTAAAAGAATGAATTTGCTCAAACTTTGAGTGTTGCTATGACTCTCTTTTGACAATATTATCTAGTTAGAAAACTTTAGGATTTAAAAAACAGATATTTTTTGTTTGAATGCTTCTATAGCAATGCAAAAACACCAGCAAAAAAACCCCACCAGTTAATAAAAGTTTGGCATCTGTAGCCAAGCCATTTTCTGTATTAGAGATACAAGGAATAGAATAGCCTAGATCCCCCCTATTTTTCCTGCCATCTAGAACTCTTCCCCAAAACCAATTTTTGTTAAGTATTTTCTTATACAGAAGCTGTAATAACTTTCTGTTTAGCAACTATTATCTTGATATAATCCTTGGAAAGCTTAGGTATACTTCCAGCAGGAACTGCTCAGCCAATTCACTATTAATTATTCATTAAGGATATTAGAAACAGGGTTTATGAGAGGCTCTTTCTTACTTAAAAAGTTTGGTTTTAACATTGTAAAATACAATGTAAACCAGTTTCTAAACAGTATACACAATAAGGAATACTTTTCAATTATGTTTAAATTCAGTTGTATTCTTCCAACTTAAATAATAAGTGCATATTATGCTGGAGACTAATGTGTCAGAGATATTCAGAAGTGCTAAAGCAAATAGTAATACATCAAATTCTAAGTCACTAAAAATGGAAGTTTGGGATTTTTTTGATTCTGAAGGAGGTCAGATATGAAGTTTCTAAGCTGTTTGGTGAAATAAAACATTTTAAACAACATGGGCACTGGAAAATAACAAACATATTTTAAGGTGTTGTAGGTAAGAAAATACAGAATTATAACCTCTGTTGTAGCTGATATGCTTGCTTTTTTAAAAAATAGAACAAGAAAACGATCAGAAATTCCTATCATGTTAACCTAAATAATATTTGCAAAGGAAAAATCCATTTCATTATCACAGGGTTAGACTGCTCAATTAGCATGATTTAAATCCAATCAGGACCGAAGCTGTTTATTGATTTATTAATGTCAAGTACTTAACTGGCCATCAGTGAACTGGCTGTAAGTGAAGAAGTTCAGTATCAGCCACACAACAGACAAACCACAATGCTATGCACTTGCCAAATAAACCACTAAAAATTTCTACACACCCTCCTGAAACTAATTTCAAAGAGTATATTTGCATTGGTATGCATGTAAACCCTCTCTCAGAGGTGAGTGGAAGTTTTAAGCATACATTCACTTATTTTAGCATGCTTTCTGAATTGTGGGTGCTCCTGCTTTGCCTGAGTGTGCCATTTCTTACAGTCTCCCAATCTGCAAACCTGTGAGAAAGCTCATGTACGTGAAACTCGAGGTGTGGGTCAACATGTGTTTAACCCTGTTTGTCAGTCCAGCAGTTGAAATGCAGGTTACTCACAGCATCCAACAGGGTGGATGCTCTGTCAGGCCTCAGACAGAAAGCTGTAGTGCTGGCACATCAAATGTGGTTAGAGTGCTGCTCTTTTATATTGTTCTCACTCTAAGGTCTCTTCCCCCAGTCACAAATTTTAGTGCTTCTTTTCAAGATGGTTGCTTCTTTCCTCAAAAATTTCTTGGTAACTCCCTGGTTAATATTTGAACTGGTTGATGGTTGCCTTTGGTGAGTTCATCATTCATAGAATCATAGAATCATAGAATTGGCTGGGTTGGAAGGGACCTCAGAGATCATCAAGTCCAACCCTTGATCCACTACCGTTACCAGACCATGGCACTGAGTGCCACATCCAGTCTCTTTTTAAATATCTCCAGGGATGGAGAATCCACTACTTCCCTGGGCAGCCCATTCCAATGCCTGATCACCCTCTCGGTAAAGAAATTCTTTCTAATGTCCAACCTAAACTTCCCCCGGCACAACTTAAGACCGTGCCCTCTTGTCTTGCTGAGAGTTGCCTGGGAAAAGAGACCAACTCCCCCCTGGCTACACCCTCCTTTCAGGGAGTTGTAGAGAGTGATGAGGTCTCCCCTGAGCCACCTCTTCTCCAGCCCGAACACCCCCAGCTCCCTCAGCCTCTCCTCATAGGGTCTGTGCTCGAGTCCCTTCACCAGCCTGGTTGCCCTCTTTTGGACCCGCTCCAGGACCGCGATATCTTTCCTAAACCGAGGGGCCCAGAACTGGTCACAGTACTCGAGGTGTGGCCTCACCAGCGCTGAGTACAGGGGCAGAATCCCTTCCCTGGACCTGCTGGCCACGCTGTTCCTGATACAGGCCAGGATGCCATTGGCCTTCTTGGCTACCTGGGCACACTGCTGGCTCATGTTCAGCTTCCTGTCAATCCAGACTCCCAGATCCCTTTCTGCCTGGCTGCTCTCAGCCACTCTGTGCCCAGCCTGGAGCGCTGCATGGGGTTGTTGTGGCCAAAGTGCAGGACCCGGCACATCGTTAGTCTCTCCACAACATTGTTGGTTTGGAGGCAAACAGTTTGGGATTCTTTTCCCATGTTACACTCCCATTCCTCTTATATCAGCTGCTGGTATCTGAGATGTGCTGATTAGCAGAGGCTGTGCCAGCTCCCCACATGTCACTATCAGTTAGAATTCTCTAAATGTATCATCATCTTAGAATCCAGGATTTTCATTTCCTAGATGAATGACTATACATTATGCTCTCTCTTGCTTACACTCTGGTATAAATTTTGCACCTATGGACAGTAGTTCCCTGGAGAAGAAGTCTTCAGTCCTAACACCTCTTGCCAAGGCTGCTGTATGTTTTTGTGCTGCATAGGCTTGCATTCAAATGTTATATATCATTCTAGGCATTTTGGAGCACACATAGTTTCTCTAAGGGAATATACTCATTATTAAGATTAAAAAATCGATATGATTTTTCTTTATTCTCTCATTCTGGCTTGATGAATGTTGGTTTCCTTGCTATACAGTAGTTCTTAGTGCACCGCACGAAGCCATTAGTAGTTACAGCACTCTCCTAGGAGCCTGAAACCACGAGTTCATCTGTGAGGCTGAGCACTCTGATACTGGGAAAGGGTATTATTAATTCCATGCTTGTCGTATGTAGTCAGTGTCTGTTTGCCAGAGTGATTTGGGAATCCTGAGTGAATGACTGCTTAGGTGCCTCCATATCCATGCTGTGTGCATAGTGCCTCCTTCTGAGAGGAGCTCGGACTCCATTTACTGTCCATAAAAGCAGAGACTTTTAAAGGCTGTTTAAAAGGCCTAGATTCCTACTTTAAATGCTTTGTATCATAGAGTAGCTACTTTTTGCAATGCCTTTTACAATGTCTTTTAGTGGAAAAAATGGTTACTAAAAGCTTGGTACCTTTTAGGTGCTACAATGCCTGAGATAGGCACATGGAGCAGGTGGTCTGACTGTGGTGTTTAGTGTCTATGTATTTCCTTTACTTACATGAGTTAAACTTTGAGAGTCCTACATTAAGCTGAAAACACACTTTATTGCATGTGTTTCATCTGAAGTAGGTGTAGGTACACAATTTAAAAAATATTATGTCATGTATGTGGCTTAAAATTGTGCCACTAAATAGATACATTGTTTAAAGGAGTATAACTAGTCCTATATTTGGCATAGCCTCCTAAAAAAAGTATTTATTAAAATGTATTTCACAGGTTATATTCTCAGTGGATTTCCTTGTCTCTCAGAGGAATACATGACTGTTTATCAGCAAATAGAGAAAATAAAAAATCTAAAATTCAAGCCGGATTTCCTGATTAATATTAAGGTAATGTCATCTTCAGAAACTTGCTAGACATCGTCCTAATTATTTGTAGACTCATGTGCATTTGAGAACAGTATTTATTGGGGAATAATAGATTGCTGTAGTGTAACAAGGCAACCAGGTGCCCCTAATTGCCAGGGAGTGAGCATGAGCTTGTGTCAAGCCCACCTGTGCCTGATTAGGGTGGGCCCCCACTGCGCATGAGCAGGACCAGGGGGCCAATAAAAGGTGAGGCCTGAGACACAGGCTCAGCTCAGTCCTGAGCTAGCTGGCAGAGTGATCAGTTGCTCTCAGAGCAACAGCACCGATCCAGGCTGGTCAACCCTGAGGGCTATAGGCTTGGAGCACTGTTCGTGAGTCTCTGCTGGAACACCTGGTTGGACCTTGAAGCGCCGTACCCTAAAAGAGGTTCGTCTTGCTACAGATTGCTATACTTCATATTGGAGTGGAATTATACTTGTATAATTAAATAGCTCCAGTATAAGCATTGTAAAATCGTGAACATTTCTTAGAACCTCGGTGGTAGTTGCAGTCTTTGTACTCATGCCAGTTAAAATATACAGGTTTTCAGGGAAAAAGCCCTTTTAATAATTAATAACTATTATTATGGGGTTTTGCATACATGTACACTTGCCATGCACATATTTCAGGAAGAAATTGCCAAGGTAACTTTGTCAGATTTAAGTCTGCCTTTAATTACATACTTTTGAGACAATGCATACTTTGTTTTGCAATGCATAATGAAAATTTATGAATGCCTCCTCTCCTTCAAGCCTTTTTTTTTCTGTGCTTATGGAAATATTTTAAAACACCAGAGAAACTTATTTTTGTGCTGCTTTTTCAGGCAGCTTTAATTTTTTTCAGCTACAGAAAATTGATTTTTTTTAAAGTACCAGATATTGAGAGATTGCAGTTCTTGAGAATGTGTGTTGTATAGTTTCATGTGCAACAGTACAAATAGAAAGTGATACTAATTAGAAGGAAGCAAGAATTCCTCACTCTCTTCCTCCAGGAAGCAGGCAGGGACTGAATGATCATTAAATATCTTTCCCCCAAAGTCAAATTAATAATTTTGCCTTTGATTTCATTGTGTTCAAGCTATTTTCACAAATATGTCAGAATTATAACCATTTTCATTACATCAGAAAGAAAGATGGAAGATTTTTTGTTAACTCTGGGAGTAACAAATACTGTTATTAGCAGACCAATTTAGAGATACTTGTCTCTCCAAGAAAAAGGACCAAAAAGGATCAAAGGATGTACCTTTAAAAAAAACATATCTGATCAAATGTCTCCTTTCCTATTTCAAAATGTGCTGCCATATAGCAGTCATATTAGCAGCATGAGGCACCATGGAAATACAGAAATTTCCTGAAGTATTTTAATACTTCAAGGGGTGCCTCTGGAAATCAATGTAATGTGCCTACTGCTAGCAATGTTACCTCAAAATGAGTGTAGTGTGTGTACTGCTTACAGTGCAACACAAAAAAATTTATTTTGTCAAAATCTATTATCTTTTTTTGTAACAGTTTTACATTAATAATAAAATATTTTCCCATTATCTTAGCTTTTTCATATATGTTTGAAGTGTAGGTGCTATAGATTTAGAAAGGAAGTATTCCTATTTATTGCTTATTGTGCCTTCCCTCTATTTCCCAGTAGAATTTTAAGATACCCATCTTAAGACCTATTGAAGATCTCAGTATACCAAGTCTGTATCAACGAAAGTACAATTTAGTACAGGTCAGGTAGAAGTTTTAGTAACTATGATCATAGTGAGTGAACATTCAGGCAGCATCTCCCATTCTACTCCCCTCTTCTGTGCTGAGTGATTACAGAGATCCAAACAGCTTTTTGTTTCTCCAGACTGCTGAACTTGAGCATCTGAGGCAATGGCACTATTCTTTTGGTTAATGGGAGAGTTCTGAGAGGTCAGAGACAACTAGTAAAATTGACTTAATCTTAAATTAATAGAAAAACTGAGTTTGGTAAAGACAATTAAGATCATTGAGTCCATCAGTAAACTTAACACTGCCAAATCCATCACTGAACCATTTACCTAAGTGCTGCATTTACATGTCTTTTAAAAACCTCCAGGTATTATGACTTCACTTCCCTGGACAGGCTGTTCCAGTGCCTGACAACCCTTTCAGTGAAGACATTTTTTCCTAATATCCAATCTAAACCTCCCCTGGAGCTATAAGGTGTCCCCTTGGCCTCCTTTTCCACAGAGTAAACAAAGCCACAGCCCTCTGCTTCTCCTCCTCAGCCTCATGCTCTATACCCTTCATCAACTTTATTCCTCTTCTTTGGACTTGCTCCAGCATCTCAGTGACCCTGTGGTGAAGGGCCCAAAATTGAACACATTATTCAAAGTGTGGCTTCATCAGTGCCATGTGAGGGGAGACAATCACTTCCCTGCTCCTGTTGGCCACACTATTTCTGATACAAGCCAGGATGCACTCTTGGGCACACTGCTGGCTCATGTTCATCCAGCTGTCCATCTACACACCCAGGTTCTTTTCTGCCAGGAAGCTTTCCAGCCACTCTTCTCCAAGTCTGTAGCATTGCATGGGATTGTTGTGACCCAAGTGCAGGACCCAGCATTTGGCCCTGTTGAACCTCATATGGTTGGCTTCATCCTATCAATCCAGCTTGTCCAGGTCCCTCTGCACATCCTTCCTACCCACAGGCAGGTCAATACACCAGCCCAAACTGGTGTCACAGAAAACCTACTGAGGGGGCATTTGATCCCTTCATCCACATCATTAATAAAGTTAAAGAAAACCCAGACCCAACACTAAGCCCTGGGAAACACCACTTGTCACAGGCCACCAGCTGGGTGTAACTCCATTCACCACAACTCTTTGGGCCCAGTCACCCAGACAGTTTTTTACTCAGCAAAGCATACACCCATCCAAGCCATGAGCAGCCAGTTTCTCCAGGACAATGCTGTGGGAAGCACTGTCAAAGGCTTTACTAAAATGTAGGTGGACAATTACCTACAGCCTTTCTCCTATCCTCTGGGTGGGTCACCTTCTCATAGAAAGAGGTCAGGTTAGTCAGGCAGGACCCACCTTTCATTAAACCTTGCTGACAGGTCCTCGTCACCTTCTTGTCCTGCACATGCTGCATGATAGCACTCAAGATGATTTTCTCCATAAACTTCCACAGCACTTAAGTCAGACTGACAGGCCCATAGTTCCCCAGATCCTCCTTCTGGATCATTGTAGATGAGCATCATATTTGTTAAGCTCCACTCAACTGGGACCTTTTTATAACTTTTGTATTAATAGCAAGAGCAATCACAAGCTTGTCTGCAAAATACTTTTATCCATAAACTATGCCTATACTTGTTATAGTACAAGGTAGAATATGCTCAAGTACAGGCTGTGCTCCTGATATGGAATATAAAATGCTGATGGGGAAAAACTGTGCAGGTGTTTAAGTTTTTTCTTTAACATTGTCTGCTTTTTAAAATTTTCTGCTTGCTCAGAATGGTACTGGAGAAGAAGTATATGAATTCAAACATTGGCTGAACCAACTCCTATCACAGCATTCTGCAGTTTCAGGGAAATACAGCAGCATAATGAACACATTATTTCCTCTTAATTATTCCTTGCCAGTGTCCAGACTTTGACTTATGCCAAAGAATATCAGGACAAAGGCAACACCCTGATTCAGGGCAGATATACCAAAGGGAGCAGTGGGATCCTAACATTATTAAAAAGCACAAAGAAGAGAAAGAGAAAGAGCAGAATGAAGAGGACCATGAAGAAGAAGAAGAAGAAGAAGAAGAAGATGAAGAGCAGGAAGAAGAGGTAAATGTTCCTCATTTCTGGCAGTGCAAAGTATTCTAACATACTCTAGAAAAAGCAGAACAAGTTCTGATATACTAAAATATGAGCATGCTATACTATTAATTTTTATGAAGTCTTATCTTAATTCAGTTTCTGTTTTTCTTTAAGAGTTGTGGGATGATACTTCATAATACTTAATAGGTTTAATGGGTAGCAGATGGTGATTATTGCATAACTGAACCTTAATTCAGTCTCTAACCCAGATATCACTGAACTTTTTCCTGTCTTGGGTTAAAAGGGTGTATCAGGAGGCTGGTGACCCTATACTATTTCTTGGTCTAAGCAAATAAAAGAGTTCTGAATTTTTATTTATTGTGGCAAGTTTTACTAGTATTTGTGGGATACTATCTTATTTTCTGGTTTTGGTCTTAGACTACTACAAATGGATTTTCTTTTTTCTCATGAAGGTATTAATTTTGAATTCAGGTTAAATTGTTCTAATTTAAAATGAACGCCAGAGACTTATCAATGCAGGTTCTAGGCCCGTTCCTCTCAGTTTGCAGAAACCACACTTCATCAGGATAAAATCAGGTTTAGCAATCATTTGGCTCAGAGCAATACTCTGGAAAGATACTTTACTTACCTTTGAGTACAGACAAAACATAATTTAGTACATTATTTCTGTATCTTGAAATATCTGACTTTTCATTCTTCAGAGTGCCAAAGACCCACTTATGACGCCGGAATTTTTGCAGCAATTAGTGTGGAGGCCTGAAGATACTCTTCACAATGCAGAGGAAAGAGTTAGAACATACAAAGACATACTGCTTCGTCCTTTAGAAGTAAGAAAAAGCAAAATAATATGATTGTGTGTAACAAAAAACTTTAAAAAACATCTTGCTTTTTTTTTTTTTTTTTTTTTTTTTTTTTTTTTTTTTGAGATACGTTGTGTGGAGGTGAGCACAAGGCACATCTCCTGGTTCTGAAATTCATACTGAAATCAATGATAAAAAGTTGTCATCTGTAGGTGTTTCTTCTACTCTGCAGTCAAGATAAAATAATCCATTTAGAGTTTTAAAAATTAAACTGTGCCTTCCATCGCCATTCCTTTACCTAGGAAGGGAATTATTTGTAGAGCTGAATGTATCATCACCATTACCAGACTCCATTCTTGCATGCAATCCTATAAGAAATCCGCTCTTTGGATACATTGCCTTCCACTCCAATAAATTCCCTTCCTCAGCTGCTTCACTGCCTACAGATTTATACACCCAGAAATTAGCTCATCAGTTTTCTTTATTACCTACTTAATTTCTTGCAGCTGTGACATTGTCACAACTTGAGGCCATTTCCTCTCATCCTATCACTTATAACTTGAGAGAAGAGACCAGCATCCACCTCGCTACAACTTCCTTTCAGATAGCTTTTGAGAGCAACCACGTCTCTCCTCAGCCTTCTTTTCTCCAGGCCAAATAAGTCTAGTTCCTCAGATGGCCCTCAGAAGACTTGTTCTCCAGACCCTTCACCAGCTTTGTTGCCCTTCTCTGGACTTGCTCCAGCACCATGATGTTCTTGTAGTGGGAGGCCACTGAACACAGCAGTCAAGGTGCAGCCTCACCAGTGCCAAGTACAGGCAGTCATTAATTGTTATCTATATCTACCAAAGATTGGACAAATAATTTAAGTTACAATACAGAAGACTTGGGCTTGATGCAAGGAAATGAATTCTGACCATAAGTGTAGTGAAGAACTGGAACAGATTACCAGGGAAGCTGTAAAGTTTCCTTCGTTAGGCTTTTTCATTTGTGGGGTTAGACCAACATCTGGCAGGAATGGGGTGTTTCCAGTCCTCAGATGGAGACATTAACAATGGGTACAGGGTGTCTATTGTAGTGTAATATCTTAATTGTGAATGGGGAACTGAAAATTAGAAAAATATTTTGTTCAAATTTTACAGGTATTTGAAGTCATGACCAAATTTAAAACATTAGTCTCATGGCTGGTATTTCCAAGCAATCTGTTAATTGACGTTGTCACAATTTTCCAGCAGAGAATTACGGTACTTAGACAATTAGAAGTTGAAGTCATACCCAAGACATTACTGCATCTTGATTCTTTGTATCTCTCTTGCATCTGAGGTAGGATATCTAATCTGTTTTCTGAACCCACTGTAACTCCAATTTTTTATTTTTGGAAGATTTTATAAGTCATCAGTACCATGAATCTTGGTTTTGCTGAACTCCACAGGACTCCAGTTTTTGATATGAACAGGAACAGAATAAATTGAATGCCATTATCTAGTTAACTATACTCAATTAACAAGTATGTCTTTGTTCTTAAACAGGACTGGATGGCTGAACAGGATAGTCAATATCTCATTGAACTGGATGGAAATCAGCAACCAGATGTTCTCTTTGCAGTAAGCTAGCTATGCAGCAACTTAATTAACCTCCATTAGAGAATAATTTATCAACTCTGTGCATTGTTTTCTTTATTAAGTTGTTGGCAAACTTTTAAGTTATCTGTAAAACTAATGTAATTACTATTAGAAAACATGACCTGGACCTTTGAGGTGCTTGCTCTTGTTGCTCTATTAAAACAATTTTAAGATTCACTACACTGCACCTAGGTGTACTTAGATGTTACAGGAGAATACTTTCAGGCAAACTATAAACTCTTTTGTACTATATCCTTCTGGTTTTACTGCTTTGTTTTGTGTATTAGTGTAAACTATCATTAATATGAGAAATTGAACATTTTCAGTAGGACTTATATAAAAATTGGCTTTTTTTGGAGCTGATGTCTAAAATAATGACTGAATTTTATTGAACTTTGGTATTTTTTATAGTGTAATAGAAGAAATTTCATTCTTTTCCATTTGGCAATTTGCTGAGTGCCTGTGTTTATATTTTTAGCTTATAATATAGCAACTCATTCTCCCTTTTAAAATGCTACAATGATAACATTTGAAGAGAAATAAACTGCTCTTGCAGTTTCATCTCTGGTTTTTGAAACAAATTCAATCAGTTATAATTCTGTAAGTATTATTTCAATTTATGCTTAAATTTACTATCAAGAGCACTCCTATGGGGAAAAATAACCACTAATTTTGCAGAAGTGGAACATAAAATTTCCTTATTTATTTTTTTTATTTATTATGTTTGTGAACATTACAACAGAAGACTTATGGTAGATACAATCAAGTTCTGTAATGATTCCAACCATTTTACCTTTAAGTAAGGCAAAGACCTATTACGAAATGAATCCAAACATGGCAAAGTTTGCTTTGTCATTTAATGAACATTTGCATTCATGCAAGATTAGACTAAAAAAATACTTAAATTAAATTGAATATAATCTGACTCTCATTGGCAGACATCTGGCTTAAGTATCTTTTAAAATAAATTACCCAAATCTGTATTACTTTGAAGTGTGCATAATCTCATCTCCAAAAGATTTTCCTTCTTTTCAGCTTCATCTTATCTGGATGCTTCCACTGCTTTGTGGCAAAGAATCCTTAACAGCCTACTCTTTTAGAAGGCTTGGGATTCACAGCATAATTAGGAGATGCAGAGGCTGTGATTCAGCATTTTGCACTGCATTTATCTACCAAGTCTCTCGTTAAAACTCAGCTCCAAGCTAGAAATTGGTCCTTGGTTTGTATGTAGCAGTTATATAAATAGGAAGTTACAATTTAAAAAATGCTTTGGGAATCCTTCTGGTTGAAAAAAGCAGTTTTGATTGCTACTAAGTCAATAGTCATTTTCTCTACAGTCACTGGTAGCTCAGCTTCAATCTCTGGGTATTCCAAATGGAGCTCCCATAACTAGACTTGACAGTGAGGAAGAAGAAACACTGGAGAGACTGAAAAGTGTAAGTGGGCTTTTCTAAAATGTGATTAACTCTTATAATTATTAAGTTATTTTTAATTTTTGCTATAAGCTTCTGACTTTTTTTTTTCACAACAGATTTGTTTTACCATGCAATAGGGGCATTTTTTTAGCCTTGATCTAACAGAAATGTGAATTTAAGATTATTGAGGGACTGAAATCCATTTAAAATAGTATGAAAAGAGAAAATTTTGTCATTAAAAAAAAGTTAGGTGATTAGAATATAATTTTGAACGAAACATTTATTTTAGCAACAGAGGAAGAAAGAATTCCTTTGGAAGAAAATAAAGAAGCTTTAGCTAAAGGAAAGCAATCTCAGCAACGATCTCTTAGCACAGTTTTTACTCTTTTCTTGAATTAGAAATATCATGCTAATACAAATTTAGCATAGCTAAAATCACATATATTGTAAATCTTTTAATTGATTAAAACAAGAAAAGTTAGGGCTGAATTTTTGTGGACCATGACAATTATAATTTGTGTCCTTTCCAAATAAAACTGAAAAATGGAAGTATTTGCATAAGCGTCTTCACCTATAGTCACTTGCAGTCATTTTTCCTATTCCTAAAACAGAACTGAATATAGGAAAATGCTGTAGCTGGGAGACCCCACTATACATTGTCAGATAAACACTTTGCCTTTCACATGTCTGAGTCCCTTACAAAACCAGAAGTGTGATTCTTCCTCTGTCAGAGGTCATCTGTATTTATTATTTAGTTAGTCTGTGTTTGTGTTAATCTGTGTGTAAGCTTTTAGCATTCACTGTATCTGAGGCAGGCAGTTCTGCAGCTTAACTGGATGTTACAGGCAGTTGCTTCCCTTTGTGTTAAAGTGGTTGCATATCAACAAGTTTTTGATATGCAAAAGTCAGTAAATATCTTTGTTCTTTGTATCTGCCCTCAAATAACTCATTATTTCAGATTTTTGTCTTGTTCTTATGTAGCAGTCTTGTTCCTGGGCTGAACAGTCTCAGTCTATTTAATATTTTTGCTTTATACGTGGAAATATGTTTGTGTGATCCATCAGTCATATTACCTTTTTCTGAAACTTTTCCAATTCTGCTGTGTGCTTTTTTGAGATTAGGGTATAGAATGTGCAGAGCAGAAAAATGTGGGCATGCTGAAATATGTAATTAAAAAAAAACATTCTAAAAAGCTTGATGTTATTTTCTTTTAAGGTTTGCTTATTTTGCAACAATATTTTTAAAAAGGCTAAGAACAAGGCACACGTTTGTAATTTCAGACAAAAATTATATATGCTTTAATAAACAGGATGAACTTTTCCGGGCTTTGTCATCCTACAAACTACTAGCACACAGATACAGATGGCGTAGAAGCAGGTGGGGGAATGCATGTCCTGTGGCCCTAAAGGAAGGTGATATTGTAATGGGAAACCCACAATTGGCTGTCAGGTTAGCAGAATTTGACATTTCTTATTTTTATTTATAAGATAACTGTATCTGTCTATATATACGATATACATATATGTTTATATCTGTTTGCTTCTCTTCTTGCTCTCAGTTTTCTAGGTAAAATGTATTTACTGTCATCCCCAGAGGCACTGAAGACATTTATGTCAAATCCACGACCTTATCTGTTACCACCAATGCCACTTCCTCCTTGTAAAGTACTGGTATTTGGTCCCCCATTCTCTGGAAAAACAACTATTTGTAACCTCATTGCAGAGAAATACAAAGGAGAGGTAGGTTTATGAATGGCTTATGTAGCAAGGGGATCAGCTGAGGCTTGGAAATCAGTTAAGCACATTCTTATTTCTCTTGTGTTATTAAGGTACATATTGCAAACATACAGATTACAGAAGAAACATAGTGACTTAGTGAAATTAACTTGCATTAAAGTAGCTAAGTTTAAAAAATACCTTTACTTACTCTTTATGTAAGACAAATATTTATGTATCAGTTATTTGTCTTAACATAAGAATATTATGAATAACTCCTGTATCTAGAATAATTAAATGTAAATGCAAATTAGAAATTTTTTCCCACAAAAAACCCCTGCACTTGAATTATATGTAATTTTTTCTGAAATTTGCAGAGCTTTTCCAAACTAATTTCCCTGTATAGAAGATGGATATATAGAAGTCAGATGCTGTATTTCTCTTCTGTGATATTTTGTGGTTTTCAAATCATTTCACTAGGTCCTTGATATGGCCAAACTCATTCAACCCCATATGGAAGAATCAAGAGAAGAAAACCTTGAGAAAGTGCGAAGGGATGCAGTAGAAAAGGCAATAAGTGCAGTGAAAAATAGGTTGGAACTTGAAGAACAGTCCACAGAATCAGGTGAATAAGCTGTACTATGGTGTTTGAAAGTTTCTTATTTGCTTTAGGCTACGTAACTGAAGCAATTGCTGTCACTTTGACTTATAAAATATTACAGTAGTTGTTACAGTTGTGCCTTAAATATGAAGTAAAGGAACACGCAGTGAAGCGAATAGCAGAGTAGAATTCACTATTTTTTATACTACATGTAAATCCTCTGAAGCTGACTGCCAGAGTACATAAAAAAGTGTTCTTTGAGCTCTTTTTGAAAGAAGAAATTGGTTCTAATACTGGTTGGAAACTTTCCATTTGGATGGCTTTCTGACAAGTTAAATCTCTGCAAAATTGCAGTTTTCTTCAAGAAAGCAGCTTTTCAACTAGGCCGATGTGAACCCAGAATCTACAGATTTTCCACGTTGGAGCAGCTTTCTAAGTGTGCTGTCTTAGATGGCACATTAACAAGGCTCTCCAGCTCTTGTCACATTTAGACTTCCTAAGCTGCCCAGATGTCTGCAGCTTGATGAATTTAGAAAGCATTTTGAAAATAACATACTCTTTTAATATATTTTAAACAAAATTTTCCTTTCCTTTATGCAGGAAATTCAGTGTGGGCATTTTTTCAAAACTATTTCTTTTGGAAGTGAAGTTTTTCATGGAATTGGGATTGCCTTTTCCAGTTAGCTCTAGTTATGGCTCAGACAAACAACCAAGGCATTTTGCCTTATTCAACTAAGCAAGGAATTACCATATTTGACTTTACTCATGGGCAGACACATATTTAACACGAATATATTTCTGTGTATTTCTCAGGTGCTTATAGTGATACAAAGACCATAGGCGTTGCAGCAAGAATAATGGTGAACTATGACACTGAAACTAAAACCATTAAACAGCTCTTAATGTAACTTATGTTCTGGTGTTATGGCTGGGTAAATACTTTTGAGCATGAGTATGTGCAATCCTACTAGGATTAATGAGAACTTAATTGTAATCAGTAATCTTGGAGAACTCAAGCAATTTTGATGCAAAACTACAAATAGATGAAGGATGTAAATTGTCATAAAAAGTAGAAAAATGCTTCTTAAAGGGAAGCTATTTCTGAAAGCTTGACTCTGGATTTAGAAGTAACTATCCCAGAAAGTATTTCCTATTTCTAATTAATTTATCTAGTTGATTACATCGTGAAATCCACCTTTTGAGAGAATTGCAGACAAGAACTGTAATTATGTGAAAGACATATATCAATTTAATCAGTTAAGTGGCCCCCTTGCTGAGTCCTGAGTGTTTCCAAACACCATTCAAGGGTAGAAGTGAGGCGAAGAAGCTACACAGAAGTCTGCAGAGTTCCTCTCTACTGTCATAGTCAGGAGGTGGAAACAGTTGGTGCTAAGATCTCAATGTTGGTGTCATGCATGGAGCATTTTCAGATTAACTGTCTTGTGATCTCATAGGGTGAACACTTGATGGTTTCAGTATAGTAAATGTACATCTGGAAGGAATCAATTAGTTTGCATATTCCAAGGCATGTGTACCAAAGCATAAGTAGAATCAGGAGATTCACTTAAAATATACTCTTCTGATTCAAACTGAAAAGGTAACACAGACACACCCAGAGGGTCCCAGTCTGGTAATTTGCTCAGATGACATCCAGCACAAACAGAATGGCATTGTTCTGTCTGGGGAGAAAATAGAGGAGGGTATTATATTTGTTGAACTGCAGAGCTGCTCTGGACTTCTGTATTTTTAAATTCTTCTCTGGTTTCTGTCATATTTCTGATCTCTTTTCTTTTAAGGGGAGAGACAGGCATAGAAAAACTGGTACTGGTAGAGAGCTATTTGTGTCTCACAAGCTGATGGGTGCTAGTCTTGTCTCCACTAGAAATGGAAAAGTGCCCATGATTCCTAGGAGATGTGTTGGAAGATTCCACAACTGGGAGGCTGCAGATGAAGAGAAGGCTAACATGTAGCTGGTTTAGTCAGATAGGAGTGGTGAAGTACCTGTATAAAAGAATTTTCTACTGGTATAATAATTTCTGTGAATTTAATACAATTTCATAATTACAGGAGACCTGCAAGAACATACAGATGTCAAAGAAGATGATTCTGAAGACCCCACTAAAACCGGAGAAGAAAGAGACTTGGAAGAAGGTACTAATATAGAATCTGCCATCATCCAAAAAAGTAAAAAGTAAATTTTATCTATTTTAAGCATGTCATTCCATGCCTTCAGTGTGTCTTGTAAATTAAAAAAGGAAGTTGTTTTTTCCCCTCCTTTACACTTGTAGGAATATTATAATTTCCATAATTCTGTAATAGAAAGACATTAAACCATTAATACCAAAAACCTCCCATTGACCTCAGCATGTATTTCAGTAAAAAGTTTGGTATTGCTACTTACTAACATAATCTTTCTAACATAAGATTTTCAGAAGTTTTTAGTAAATAAGAAGATTAGGTGTTAATTCACAAACATACATAAAAAATAGAAGTTCTGTATTCAGAAGTAGGAATTATTGCCACTTGAATATGAGAAACCTAGAAGTATGCTATGTTTTAATTAAACTGTTGAAATATATTTATGTTTGCAAATCGGACATGTTTTATAAATGGTGATATTTTTTCCAGACAGAACAGGCTGATATTTTATCTCAACCAAGGAAGATAGATTATTGGATAGATCCAATTAAGGGATATTAATGAAGAGTACTTATTTGGAGTTAAAATGGAAATTAAATATATTTGGATTGTGAAGTAGTTTTCACAAATTTCTTTGTCTTTTTACAGTAAAGCATTTAATTCTTTTATTATATTATTCCTTAAATTTGACATTCTATATGAACAAAAGATATTGAAGATAGCACTAAAGATAGATCTGTTTCTTGAAAAGGAGAAAAGCAGTATATAGTATCATTAGCTATTTTAACTCTAAAGTCTGTTTGGTTTTGGTTTGGGGCTGTGTTGAGGTTTTTTGCAGAATGGAAACAGTTAGGTTTTGTCCCTTTTCCAGGGCACTTTTAACTTGGCAAAAATAACCTGATAATGTGTAAATTAGTGCATGTAAAAAGTATCAACACAATAATTGAAAAATCTTGGCATTATTACAGAAAGTAAACATGGCATTTTTTCCAAATTATTCTCTTTACACAGTAGATACTGCAGTTGCTTAAAACAGTTCTTCACCAAATCTTGTCAAATTGGTGTGTAAACTGTGAACTCTGGGTGTTCCTCAGAGTTTATTTTTTTAAAACTTACAGTCTGTTGTGTCAGCAAGTAACAACAAAATATGGATCCAATATGAATGTTTTGTTTATCTTAGGGAACACAGTCTTCTTGATTGTTGACAATAAACTTCTTGATCTATGAATCTGTATTGCATTTAATTTATCTCAATTTTTTTTTGGTTTGGGAATCAAAGAATAATAATTAAAAAAATTCTCAGGTGCTGCAGGTGCCTGATTGTTCTTGTACATAAAAGTAATTCCATTTATATTGAAACAATATTTCACTTAGTGGGAGAAAATTGTTTTACAGTTTTTTTTGTAATGATAGAGCAAGCTAAGACCTTAAAACTTATCTTTATTAGATATCCTCTAGAACAACATTCAGAAGAATGGTATTTGATTCTCAGTATGGCTGTGTAATATTGCTTAAAATGACTGCACTGTAATTCTTAAGTAGCTGGATTTAATTTTCTAGCAGTTACTTCTGAACAGAATAAATAAGTACTTCAGAAATATTTGAAATGCTTTAAAAAAAATCTGTATTTTTAGGAATGTCAGAGATAACTGCTGATCACCCAGAAGTTCAAGCAATGGTAGAGGAAGCCATGAAAAGTGCATCAGTCTCTGAATTTACACTGTCACCTGAAATATATGCAGAAGTACTGGAGAGAGCTATTGCAGAGGTAAAACTACAAGTACTATTTACCAGGTTAACTTTTTTCTAAGAGCAATCTGTAACAATTTATATTTTATCAGTAAATATTCTTAATTTTTCTGTTTGAAAGATCAGCTTAGCCTATATCACATAGTCTGAAAGCTTACGTAGGACTCAGGAGAGATTTATCAAGATCATGAAAGGCAAATCTGTTAGGGACTACTATATATAAAGATATAAATTAGTTCTGTCTTGCAAACTACGTGGACTTCAAATTGTGAATGGATGGGAGAATAGCTGAGGGAAGAGTAACTGTATGCTTGCCCTGTTCTTATACTGTTACTCACTATTAAAAAACTCAGCACCAGAAACAAGTGTTTGAAAAGAATTGTGTATGGATATTTATTCAAGAATCTTAAATGGTTCTGAATTGTTTCACTGTTTTATAACTACTGAAACTGAAATCTGAATTCTTTATAGGCAACCTTAAAAAATCACCAGCACATTAATTTCTTTCTGTTTAAAATGTTTATATTTCATCCAAAAATAGTTATGAATGTCTTACTTTTCACTGACCTGAAATTACAATAGGGAAAAATAACATACAGAAAATACTTTGTATTGTGCAATCTTTTGTAACATCTCACAGACTCTCTTTTTGTTTGACTGAACCCAACATTTTATAACAGCTTATGAAGAAGAACAAAGACAGGTTTCCTGGTGCTCCAGAAAAAGGAGGATGGGTGGTAGATAATTACCCACTCTCAGTAGATCACTGGTCAGCTTTATCAGAAAAAGGACTTTTACCGGACACTGTTGTCTGTCTGAAGGATACAGAAAAACATGGTCAGTAAACACACAATAATGAAACTTAATCTTTTCTTTTTCTGTTACATAAGTTACATAAGGCACGCTTACAGGAAAAACTAGTAGTTAAGTCTCCTATTTATAATCCTATTTACAATTTCCTCCTGTTTACAGTCAACGGTAAATACCACCGGACTCTTTCAATTTCAGATTTTGTATCCTGTGCTTTTCTGGCCACCATTCTGCAATGTGTCTCTCAGGCAAATTTCCCTGCCTTGGTTTCCCTACTTGCAAAATGGGGTTATAGATACGAACTGCCTCTGAGAGAAAATGTTGGGGGTAAGAAAAACCTATATGTGGGAAAACAGTCTGCGGAGGCTTAAGGATTTCATGTGCACATCAATATGATTGTATGAAATCGTTTATTAACAACTTGCACTCACTTATATAGAGAAGTCTTGTTTACACCATCTTATCATGCAGGTGGCTTTGTATTCCAATTACACATATCATTCTCACAGAAAGATTCTTCTCACATAATTATTTTCCTCTTCTGTTGCCAATTAAGTTATCTCTTTCCCATTAGCTCATTTTCAGAAAGCCTCTAACTAGGCCTCAATAACCATTAATCCAATGTGGCCTAAATTGAAGTAAGTCAGGATTGCTCACAACCTGTATATTTCTGAGCTGTTTCCCCAACACCTATATGCAGGTGTATTCTGTTCCCTATCCTGGGGTCAAAAAAAGTTGAGCAACTTCTATCAGATTGAAACAATAGCTTAGTACAGTACCCATGATTTCAGAGGACAGGGTTTTTACTTTGTTGTTTGAACCAGGAAGGAAGTCTGGGGCCAGGCATGAAAAACTGGACAGACTCCTACACTGTTTTGTCTGCCAGTTCATTTAGTAATGGATTCATACCACACTACCAGTTTCATTATCATGTGGCAATGATAAATCATTATGTGGTAAACATGTGGCAATGTTTAATCATTACCTGTTCAACCCAGTCCACTATCAAAAGGTCTTTCAGTAGCAGAAACTTCCCTTGAAAGTATTGATAGGTCTGTTTATACGTGGTTCAAGAAAGCTCAGTAATGACCTGATTTTAGAATTAGTTCAGAGACTTATTCAGACCTTGTGACTGAATATAAATATCAAGATTACAGAGTTTATTGAAAAGAATGTCATCTGGTAAGCTAATCATTCTCGGAACTCAGTTTACAGTACCTAAATTGTTTAGTCACATAGTTCTGTGAAATTTTGTATCAACTTCAACCTGTTAACAAAAAATCTTCTACTGTGGCTGGAGCTCATACGGAGATTAAATACAGACTGAACATTGCTATGGGGAAATTCTAGATCTAGTGTTTGTCAGGAAATCATATGTACTGTTCCTAACATTCAGAAAGACTTCATCTCAGATACCTTCAGAAAGAACTTAGGGACAAGTTGCATTTCTGTGCCTCACCTTTGCTTCCCAGATATTTCAAGCAGATTGAAATATTTATGAACCCAGCCTCTGGGACATGGTGCATCATCCTTTCTTATACCCAAAAATAGTACCTTATTCATGTAGTTGGTATGCAGTAATGTAATGTTAATAACAGTGTACTAAGTAACAACAGGAGTCAACTCTAGCCATTTCTGCAGGGAGTGAACTGAGACAGGAGATGTTCTTTCAAAATGACCTTAACTATCTCTTCACTTTTCATAATTAAACAAATTAGCGAATTAATTAGATAAAATGTTTTCTAATCATCCCTAAAAGGATTTTTTTCTAGATCAGACACCTAGGGAACAGATAGTTCTTCATGGGAACCATATTGAAAACTGGTATATACTAACTGCCCCATTTTTTCCTTCCCAGAAGGAAGGGAATCCATAGCAGAGGCTTTCCAATTAAGACTTCTCTAGAGCTTTCAAACTATGTTCTTCCTTCCTGCATTGGACACCTCTCTGCCATTCCCACTGTTTCTCAAAACCTAGCTCTCAATTACTTGTTCTAATCTGAGAAATCTATTTTATACTCTTTGTAGCCATCTCCTCCACGCAATCAACTTCTGTTTCTCTAGTCTCATAGATCTTAAAAGCATACATCACAGAATGACAGAATATTAGGGGTATGTAAGCCTTTCCTAGGAATTAGAGTTATCCTTCATGAGACTTAAATTTTTGTGCTCACAACCCTGATGCTTCAGTTCAGTGTCGTTTGGACTCTGAACAATAATTTAATTAATGTTCTTTGGCATAGGAGCTTTTTAGAACACTGTGAGAAAATACAAAGATGGGAGAGTGCATGGCTAGGTCCCCAGGCAAAGCCACTGAAAACTAATATCCTTTTTTTTCACAAGAGTACTGATGCAGAATTATTTAAAGATGAGTTTACAAACTTAATTTTTTAAATAAGTCAGTTCACTCACTCTCCTTTTCTCAAAATTACATTCAATTGAAAGTAATGCTTTAAAATATAAACTCTTCACACAAAAATGTCATCTGCTTCAAATTGACACCGGTGTTCCTAACAGTTAAGTAATCTGTTTCTCACGGTTCCAATATAGATAAAGATACATTTTATGTTAGCTGGTGGTAGTGATCATGTGAGATATAGGAGGAATGAGTATGAGTAACATGGGATGAAAGAGAGAACAAGATCATAATGTCTGCTACACGGTTTGGCTGAAAGTGTAGCTTTTTGCTTCTGGGTAAGTTCCCTGGAATTTAGCTATATTGTTTCATTTTGGTTTTTGGTTGGTTGGGGTTGCTTGGTTTGGTTTGGTTTGGTTTACACTTGGGCAATTTCCATTTGGGCAAATCTAACTCTTTATTTGATTCCCACTAGTTTCTGTTACTTAAATAATAATGTAGTTGTGAAGTATACATTTTCACAGGATTTTGAGTCACTAGTCTGTAAACTATTCCCTGAACCTAGTGTAAACTGGTGTAACTCCACTGATGAAAATGCAGTTTAGCCACACAGTCAAATATCATAGAGATATTTGCCAAAGTAACCAAGTCAGTGAGTTCATAGTAGTAACAGTGTATTCTTCATTCTGTCAACCAGCTGTGGTGGTATAGCTGTGTACATTGTTTATATTTTTATTTTAATGTTTTTTATCTGTTTCTTTATAGTTTTCTTTCTAGACATATAAACAAAATAAATGGCAGAGTAATTCATAATATATGGAAATATAAGACAAATAATGTCAATGTTACTCTCCCCTTCTGGGCTTCCTTAATAACCTTCACATATCTCATACTCAGTTTATTGCATTCTTGAAACTGAAAGCAAAACCCTAAAACCTTAGGAAGCAACACTGTGATAACATTTCAGTGGTATATGTGCCTTCTGTTTGCTTTAAAAAGAAACTTGTCTATTATTTGTTAATTAATTTGCCAAACTCAAATAATGTTAGGTTTATACACATGCATAAAACTCATTCCTGGTGTGTTATTGTACTGCAGGAATCTATCTACTACGCAGAACATACTTAGCAAATAAAGATGAGATTGATTCTAAGATTTTGAAAAGACTAGCAAATGAAGCATTATTAAACAAAGCAAAAGGAGAGGAAGAAGAAGAGGGACAAGAGGAAGAAGAAGAGAGGTAAAATATTCCAAATATCTGAATTACAAAATGAGCATGAGAAAATTCTAGCCTTACTTTGTTTTAATGGTATCAGTGCATTTACCAGCACTACTATCATAAAAAAGCATATTCGGACTAATTGTGATGTGTAGGAAATGATCCAGTATGTGTTAACTTTGAGGTGTATTTATTTCAGTCAGAAGATATCATGACAGAAGATTGTCTTGCTAAATTCATGTTTCTCAGTCTTTCATTAGTCCAGCCTTTTGATGCAATGACACAATAACATTTTTAGAGGATAAAACATATTTGGGTTTTATTTTGTACAACCCAAATTATATTTTAATTCCCAACAGTGTATTTCCACATCTTCTCTTTGTATATAATGTATCTCCAACTTGTTTCAGTAGTATTTACATAGGAAGTCTTACCTTAAGATGAATAATATCTTACAGAGGAGAAATGCAAGAAATACTGACAGGAGAGGAAGAGGCTTCTGAGGAGAAAGGTGTGTATCATATGACTTCTGTTTTATCTAGCTGTGTGTTTCGAGTCATTCAGCAGTTTGGGTTTTATGCAGATTTTACAGCTTTGCTTTTTACAATGCCACACTGCTTTGCCTGGCATCCACTAATGAATCTCATATCTTGTAGGCAGTAATCCCCCTCAGTCAGACAGAGCCTCTCTGGTTGACTCATGTCAATAGATTTCACACCCAGTCAATGCCTTCCTCACCATCTTTTAATCACCCTGAGGGAAGCCAAGTCAAGGTTTTGTTTGTTCTCATCAAGTTATTTGGGTTCTCCCACTTGTCATAGTTTCTTCCCTCCCTTGTGCTTATGGAAATTAGTCTTTAATAACATAACGTAACAACATAAAAAATAATTGTATGACATGAAGTCTGCACTCTAATAACAATAATGAAAACTTTCTTACTTTACTTCTTTCTGTATTGATAGAACTGTGTATGATTTTCATTTAGTCACTCTTTGTTTCCTGTAAAGTTCACACTTCTTTATCAGAATTGTGCTTTACTATGTTTCTATCAATGAAAAGATAAGTGTCCTGGGGAGGAGTGGATAATATGAGAGAAGTGAGATTCTGGGGCCAGGCCATTGGTCACAAATAGGCTGGATTTTTGCACCTCAGACAAGTCTGTAAGTTGGGCCAAGGTTTAGCATTCATTCCAATTATTTTCAATGTTTTTGAACCTCAGCAGTCAAAAACGTTGCAGAGTTGAACTCTCCCTTTTGCCCTCTTTAATCACTGCATACTTCCTTAGAAGAATGTTGCTGTTTGGTTTGGATCTACTGCCAAGGTGAAGTACCATGCACAAGTATCTGTCTCTGCATTGAGAACTAGGTTGGGTGTTTTAGAGGACTTTCTTCCTCTGCTATGGTTTCATAGCCTAAATTACCAGCTAAGGCCTGGAGCTGAAATTAAAAACTGGAGTGCATGAATTCCTACTTAGTTTTTTTCTCTCAGCAGTGGGGGCCTCGACTGCCATTACTGTCTTCCTTTTGAACATAGCATACTGTTTTCTGCAGAAAAACATTATGGCCAAGCTTAAGTTTTACATTGTAAATATAGCTTATATACACTTTCTTTCATTATCCTGTCTGGTGTTTACCTATAGATAACAAAGCCTAAGTCATACAGATAGGCTAAGATAGACTGCATATGATAACATGCTTTTAATTTTTAATAAGCTAACATTTCACCTACTCTCTGAAAAAAGTACTCTTTAAATTGCATATAATTTTTTTTAAACTCTGCATTCTAACTTTTTCTAGTTTCTAATAGAACACAGCTCTTCTCCAAAGAGCTTTACTCCAAAGAACTTTAGAACAAGTTCTAAAGTGTTAAATATAAAGGGTTCTACACAGATATTATATTATCTGTCTCAAACAACAAAGTTATCTTAGTTTTTAATATATAACTCATTTTGATCTGAGTAGATCACAACAACAATTACTAATGTGGAAGTAATAATGTCATATACACACTCCTGCTCTTAAAATGTGGTAAGTCCTTGTTTAGAGAAAATTGTTTTCCTACACCTACATTTAATTTCAGTAGTCAATACTGTCCCCATACTGACTCACCAAAATACTCACCCAAATACAGTCAGGCTGCTGTTTTATTTCACAGATAATACCATCAGCACATTTACTGCAGCTTTTCTTCCACGTGACATATCTTAAGAATATAAATGAATGATAGCTTCATAGTTTTGGTTTTATTAATATAGCAGTTATGATACAAAAATGAAAGCTCAGCTATCATGCTGTTTTGATGTCTCCTGTATCATAGCATATGGGAATGGTTCAAACCTGTGCTAGTAGAGGTTGAGGCTGAACATTAGGAACCATTTCCTTACCAAGAGGGTGGTCAGACATGGGAACACACTTCCTAGAGAGGTGCTTAATGACCCAAATCTGTCAGTATTTAAAAGACATTTGGAAAACTCCCTTAATAAAATGCTTTAAGTTGGCCAGCCATGAATTGCTTACACAACTGGACTAGGTGATTGTTGGAGGTCCCTTACAACAGATACAGTCTCTTCTGTCCTATATTAAAAAATGTGCATTTCAATAATTACAATTTTTGTAACCTCACTGGGACATTGAAATTACATTGATGCTTTCTGTTTCTTTACTAAAAGAGATGTACATGAAAACAAATGTGATAATTCCAGATTTCAAAATACATTCTTGTTTAAGATGATTTGAGTTTTGGTTAATCATAGCGTGTTGAGAGGTACTAGTGGTGTTTTATTACTCAAGCAGTGGTCATAAGGAAGGACATAAGCAAAAGAAGCCTTGTAGGAAAAGGTAATATTCTTTATTGAGCAGCTCATATAGTTGGAAAAATAACATCAGCCTTCAGGTGCACAAGCCCGTCCTGAAGTCAGAAGCACTGCCATCAGATAGAAGCTAGAGCTGTTCTGTAGAAGACCAAGTGTGCTTTTTTGCCAGGTCTTGTTTTTGAGCATAATTGCATAGTTTGAGTACAGATCACATAGCTTATAATGAATGGAAAATATTATTGCGCTAAAGCACTGAATTAAATAGATTTATTCTCCACTTGATTCAGAATTCATGTGGCATCTGATAGATGGTCTGCACTTACCCACAAATCAGGTAGCTGATCCTAAAATGCCTTGGTCCTTTTGTGCAGGTGATCAAATATAAGTTTTGCAGTATGACAAAAAAATATCTTTATTTCTATAGTTCTTCTGTAGTTTCTTAAAGTTACTAATGATTTTATTTGTGTCAACAGAATTTGAGGAGACCAATGAGGAGCTTTCACCTGAGCCTGAACAAATGTTCCAGAACCAGTCCAGTGACTCCGCAGGTTATGAAGAATCTACACCTACAGGTTGGATTTGTAGCAAATAACAACTCTCTTACTTGCTAGCATCAATAATTATATGCCTTCCTTTTTTGGAAGCTTTTACTGTATTCAAAAATTGGCTGTAAATATAATTAATTACCTTAACTACTTTCTTTTAAAGAAGTTTATAATGGAATAGACAGAGTCAAGTTATTTAAACACCATAAGTATATTTAGGCATGTTATTATTTCCTGTTAAAAATAATGCATTAAGGATTAGCATTTTGAAGAACAAAATCCCACTATTGCCTCTACTGCCAAAATACTAAATGAATAAAAGTGTACAGGGACCTGTGGAAATAACAGATAAAGAGAGCACTGATGAAACTGCAGGTTGACATAACTCTTTTATTCAGAAATCCATAAGAATTAACTTAATCTGTAAACTGAACTTTTTTCCTAACACCATAAATCAGTACACACAGTATAAATTTGTCTACTAAGTGCATTTCACTGAAATAATGCTGAAAATTACTTGGCAAATTATCTGGCAGCTTATGTTTAAAAGTAGGTATGAAAAGTCTGCATGAACAAAATACATGGTCTGTTTCAAAAAGACAAATGAAAATGTGTTCATAATGAAATACATACAAGTTTCAAGGAATGGAAGTATCACAGTTATCCTACATTTTGCTTTTCTGTTTATTTTGATATTTAAACTCTAATGAAGAAGACACACTGACTTTTGGTGCCTCTCCCTCAGCTTTGGGAGGGTTTGAGAGGGGAAGACAGGAGGATTTTTTTTTTCATCTTTTTTGTTTTTGAATATGGACTGAGGACACAACAAATCATACCTAATACTAGCAGAATACTGTAAAAAAATATTAAAGCCTTTCCTTCCCCAGCAACTCACTTGGAGAACATGGGGGCAGAAAGCCTTTGAGGATTGTTTGTCTCTATGGTAACAATGCTCAGAAAAGGAAAAAAAGACACAGAGCAAAAGAACATCAGAGGTTGCCATATAGACATCCCCTGTAAAAGCTCCAGATTAAGGGCTGCAAAGGCTATTTTTCTATCACCTCTGTGTTATGGAAAATAAATTAAAACAAGCATTTAGATAAAGCACCACCTCTTCTGAAGGAAACTTGTTTGCATTTTTATATCAATTTATTTTTAAACCCTTACTCCCTTTTCAAGTATTGTACTTTACTATGTTTCTTCTGTCTTTAAAATTTTCTTCTCACTATAAATCATCTCTGCATGCAGAATTATAATAATCTACATAATAGCAAAGGTACAGCTGCCTTACTTACTTAAAAGTATTTTCAGTGTTTGTTTCCTGAGACCCAGTTTGAAACAAATCATATTACAGACACTATGAGGAGAGGCTGAGAGAGCTGGGGCTGTTCAGCCTGGAGAAGAGGAGGCTCAGGGGAGACCTCATCCCTCTCTACAACTCCCTGAAAGGAGGGTGTAGCCAGGGGGGGGTTGGGCTCTTTTGCCAAACAACTTTCAACAAGACAAGAGGGCATGGTCTTAAGTTGTGCCAGGGGAAGTTTAGGTTGGATATTAGAAGAATTTCTTTACAGAGAGGGTGATCAGGCATTGGAATGGGCTGCCCAGGGAAGTAGTGGATTCTCTGTCCCTGGAGATATTTAAAAAGAGACTGGATGTGGCACTCAGTGCCATGGTCTGGTAACTGTAGCAGTAGTGGATCAAGGGTTGGACTTGATGATCTTAGGTCCCTTCCAACCCAGCCAATTCTATGATTCTATGATATGCCAGGGAGGCAACATTTTTGTTACAACAAGGTTCAAATATCTGAACCAGAGCCATGTTTGTGTTGTCCAGTTTTTGGGATGTCCCTTTTTACCTAGGAATAGGACCTTTTTTTTTTGTTGCTTCTCTCTCTTTTTCAGGGGAAAGTTTCTCCAGTTCACTTATGCCTGTGTAATCTATTTTTAAACTCCATAAATATGCATTAATTGCAAGAAAATGCACATAGGTAATATGATGGAATTACGTGTCTAGAGTAGAGAATCAGAGTTGGAACACATGCTGGTCCATCATTTGCTAAGTAGGGCCTATCAGGAGAGGTGTAACATAAATTAAAAGGGTTTCTGAGGTTAAGGTGCATATGGGTTTGTATGACTGAATTTGTAACAATGTTCAATATTCTGTCTCAGAATATTTCAAATATTCCTTGTAATTCATTATTCTGCCCTTATATTTCCAAAGTTTCATGACCTATGAGAACTGAGAGGTTTTTAAAGGGCAGGACTGTAAAAGACAATCTGTTAAAGGCTGGATCCAGAAGGCATCATTTCCACCTTCTAGAAGTTATTGCTTTGAATAGGGCTGTGGTTCACCAGGCAGCACATGTGATCTCTACAGTGTGCATGTGCCAGAGATAACACATGCAACAAGCAGTTAGCATTGCCTAGTTATTAATGCATCCTTTGCTTATTTTCTTAAGGTTGATGTTCCAAATGGACCCATCATTACATAACACATTACAGCTGCCTAAATTTGAGCAGCTTTTACCCGGCTATGTCTCTGTCTCATTTGGATACATCACTGCAAAATGCAACGTAATTAACTGTAGCATTTACACAACTTCTTTTAATGTACAGAAAAGGGAAGGTATTTTCATATTCCAATTTAGAACTATGGCAAGAGACACAAATATCTTTGCAGGGGATAACTAATGTAATAATATATGTATAGTGTAGTGAAATGAGGCAACCAGGTGCCCCTAATTGCCAGGTAGTGGGCATGAGCTTGTGTCAAGCCCACCTGTGTCTAATTAGGGTGGGCCCCCACTGCGCATGAGCAGGACCAGGGGGCCAACCCTAATTAGGCACAGGTGGGCTTGACACAAGCTCATGCTCACTCCCTGGCAATTAGTGGCACCTGGCTGCCTCATTTCACTACAGTATAGTGAACATTTAGTTCAGTAAAATGAGAATGTTTTTCAAGAAAAAATTGATTTCTAATTCAATATCAGGCTATTTGAAATCTGGGAGGTGTTTCCTCTCAATGATGTGCCCTTTTGTACTTTTCATTTATGTTTAAGCTAATAATCATTCAAATGTATGGAAGATTAGCCACTGAGGTGTCAGTATAGTAGTTCTGCTGCTCAAATTCATAGAGAAGGATATTGTTGGGGGACTGTAAGCTGCCTTGCAGAAGTCCAGGCAGTTGACACCACAGAAGGCCCTGAGTTTGGCCAGGCAGGATTTGCCCTTGGTGAAGCTGTGCTGGCTGTCTCAAATCTCCTTCCTATCCTCCATGTGCCTTAGCATAGCTTCTAGGGGGCTGTGTCCCATGAGCTCCCCAAGCACCAAGGTGAAGCTGACAGGTCAGTAGTTCCTTTCTAACCTTTTCAAATATGGGTACAATGTTTCTGGTTTTACACTTATGCACTTAATTTTCCACTTTTGCATCATGCCAGCTCCCATAGACTTCAGGTTCCTGAGGGGTCACAAAACTTCTTACAGTGGGAAGGACTTTGCTCTTTCAGTCCCTGTCTCATGAGAACCTGTGAGAAGAGAGGTTGCCAGTGAAGACTGAGGCAAAAAAGTTGTTGAGTACCTCAGACTTCTCCTTGTCCATTGTTACCAGTTTGACAGCCTTGCTCATTGGGGAGTGTACATTTTCTTTGACCTTCCTTTTCTGACTACATGCTTGAAGAAGCCCTTCTTATAATTCTTTATGTTCCTTGCCACGTTCAGCATCATCCACTCTGCTCTTTACTGCTTTCTATACTGACATATTCCAGATGAGGTACGTCCATAAGGACAGAGTGTCAAAACCAGCTATTGTTAAATCATAATTTTAAGATTATTATATAGTCCTCATATTTCTTTGCAGAAAGAGTCATTATATTTGTGTGCCAATTTGAATAGCTATATGCAAATTTAGTTAAATAATTTGACCTTGTTATTTTCCTGTGGAAGCATCAGTATATACTATACGTACAGAAAGAATTTGGCATTTTAGAAGTGTCTTTGTAAACTAGTAATATAATAGTTCATATTCATGGTGGGTGGGAAAGCAGCATTAAAAAAAATATGCCACTGTATTTCAGGAAAAAAAAAATCTCAAGAAATAATGATAATTTTTAAAAGCAAAACATTTGAGAAGAGCATTGCTTTCTATATACTATTTGATTTTCAGAAATCATGCTACCTGAGTTTGAAGACAATGAATTTATAGATCTGCCAGAAATGGAAATAATTAAAAATAAGATCAGCCTTTTCATGAACGACTGGCAAACAGTGGAGTCAGAAATCCACAGGTCATCTCTAGTTCAGGTTGCTGTTTTAGAGATTGCTGAGCAAACTCCAGAAAGTCTGCTTAATCAAAGTGTGCTGGCTATGGAAAGTAAGTAATACTGTTCATGTACACTTAACCTACCAAGAGGGATTTTTGAGAGCTTGTATGATGAATATACTGGGGAGCTGGATTATACTCAGTTCTGTATTACCAACTTACAGTGGGATCAGGACATGCCATGTTCTGTCAGTGAGCTGAAAAGCAGCCTTTAAGAGGTAGCAAGAGTGGGGAATATAACTTTTCAATGGGAAAAGGTACAAAAGTATTATACTTTTTATAATGGGATAGTACAGAAGTTTTATTCAGTTGGTAGAATTTCCATTTTTGGAGGAAGCAATATATATTAATTCCTACCTCCTGGGAGAACATTTTTTTCTGTGAGTTAGAGAAATACAATATACATTTGGCATGATTTGCTTTCATATTGGTGCTTACTTTTATGGACAAAGAGACTATATTCTGGCACATCCAAATGAAAAATGTTGTAATAGGAAAAAAAAATTTACCTTTTCAGCACCTTTTAAATATTATGGTTGGGAATTATCTGCTGAAGACTTAGATGAGGAAGCAGAAGATCTGGCTGCTGAAGAGGAAGAAGAAGAAGATAATGAAGAAGAGGAAAATGAAGATGATGAAGAAGTAAGTATGCTGGTTTCATCTATTTATGCTTCTATTTTAACTCATTTATCTTCAGTTTGAACAAAGCCCCAGAGAAGTCAGACTTTGCACTTGATTTTCTATGATTCAGTTTCAGCTTTGTTACAGAATAAATACCAGCATAGAACACATTAATTGTATTCCTATTTTATGTCTGGTAGTGTTTTTTACTTCAGTGAGAGGCACAAGATATAGAGAAAGAATGTACCTCGTTTTGCCAGATGGCAAAGACAGGTTTTATTAAAGAAGTAAATATGTCCTTTTTCTGTCAAGTAACAATGATTCTGTGAGCCATTGTGTAAACATCAGAAGATGCAGAGTTATGAAATGTTTTCCTATGTTCCACCTCAGCTATTGGTAATATTCAAACAACCACTTTAGTGAAATTAAAGGTCTAGCTTTGCCTTTCTTTAATTTTCATCCTATAATTGAGAATCCCTTCCCCAAATGCAACAGTACAAGATACCCATATACTGTACTGGAGCAGTATTAAATAGATTTTCCATAAATTCATTTTATTGGATAAGTATTTCTGGACATGAAAAAGTGGCAGAAAGTGAGTTTCAAGAACAAAGCAGGAAGACTTTATCTCACATACTTTTAGCCTAATTTTGGTCTTCAACAGCTGACTATGTTATAATTTCAAATTTTAAATGGTCATTCTTTTCTCAATAATTCTATCACTACTTTTGATGGTTTGTTTTCTGACTCTAAAAGGTCTGTATTTTCATAGGTTTATATTCAGCTCACAAATTCTCCTGAGAATACCTTTCTCATTTAGTGCTCAGCTGATGTATTTGACTTGATCTACTTAATATAAGTGAACTACTGTATTCAAACAGTCGAAAAATTTCATAATATTTTCAGGATGAAGAAAAAATTAAGGAAAATAAAAGGCACATGGGAGACACAAAACACTTTTGTCCAGTCAGCCTGAAAGAGAACTTTGTTCTTTACCCAGGACTCAATGACTATGCAGCTAAATATCGAGAAAAGTTTTATTATTTTTCAACTTTTGAGAACAGAGATAAATTTCTGGAGAACCCTGAGGAGTATGTGGCTCACAATGAACCATTACAAGTAAGAATCTTCAAAATTGTTTAAGGAAGAGAATAAGATACTAAAATATCTATTTTCAAATCCCATTTATAATTGTTTATTACTACTGATTTTTTCTGGGCAACAATAAATGTACCAAGCAAGTCCTTGAAACAAATAAAACACATTTCTTCACTAGTAACATTTCAGTATACGCTTAAATTAATACATTGAATTTGTGATACAAATAAAGCAGAAAAGAAAGATTATAAAAGCTCACAATAATAATAAAATGTGATTAATAAATCACACATATTGGTGGGGTTTTTTCTATCTATGTATTTCTTTTGTAAGTGGAAGAAGGGTAAGAGAAAGGAAGATTACCAAAATAATCTAATGAAGTGTCACTTTTTCCTACTTGCATCAGCTGCCAGTGTATTTGTTCAGTATTTCAAGAGAGCAGGTCACCTTCTTGGAACAGCAATAGAAAGCCTAGAAAAATTAAAATGGAAAATTAAGTGACTGTTTCTGATGCAATTTATATGATGGAAGTGAAAAGCAGTAGAGGGTGCACTGTAGATTCCAAATTATTACAGACTATTCCAATTTTTTCCTACAGGCTCCTCCTTTACGGGTATGCTTACTTGGGGCTCATGGAGCAGGTAAAACTACTTGTGCACAACAGATAGCTGACAAATTAGGCATTTTCCATATTCAGTTTGAAGAATATCTACAGCAGTTGATCTTACCCAAAACTAAAAAGAAAGTTGGGCCATATTTTGATGAAGAATCTGAAGAAGATGATGATGAAATGCTAAATCTATCGCAGGCACCAGAAGATTTTCCTCAGACTATGACTGAAACTGAGGCTGAAAAAAGCCTACAGGTAACAGTCTTAACTTTTTTATGTCCATACACAAAATAACCATCTTCAGACCAGAACAGGACTTTCCTATAAAATTCGCACTTGATGAAAATCACTCATGTTAAATTATTTACTTGACAAAATTTGTAAATAGTAGTTCTTGACGATGTTTTTTTAAGACTGCCACAAACATACTCAAAATGTTTCAAAAAATTATGCATAGGGTTTTTTCCTGAATAGTAGAGATAGGTCTGGTAGACTTGTAAAAAACATGTCTTTTGATATTGTGACTGATGTAAACTAATATAGAATCACCAATCTATACTCTCTTTTAATTCTCTTTTAGTGCTGTTTGTTTCAGGTAGCCACTCCATGAGAACTGCACCCTCAGCCATAACATTGTCACAGAGTTATATATTCTTAAAAACCAGTTTTTCACAAGAACTTAGCAGCGAGTAGGGGTTTTTTATTGTTTTGGTTTGCTTTGTTTTGTTTTTGCATTTGTCTTGTGGATTTTCTTTGTATAAAGGCAGTGGAATTAACTAATGAGGAAGAAGCAATCAAAGCAAATCTACAGCATAATGAGGAACTGCCTCCAGAAGTCCTCAATAACATCGTTCTTGACTGGTGGAGGAAAGAGCCATTCCGGTAACTGTAATTGGATTATCTCTTTCCTTTATTAATCTTAGGAACTATACATTACGTCCACAATCACAAATAACTATTGCAGAGCTTATTTCAAGGCTCTTGTAATCATTATGACTCATGGCCAGTCTTGGTTTTATTGCTCCTTTTTGATTAATATTTTGAAGGTAATTTAATGTCTCACGCACTCTACACAGGACTGGAAAAAAGTACTTATTGCACTTTAATTGAATTAAATCATCTGAATAGCTGGGTAGTTTTCATGGACTTACTGGTTTTAATATCTTCAGGAATAGAGATGTAGGTCACGCTGAGTGACATCCTACATAAAAAGAAATTGTCAGGCATTTCTGAAAAATAAATTTCGATATGACAAGGTTTCTGTGACAGATGTTACCAAAATACTGTTTGGAGCACCTTCCATTTTTTTTTGAGAAGTACCAGTTTTTATGCAGGACTCAATTTGGTTTTGTTTTTTTTTTTCTCTTTTAAAATAATTAATCTCTGCACATTAAAAACTCAGAAGAGATAGATTTGTTAATACAACAATTAAAATATGTAGTGAAGTATCAGTTTTATAGTGTCAAAAGATACCTGAAAAGTATTTTTATAAGTGTACTCCTAACATCCACATTTAATAAGGGAGTTTAAAAATATTATTTTTAAATTAAGGGCATTTTCACTGTGTTGCACTTTAAACTAAACTGCATACTGATAAATATTTTATTTTTCCAACTAGGTCTACGGGATTTATACTGGATGGTTTCCCTCGTACTCCAGATGAAGCCAAGTATTTGGCAGATCAAGGACTCTGTCCTGACGTTGTGTTTTATATTCAAGTAGAAGAAAGTGACATTCTTAACCGTCTTTTTCCTCCACGTCTGCAAAAGTGGAAAGAAAGACAGTACCAAAAAATGGAAAAGAAAAAGAAACTGAAAGACCTAAAAGCAAAAATAAGAGTAAGTCCTCAGCAGCAAGTAATTTTCAGTAAATAATTTTAACAGCAGATCTGAACACAGACTCTAAATCTCCAAAAGCAGTGTAGAACACAAAGAGAAACAGGTATGGGAGCCAGGAGACACAGCTGCACACATCCACATCGTTCCTAGATTTATCATAGGAAGCAAAAATAATTTAGGGCTTCTTTCTTCTTCTGTGCAATTCAGAAGCTCAGGTATCTCACAGCCCAAGAAAAGTGTCTGACAGAACACCAGGCACCTGGAAAGTCCTGGACAAAAAGTGCAGTGTAAATGTGGTCGTAAAAAGAATCAAATACACAGCTCATGCAAGGTACTGCTGTTGCATCTTTAATTCCCTCAGCATAGGAGTTGATTGGCAACTCTAATAGGCTGACTTCACAGGTACTGTATAGTGGATATTGTTTCCAACAACTAGAAACAGTTTTAAGGTGGAAAGAACAACATTATTCAAGGTTACATCACTAGTTATTAGAGATCTTTTATTACCAAATACTGTCTTCTTATATCTTTTTTTTTTTTCACTACAGGATGAGAAGATTGCTAGAAGAAGGGAAGAACTTTTAGCAGAACAAAAGCAAAAGAAACAGGAGGTCAGAAAACAAGCTACTAAGATTTCAAACAGAAGCATTTGCATTCATACCTTAGCAAAATAATTTGCCATATTTGAATTGTTTTAGAAACTATTGACTGATGAACACTAAAAACTATTTTAAAAGAATTCTCAATACATGCTCCATTCAGCAAAATACTTCCACATTTGTTTAATGTATGTTACTTCAAAACATCTGTATCATAGACATGAACAACAAAATATTTCATCTTTATAGGCATTAGCAAATGAGGAGCATTATGAAGCCACTGAGGAGGAAGATGAGAATCAAAATGAAGAAATTGAAGCTATGCTCGAAGAAGAGTTTATGGAAGAAGAAGAAGAAGAGGATGAAGAAGAACAGGAGGCTGATGCTACTGAGCGCATACAAAGTGAAATTACAGAAAGGTTTGATTCAGAAATAGACAATTTACTACGTGTACAGGTAACTATTCCACTGCTTATTTTGTTAAATTATATGACCATATGATGCAAGATGAGTTTTATTTGTAAATTTATAGTGCTCAACCGACTTCGCTGCTGTACTCATGATCTAAACATGTGAGCAAGATTAAGGCTGTTGTAAGAAGGCATATCTTAAAAAAAAAAGCATCACTGAGCAATTTGGGTTAGAAGGGAAGTTAAAGATCTTTTAGTTCCAACACCCCTGCCATGGGCAGAAACACCTTCTACTGGACCAGGTTGCTCAGAGCTCCATCCAACCTGGCCTTAAACACTTCCAGGGAGAGGGCAGCCACAACTTCCTTGGGCAACCTATTCCAGTGTCTCACCAACCTCACAGGAAGTAATTTCTTCCTAATATTTTGTAAAAAGTCTCTCCACAGCTTTCCTGTAGGCCCCCTTCAAGTACTGGAAGGTCACAATAAGGTCTCCCCAGAGCCTCTCTCTCCCAGCCTATCCTCATAGGAGAGGTGCTCCAGCCCCCTAATCATCTCTGTGGCCTGTAGTGAAATGAGGCAACCAGGTGCCACTAATTCCCAGGGAGTGGCATGATCTTGTGTTAAGCCCACCTGTGCCTGATTAGGGTGAGGCTTGAGTGGCACAGCTAGCTAGCATGCTGTTATACAGACAACCCGAGCAATGCTGAGGCCACGGGTTTGAGACTCCTCAGAACCTCACCCTAAGGGCGATGAGCACTAGTGGTGCAATGAAGGTAATGCAGTGCTGAGAGAAGCAACTGACCTCTCTGCAGGCATGCTCAGAAATGATCTGAGCCTGTGCTTCAGGACTCACCTTTTATTGGCCCCCTGGTCCTGCTCATATGCAGTGGGGGCCTGCCCTACTCAGGCACAGGTGGGCTTAACACAAGCTCATGCCACTCCCTGGGAATTAGTGGCACCTGGTTGCCTCATTTCACTACAGTGGCCCTCCTATTAACTCACTCCAACAGCTCCATGTCCTTCCTATGTTGCAGACTACAGCACTGAACACAGTATTCTCAGGGTGGGGTCTCACAGTAGTGGAGTAGAGAGGGACAATCACCTACCTTGACCTGCTTGAGTCTTTTGATGCAGCCCAGGATAGGGTGGGCTTTCTCATCTACAAGCACACACTAATGGCTTATGCTAAAATTCTCAGCAACCAACACCCCCACATCCTTCTCCTCTGGGCTGTTAATCCTTTCTCCACTCAGTTCATATTTGTTCTTGGGATTGCCCTGATCCATGTGCAGGACCTTGCACTTGGCCTTGTTGAACTTTATGGTTTGCACGCCCCCACCTTACAAGCCTGTGAAGGTCTCTCTGGATGGCATCCCTCACCTCCAGCATGTCAACCACACCACACAGTTGGTTTTGCTGGAAAATTTGTCAATGGTGCACTCAATCCCACTGTCTATGCCACCAACAAGGATGTTAAACAGGGCTGGTCACAATACCAGCCCCTGAGGAACACCATTTTTCACCAATCTCCACTTGGACATCCAGCTGGTGATTGCAACTCTTTGAGTGTGACCACCCAGCCAATTCCTTATCCACCAAGTGGTCTATCTGTCAAGGCCGTGTCTTTCCAATTTAGAGACAGTGTCAAGTGCTTTGCACACATCCAGGCAGACTTCTGAAATATGATAGACAGTGGCTTAGCAAATTCTTCTGCTTCTATTCTCAGGACCGGCAGATTCATCTCACCAGGTTCCATGGAGTTTTGCACCTTTTGGTTTCTCAGATGGTTTCGAATATGATCAACTCCCTCCTTCAGTGGCTCTTCATTCCCTAGTCCCTGCCTATGCTTTCTGTGACTTGGGACAGTGTGGCCTGAGCACATGCCAGTGAAGACTGAGGCAAAAATGTGGTTGAGTACAGCAGCCTTCTCCATATCCTGGGTAACCGGGTCTCCCATTTTCTTCCAGAGATGGCTCACATTTTCCCTAGTCTTCCTTTTATCTGAGAAATACCTATAGAACCTTTTCTTGTTGCCCTTGTTTCCCTGACCAGATTTAATTCTATCAGGGCTTTAGCCTTCTTAACCAAATCCCTGGCTGCTGAGACAATTTCTCTTTATCCCTCCAAGACTACTCACCCTTGCTTCCATCTTCTGGAGGCTTCCCTTTTATGTCTGAGTTTGTCCAGGAGCTCCTTGTTCATCCATGCTGGTCTCCTGGTGTTTTTGCCTGACTTGCCCTCTGTTGGGATGCATGGCTCCTGAGCTTGGAGGAGGTGATCCTTGAATATCAACTAGCTTTATTGGACCCCTCTTCCCTCCAAGGCTTTATCCCATGATATCCTACCAAGTAAATCCCTGAGGAGGTCAAAGTCCACTCTCCTGAAATCTAGTGTAGCAAGCTGGCTGTACACCCTAATTGCTTCCCTAACAATCTTGAACTCTGTCATCTTGTGGTCACTGAAGCCAAGGCTGCCCTTGAGCTTCACATTCCCCACCTGCCTCTCCTTGTTGGTGAGAACAAGGTCCAGCACAGCACCTCTCCTTGTTGGCTCTTCTATCACTTGGAAGTTAAAGTTATCCTTAATGCATCCAGGAACTTCCTGCATCCCTATGTTCTGCTGTATTGTCCCTCCAACAGATATCGGGGTGGTTGATAACCCGCATGAGGACCAGGAACATGAGGCTATCCCTATCTGTCTATGGAGTGCATCATCCAGTTGGTCTTCCTGGCTGGGTGGCCTGTAGCAGTCCCTCACTGTACTGTCCCCTGTCCCTTCCCTCCCTTTAATCCTGACCCTTAAGCTCTCAGTTAGCCCCTCATCCATCCCTAGGCAAAACTCCATGCATTCCAACATGCAGGCAACCAAAATAAAGAGCCATAAATATATGAACAGTATTTCAAAATAATTTTTAAGTCCAAATTCTTATGATACAACTTTTTATTTATTTATTTATCTATCTATTTATTTATATTTCTTAGTAACAGTTTTCTTTAAATCAGTGCAATTACCTATGGTGAGGTAGCCTCATCTAACTTTAGATATCTGCTACATTTATGCCCACGTCTAAGCCAGGAAGTAGTTTGGTGCCATTTGTTTACTATACAGTAAGAATCTTACTTTGGGAGAAACCTAATAGTTATTTAGAAGAAACTGCCCACTGACCAGAGGCAAAATTTACAGATGTAAATAACCTAAACAGAAATGTAAGACTTGCAAAATTAATCCAGCCAATCCCCAAACCTCAAAGTTAACGTTGATTGTCTTTTTTCTTTGTTTGTTTTTTTTTAATTGGTGTGATACTTAGAACAGGCTGAGCAATTTAAACTTCAATAGGCAGGAAGACCAGTTCATGTCAAATAAAATTATGCTGATTTACAGTGATTAAGAACATGCTCGAGAAGTCCTTGATAGTTCACAGAAAATATTGCTGTCGGTCATTATTAAAAATCTGACTGTGTTTATGATTCTAATATTCCATTATGTTTTAATTAACCAGGAAGAACTTGAAACATTGTTAATACCACAAATTGAGATCAGTGGAGGACGGAAGCCTCACATCGTACACTACCAAGTATTTAGCAAGCTGAATTCTCTGGTGGAAAACCGTGGAAGCATTTTTGAGAAGTGTTACCCAATAAGTTTGCCACTTGCACATAAACTGCTACTTTTCTCATATAAATTTCTAAGTTCTTTTGGTCAGTGGGATCCAGTCAAGGTAAAGTTCTTAAGTTGCTGAAGAATATTTTCAAGAAGTAATAACAGAAAAAAATATATTTCACATTAAAAAGACAGTAGCAATTAATACCAGAAATGTTAATGAAAACTACATTAGTGATCCAAAACTACACCACTGAATATACACAAAATACAGCAAGCATTGATAATAAAAGGTGTTAGACTTTTCAGTGTTGCAGCTAACTTGAGGCTGAGAGGTATTCAGTAAAATCTGTTGCATTAGTATCAGCAACACAGTTCAAGCTGGCAGTGAATCAGAAAGAAATGCCTAATTCTTAATAATCCAGCAAAACACAGGACAACAGAGCTGGTCTGAAAGCCTTCCAGAAGCAGTGAAAACAAACTGAAAGGATTTGAGATTTGAAGTTGTAAAAAGCCATACAGGTGGCCAACAACTCTAGCAGTGGCAAGAAAGTAAACCAACAAATGTTAAATGTATATAATTCAGTAGCAATAATTCTTTGTAGTCAAAATTAAAAAATTTTGAAGAGCAATAAAACTATTTCTATAGTATTTTACTACTGATTTGGAAAGCTGAGGTCAGAAAATGCTCGTGTCTATCCCCAAAAGTGGGATGATATAGTCTTGTATGTAGCTAGTGAAACGTAAGCAAGTCAAGATTTTATATTAATGCTGGAAATAAAAGCAGGTTGGACTGTGAGTAAATCAGATATAAGGAAGATTAATAAAAAAAACAAGCAAACCTCACAACAAAAATACAGTGAACCAAGATACAAAACCCAGGATGTTCCTAAAAGAAACACATTTTTGCCTTCACTCTACTATGTTAAATAATCAAGTGACTTTTATTCCCTTTTCTACAATCATTGTATTGAGTATTCACCTGTTATAGACCGTGTACCTTCCTTTAGCCTTGGAAATCAGAATCAGCTCTTATTACAGTTTATATAATTAAAATACTTTAGAAGTTTTTGGATCAGAATTGCCTTTTCCATGCCTGCATCAAATTGGCATTTAGTAATGTAGGGACATATTAATAAATGTAGATATTTCTTCTGTCATTTCCAATTACTGAACCCCAGCTTACATGTGAAATTCTTAATAGTCCCTGCATGCTAGACCTTGCACTTTGTTACATCAGATTGCACAACATTTTTGTCATTCTATCTCTCCAGTTCATTAATTTATGCTGTATAGTGGGTTTTTACCAACCAAAAAGTACTATTCCATTAGAAGAAAGAAGTCATAGAAAGCTATTAGATAAAATCAGTCCTGTGCTGACAGTGGAACTGTACTTGCTGACAATAATGAAAGGGAAATAGGATCATTTTGAGGGTATTTTAGGATGTAATAGAAATGATGACATTGATTAAGAACTGTGGGAAAGCAATCTGCGGAGGCTTAAGGATTCCATGTACGCATCAATATGATTGTATGAAATCGTTTATTAGCAACTTGCACTCTCTTTATATAGAGAAGCCTTGTTTACATCATCTTATCATGCAGGTGGCCTTGTACTCCAACCACACATACCATTCTCACGGGACCTTCTTCCCACATAACTATTTTCCTCCTCTGTTGCTGATTAAGTTATCTCTTTCCCAGTAGCTCATTCTCAGAAAGCCTCTAACTAGGCCTCAATAACCATTAACCCAATGTGGCCTAAATTGAAGTAAGTCAGGATTGCTCACAACCTGGATATTTCTGAACTGTTTCCCCAACAAAGAACCAAAGAGACTTCTTTTAAAAAGGCAGATAGAGTATATGCCAATTACTTTTAGATTAAATCTGCGTGGAAGAGAAGTAGTTATGCAACAGGATAGATAAGAATAAAAATTATGAGCTGAGGGATGAATGGGAGCAGATATATAGCAGGACAGACTCCTGACATCTTATAAATTGAGGGTAAGCACCCTGAAATTACTTGATGCAAGCACAGGAACCTAAGAAGCAGAGAAGGTTCTGGTAAGATAATGCCACGCAGTAGAACAGTCCCATCCCTCACTGTAAAAATCAGATCAGCTTATATCAGATCTATATATTTACTGGCTCCTGCAAAGGATACTAAGAGATTTGAGAGGTGTGATTTCCCTCTACAAGAAACCGAGTTGCCTTTTCCCCCATTATTTCATATGCATGTTTGTAACAACCATTTTTTTCCTTAACAAATTTCCATGTACTGAATACAGGGTTAGATTTACTGGACTATGTTTACCAGGATCCATCCTGAAGGCCTTTTCAAAACATGTGCACTTTCTCAACCTTCCTTTTTTGTGGAAGAAAGGCCAGAGTAAGGAATAGTAGGTTACATGTTAGTCAGTACTAATTTCACTTCTGAGTCCCTTTAGAACTGTAAGGCAAATGCCACGGGTCAGGGCAGTTTTTTCTATAAATGTCAACAGCTTATTCTAAAACATCTTTTATTTGCACTTTAAGGCAGTTTCTCCAAGAAGAGTTGCAACAGGGCAATTAAGTAATGAAGTCCTTCCATAGTGAACATTGGTGCAAGGAATTAATTTAGCATTTCTGCAACAATCATTTCTGCCATTAGGGCTCCCCTTACATATTAATGATCCACCAATACTACAGACTTTCTGAAGTGTTTGAAAACATTTCACCACCAGTGTATGTATTTTAGCAACAGCTTTTTGGGCTTGTCTTGTGGTTTTACACTTCACCACAATCTAAGTATTGATCTTATCTGTTTTCTTCATTTGTACACAGCTTCTGCTGAATACAATATTCAGTCTTCTAATGTCAGCCAGATTATTGGTTTTAATTCATAAAGGAATAAAAATTATTTGATTTATTCTTTGGAAACTAAAAAAGTATTCTATTATGCCTCTCTGACTATGCTCTCATAATGACAGAAAGTGTAATGGTACCACCTACTGGAAACAGTGAATATTTGTTCTCTCTTCAATGTTTACTTCCTTTTTGTGAGAACTGCACATGTATGGAAGTTCCACAGGCTGGGACAATATATTATGTCCATATGTATGCACTTAAGAATGCTCCAGTGGTTTGTTCCATACAGTTGGTACATCTTTACCTACCTATAAAGCAAATTCTGTATGATGGAGTGAACAGAGACTTCATCAAGCCTAATAAGCTGCTTTCTATTTTATGTTTGCTACAGCTGAGTGAAGGAGATGTAATCAAGCCACAGCAAAGCCATGAAAATATGGTCTTCCCTGTAATCCATCGACAATATATTTATTTCTTTTCAAGCAAAGAAAATAGAGAAACATTTATGAAAAATCCCATCAAATATATTTGCCAGCCCAAACCTAAACCAGCTGTGCCACTTAAAATTGCAATTGTGGGACCTCCAAAATCAGGCAAGAGTACAGGTAGGAGCCACTGTCATCTATAAAACAAAGCTGTAGCTAATGACTGAAGCTGTGTCTTTCATTACTGCTATTAAAAATTATCACCCATTACTATTGCTGGTCTTTCTGCTTTTCTTGCTGGGCATAGAATCCTTTAGTTACATTCTCTAGTGTCTCATTTTACAGTCAGATACCTATTCATTGTCTATATGAATTTTATCATAACTTCTTACATAGCTACTATCCTGGGTTGGCACTTAGGAAATCCAGCCTTCCACTATTTATACTTCTTGTGTAATTTCTGATGATTTTCTAGTTGCTTCTTATTTCTTTCAGCTGAGATGATCTAATGTAAAATGAAGCAATGCTGGTAAAATCAAGGACCAAAACACAAAACTCCATTTTGCCCAGTCTCTCCCCTCTCCTTTTTCCTCAATGACTCTTTCAAGCCACAGGTCCCTGCTTTTAACTGGAGAAGGAGAAAATTCAGCTTACATTTTAGCTTAATGATAAGAAGAGCTAGTTAGAAAAAAAGAAATGGGTTCAGATTATCTCACATTAAGGCAAAATTTAAAATATATTTCCCCATTTCCTGTGTAAACGATCTAACTGCTAGGCTGTTCTATGAAAGCAGCTGTGGGAGAGTATTTTCTAGGATACTTTGTAATAATATTGGTTATTGCTACTGAGATTTGTGCTGGACTGAATGCTGTTAGACCATTGAGCATACTCTGCAAATATACAAAGGACTGGGCTTTTTAGGGGCCTAAGCAGTACTAAGTACCCACTGACCAAGATTATGCATTGGAAATGACCCAGGGAATGAGCTGAGCAGCTAGCATCTAAGTCTAAGGACATGCTTTAACAGACTGCTAGGTTGTGATGTTGCTTACCTAAAAGTTGTGTGTTGAAATCAAAATGTTTTGCAGTTGCCAAGAAGTTTGCCAGTGCATATGGGTTACTGCGCCTGAGCATGGGAGATGCCATTCGGATGGTGTTAAACAATCAGCCAGAGACTGAGCTGGCACTTAAGTTAAAGGAATATCTTCAGAAAGGACTGACTGTTCCTGATGAACTGTCCATCCAGGCTCTCAATGTGGCTCTGATGAATCACGTGTGCAATACCACTGGGTAAGAGTTTTGTTTGGATTTTGGGGTGTTTCTCAAGATGTGCCAGTCCCCTCATAGGTGGTGATTCCTGTGTTACCACTGTAAATCAATCTCACTAAAACACATCAGTTGTTTTCTGCATTAAGAAAATAATCCATACAAAATTAAGTTCTTCACATTACTCTGGGAAACCAGACTGAAGCATAATTTTCTGCAGTTTTCCAGCATATCCCAGTAAATACAAGTAATATGCTTTTTGAAGGTTACTGTTCTCAGTCAGTAAGTCAGTATTTTCTATTATCCTTTGATAATTACCATTTTATCTATCTTACACCAATCCCAGTACCAACTTGGACACATCTGATTCTCTTTTTTCATGCAGACTGGTTCAGTATGGAATTTAAATTCAGTTTCTGAATGATTGATGTGTCAGAATTTTGAAGTCCACCATTTTTATAAGTCAGACCCATCCATTTATATTCCTATACCTCTTCCCCTTTGTAAATTCATAGGAGTGAAGACTATGCCTACAAAGTCAGGGTAGTGATAACCTCATGGCATAGGTCTAGACTTTTGTCTCTACTGAGAAGGAACTAGGAATATGCATAATCTTAATGCCTAATTAGAAACTAACTACTAAGGAAAACCATCTTTTTGTTTCATTTTGTATGCAGAGTTGTAATTGATGGATATCCTGTAACAAGAAAACAAGTAACCCTCTTGGAATTAGCCAGGATAATTCCAGCAAAAATCTTTGAATTAGATATGGATGCAAAGGAAGTGATCCGAAGAGCACTGTTGGATAAGGAAAGCACAAACAGGTAGGGATGCTCCCTGCTAGCAGTATATTTATCCCCATTATATTGTCATTTATGTGTTCATGTGCCTGAGTGCTGTACTTGAAGAGACTGTACCTAAGCCAGTGCATAACCCAGCTGCCTCCAAACTCCATATATGAAAAGACATGGGCACTACTCTCTCTACATTCTGATACTTTGATTTCCATAGATTAGTCACAGAGACTTAAGAGGCTGGAGGGGTTTGTGGAACACTCTGGATAGATCCCCCAACTGCATGACAGAGGTCACACATGTGCAGTGCTGTACACCCACTGCTTAGTTTAGTTTTAAAGAAACCATATATCAGAAGTTATATTAGTTCACTCTCCTGCTGAAGTTTATTATCCATCAACTGAATTATTGTAATCATAAGAGAATTTGATACTCCATCTAGGCTGTCTTTAAAGCCTTAATTGGAGTTCTTTTAAGAAGATGGAAACAGAGTATATTCTTAATGATTTACTCATCTAAACCTTTCAATTCAGCTTGCTCCCTTTGTTCTTCTAGGAGATAGATAGGAGATAAATAGTTAAAAGAGCTGTTGGTTGGTTTTGAAGAAGAGCAGTAAGTAGTTTATAAACAGACAGAGAATTAAGAAGAACAGAACGTTCACCATAAAATCAAATTGTGTAAGGACCTGGTTCTCATTAAAGAAAGTGTTTCTGAGAAGTCCCAGATATCTTAGGGCATTACTGAATGTCTCTTTCATTTTGTCTCTTCCTTTTTATCAAGTAACCAGTACAATGCTTAATTGTTTACTGTAAGCCTAAAGACAATTTTCATTGCAAAGAAATTAAATTAATGCTGTCGTTTTGAAAGTATTTACTTTAAAGTTTTAATTTTAAATACCAAACTAATTACATTTATTAGACTTAAATACAGATCAAATGGACAGTATCAGGTATTTCTGAAAAGTACAGTTTACAGACAAAAATTAAAACAGAAGTTTATCCTTTTTTTGGCATCATTTAAATCAAGAACCAGAAGAGGAAATGCTTTTATTTTCAAGTCAAAATATCTCTTCTGGTATTGCATTATATTTTTAGAGGTCAGCTAGATTAGTTTAATTTATGCATATGTAAATATGACAGTTTTCAAAATATATCCAAGTATTTATAGCTTATTTCAAACAACATCATAATTCAAAGTTAAGCCTGTTTTTCAATAAACAATTGACTTCCATTTCAGAAGTCTCCTAACATTTTGTTTAGCCTACCATTTAATGGTGTATTGGTAGTGTGTGTCAATGAATATATGCTGATACATTCAAAATCCTTTAAAAATTATTGAATTGTATTTGGGACACAAATAGCAAAAGTTTTGTTCTTTGTTTCTGAACATCAACTGATCAGAAGTATGCTGCTTTTCATATGTCAATGGTAATGTACTTAAGAAAAGTGTATTTCTCAAATATATTCTACAGTTTCAAATAAGCAGAACTTTGTAAAATGTACTTACTTGAATTTACACCTGGAATTCAATGAAATTATCTACTCTTCAGACTCATTAAATCAGTGTTGTTTTCCATTGTCTTCAGACCTCCCTACCCTCAACATGACAGCTCACAGATTCTAACTATTAAAAATTCCTGCTATAAACAGCACATTGATGCAATTAGGACTTACTATAAGAGGGAGCATCAGAACTGGTGTGTGATTGATGCCTTGCAAAGCAAGTGGTGGATCTGGAACAAAGTACTGCAGGAAGTTCAAGTGGTTGTTAAAGAAATCCAGATATACCTGGAAAGAATAAGACAAGGTAAAAGAAAAGTTTCTCAGAATAACAGTACTTTCTTTAGGAAGCTGCAATGTAATGAGTACATATTTCAACTGCAACCTGCTTTGGATATGACTAATTCTGGGGAAAATACATACCCTCAAAGTCTTCAGTCACATCTGCAGAGATCTGCATGAGATTTCTTGAAGAGTGCAAAGACAGAACCAACTATAGGACAGTCTGAGGGCATCCTCCATCAAAGAGTGTAATAGAATACAGCAGAAAGGAGTCACAGGTCTCGTGGCCAATGGCAGATTCTTCAACACTGGGTGATAAATCACTAAGGGTATCCCAAAGTATAAAAGGGGAACTGTGACTCCTTTGTCAGTGGAGGAAGAAGGAAGGAGGGCGACAATGTTAATTATAAGCTCAGAATTAAGGTTAAATATGCCATTTGGTTTAATTTCTATGCTGTGGAAGGAAAACCACTTTAGTCTAAAATAACGTAGTTCCCACTTGAATTTTTGTGTGTCAGCACTTATCAGAATTAAATATGTTTTTTAAATACATTAAAGTACATTAAAACATTAAGTACATTTTAACTAGAATTCCTCCTAAGGAAAAACATATTTCTTTATCTTATAGCCATTCTTTGGTTCTTTTATAGCTCTGTGGCTGCACCCTTCTTAAAAATTGCAGTCGTAAGCAATAAAATATATAAATATTTAAATACATTTAACTTTTTCACATCAAGCTTGAAAAGCACAATTTTTAAATAGTTCAGGATTCATATGACATTTTATTCAAGATTTTAACTATTTCATCCAGGTTGACTGTAGCATTTGCAAGACATGGATGAATAAAGGGGAGTCTTTCGTGACACCTCATACTCTTTTTCACCAGTGTAAAGAAATAAAGGAATAGCTGAAATGTTCCCTAGCAACACAAAGGAGTAAAACAATAATCATAAATAAAACTGTCCCAGGAAAAACATGCTAATAAGCTAAGAAGGCAGAATATCCCACATTGTATTTCTTGAGTGCTAGGAAAGTATTATTAAAATTAATTGGCAAAATTGGTCATTACTTCATTTGAATATCAATCAATAAAAATTGCTGGTTTTTCATTATTTTAAATAATCTCTACATGATTAATTATAATCTAAGCCGTAACGTTTCCAAGTAGAAATGTTTGATGTTTCTATGTCTTTTGTTAATAAAACATTATCATTAACTGCTTTTATTAACAGGAAAAGCAGCTGGCATTGCTGATTTATGTATCACTCCTGAAGAGCTGCAGCATCGACTAGGGGAGTTTGGGCAGTACTGTCCTGTCAGCCTTGCAGAAAAGGGTGAACTGGTCGACTGCTCCGAAACATCATCCTTGCAGTTTGCTGCAGAATTTCGAGGCCACTATTACAAAATGGCTTCACAGGAAGAACTTGAGGCAGGTGTCAAAAAGCAGGTTGGGCAGGGATTACAGGGAGAGGGAATGTGGTTGCTTAGAGAGAAACAATAAATCTGAAATATATAATCTGAACTAGACCAAGTGTTGGTAGTATTCAAGCTTTTGTTCTGGATACTGCTGCTATCAAACATTCAGGAAGATAAAATGCAGCAGAGACCATTCAAAGCAGAGCTCCTCTTACAAATTGTCATAGAGGAAACAACCACTTCCTCCTTTCTCCACCTGTGATGGAGAGACAGAATGTGGTAATGATAGCAATGTATAGTGATGGGTGGTGTGCATATATAGCAATGACTTCAGCTGAGAGTGTGTTGGAAAATAAATCTCCTACCTGAGAGCAGCAGCAGTGCCAGCACACAAAGAGAGGTGCTGCAGAAGGAACAAGTATCTTAAGTTACATGTGCCAGTCCTCTAGAGTTTGACTAACAATCTTACAGTGCTTCTGTCATTACAAGAACATTTAATCTCTTTTTCTGCAGAAATTCTTGAGCAGACCAGAGGTTTATGTGCCACCACTGGCACCTCACACTTTCCCATCCCCCAAAATGCTACCAAAGAAACTGGCTGCAGCAGAAGTGAAGGGTTTGCTCCCTACAAATGCTGAAATGCAGGGATACTGTCCAGTCACTTACCTAGATGGAAAACAGAGGTACATCTGCAGTTTTCATAATATGAATTACAGGCTACGTGTCCTATATTAACACATTAATGAGAAAATACTTTCAAAGTACTTCTTAATAGTGGCCAGGGTTTGGACAAAAAAAAAAATAAAAACAATTAAAATCATCCTTGTTGGCTTACTGTCTTTTGTGATTAAGACTGTTCCAATATAGTTTGACTTTTCTCTGTCATAAGCCTTCAAAAAATTCAAAATATCTCACAAAAACTTAGTAGATGCAAAACTAGCTACTACAATTTTCTTAAGAGGTCCATAAAGCTCCACCAAAAAGTCTCACTGAAGTGTGTATGAATTTCTCATCAAGGTAGAGCTGCAGTCCCTGCTTCATCTCCTGAACAACTATGACTGACGTTTTAACTAGAGGAGCTCTAAAGAAGCCCTATAAAAGCCAATTAACAAGCAGATTTTGAGACAGAGCCTCTCATATTTTGAGCCTTTTAACTGTCAGTCATGTGGTGGAAACCTGGATGATCCAATTGCTACTTTTTTGTAGTTCCTATACTTGCTAAATTACCAGCAGGTTCCCAGTAGCTCATGAATTTCCACCACACAAATGATGTTTTACACTTCTTGTTGATTAATAGTCTTTTTTGCTCCATCTGTTCAGGTATGAAGCTTTGGTGCCTGGCAACATCGAGCATGCAGCGAAGTATCAAGACAAAGTATATATTTTTGAAAGTGAAGAAAAACTTCTGAAGTTTATGAGGTGAATATACTAACTGCATTTTAATCTTTACTGGTCTTAGGGTTCATACACCTTGAAAGTGCTTACTTTTTTTCTGGTTAGGTTACCAGAGAAGTATTGGAATCTGAAGCTTCCAAAAAAACTCCCGCCAATAAAGGACCCAATACCACTCACTGCACTTCCCTTGCCTGGATATCTTGAGCAGGCTAGTTTTTGCTTTTCTATCTCAAAACATGATTTTGCAATGTATGGTATATAACACTCTAAGTATTTAATTTTTATTGCAAGCCTTATGTTTACTAATGGGATTATATTGAATTGAAATCATGTACTTACAACTGAGAGGAATTTTTAAGAGGCTTTAAAATAATAGATACCTGTAGCTTTAATAGAAAAAATGCAAGAGCATCGGAAAGGAATAATAACCTACAATATTATATGCTGGATTACTGACACTTTTGCTTACCACACCTTGAGAGATTACATTTTGCTTTTAACACTAAGAATGATGCAAGCCTATCTGGAATAATTTAATGATAGTCAGTTACATTTTGAGACATAAATATGAGTTAAAAAATTATTCATGTTCACTTCTCTTCCTATTTAATACTATTTATTATCTTCTACAATCCACCAGCTTAGACATCATCCTAAATTGTTAGATTAGCCTGTTAACAGGATAAGGCTTTAAATATATTTTTATTCTAGATTTCTGTCGTGGTCTTCTAAAATTATTTTTTTTTTCTTTAGGGAGCAGCAACACCTCTAATAAAAGCCCTGAAAGAAGTAGGCTGGTTAAAGCCGAAGTTTCCGTTCCTAAGTGTGAGAAAAACTGCTTTGCTGTTCATTGCCTTGCATTTAAAAGGTAGAGTATAAAGTAATATGCTATAAAAATAACAAATTATATGAATACAGTAAATCATCTGATACAACTTTGATAACCCATTGGTGTAGTTTTCTTATGCACAACTTGGGAAAATACTATTATATATTGATTTAAGTACACATTGCTGAATTTCTTGGCAAGTTTCTTGGCAGTATGTAAGGAGCAGGGAAGAAAATAAGATTAATATGACAGGTGGTCAGTAAGTGATCTCTCACAAATCATGAGACTTAAATGACATTTTAACACGAACAAACTAATGCCCTTAAAACATTTCCAATATGTATGGTTGGGTGTTTCAAACAGAAAGCAAATGTTATCATCTAAGTGGTACTACATTTTAAACTAGTCATAGAAAACCTGAATTGTCTTAAAAATTGACTAAAATTACTTGTAAAAAAAGCCTGCTGAAATGCAGTCTGAAGAGCAGCTGAAGTCCCTGAAAGCTCCCCTTTTGTCAACTGTACCAGGTGATTAAATAATCAGAAGTAAACTTTCTGATCATACACATCTGCCACAGCATACCAGCTCAACATGTAAAGAAGCAGTCTAATTGTACTGAAAAACAGCTGAAGTGCACACAGAACACCTGTCCTTTTCAAGAAAAGCCCTTCTTTTCCATGGGCTCAGTACTGATGCACTAAGTCACAAAGCACAAAAGAATAGATTTACATGCAGATTTAATTAGATTTTTACATTTTTAGCACAGAGAAATAAAACATTATCAGTCAGCTTATTTGTAAAATTAACTGGGAAGATCTCAGTATTAATGTGATTCAGAGTACTGGTATGTTGATTATTTTAATTTTTTTTTGACAGTTGAATTGTCCAAAACAGTCCAAAAATTAAAATTAGGTGGTTTTACTCAGCCCATAGAATAATGATGAAATAAAACATCTCATGGAGCTAGCAGAGCACTACTCCTTCACTGCAGAAAGTTGTTCAAGCTATGTCTCCTGTGTAATATCTGCTACTTTAAAGAATTTTTGTTTCTTTGGGGTTTTTTTCAGCCCAAGATATCACTTCCAGCTAATACTCTTTAATAGTTTGCTATCAGCCCAAATGGCACCAGCTTTCAGGATTTAAAGCCTACTTTGCAGCTCTGATATAGCTTTAGTCTGGTTTCCAGTGCTGCTGGAGATTTCTGGAGCACAACTACCACTTCTTCAACCCACCAGTTTTGCTCTTTTATAAGCCAGCCTGTTCAGTGGATGAACACTATCTTGCTTTTTATTATTTTAAATTTTTACTCATTCTTTTAGATAATGGCAATCTTTACTATTTTTCTAAAATTCTTCACATCCTGTGTCTCCTTGTGCACTTCCCAGAGCCCTCCAGAACTTTTTTGGACTGCCATGTATTTTTGCTAGCATAGCTGTGTTATAGAAGAAACATGCAGGCACAGGATAAGCCCCTATTTATTGTACAGTTCTTAAGCCAGCAAAAGTGCTTTTATACTGTAGTTTGCTTCACCCACAAAGGTTGTTTTCATTCTATTGTTAGCACAGCTTTGCTAGCATAACAATGTCCATGCTAGGAATGCTTTACTTATATATTGCACCATTAAATCATTGACACTGGATGATGAACTGCAAAGCTGATGAATGCAAGCACACAACTCTCTTCTCCTCATACACTGACAAACAGTTTGACCACAGGAATCCAGAAAAATAAGTTATCTTCTTCTAATACTGGGTGGAACTGCTTTCAGCTTGAAGATACTGAAACATCTCCTTTGCAAATATGGCATTATTTATATCTCTGTGTCTCTTCAGAGTGGTCACACTGTCTAAGATCAAAAACTTGATCAAAGTGTTTCAAGTTGTGGCCCCCTGGAAAATTTTTAACATCCTGTTTCTATCTGAAATAAGACTTTCTCTCATCTTCAAATTATCTCACTCTGTAATGTCACATGCAAATAGGGGAGAAGAAGCAGTGGTTTAGTTGCTCCTGCAGGTTTTCCAAAAACAATATTGGATTGATTTCAGTATCTGATAGGGCAGTCAATCAATCATAAATGAAGAGGGATTTACTCCTGAAAAAAAGGAGTAGGAAACCCGACATCACCAGAATGATTTATTGGTCTTCAAACTTGACTCCTGTGAGAGCTTTACATATAGCTATCCTTAAAAACTCATTCAGAAGCTCTTAAATGCAGTTGTCTACAATTTAAAGCTAATAGGCTGGATCATCTCATAGCACAGTCCTTTAGGCTGCCCAAGGTTTGGAATGAGATACAAAGTATCATCTAGAGATTAAAAAAAAAAAAAAAAAAATGGTTGAGTTGGTGGTCTTAAATCATTCCTTCCCTTTTGCCTCAGTGCAGCAATTAAAATAATAAAGAATATTCTGAGGATTGGCACTGGGTAACAATGTATGCCAAAATACAGTTTAGGGCAGAGAGGTAAGAAAGGAAAACCCCACAATACTACCTTCTTCCTAAAGCTCTTGGCCTTCACATTCCCTTTCTGTTCTGAAACATCAGCCAGCTTAGGTTTTTTTAGGGGCAAACCTAAGGCATTTAGGTCAGAGAACAGTTGTGGTGAGGACACAGGAGCCCAGTACCCGCCATGCCACAGATGGGCTGTTCCTGCACAATGCCATCCCAGGGTACATAGAATCATAGAATTGGCTGGGTTGGAAGGGACCTCAGAGATCATCAAGTCCAACCCTTGATCCACTACTGCTGCAGTTACCAGACCATGGCACTGAGTGCCACATCCAGTCTCTTTTTAAATATCCCTAGGGATGGAGAATCCACCTTCCCTGGGCAGCCCATTCCAATGTCTGATCACTCTCTCCGTAAAGAAATTCTTTCTAATGTCCAACCTAAACCTCCCCCGGCACAACTTGAGACCATGCCCTCTTGTCTTGCTGAGAGTTGCCTGGGAAAAGAGACCAACCCCCCCGCCCCCCCCCCGGCTCCAACCTCCTTTCAGGGAGTTGTAGAGAGTGATGAGGTCTCCTCTGAGCCTCCTCTTTTCCAGGCTGAACAGCCCCAGCTCCCTCAGCCTCTCCTCATAGGATCTGGTTACCCTCCTTTGGACCTGCTCCAGGACCTCAATCTCCTTCCTGAACTGAGGTGCCCAGAACTGGACACAGGACTCGAGGTGTGGCCTCACCAGCACTTGAGTACAGGGGCATGTCAAGGTGTTCCCATTTGTCATTGCCAGGAGTATCACCAGCCCCTGATGGCCTGGAGAATGGGAAGCTGAGGGCAGCTGAGCACACCTTTGGCATTAGTTTACAAAGGCCTCGATCTTCCCGAGTTTCATCACCGTTCTGGAGTCAGGAACTTGCAAAATGCCAGACTTCGTGTTGGTTTGGGCTCAGCAGGCACTGCCTGGAGCAGTTTAATCGGTACCGAGGATAAAAACGCACGTGGCCTCGATCCTTTTAAAAATGTCTGTCAGATGATTCCAGACCACTAACGAAGGACACTGACCTACTGCTTAACCTCTGGCAGGGCACAACCCCAGGAGCTCGGAGTCCGTGCGGCAGAAGTACCAGAGGGAGCTGGCGCGGTTCACAGAGCACTGCCAGCTCATCCCCTACCTGGCGGCAGCTATGGCAGCGCCCTACAGGGACGGGCAGCAGAAGCCCCCGGGCTTTGATGACCGCATGAAGACTTTCCTCTCCCTGAAGGACGCCAGCGCCACCTTCCTGTAGTGCTTTTCGGGACCCCTTTTCGGTACCGCTTTTCTCCCCCCTTTCTCTCCCTCCATCCCCGGAGTGTCACCACCATCCGCAGCGCGGCCGGCGAGCAACGTCACCCTTTCTAGGGAGGTTTCTCCTTAGCCGGAAAACCTCAACATTAAAACCTTTTCTCAGAAATGACGTCTGACCTCACACTTATTACGTCATCACCCGCCTCCGGCCGCGCTGGAGGCGGTACCGCTGGTGGGCTGTGCTTACGTCATGACGCAAGACGCGGCGCTGCCTCCCGGCCCGGAAGTGCGGCGGCGGCGGCTGCGCAGAGGGTGCCGGCGGCGGAGGGGTGAGTGCCGGGATCCGCCGGTCAGCAGCCGGGACGGGACGGGGCAGGGCAGGGCGGCAGCCGGGCTGAGGGAACACAGCATGGCGGCC